>NC_060141.1:114890945-115515945 GCF_021461385.2 Schistocerca piceifrons | reverse complement strand
TGCTACTCTATCCTGTGCAAGCTTTTTTATCTCCCAGTACCTACTGCAACCTACATCCTTCTGAATCTGCTTAGTGTATTCATCTCTTGGTCTCCATCTACGATTTTTACCCTCCACGCTGCCCTCCAATACTAAATTGGTGATCCCTTGATGCCTCAGAACATGTCCTACCAACCGACCCCTTCTTCTGGTCAAGTTGTGCCACAAACTTCTCTTCTCCCCAATCCTATTCAATACTTCCTCATTAATTATGTGATCTACCCATCTAATTTTCAGCATTATTCTGTAGCACCACATTTCGAAAGCTTCTATTCTCTTCTTGTCCAAACTATTTATCGTCCATGTTTCACTTCCATACATGGCTACACTCCATACGAATACTTTCAGAAATGACTTCCTGACACTTAAATCAATACTGGATGTTAACAAATTTCTCTTATTCAGAAACGCTTTCCTTGCCATTGCCAGCCTACATTTTATATCCTCTCTACTTCGACCATCATCAGTTATTTTGCTCCCCAAATAGCAAAACTCCTTTACTACTTTAAGTGCCTCATTTCCTAATCTAATTCCCTCAGCATCACCCGACTTAATTAGACTACATTCCATTATCCTTGTTTTTCTTTTGTTGATGTTCATCTTATATCCTCCTTTCAAGACACTGTCCATTCCATTCAACTGCTCTTCCAAGTCCTTTGCTGTCTCTGACAGAATTACAATGTCATCGGCGAACCTCAAAGTTTTTATATCTTCTACATAGAGATTATTGTAGGGAAACCAAAGACTGCAATTTATTGGCTGAACATTTAGAAAATGCAACAACAACTCCACTAAAGAAACTGCTTACACTATACTTGTCTGCCCTCTTCTGGAGTATTGCTGTATGTCGTGGGATCAGTATCAGATAGTATCAATGGTGGGTGTCAAAAAAAGTCCAAAGAAAATTAGCTTATTTTGTATCATCACAGAATAGGGGAGAGTGTGTCCTGGATAGGACATGCAAATTGGAGTGGCAGTCATTGAAACAAAGGGCGTTTTCTGTTGCTGCAGGATCTTCTCATGAAATTCCAATCAGCAAATTTCTCCTCAGAGTATAAAAATATCTTCATAGGGAGAAATGATCCCCATCATAAAAAAAGAGAAATCGGAGCTAGCATGGGAAGATTTAAGTATCCATCTTTGTATACATTGTTCAATAGTGGAATGGTAGAAAAATAGTTTGAAGGTGGTTTGATGAACACTCTGCCAGGCACTTAATTTTGAATTGCAGAGTAATCATGTAGATGTAGATGTAAATATTTTGATGCTTGTATTGTTTTCAGTATCAGTTTGTTACTTTTCCCATATAAATTTCAATAGTCTGAGTATTCAATTTGCTTCCAGTCCGAGACGCTGGAGTTGACAGTCAGGGGTGGGTAGCAATCTGTCTTTTCCTACATTGTTGATATTCCTACCTGGAGTTTCCATTGTTTGATTAGTTTATAAATTTTTATCACCCTACTTACATTCTTATGACTCGCACACAATTATAGCTACTGCTTCGTAAATGTTGCATGAATGCATCCAAAATTTTCTTGTAAATAACTCATATTACTCAATCATTTTACTGTTAGTTTATTTCTAGTAACTTATTTATTGTGGACAAGAATGAAAACAAAATCCATAAACCCCATCAAATTCTGCTGAACTACAGTGCACAATAGAATTAAAGGATCACTTTGTCAAAACCCCATAATTCCCAACCATTGTGATGCTTAAGTTTGAAATTTGGCTCAAAGGTGCATACAACTTTCCTCTGTAATAGTGCAAAAGTGTGGCACCCTGGATGTCACCACCGGGCCTGACGAACAGAAAGGTGTTGACACAAGCCCACAGCCCAGGACTTCAAGAGAGTTGTAAGGTGGGTTCATGATGTCACATTGGCGCCAAACTTTGCTACAGTTCTGCCTGATATCACCATGGATGTGTCACATGGTGGGAAGGTTGTCACAGCCCTTTTTACCCAAATTCCTTTCCTTCTTTTGATGCCTTAGTAATGGTGTTCAGAACAGTGATGCACACGGATTTCTTATGAGTGGCCATGGAAAATACTCCATACACACCGCCATTCAAAATTAGCATGATATGCCTCAACAGGTGGCATAAAGGACCTCATTCAAACCACCCCTTTCCATGGGGTATTGATTCTTACACATTTTGCAGTCGAAAACAACAGTTCACAATGTGATGAGCAACAGGAAGATGGGTGGGGCTTTGTCCCCATTAAAGGTGGTCTAACCTCTTTGGAATGCAGTGTAACCACAATTTTTGCTCTTGTGTACAGGTTGGAACCATTCGGTAAAATTTCAACATCATATGAAGCAGCAAAGGGTGCTTATGCTGTTTCATCCCTAGTATTTCACACGCTCCTTTAGTGTGATCATGGAGGTGTGACATCGACACACGACTGAATGAAACAGCAAAACCTTTGGTACCACACTCCCCACCTTTGTCGAGCTCCTTAAAAATGTACCTGTACAGACAGAATCTGTGACAAGAGGTCCAGGTCATGTAGGCAAACTACACTGCTGCACTTTCACTTCTACACTGCTGTTCTTGTGTCTAGTAGTAGGCCGTCAAAAATCAGAGAGTATCGAAGGGGTTGCTGGTGTGCAAGCACCTAGAACTTCATCACAGGTTCTATTCGTTCAGGTATATTTTTAAAATTCTTTATAAAAGTGGGTGGGTGCCCCCAAGGGTTTTTTCAAACTGGGAGGTCTTAGACTGGCCCTTTGCCGTTTTATTCATGCACATGTCAATGGTGGCTCCCTCATGATCATACCACAGGATGACAAAAAATAGGAGCACTGAAGAAGCACTAACGCCCTTAACTGCTTTATATCATGCTCAGATTTCATCAAATAGTTTTGAACAGTCCCTAGTGGTTCCAAACTATACACAAGAACAAAAAGTGGTCACACGGTATTCCAAATGGGGGTGATCATGTTCAATGGGAATGCAACCCCAAAATGTCCTTAAAGAAGGGCTGAAATTCCCAAGAGTGTCAGCAGTGTCAAAGGTCGACAAGAATGTCTTCTCATTGCTCACTGCACTGCAAACTGTTGTTTCCAACTGCAAAACATATGGAAATCAATGCTCCAGTGAAAGGTGTGATTTTGCTGATGCCCTCTATGTCATCCCTACAGCCTTTTCATGCTAATCCTGAGTGGCAGTGTGTCTGGAATGTTTTTCTTGGCCACCAATAATAAAACCACGTGATTTCAATGCTGGGTGTTGTAAATCTGACCTCCATTACAGATATCAAAATGTAAGAATTGTGGGTAAGAGGGGGTGTGACAACATTCTGATCATGTGAGACATCCACAGTGGCATTAGGCAGAATTGTAGCGAAGTTTGGTGCCAATGAGACTTCATTAACCCTCCTTACATGTCACATTAACTTCTGAGCTGTACCCTTTTTTCCACTAGCCGACGCCTTGCTATCTGGAATTGTTTTGAGGGAGGAGACCAGACGGCGAGGTCATCGGTCTCATCGGAGTAGGGAAGGATGGGAAAGAAAGTCAACCATGCCCTTTCAAAGGAACCATCCCAGTATTCGCCTGGAGCGATGTAGGGAAATCACCTTGCTATCTGAAGTGTCATCAAGCCAGAGGTTGAAATCACAGGATGCCACACTTTCGCATCATTGTAGAGGAAGGTTGTATGCACCCTTGACACAAATTTCGAACTTAATTGTCATGATGGGTGGGAATTATTGGGTTTTGAAAAAGTGATTCAGGCAAAATAAAGGAAATGACAGTAAATTCAGGGAACATGGAGATGCCACTGTTAATAGGTGAGCAGCGGGTGGAGACTGTCAGCTCATTCCTGTATCTGGGTAGTATAGTGATGGAAGATGGTGGAGCTGGAGATGACATGAAAAACTGCATTAAAAAGGCAAATGCTGCCTTCATACAATTGTATCCAATATGAAAAAATAGAAATATCGCGTACAAAACAAAAATCTATAATTTTAATACAAATGTGAAGGCTGTCCTTCTGTACACCAGTGAAAGCTGGAAAATGGATAAAAAGATAAAATCCCAGTTACAAAGCTTCATAAATAGATGTCTTCAACGCATCATGAATATCTGGTGGCTAGACAAAATATGTAATGAGGAGCTCTGGCGAATAACAAACCAGATACCTATAGAAGACCAGATACGAGAGAGAAAGTGGGGTTGGTTGGGGCACACCTTGAGAAAACCAGATGGAGCCATTGAGAAAAAAGCATTGGAATGGAATCCCCAGGGAACAAGGAAGAGACGAAGACCAAGGGACACATGGAAGAGGACAGTGGAAGGGGAAGCAAAAAGAGGTGGCAAGACCTGGGCAGAATTGAGGCAAATAGCCAAAGACAGAGACAGATGGCGAGTTCTCCTGGATGCCCTATGCCCCCATAGGGGCCAAAGGAATTAAGTCAAGTCAAGTCAAAAGTGATTAATTCTGTGGCACAGTGTACACTCCTGGAAATGGAAAAAAGAACACATTGACACCGGTGTGTCAGACCCACCATACTTGCTCCGGACACTGCGAGAGGGCTGTACAAGCAATGATCACACGCACGGCACAGCGGACACACCAGGAACCACGGTGTTGGCCGTCGAATGGCGCTAGCTGCGCAGCATTTGTGCACCGCCGCCGTCAGTGTCAGCCAGTTTGCCGTGGCATACGGAGCTCCATCGCAGTCTTTAACACTGGTAGCATGCCGCGACAGCGTGGACGTGAACCGTATGTGCAGTTGACGGACTTTGAGCGAGGGCGTATAGTGGGCATGCGGGAGGCCGGGTGGACGTACCGCCGAATTGCTCAACACGTGGGGCGTGAGGTCTCCACAGTACATCGATGTTGTCGCCAGTGGTCGGCGGAAGGTGCACGTGCCCGTCGACCTGGGACCGGACCGCAGCGACGCACGGATGCACGCCAAGACCGTAGGATCCTACGCAGTGCCGTAGGGGACCGCACTGCCACTTCCCAGCAAATTAGGGACACTGTTGCTCCTGGGGTATCGGCGAGGACCATTCGCAACCGTCTCCATGAAGCTGGGCTACGGTCCCGCACACCGTTAGGCCGTCTTCCGCTCACGCCCCAACATCGTGCAGCCCGCCTCCAGTGGTGTCGCGACAGGCGTGAATGGAGGGACGAATGGAGACGTGTCGTCTTCAGCGATGAGAGTCGCTTCTGCCTTGGTGCCAATGATGGTCGTATGCGTGTTTGGCGGCCTGCAGGTGAGCGCCACAATCAGGACTGCATACGACCGAGGCACACAGGGCCAACACCCGGCATCATGGTGTGGGGAGCGATCTCCTACACTGGCCGTACACCACTGGTGATCATCGAGGGGACACTGAATAGTGCACGGTACATCCAAACCGTCATCGAACCCATCGTTCTACCATTCCTAGACCAGCAAGGGAACTTGCTGTTCCAACAGGACAATGCACGTCCGCATGTATCCCGTGCCACCCAACGTGCTCTAGAAGATGTAAGTCAACTACCCTGACCAGCAAGATCTCCGGATCTGTCCCCCATTGAGCATGTTTGGGACTGGATGAAGCGTCGTCTCACGCGGTCTGCACGTCCAGTACGAACGCTGGTCCTACTGAGGCGCCAGGTGGAAATGGCATGGCAAACCGTTCCACAGGACTACATCCAGCATCTCTACGATCGTCTCCATGGGAGAATAGCAGCCTGCATTGCTGCGAAAGGTGGATATACACTGTACTAGTGCCGACATTGTGCATGCTCTGTTGCCTGTGTCTATGTGCCTGTGGTTCTGTCAGTGTGATCATGTGATGTATCTGACCCCAGGAATGTGTCAATAAAGTTTCCCCTTCCTGGGACAATGAATTCACGGTGTTCTTATTTCAATTTCCAGGAGTGTATTTCTACTTCACCAGTGTTGAGTGAGTTACTCACCCCTGCCATATTGTTAGCACAGAGCACCAATGGGCAATCTAAAATAGGCTGCAGAGATTAACAAGCAATGCTGAAACATGAAATTTGTTGACTACTCCAGTATCAAGGAGTGCCCTAATAAGAGGCCTGAGGAGATAAACAAGCCTGCTATGTACTGATGCAGCCATCAGTAAGGGTTACTGAGAATGACATCAATGTCAAAACTGGTGTTACCAACAATCAGTCCATGTGAGCATTGATTGTTAATCTCTGTAACTGAGTGAGCTAGTCCACTTTTTCTTTAGTTTATCTTATTTCTAAGTCTTTTTAGTCAAAATAAATAAAAGTAGGAAATAAAAACGAACTGCACAGGTGAGACACGCCGCGCACCTCCCTCCAATATTTCATCAAAGGCTTAATCAGTCTTATATCGAACAATTAAATATTATATGCAGAGATAGGAAATCATGGGAACAACTGAAATAGCGCATCACTTCACTGCAATTTTGCATTTATTGTAACACTTGATAACAAACCAAGAAAATGACACTTGTTACACTTGACAGATAACAACACTAGAACAATAATAAACACCTGACTCAGTTTTCTGCACTTTAGTTAAAGTTCAACAGCCGAACACAATTTAAGCTCTCCCATAAATATAAATATGCGCATAGGCACATTAAAGAACTGGTTATGAAACATCAAGGCAGGCACACTCCATTTAAAGAGAAAATAATTAGCAAGTTTACACATTGACTAGAACATTAAGGTGAATAACAGGAAAGCGCACTGTCCACAACACCTTACAGTGACAGTTAACCTCCAATAAGTTCCTTTCTTTATAATATGACATTAAGTACAGCTCAATAGTAATAAAAAATAAAAAAATTATATTCCACCGATATATATGCATAAGCACAATTAAAAACTGGTGGAAAAACACTAAATTGGAAATTGACAAATCTATACTCAAATGAGCCTCACTCCATCTAAACACCCTAAAAATGGCAACTTAATGGCTACCTAGAGTAACAAAATTAAGGGTAGTGTGATTATAGATTGACTAGAATAAAGGAATAAATAACACATACACGGCTTCTGATGGCTGACAAACTGTGTTGGGCTATTGAGCAGTGATTAATTTAAGATAGCCACAACATACACTAACTGGGTTAGCGGCATATTTAAAGACAAGCGTCGAACAAGAATCCTGGTCAGAAGGTAATGGAACCAGTACTAATATACAACTAACTACAGCATTGAAATCAACTGATGACAGGTTGACTATTAGCGGTGTGGTGCACGATGGACAGTCAATAGACTGAACACTCAGCTGAAACCCAAGTATGATGCTGAGGGGTGAAATGCCCAGACCAAAGCATGTTTAGCGCAAACACCTAGTTTGAGAACAAAACAACCATGAAACAACAGGATGATATTGCAGCTTGCAGTACAAATACCAGAGCCTGAATATAGCCTTACTAACCCAATGCAGGACTAAAGCAATCAAAACTAGCAGTATTCCCTTACACGGCAGACATGCCGACACTTCCGTTCATGCCTCAGAATCACTATCTCAACATAAATCATTGACACATTTCAGATAATATTTTAAAACAACATACTTAAATACCCTTAAATACCACAAGCCTTAATTAGTTAACAGGTTAGGCTCTGTTATTGATGCCACGCAAATGAGGTAGCAAGTTAAGGTCTACAATTCTACTTTGCCATTTAACATGCATTGTGACAAAGAAAGAAGGAATCCAGCTAATTAATTAAAGTCACTACTTGGATTCACTATTTGACGATGTGCTTAAAATCAACAGACAAAGGTGAGAGTCAAGTTTACACTCGCAAGCAGCACACACAGAGCACAATCATAAGGTGAGCATTAAATAAACTGCTCCTTGTTCAATCATTTATACACCACCGAAACAAATAATCTTCGCCGAATTACTGCAGATGCTGGAATCCCCAGTTGCTTGCAAATGACACAAATAATGGTCAAAACGTCTTACTTTAAGTCTGATGACATCCTTAGGATAGGAGTTTCAATGCACAATGAGGCCTCATCCACTTGGATCCACCTGCGAGCAAGACAGTAACACTGGCTGCTACCACAGCCTTAACGATGCATCACACCTGACACGAGTCACGCCAAACCGTCAACAAAATGGCGTGTCCTCCTGTACACTCCCACACGTCCGCAATCCGAGTTCCTCCTCCCAACCGACACTCTCCCCCAAACACGGCAGGCAGTCGGCCACAGCAACGCCACAGCACCCTCTGGCTAGAGTAAGAAAACAACAGAGTGCGAAGCGGGAATTTCAAAAGGAATGTGCTTCAGGAAAGGAGGAAATACAGAGAACCAATCGTGACATTTTGTCATGGTTCAACAGGGAGAAAAATAATATTAAGTATTTTATGTTAATAACTAGCCTTTTCCTTACAGCTTCATCCACTTATGTGGTTCACACATATATTACCCACATCCCCCCCCCCCCTCTGTCTATTTCCTCCTCGTCCCCTCTCTGTCTCTTTACCTCCTTCGCTTCCCTCTCTCTATCTCCATCTCCTTTTTCTCCCTGTCTATCTCACCATCCCCTCCTGCACCCTCTTTCTGACCATTTCCTCCTCCACCCTCTCTCTGACCAATCTCCTCCACCTCTTCTTACTGATCATCTCCTCCTCTGTCTCTTAGGCCTAACCACCCTCTCCATTCTCTCTGCCCATCTCCTCCTCTCACTTGTATCTATCCTACCCCCTATCTGTTGGCCTCCTCTGTCCTCTTCTCTCTCTCTTTCCAACTTCTCTTCCCCCTCTCTCTGTTCGTCCCCTTAAACCCCAGAGGTTCTAAATCACTCAGAGTTACTTTCATATAGCAAGCATTGTGTGTACCAAATTTGGTTGAAATTGATCCAGCAGTTTAGGAGGAGATGCTGGACACACACACACACACACACACACACACACACACACACACACACACACACGCACGCACGCGTTTGTGCACGTGCAGAATATCTTCAAAACTGTGTCAATCACATATAATACACTTGTTTCACTTTTTTCAGCTGGGAAAAACAGTTTTTAAACTCATCTGAATTGTTCCGTTTAGTGGTTCCAGTGACCCTTTTCTTTCCTTTTTTCTTTTTGAGTCCTGGAAAAGCTTTTCTTTCGGCATCCCTTTTCGTTCTTGGGATTAAAAAAGTCACAGGGAGCCACATCTGGTAAGTAGGGTTGGAGAGGAACCATTTCCATTTGGGTTTTTGCAAAAACTGCCTGACACTCAAGTGTTGTGTGCACAGGGGTGTTTTTGTGATTCAAAAGCCTATCTCCTGATTGCCACAGTGTGGGTCTTTTTCCTCTTTTTCCTGTTTCACGTAATTATTTTAGCACTTCATGGTCATAATTTTAATTAACTATGGTTCCCTGCGGAATGAATTCATGATGGACAATCGCCTTGATGACACAAAAACAGACTATCATTATCTTCACATGGGATCTTAGCTGCTTTGCTTTCTTTAGTCTTGGTGAGGAAGGAGTCTTCCAGTGGATGGGTTGTTGCTTGGTTTCTGCTTGTATCCATAACACAATAATTTGTCAACCTGATAACATTCAATTCCCGGCAAACATACAAACTATTGGCTTTCTGGTTATCAGAAAGCACACATGTCCCAAATTTTGCTGCAACACATTTCATCTCCAGATCTTCAGTCAAAATTAGTTCACATGAACTCCCGGCTATTCCAGTCATTTCCACTAACTCATTTATTGTTCTACAATGATCCAACATGATCACAACCTGGATTTTTTAAATGTCTTCATCCATTCTGGATATCTCAGTCATGAATTGTCTTCAATTGAGATTTGACCACTTTTTAAATTGATAAAACGATTCATAAACCCTTGCCTGGCTCAAAGCTTCCTCCCCATAAGCCATTCAAAATATTATGACAGTTTCTGCTACTGATTTTCCTAATGGGAAAGAGAACCTTATGTCAGTACATTGGTATCTAATATCTGCCACTGAAGAATCATCAGCCATGTGAAACAGTGCTTACAAAAAGTCACACTTCCCACAGTAATGTTTCCACACCAATTCCAAGAGGGCAACTGATTCAAAATAGTGTCTAATGAATACATCTACTGGGAGAATTTAGAACCAACAGCCAAAGAAAAATTCTGATTTATGGAGTTTGAATATATTTCAAACCAATTACATACAGCCAAGAACAATCATGAATACAAGAGGAATGACAAAAGACAAAATTACTTTCAAACTCAGGAGTGCATAGAAAAACAACCCAATGGAAACAATTTTAAATTCGCATCAAATAAATAGCTGTGACCAAAAAACATTGTTAATTACGAAGGCTGTTACAAATGGGCACAACAAGCCCCCAGGCCCCACATTATGCCAACAGCAAGCCACCTGCCACATCATGTATGCTCCGTTAACAGGCCAACTTAAAATAAAATATATATTGCATTAGTTAATGGCACCGTAAAATTACTCTGCTGTTACTTTACTTGAAAATGCAAGACACACCCTAGCAATAATTGCCTAATAGCAAACAATCAGTGAACAGTCGCTGTGATAAGCTAAGAGACAATGATTGCAAATTTAAGATTACTAAACAAGTGTGTGTTTCAATAAACCTGACCCACTGAAGATAACTCAATCAAATGGAACTAACACAAAAGCTTTAAAGGGAACTTTAACACACATATAAGAATAAAGCACCTATTTTTTGAAAAGCAACCAGCACATTGACATACTAAACTTACAAAAGGCTATTAAAACTCAGTGCTGTTAGAAGCAGGGCAAAACACACTAAACATTAAAGCACAGGCAATGAATAAAGTTTTACAGACTTGCAGATAATCACTCGTATCGTCGAAGCAAAGCTCATTTTTGTTCAACAACATGAAATAATTTTTCCACCAGCACACAACACTTTCCCAGTGTGACAGTAACTAATGGTGCTTAGCACTGATCGTATTCCAGTTAAGTGAGTCCCAAAATATGCCACTGCCCAGTACAGTCAACTCAACCCACTGCAATGAGGAACTTCCTTAATGCTGAGCACCATCTCTCAATATAAGCCCAAAACACATCGTAATAATACATCACGACACTGCTTAACTTTCACTTCTGTGTACCACAAATTTTAAAATATATTTTGGTACCATACTACCCGATGCCTGCATGCGTGCATATGGAGTATTGTCTCAGTTGTATGACTGGATTCATGATTTCCTCCCAGAGAGTTGACAGTTCATAGTGATAGACGGTAAATCATCGAGTAGAACAGAAGTGATATCTGGGGTTCCGCAAGGTAATGTCATAGGCCCTCTGCTGTTCCTGATTTACATAAATGATCTAGGTGATAATCTCAGCAGCCCCCTTAGATTGTTTGCAGATGATGCTATAATTTACCATCTAGTAAAATCAACAGATGATCAATTCCAATTACAAAATGATCTAGAGAGAATTTCTCTATGGCATGAAAAGTGGCAGTTGGCACGAAACAAAGAAAAGTGCGAGGTCATCCGCATGGGTAGTAAAAGAAATCTGATAAATTTTGGGTATACGATAAATTGCACAAATCTAAGGGCTGTCAATTTGGCTAAATGCCTAGGAATTACAATTACTAGCAACTTAAATTGGAAAGACCACATAGACAATATTGTGGGGAAGGTGAAACAAAGACGCCACTTTGTTGGCATGCGACAAACCCACTAAAGAGACAGCCTACATTACACTTGTCCGTCCTCAGCTGGAATATTGCTGTGCGCTGTGGGATCCTTACCAGATAGGCTTGACAGAGGACATCGAAAAAGTGCAAAGAAGGGCAGCTTGTTTCATGTTATCGCGCAATAGGGGTGAGAGTGTCACTGATATGATACGTGAGTTGGGGTGGCAGTCACTGAAACAAAGGCGGTTTTCTTTGCAGTGAGATCTATTTACGAAATTTCAATCACCAACTTTCTCTTCCGAATGCGAAAATATTTTGTTGACACCCACCTACTTATGGAGAAACGATCATCATAATAAAATAAGAGAAATCAGAACACGAATAGAAAGATTTAGGTGTTCCTTTTTCCCACACGCCATTTGAGAGTTGAATGGTAGAGAAGTAGTACAAAAATTGTTCAATGAACCCTCTGCCAGGCACTTATGTGTGAATTGCAGAGTAACCATGTATATGTAAACTCAGCTTCGATGAAGCACTGCAATCCATTCAATGGTAAACCATCACATTCACTTGCCCGTCCACTAATGATTCCACTGGTCTGTGTTTCCTCCTGTAAACACTGGTGCTGCATGCTTGCCACCTCACAGCAAGCAATACATCACAGACTGATAAAGCAAGACACTCTGCAATTGACTATTGACAGTCTCACTGCAACATAACCTAAACATTGGTAATTTTGGTATTTTACATTATGGTGCAGCTGTGCACCTAGAAGAATTTAATATAGCTGTGGGAGCATGTGTGTTTAGTTACTGCCATACAAATCTAGTGTTCATTATCCCTCATAGATTACACATTTTGTAGTACATGCAGGGTTTACAGTTTTACTATAAATCTCAAGGATAAAAGTTCTGTTCTTTAATAACACCATTTGTGGGTTTAACACACTTTACACGTAATTATGAAACTAAAATAGCTATGTCATTGCATTAATAAATGATACAATGTGTTTTCTCCTTATAATTCAATATATTTAATCTGTATGGAAATGATAATTCACTTGAGAAAAATATAAAATTACACAGAGACAAAACTGATCTTAAGCAGACGAAATTCCCGTGTTCTCGATAGATATACCAAAATACAATTCCTAGCTTTCAAAACTGTTAATTTCTTCCTCGGGAGGGCAAGACGTACTAATCCACAAAACATTTGCAAGTCCAGTGTGTTATTACTACACCACATCGGTCCATGGGCGGCTGAAAGTAACATAGGCAGTCGTTGATAAAACCACATTCATCATAGACTGTTTCACCTAGGGCACTAATAACCTCACTGTTTGGTATCCTAGAAAAACAGACATAATAGTAATGTTATCAGAAACACTATGGACTGTCAGCATGGCAGTCACTGTTATGGTTTCCCTTGATGCAGCAGCAGAGAGGGGCACACTGACAACATTGCACCCAACAAAAACACTGTATGCAGGAGTGGCACCATCTCATCTTTCCAGAAGACTCCCACTTCTGCATACAGCATCAAGATGGGCATATTCATGTACAGAGGCTCTGAGGACAACAAATGTTGCCAGGTTGCAATTTTCATTGTCATGAGGGTCCAGCCATTACTGTGGTGGCATGGGATCCCATTGGATACAGATGACAGTCATATCTTGTTCACATAGCCACTAATTTGGACATTAGCCATTACATTTGTAATGTGCTAAGGCTGGTGGTCATGCTTGATCTTCAAGGTATCCATTGCATTATCTCTTAACAAGATAATGCAAGACCGTGTTACCCATCCTGGCTTGATGTAATTTGATTACCTTGGCCAGCACCACCTCCAGATCTCCCACCCATTGAAAAGATCTGGTCATGTGATGCCGAGAGGCTGGAATGCCACTAATCACCAGTTACTGTGATTGATGAACTCTGGCATAAAAGTTGAAGCAGCTTGGAAGACATACAAATATCTACAATGTACACACATACACAGAAGCAAGCACATCTGATGCACACATGACCACCATCTGTGGCAGCTCAGACCAGAAAGCAGCTGTCATGTGGAATGGAAGCAGCAATCTGGAAGGGGCAGGGAAGGGATAGCAGTGGTCGTATGGAGAGAAGAGCACTGTTTGGCTGAGTGTGCAGGGACTACACTGCCAAAAGGAACAGCATTGGGAGGCTGTGGGAAGAAAGGACTGGAGGGAAAAAAAGAAGAGGAGCAGGGAATGATGGGTGGGTGCGTTGGCAGAGGGTGGCATGCAAAGAGGGTGGGAGACTAGAATAGGGAGGAGGTGCTTAGGAAAATAGGGAGGAGATGCTTAGTACAGAGAGCCTGGAAACTGTTGGGTGGAGGGTATGGGAACAGTATGTTATCGTAATAGGTCGAGGCTGGGGTAATTTTGAGAGGAGAGATTGTGTTGTAAGAATAAATCCCTACTGTGAAGTTCAGAAAATCTGCTGGTAGAGGGGAGGATCCAGATGGCTCAGGCAAAATAGTAGCCATTGAAATCAAACATCGTTATGTTCAGCTGCATGTTGTGTGCATGGTAGTCTACGTTGCTCTTGGCCACAGTTTGGCAGTGGCTGTTCATCCTGTTAGATAGCTGGTTGGTAGTCATATCAATGTAAAAAGCTGTGCAATGATTGCACCAGAGCTGGTATGTGACATAGCTGCTTTCACAGATTACCTGACCTCTGATTGGTTAGGATAAGTCTGTGACAAGTGTGGAATAGGAAGTATTGGAATGGTGGATTGTGGAGGTCTTGCCCCTTGTGGCAAGGGGTTCAGTATAGGGAGTGGCATAGGAATGGATGTACTCTTGTGCCTGTCTGCAACTTAATGTGTGATCTTTACCCTAATTAACAAACTATCTCTTCCTTACATTGTTGATATTCCAGCATGGAGTGGCCATTGTTTGACATATTTTAGTATTTATTCTTCCTGCTATACTGTATACAAACAAAAAGTAAAATTTTGTTCTTCGCTACATTTCATTGGACTGAAATTTTAATTAGCAGAAGCAAGTAGTAAAACCTTGTCTGAAGTAGATAAACACACATCTTGCAAAGGCCTTTGTAAGAATCTTTGAATTCTCACACTCATTTCCCACACCAATAATTTTTTGATCACGTTTGCCGGCAGTAATATTAGTTACAGCTGAATTTTGATCTATACAATCACACTTTTATGTGGACTTCATATCCTTGTGTAGGATTCATAGTGCAGTTATGTATTCTTGTGCAAAGGTATTCAACAAGCTATCAAATAAAATATTGGGATTCAACAAATTCAAAATAAAATTAAAAACATACCTCTTAGGTCATTTCTAAAAATCAACTTGTCGTGTCCCACTGATGACTCCTGAGAGGGAGTGGAAGGACTGCAAGAATGTGTGTCAAAGAACTTACTTGGCAGGAGGTCTCGTGGTCATGGGCTGCCTTCTGTGTACTTGCTCCACTGAAAAGAGGGCTGTAGGGTGAGTTAGACTACGAACTTGGCTGGGATCTCAGGGTACACTGGATGCAATCATAAATCATTGCCTGGGGATATGTACACTGGAAGCACCCCCGGCACATCCGTTTTATAAACAAAGTCTACTATCTGCCTTCTTAGTAGTGTAACTTCTCATAGCTCCCTGAGTCTAAGTCCCAATATATCAGAGGCGGGCGCACCAGACTAAGTGTTGACTACATGGAAATGAATATAAGTCCCCTCGTGGTTAAGCAGCACTGCACTACCATCTCACAGCATCATAACTCCAGCTTAAACCATATCTGGCCTGCTCCATCACTGCCATCACTCTCTCAACACTATGGCGGCTAGCCTTTTTATATGTGGTAGTGCACCCGACACCACTTGTTCTAGAAGTTTCCAGTACTCTCGAGCAATGTGTGTGTGTCACATGGCAGCACGTGATGCCTACGTGACAAACAGGCTGTATTCCACTATGTTCACTGTGTCCGAGGGTTGCGGCTTGTAACGGCTCTCGAGCCTCGTGATGCGGTATAATCCGCTCTTGTTAGCAGAGTAAACATTACACATAAGCTATGTCTGCTCATGTCTGCCTCGCTGGTAGCAAGAATTTCCAAGCACACATCTTACTTGATTTTTAACCCTGTTTTTTATCATTCGCGACACCTCCCTTCCCCAGGGGAAAATTTTGTAAGCTTGGACTCTCGAGGTTACAAAATTTTCGATCTCTACACGTGGTGCCAGTGAAACTTGCCAGACTTTATTTTAAAACATGGTTTCACATCATAAACTCTAATACAAGTACATTGTCATAAAAATAGAAAGCACAATGTAAGACAACTGACATTTGGTTGTTTGTTGTCCACACATACTTGTCGTGGAAACTTCCACATTCCACTTCTATATCACTCTTTTCATTGTTCGTAGTTCACACAACAATACAAAGTTTTGGATAACACAATTCGAAGTCCAGAGCTTTACCTAATATTACCAAGATTTCACATAATATTACACATAGTACAGACCTCTTTTTTAATGTATGATCACTTTAAAATTTCATACACATAGTTTGCAACACAACACAAAAGAAAAGGAAAAAGGTTACATAAAATATTATACAACATAGTTTATCATTCAGCTTCAAATTACGCTTGTACATAATTTTTAAGCTGTATTTTCATCTCGTATCTTTTTTGGGTACCAACGACTCCACTGTATTTGCACGTGATTCGATTTGTTCTGTGAGTTGTGGCGTTTGGCTTTGTTCTCTCCACTGCACTCGATCGGGAAGAGGAGTATGTCGTGTATACTTTAATTCATACTCTCCACCATCTTCCTCCTCTCCACACTGTACAGAATGGTGGGAAGGAGCGTATCGGACACTTCTTTCACGGCGGCTATCTGTTACCTCTGTATTTGTCACACACACTTTAGCACAACAATTTCCCCCTACTTCACACAATCTTCTGCCACACCCTCGACAACACTTACAATAGATACATGAGCAACATATTATAATAATTACAACTAGGGGTACTGAACCTTTGTATCCCCACACAGAATACATACTTTGTGACCATCCTCAGAAGGTTGTTCACTGCTGGTATTCTATTTCATTTTGTAGTTCATCTATTTTTTGACTTGCTATCTTTAGGTCATCTAAGTGTCTTACAATATGTCCTAAGGGTAGCGATACAGGTATTTTTGTGACTTCCTGCTTCTCCTCATTTATTATACAACAGTCTATATCTAAACTTAACATAGGTACTATGTCATTCTTGCTTACATTAGTACTAATTACATGGTCAGCTTGTAGCATGACTTGTGCACCATATCCTTTGCCCGGGCTTGTAAATGTTAATTTACCAGTACCTCTTATGATAAGATCATTAGGTGGTAACTCATTGTACAATATTGTTAAACCCTCGTCCTTGGGTGCGACATGCAGCCATTCACTGTCTTGTATCTGCGTCCAAATACTTTCATTCAATATGATATACTTTTGATTGCAATCTTTTGGAACTTTTCTTATAGGCTGCAGCATACAAGCTTCACATTGCTCGTGGTCATAGGTGGACATTAAAACAAACCTCTGCTTGTAAATCTGACTTCTCAGCCTGACCGTTTTACAGTGTAACTGGTCCTGGGACAGTAGCGTGTACTGTAGTTTCGCATCATCAATCAGCAAGTAGTTTTTCTCAGGCTCAATATAAGCGAACAGTTTCTTTGCCTGATCACACTCCGCGGTCTAACAACCCTACCACAACAAAGGTCAGCATTTAATAATGATTGTGGTGTTGCTCACGCTGCTAAATACTCCCTGTGCTCCCTGCCGTCATTGGATAAGCAGCTGCAGCAGCAAGTCGTATACTCCTAGCTCACTCATTTGTTACATAGTTTAATTCTTAATTTATTTGCGTGTTTTTGGTACTTGCATTGTTTAATTCATAAATTTTGGGCATATTATTGTATTTGAGAGTTGTAGCATCGCGTTTTAGTACCTGAATAGTGTAAAATCGCGTAGTCTCCTTCCGCCGCCGAGCAGTGTGTCAGCAGTGCGCAAGTAGCAGCATTACTGCATTTACTAGGCAATCTTGTATTTTAATAACCTTTTAAATTTTGTGTCAATTTGTTTGCGCTCTTTGTAGATTAGTTCAGACGTTCTTTGCACAACAGTTTTTAGCATGGATAGGGACTGCAACTGCTGTGTTCGGATGCAGGCTGAGTTGGCATCCCTTCGCTCCCAGCTTCAGGCAGTGTTGGCTTCGGTCACACAGCTTGAGGCTGTTGCCAATGGGCATCACTGTGGGGTTCCGGATGGGGGTTTGTCGGGGACGGCCAGCTCGTCCCACGCATCCCCCGATCGGACTACGACTGTGGTTGCCCAGGATACTGCCCGCATTGAGGCTGATCCCTCACCTGTGGTAGAGTGGGAGGTCGTCTCAAGGTGTGGCAGGGGGCGAAAGACATTCCGGAGGGCTGAACGGAAGGCCTCTCCCGTTTGTCTGACGAACTGGTTTCAAGCTCTGTCTCAGGCTGATACTGATCTTCGGCCTGACATGGCTGCTTGTCCTGTTCCAGAGGTTGCCCTTCAGTCTGCAAGATCCGGGCGGTCGCAGAGGGTGGGCTTACTGGTAGTTGGGAGCTCCAACGTCAGGTGCGTAATGGGGCCCCTTAGGGATATGGCAGCAAGAGAGGGGAAGAAAACCAATGTGCACTCCATGTGCATACCAGGGGGAGTCATTCCAGATGTGTAAAGGGTCCTTCCGGATGCCATGAAGGGTACAGGGTGCACCCATCTGCAGGTGGTCGCTCATGTCGGCACCAATGATGTGTGTCGCTATGGATCCGAGGAAATCCTCTCTGGCTTCCGGCGGCTATCTGATTTGGTGAAGACTGCCAGTCTCGCTAGCGGGATGAAAGCAGAGCTCACCATCTGCAGCATCATCGACAGGACTGACTGCGGACCTTTGGTACAGAACCGAGTGGAGGGTCTGAATCAGAGGCTGCGGGGACCAAGGAGCAATCAGTATTGTAATCGTAAATTGTCGAAGCTGCGTTGGTAAAGTACCGGAACTTCAAGCGCTGATAGATAGCACCGA
The DNA here is from genome assembly GCF_021461385.2 of Schistocerca piceifrons. Classification (NCBI taxonomy): domain Eukaryota; kingdom Metazoa; phylum Arthropoda; class Insecta; order Orthoptera; family Acrididae; genus Schistocerca; species Schistocerca piceifrons. The sequence goes on along the minus strand of NC_060141.1, from coordinate 115,497,218 downwards.
AGCCGAAATCGTTATAGGTACAGAAAGCTGGTTGAAGCCAGAGATAAATTCTGCCGAAATTTTTACAAAGGTACAGATGGTGTTTAGAAAGGATAGATTGCATGCAACCGGTGGTGGAGTGTTTGTCGGTGTTAGTAGTAGTTTATCCTGTAGTGAAATAGAATTGGATAGTTCCTGTGAATTATTATGGGTGGAGGTTACACTCAACAACCGAGCTAGGTTAATAATTGGCTCCTTTTACCGACCTCCCGACTCCGCAGCATTAGTGGCAGAACAACTGAGAGAAAATTTGGAATACATTTCACATAAATTTTCTCAGCATGTTATAGTCTTAGGTGGAGATTTCAATTTACCAGATATAGACTGGGACACTCAGATGTTTAGGACGGGTGGTAGGGACAGAGCATCAAGTGACATTATACTGAGTGCACTATCCGAAAATTACCTCGAGCAATTAAACAGAGAACCGACTCGTGGAGATAACATCTTGGACATACTGATAACAAACAGACCCGAACTTTTCGACTCTGTATGTACAGAACAGGGAATCAATGATCATAAGGCCGTTGCAGCATCCCTGAATTTGGAAGTTAGTAGGAATATAAAAAAAGGGAGGAAGGTTTATCTGTTTAGCAAGAGTAATAGAAGGCAGATTTCAGGCTACCTAACAGATCAAAACGAAAATTTCTGTTCCGACACTGACAATGTTGAGTGTTTATGGAAAAAGTTCAAGGCAATCGTAAAATGCGTTTTAGACAGGTACGTGCTGAGTAAAACTGTGAGGGACGGGAAAAACCTACCGTGGTACAACAACAAAGTTAGGAAACTACTGCGAAAGCAAAGAGAGCTTCACTCTAAGTTTAAACGCAGCCAAAACCTCTCAGACAAACAGAAGCTAAACGATGTCAAAGTTAGCGTAAGGAGGGCTATGCGTGAAGCGTTCATTGAATTCGAAAGTAAAATTCTATGTACCGACTTGACAGAAAATCCTAGGAAGTTCTGGTCTTACGTTAAATCAGCAAGTGGCTCGAAACAGCATATCCAGACACTCCGGGATGATGATGACATTGAAACAGAGGATGACACGCGTAAAGCTGAAATACTAAACACCTTTTTCCAAAGCTGTTTCACAGAGGAAGACCGCACTGCAGTTCCTTCTCTAAATCCTCGCACAAACGAAAAAATGGATGACATTGAAATAAGTGTCCAAGGAATAGAAAAGCAACTGGAATCACTCAACAGAGGAAAGTCCGCTGGACCTGACGGGATACCAATTCGGTTCTACACAGAGTACGCGAAAGAACTTGCCCCCCTTCTAACAGCCGTGTACCGCAAGTCTCTAGAGGAACGGAAGGTTCCAAATGATTGGAAAAGAGCACAGGTAGTCCCAGTCTTCAAGAAGGGTCGTCGACCAGATGCGCAAAACTATAGACCTATATCTCTAACGTCGATCTGTTGTAGAATTTTAGAACATGTTTTTTTGCTCGAGTATCATGTCGTTTTTGGAAACCCAGAATATACTATGTAGGAATCAACATGGATTCCGGAAACAGCAATCGTGTGAGACCCAACTCGCTTTATTTGTTCACGAGACCCAGAAAATATTAGATACAGGCTCCCAGGTAGATGCTACTTTTCTTGAATTCCAGAAGGCGTTCGATACAGTTCCGCACTGTCGCCTGATAAACAAAGTAAGAGCCTACGGAATATCAGACCAGCTGTGTGGCTGGATTTAAGAGTTTTTAGCAAACAGAACACAGCATGTTGTTATCAATGGAGAGATGTCTACAGACGTTAAAGTAACCTCTGGCGTGCCACAGGGGAGTGTTATGGGACCATTGCTTTTCACAATATATATAAATGACCTAGTAGATAGTGTCGGAAGTCCCATGCGGCTTTTTGCGGATGATGCTGTAGTATACAGAGAAGTTGCAGCATTAGAAAATTGTAGCGAAATGCAGGAAGATCTGCAGCGGATAGGCACTTGGTGCAGGGAGTGGCAACTGACCCTTAACATAGACAAATGTAATGTATTGTGAATACATAGAAAGAAGGATCCTTTATTGTATGATTATATGATAGCGGAACCAACACTGGTAGCAGTTACTTCTGTAAAATATCTGGGAGTATGTGTGCGGAACGATTTGAAGTGGAATGATCATATAAAATAAATTGTTGGTAAGGCGGGTACCAGGTTGAGATTCATTGGGAGAGTCCTTAGAAAATGTAGTCCATCAACAAAGGAGGTGGCTTGCAAAACACTCATTCGATGATGATGATGATGATTAGTGTTTTAGGGCGCACAACAGCGAGGTTATCAGCGCCCGTCTCATTCGACCTATACTTGAGTATTGCTCATCAGTGTGGGATCCGTACCAGATCGGGTTGACGGAGGAGATAGAGAAGATCCAAAGAAGAGCGGCGCATTTCGTCACAGGGTTATTTGGTAACCGTGATAGCGTTACGGAGATGTTTAACAAACTCAAGTGCCAGACTCTGCAAGAGAGGCGCTCTGCATCGCGGTGTAGCTTGCTCGCCAGGTTTCGAGAGGGTGCGTTTCTGGATGAGGTATAGAATATATTGCTTCCCCCTACTTACACCTCCCGAGGAGATCACGAATGTAAAATTAGAGAGATTAGAGCCCGCATGGAGGCTTTCAGACAGTCATTCTTCCTGCGAACCATACGCGACTGGAACAGGAAAGGGAGGTAATGACAGTGGCACGTAAAGTGCCCTCCGCCACACACCGTTGGGTGGCTTGCGGAGTATAAATGTAGATGCAGATTTTCGGGCAACAACAGTCATATTATGTGGCAGGTGTCATTAGAGCACAGTTCATAAAGTCATTTCATGTAATAATAAAAAAACTAGGCACTCATCTTTTTGTGTTTCCCACACTGGTCTCGTCGTAAAATCATGGCTCAATCATTGAAAATCTAGGTGGTTATGATTCCAAGCTCGGATGCAAAGAGGCCTAGGTTTTATTCTGCTATATTCAAAAGTTTTGTAGATGCACTTCTCAAACCATTCTTGGAGATTAAACCTTTCAAAGTTAGCACAATGGTGATGTAAAAAAACAATCAGCACTCCGAATTTAAGTTACACTTCCTTTTAACTGCTTTTATTGCAATATCACGTATCACACAAAACATCACTTCACAATACAAAACATACTTGAAATCATCTTCCTCACAGTCACTGTTAAAGTTCACATTTTATAAGCTGACGACAATATTCATCTTTCCAACATGACGTCCAACACTTGATTTTTCAAGGTCCGACTCTCTAACAAGTTAACAACTAACTAACAATCGCTTACGCGCCCAAAAATCAGAGTTACAAGTACGTCAAAGATCATAGTGACAAAAGAAAGAATACACATAAGAGCAATATCATTGCAATATAAACATATCGATGTATCAAGAGTGAAATCAAATCTGAATGTTGTCTCAGAAATATGTTAAGTAGTTAACAGAAACACAGTAGAATATTACTGGTATTGAGAGGTTCAGGTGAGGTACCATAATGGTTACGTAATTCAAGTACCATTACAGCGCGCAATGGCCATATTCTATATAATGTATATACGTTACTATCCACTAAAGGTACATTTAACACACAACTTACCATAGTGCCAGCAAGAACTACATCTATATCTATTATACGAAGTAACAGATACCCTTGCTCCTTCTTGAGTTCAACAGGGAACTTTTTGTCTCTTAAATCTTCTTGTATCAGTTCTAAATACTTGACCACCTGTACAGGGTTAATCAAGTGTGGTTCTAATAGACCTTTCTGCGCGTTCACTATTGCAGAGACTAATAAGTTGTATTCCCTCTTGAGTTCATTGAACATACCACTAATCTGCATTATTTGCTCTGTAATAGTTAAGAGAATCAGGGCATGTTGTACCTTCCTAGTAGTGCTATTCTCATAATCCTCTACATGCATACATAGTTTTCTCATTCCTTCTGCAATTATCTGAGTATTCTTAGTTACCGCGTCAAGTGTTTGATTCACCCCTGTCAGTGAAGTTCTCACAATGGTCAGTTGTTCTTTGGACAATCATAACAGCTCTCTCTACTGTTCCTCAAGTACGTGTATTTTGGCTTTGAAGAATGCCGCATCATCTTCATCTAATGTGCCAAACAATACCTTACTTGGCTTTCCTATAAAATTTGATATTCCTCTTCTGAGCCTCGGTCATTCATGCCTAGTCAACTGATCAATCAACTATTTCCATCTAGAAATTTTATTCACATGCCATTTCACAGTTTGCTGTACATTCTCGCACTCTCCGGTGCTTAACTTTGCGTGATTCAGCTTACCCATGCAATGTGTTACCACTCTATTGGCAACCACTTGTATGTCCTCAGATTTGTCATGCAGTCCCTTGATGTTAAAACAGCTCACCACTCTTCATGTTGTGCTGTACAAATTCATGCTGCCCTGGTTGTCATAGTAAATCCCCAGTGCTCACTGGAACTTTTGCACTTGTACATCTGGCAGTGGCGCTTCTCGTCCCGCGAGACTGACCTGCAAGATACTCCTGACTATTGCTGTCACCCACAGTGTTTTCATCCTTGGCATCTGTAATAGAAACGTATTTGTCACTCTTCTGCTCCTTTATCGCCTGCGGTCGTTCTTACTTTCACATCACGTCTTCTAATACAATGTCCACATTTCAGTTCAGTAAAATTCCTTCAGCCTATTAGCATGCACTTTTATACATTTCTTCCCTTTTAGCCTAATTACTACATTAGGTTCTTGCACATCAACCACAGTAAATGGCCCTCGCCACTGGCTATCTAATTTCTTCAATCGTCCTCAACGTACACTCTCATCATACAGTAATACGCAATCATTCCTTTTAAATTCCTTCGGGTTTTGAGTTTTGTCGTAGTTATTCTTGTTTCTTTCTTTGCTCACTTGTGTTGCCTCATGGGCATCTTGGTGTAACATTTGTAGTCACTGTCGAATCTCCGTCACATAATCAGCATAATTATAGATTACGTTTGCTGGTTTCTTTTGTAGCCATCCCGGCAAATCGCACTTCCTGCCGAAGAACAATTCGAATGGTGTGTATCCCGTGGTACTATGAGGAGTAGTATTGTATACAAAACATGCGAATGCAACCCATCTGTCCCAATCTCTCTGGTCCCAGATCACATAGTGTCACGCTGCCGTTTGTATTTTCTCTATTCTCAGTAATTTGCAGACTCGTTTCATGGTATCACCTATGAAATTGCTTCCCATGTCACTCAACAGGGCCGTCGGGATCCCAAGTTTTAAAATAACGCTTTCCACCAATTTTCATGCAACCGTATAAGCGTCTTGCCAAGCTATTGGTTCGGCTATTACAAACTTTGTGAGAGAGTCTTGAAATGTCAAAATATATTTGTGCCCAGGCTGAGTAATGGGTAATGGCCCTACTACATCAATATCACAGCGCTCAAGTATAAATTCTGGGGCCTGAGTTAGCTCTAGCGGTTGCTTAGTCTTAGCTTGTGTGATCTTGTTCTTTCAGCAACTTTCGCATGTCCTGATGAACTTCTCTATGTCAGCTTTCATACCTGGCCATGTTTTATTCGTTCATACGTCCTTCCCATTCCTTGATGGCCTCCTGTGGGAGATATGTGCATCTGCTTTAGAATTGCCAATTTATCCTCTGCACTCAAATCATCATCTTTGTTTATCTGGGATGTATTACTGCCTCTGCTTATCTCAGTCGTGTCAGCTGTCTCTTCGGGGTCTGCCATCTCAGCTGTCGCTGCTGTCTCCATTATCTCATCACTATTAAGGCCTTGATTACAGTCTTAGTTGCGGCATCCCCTCACTTATCTTTGTGCCTGTCGGTCTCATTTGTGCCCCTCTTTGTAACCTGCTGTGTTTGTTTGTCGCTATCTTGTACACTCCGAATGCATGGTAGTGCGTCAGCCACGCAATTTTGCTTTCCTTCCTTATATATGATTTGGTAAACATATTCTTTCAACTTTAACCGAAGCTTCATTAATCTTTATGATGGATCCATAATGCTACCTAACCGTATCAGTGGTTTATGGTCCGTGAGTATCTTGAACTTCCTTCCAAAGAGATACGGTCGGAAGTACTTAACTGCCCATACTATGGCAAGCAACTCTCGCTCTATTGTACTGTAATTCAACTTTGCCTTGTTGAGAGTATGTGATATGTATGCAATTGGTAAATCCTTTCCCATTGGACCTTGACTCAAATAAGCCCCTAATGCGTAGTTACTGGCGTCAGTCATTAATAAAAACTCTTTAGTGAAGTCTGGATACTGTAGTATCGGTGGCTTGGTTAACTTCTCTTTCAATGTTTGAAACGCCTCTTCCTGCACTTCCGCCCAAACATACGGAACTCCTTTCTTTAATAGTTCATTAGGGGTTTTGCAATTTTGCTAAAGTTGCTCAAACATCTTCGGTAGTATCCGATCATGCCAAGATAACTTTTTAAGTCAGCAGTTGTCCTTGGTTGCGGATACTTCATTGCTGCTACTTTAGTGGAATCGGTTTTCAGACCTTCCACTGTCAAAACCTGCCCCAAAAACGTATCTTCCGTCCTTAGGAATTCACATTTGTCGACTAGCAATTTTAGGTTTGCTTTCCGTAAGCAATCAAATACTTCCTCAAGTCACACATTATGGCCCACAATGACAATGTCGTCTAGGTACATGAACACTTTATTTCCCTGTACACCCATCAGTACAGTATTCATTAACCGTTGAAATGTGGATGGAGCTGTCTTCAGGCCCATCGCCATCCTATTGTATTCATAATGGCTTGTAGGTGTTCTAAATGCCATCTTTTCTCGATCCCGTTCATCTATCAGGACTTGATAGTACCCTTTTGCGAGATCAAGAGTAGAGAAATACTTTGCCTTCCCTCGGGTATCTAGTATTTCATCAATTCTGGGCAATGGGTAAACCATATTCAACGACATATCATTTAATTTCCGATAATCGACAACCACTGTCCACTTCTGTGTGCCGCTGGCCTCAAGCTTCTTTGGTAGTAGTAACAGAGGGAAGTTAAATGGACTGGTAATCGGTGATATTATGCCTTCATCCAGCGTGCCATCTATTTCCTTTTTCAGTGCTTCCTGCTGTGCTTGAGGGATTCAGTAAGGCCTCTGATTTATGACCGTCCCTTCTGCTTCAGGTACTAGTGAATCTGGTGCTTCACTACAGTGCTATAGGTGAGCACGTCTCCCGGTAAATGAAAGACATCATTATACACCAAACACAACTCTTGTATGGGTTCTTGCTCTTCTTGGTTTAAGTGCTCTATACACATGTTTTCTTTCAACAAGCTCTGCCACGGTTTTCTCCCGCCTTTCTTTCCCTGTGGTGCACACCAAATTTTACAACTGCTTGGTGGTGGAATTCGTTCAGCTTTTTATGTCTGCCTGGCGTGGCAAACATAATATTAGTAGCACGACACGACCGGGATGTGACACAAGATCTGATGGTCGAGAAAAGATTAGTCTCAAAGTAAGGCGCCAGCGATCAGGAAGATTACTTATCTTTATTCTCCACACGGAAGCATGCACCATCTATTGCTCTCAAATCAAGTAGCTACATAATGAAGTTCACAATACAATTCACAAATCCACGGTGCAATACAAATTGTAACTAAGTTCTAAGCCCAAGGGTGTCTTATAAGATCTATACAGTAACACTTCTATATTAACACAGCTAGTGAGCAAGAGCAAGTGGCTGTGGCGTCAGGTCTGTGCTCCCGTTATATCTTGTGACCATAGAGGGAGCTGCAGGTAAGAATTATTGAATGGCGCAACGTCTTCAGCCGGAGATAACGCTATGAACCTCCGGCGGCTGCGATGTGAAGCTAAGACCGACCACCGCGCATGTGTGGCCGGGCTGAGCGACGGCAGGGCGCGCGATTCGGTTAGGTCCGCGGACATAGCACCACTAATATCTCCGGCGCATTAAAACGGACCTCTTGTTCCCTGTTTGTTACACTTGTTATGCACATCCTGTCTCGGATAGTCACTTCTGGTATATGGACCCCTGGTCTAATCTCTGGTTTCTGAATAACCACTTCACTCCCTAGTTTTTGTGTCACGTGAACTTTCATAAATCTTTCTTTTTGCGCCCCGATTCCTATTTCTTCCAAGTCCTCTGGGGCTGGAGACATGTCACCCCTACTCATTGTTACCTTACATTGATTCTTCGTTCTTCGGGGTGGCCATTTACTTCGCTTAGTTTCATTTTCCTTTGGTTTCGTACAACCCTCTTGGGACGGCTCAGGCGGCGACCAGCTGACGCGCCTCGCCGTGTATTTGTATTGACCAATTCCCCCATTATCTACCTGGAATGGGCCTCTATCGTCCATTTGCATTGCGGCGACTGTTTCTGTGGGTGCAGCGACATTGGCCAGCATCTTTCCAAACCTCGTTACAGCTGCGCAACTTGCTCGTGGAGCCTTCCCATTTCTATCATTTTGTACAGTTAATCTATTGACGGTTGCTTCTTTGCATTCTTCTCGCAACTCTACCCATCCACCTAATACCTGCATTCTTCTATGGCCATAATCCAACATGACTTTATTTTTGTCCAGGAACTCCTGCCCCAGTAATTCATCAAATGGCAAATCAATACACTCATTCACTACTTGGAACTGCGTGACCCAGTTGCTTCCCTCACCGTTGCTTAAACATACTGATACAGGACCCTCTGTCCTGACCTCTTCGTTTACGATACTTTTTATCGTGACCGCCCTTCTAGGATCCCACTTCACGTTTTCCGTCAGAACCTTGGACCGTATAAGGTTAATATGGGCACCACTATCTATCAATAACTTTGTTTCAGAGCCTTTCACATCCTTGCTCTGTACGCATATGTAATCATTTTTCCCCATGCAGTCAGCAGCTCTTACTGTGGCATTACACCCGCTGCTCGTTTCCCTGCACATTTTTCCTACGTATGTTAGCCCACTTACTTTCGCGACAATCACGAGCATAGTGTCCCGTTCAGTGACACGTGAAGATGTCACTGGCTTTGCTCTAGTACACGGGGGCGATTGCCGCATCACATTACATGCCATACATCGTACTGGTGGGGGACACTGTGGACGCTATCCAGTCCCTTTGAATTCACGAACATCTATTTCTTGCATGGGGAATCTCCTTTACAGTATCTGTCTATACTTTTTCCTGCACTCACGTGATATGTAACCCCCTTTCCCGCACTTAAAACATTTCGCACTACTACTTTTCTCCAGCCAGGCTACAGTTGTCACGTGGCGCTTATCTCTTTCCAAGGTTATTGCACTCTCTTTGGTAGCTGCTAAATCAATAGCTTCGGACGAGGTGATCCGTTCACCTTGGGCCTATATTACTGTCTTTATCCGCTCATCATACAACCCATGTAAAAACAAGGCCCTTCCTAACTTCCCTATCAACGCATTGCAGCCCACAATTTCTTTGTCATCCATGACCCTCTTCATTGCTTCCCGAAAATGGAATGCACGGAATCCACGCGAGAGCCCCATTGAGCCACACTTTCCTCCTTTTCTTGCCTACTACTGAACATGATGCAGGCATAGTAATCAATCGTGCGTTTACTTTCGTAATTTTCTAACAAAATTGCCCTCGTGTCAGACCAAGTTTCTGTGGGATCTCTTAACTAATAGCTTACTGCGGGCAGAGCCTGTTATTTGGCGAATAATAAACTTTAAAAATACTTGCTTATAACTAGGATCCACTAAGTTGTAAGCGTTATCACAATTATCTATGAATTCAGACAGTTTTTCTCTGCCCCCCTCAAATTTATGTGGTACTAACCTGGTGGCCTCAATATAACTTAAATATAATCTGTTCTAATTGGGGTTTACTTGCATACTCCCACCTGAGTCTACTGCGTCAGCGTTTCCCATTTTCACTAACCTTGTTTCTTGTGGCCTGTACGGCAAACTCTGTGCTCTCGATGGCAGCACGTGGACCTGCCCGCAACGAGTGCAGCACGAGATGGGTCAGCTGCAGTGGTGGCGCGGACCTGCAACCCTCCGATTCCGTGACAGTGCGATGTAACACTGGTGCTGCGTTGGGGTGAAGCGACGACCCTCTGCGTAGACGCAGTGCGTCTACCCTCTAGCTCTGCGTTGGCATGATGCAACAACCCTCTGCATAGACGTGGTGTGTTTACCCTCTGGCTCAGCATTGGCACGATGCTACGACCCACTGCGTAGATGCGATGCGTCTACCCTCTGGCTTTACGCTGGCGCGAGGCGATGACCTTCTGTATAGACATGGTGCATTTACCCTCTGGCTCTGTGCTGGTGCTATTTGACGTGCCCTTTGCCTATTCCTGTACTCTATTTCTGCCGATTATGTGCCCCTACCCCACACCTGGCACCAAATAGTTTTCTCCTCCTGTCTTGTCCCACTCATGAGTGCTGAGAGGGAATGGAAAGACTGCAAGAATGTGCGTCAAAGAAATCACTTGGCAGGAGGTCTCGTGGTCATGGGCTGCCTTCTGTGCACTTGCTCCACTGAAAAAGAGGGCTGTAGGGTGAGTTAGAATGCAGAACTCGGCTGGGATCTTAGGGTACATTGGATGCAATCATAAATCATTGCCTGAGGATATGTACACTGGAAGCACCCCTGGCACATCCATTTTATAAACAAAGTCTACTAACTGCCTTCTTAGTAGTGCAACTTCTCATAGCTCCCTGAGTCTAAGTCCCAATATAGCAGAGGCGGGCACACCAGACTAAGTGTTGACTACATGGAAATGAATATAAGTCTCCTCGTGGTTACACAGCACTGCACTACAATCTCACAGCATCATAACTCCAGCTTAAACCATATATGACCGACTGCTCCATCACTGCCATCTCTCTCTCAACACTACGACGGCTAGCCTTTTTATACGCGGTACTACACCCAGCACCACTTGTTCTAGAAGTTTCCAGTACTCTTGAGCAATGCGTGTGTGTCACGCCGCAGTACGCGATGCCTACGTGACGAACAGGCCGTACTCTGATATGTTCGCTGTGTCCAAGGGTTGTGGTTTGTAATGGCTCTCGAGCCTCATGATGCGGCATAGTCCACACTTGTTAGCAGAGTAAACATTACACATAAGCTACGTCCGGTCACATCCGCCTCGCTGGTAGCAAGAATTTCCAAGCACACATCTTACTTGATTTTTAACCCTATTTTCTATCATTTGCGACAAACTGAGCATTTAAAGTCAAGGACTGAAAAGCTCTGTCAGCTATATTACAAATGGTAGTGTTCAACGTATAGCTGCATCAGAATGTTATGGAAAAACACTCCATATTTACAGATTTCTTTGAAAAAACCATTGTTATCAATGCAATCATCTATAGACTCCAGGCTCTGGATGGGTCTCTTTAGAACAGGGGTATACAGACTTTCTAGAACTGCAAGCCGTAAACCCCTCACTGTGACTATGTAAGGGTCGCCAACAACAAAATATATAATTAGTTCACATCATTTGTTTCACAAATAGTCACTTTATTTAATAAATATAGTTCCAACAATGTATTGTTAGAAGAACCTAGTTGTACAAGGGCCTGCCTATTCCTTTCCGGGGGAGGAGGGGGAGGGGGGAATAAAGAGGATGGGAGGCCTGCCATCAGATCAGTGATGGGTTACAAATAGCTACGGTCTGTGAACTCCTGACTTAGAACATAAGCCCCTCCATCTTTTCCTGTCCTCCCAGCACGTTTCTCTATACACTCTGTCCAGTCTTTAGCACAGATTCCTTCACTCCAGCAATCAATCTGATTCTTCGTCTTCCTCGACTCTATTGCGTGCTACTGTCATTTTGTGGGCCTGTCATAGTATCCTGCCAAATCTCATTCTTTTAACATGCCCATACTATCTTAATCTTGTCTTTCCTATGGGTTTTTGCATAGGCTTTTGTTCAACTGTTTTTCTTATCATCTCATTAATTACCCTATCCATTCAAGTATGTCCTATTCCGCTTCTATGAAATGTCAGCTGACAAGCATCTATCCTGCACACGTGCCTTTTTTTCATTACCCACATATTGATACATTTGTGAGTATTGGAGCATAATACACTTGGTGTAACATTACCTTACATTTTGGTGGTGCTCCAGATCAGGCTTCTAATAATCTGCAGTAAACATCACTTCACACTTCCTTGCGTAAAATTTCAACCCTCGTGTGTGTGTGTGTGTGTTTGGAGTTTATGGGCACTCAACAGTGAGGTTATCAGCACCCATTTCGATCTGTACTGACCCACCACTTCCTCCCATGCATTTTGCCATTCTTGTACCTTCTTCCCCAATTATTATATCATCCACAAACACCATTGTTTTCATATTTTACATCCTATCACACAGCTGCTTGTGTCATTATCTCATCCATAACAGTGATGAAAAATAGAGGGGATAATGCACTATCTAGCATCAGGCCATTTTTCGTTTCAAAGCAGTCTGTCTTTCTCCTCCTATTTTTACACAACACACACCTCCTTGATATATTCCCTTTATTCTTTTCATAGTCAGCAGACCAATTCCCTTTTGTGGAAGAGCTTCCTTTCTCTTGCTTCTTTCCACACTATCATATGTCCAGGCAAACCATTACTAGGTCCTAATCGTATTCATAATCTCTCTCTTTCAGAAGCGCCTTACACTAAAAATTAGATTCACTGTCAATCTTCCTGGTCTAAACCCATATCATTCCTTGGTCATTCCTTCTCCTACCACCACCTTCTGTACACTCTCCTCTAGGATCTTCTCAAATATCCTTGCAGCACGAGACACAATGTACTTGATTAATTTGGCACAATTAGCACAAATAGGGTTAAACAGCAACACTCATTAACACAGTGTATGAGATACATTTCTAGGATTTGTTTATAGTGCCATGAGCTGTGGTGCATGCACTTTCAAGTAGCAGTTAGCACCATTAGCTGACTTGCCGGGGTTGCTAGAAAAAACCTAACCACTAGCAATTGTTATTTAGTATTTATCATTTCTGGAAGGTTCTTGGAATATTTTTTTTTGTGTGTGTTCTGAAATATTCAATGTTTGTGTAAATACCAGCATTCTGGAATAATTGATGTTTGTATAGCTGCACTAGAGCTCATTTCTATTCTGGCTGTATGTTAGTGTTTGCAATAAATTTGCTTTCAGTGCTAAATGTTTCACTGACAACACCTTTGGACCTGGATTTCATTGTGGTTACGGTGTGTCATTATTTGATAAAGACACCAAGAACTTCTAAACATCTACATCACCATGGCTCCAATTACACAACATTAAAACTGTTGCCTACACAGACAGGAACTGTAATACAAACACACGTAATTCCTTAGCTCCACATATTCAGGAGAGCAATGGATTCCAGGCCAGCAGTAAATCAGTTGCACATCAAGCAACCATCAGTGTTTTCTAAACATGCTGGTCAGGACCCAACGAAATGGCTGAAAGGATTCAACTGAGTCATCAAATACAACAGGTGGGATGATATTATGTGTTTGGCAAATATGTGATTTTGATGGATGGCACCCCCTCGCAGTGGTTCAATAGCAACAAAAAGAAGCTCAATAACTGGGACAAATACCAGGCCGCGCTGAAGAAAATGTTTGGCAACAATCAGCAGCAAGTCCATTTAGTGGAACAACAACTGAATTACAGGAAGCAACATCGTGTGGAAATAACAGTTGTACATAAAGAAAGTTTGGGCTCTGTGCAACGAGGGACCCAAAAAATACCAGAATAGAACAACTGCACGCGCAAACTTTGTAGCTACGCAGAAGTCACTAGGTGTTGTTAGTTTGGAGTCTCCCACATCACTCAGTAAGCCAGCATCAGTCTGGGTTTAGTGATTTGTTTGTGGTGCTATGTTGTTTGCATTACTATTTCAACCCTTCGGTGATTAGTGACTTAGCCATCAAGAAGGAGCAAAGAGTCTGTGTGAAATTTTGTTTTCTGTTAGGGAACACTGCAGCCAAGACTATTTGGATGCTTCGACAAGCCTTTAATGATGCTGCTTAGCAGAAATCAGAGGTCTACGGGAAGGATCACTGACCAAACTTCTGAGGAAACAAAAGTGTTATTTAGCATGGTCCAGCAAATTTTAACTCAAGATTTACACGTGAGACGGGTGTCTGCAAAATTCAGTCCTCACTTGCTCACAGATGACCAAAGAGAAAACTGTGAGAATGTTTGCCGCAACTTTAAGAGCAAAATGTGGAACGGTCCAGAGTCAAAGCAAGCATCAAGCCAGTGGAAAACTCAAAACATCACAATGACCCAAGAAATAACACCAAGTGCGATGCAATTTGAAAACAATGTTGATTTGGTATTTTTTATGTCGTGGCATTGTCCACAAGGAGTTCCTTCCTCCAGGACAAAGAGTGAACAAACACTTTTATCTGGATATGTTACAAGGATTATGAGAGAGAGTGCGACAAAAACAGCCAGAACTGTGGAGAAATAGGAACTGCTTGTTCCACCACTAGAAAGCTCCAGCCCACACAGTTCTGATGATCCGACGGTTCATGGCAAAAAAACAGCATGGTGCCCGTGCCTCATCCAACCTACTCACCTGATCTGTCTCCGTCTGACTGTTTTGTTTTGTTTTCTTTCCAAAGATGAAGGAAACTCTGAAAGGAAAGTGATTCAGTGATGTGAAAGAAAACACACTAACAGCTTTGAGCAGTATCTTGCCTCACAAATTCCAGAACTGTTCTGAGCAGTGGCAAAAGCATTGGACAAGTGCATTGATGCACATGGACTATAATCTGATGGGCACTAAAGTACTGTGAATGTAGAGTTCATTAAAAATGCAAAATAACAGAAATTATTGTTATATTTGCCCCCCCCCCCCCCCCCCTCATACATCATGAATACAAATATGACAGAAGTCAACTAAATCTCATACACGTGAAATGAGTCGCAGATGAAATGTACAAAGCTCGTCTGTAAAAGATGTCACAATGACAGACAAATTCATCAAATAGAGCCAACGAACTGAGGAAAAGCTACAATAAAAGTGTCTCAAGAAAGAGGTATTACTGACTGCTGATTGTTGTTCCTATGGCAACTGTGAGAGACCACCATGATCTCACAGTCATAAATGTCAGCCCAAGTACACAACAGCTACCAGCCATGACTATCAACCCCAGCACCACTCTGCACCACTAATCAAATAAGCCATGAAGAATGGTCTCATCAAACCTTGATCTATGCCGCAACTGTTGCACGACAACCCAGCATCTACATAATGTCAGTACAAACCGATTCGTCCACCAAGGACAATGCCCCACAGAAGAACATACGTATGGAGGACAGGGAACAATACATTGATACACTTTTGCTGTACACACATTGTATGCTACTTTACAGAGAGGAGATGATTATTCAACAACTATTGCACTGCAAGACATCAACCATCAAAAAAGCACTATTCACACCTGTCAACTGCAGATGATTTTAGTCCTGTGGGATGAAGCCTGTCGCTATACCCACGACAAGTTCACTGCCCAACGTTCTGTAGCCTTTCCCCGCCGCGTACACAGGTACCAGCCACTTCACAAACTTCACAAAACTGCCAACTTCACAAAAACTGAGACGACCACCTGGGGAGGAGGCCACCACAGATGTCAACCCTCCATGGATGACAATCAAAAAATTCTCAGGAAATTTCACTGAAATCTTCATCAATAGCCAATCTATCCTGGCTAGTTGACTCAGGGGCTTCCTTTCCTATAATGTTGGATGCTTATTGTTGTCAGCTAAAGAAGACTATGGTCCACGATACAAAAGTGATTGTACTGAAAGTCACAAATGGGAAATACATCCAATCAACAATATCAGTAAAGAATATCAACACTAGAATGCAGCCTATCAAATTTGCCATTTTAGCAAAATATACTCAATAATATTGTTATCGAATGGGACTTCTTGCAGGCATCATAAACAGTCATAGGCTGTGGAAAGTCAGAGCTTCAGACTGATGAAACTATCCAACAAGCACACATAACAAGGACTGCCTGGGCAGTTGTTTGTCGTTGAAGACATTGTTATCCCATCATCGTCAATGAGACAAGTTCCAGTTGTCAACAAGATCCTCAGTTAAACTGAGAAGCTTTTGTCAATTGTAAAATGCTACTCAGCCTCACAAAAGAAATCTACATGCCAGTGAGTCATAAGCATTGTAGGTGATCACGGAGAATTTAGGATCACTAATTGTCACGAGCAGCCACAACCCATTCCTAACTCTAACAATAGTGGGGATCAGCCACCAATTAGCCAGTGCTCCTATAGTGTGTCACTGGCTGAGCAATGGATAACCCGAGACGAGGTGAAAAAGATGCTGCAAGAGGACATCCTTGAACCTTCAGAGGCCTTGGCCCCCTCCTGTGATCCTTGTGTAAAAGAAGAATGGCACATGACATTTCTACACTGGCTACCAATGACTGAACATCACTGGGCATTGATGAAACCCTTAGACTGCTTGAAAATAGCAAAGTATTTCTGAACTATGGACGTGCAGACAGGCTGCAAATTGAGGTAGATGAGGCACATAGGAGGTGACTGCCTTCCTCTATGAATTTAAGGTTATGCCATTTAGGCCAAGCAATGCCATAGCCACCTTCAAATATATGATGGACAATCTGCTTTGACATCTTAAATGGATGATGTGTAGCTGCCACCTGGATAACATGGTCATTTTTGTGAAGACATTTGAAGAAAAGCTATGCCACCTGATAAACATGTTGAAGTGTGTTCAGACTGCAGGTCTCTGCCTGAAGGCAAAAATGTGCCTCTTCACTGTGCAAGAAATACAAACTTGGGCACGTACTGAATGAAAATTGAATTCATTCTAGTCAAGAGAAAATAAGAACAGTTACAGATTTTCTTGGAATATGTTCACACTACGGGCGATTCATACAGGACTGCTGTACCAAGGCATGTCCCTTGCAGAGTGATGCCAAATTTTCGATGCCAGAAAGATCTTTCTCTGTCTTTAAGAATGTGCTAACATCATCTCCTGTCCTAGCACTGTACAACAAGAATGACACGACAGAACTTCACACCAACACTAGAAATCATAGGATGGTGCAATTCTCAAGCAATTTCAGTAAAGTGCTGAAAAGGTGATAGGTTATGCTTCCGGAGTGCTCTTCAAGTCCAAGATGAACTATCCAGTTGCAGTTGTTTGGAACATCAACAATTTCTTGCCATATTTATTTGCAAACCATTCACCGCTGTGATGGATCACCATTTTCTATGCTGTGTAACTAGCCTGATGGATCTGTCACGTCAATTTGTGAGGTGGGCATTGAGATTTCAGGAGTAAGACTTCATGGCGGAATACAGCAGCACAAATGAAAACTCAGTTATTGCTGCATTAAATGACATTGTTGCTGAACAGGGCAATATCCAGCACTACTGAAAACCATAGAAGCCTTGAGAAAGGGGAAACTGAGCAAAGGAGAATTGATAAACAGAGCATTGAATAAGTAGTAGTTTGATCCAAGGGGGCAGAAATGGTTACTCGTCATCCCAGCTTATCTACTGTGAACCTGAAACTAGTCATAAAGGATGAAAGATAAATAGATGAAAGAAAAACGGTAGCTAATTCAAAAACAAATACACTCCTGGAAATTGAAATAAGAACACCGTGAATTCATTGTCCCAGGAAGGGGAAACTTTATTGACACATTCCTGGGGTCAGATACATCACATGATCACACTGACAGAACCACAGGCACATAGACACAGGCAACAGAGCATGCACAATGTCGGCACTAGTACAGTGTATATCCACCTTTCGCAGCAATGCAGGCTGCTATTCTCCCATGGAGACGATCGTAGAGATGCTGGATGTAGTCCTGTGGAACGGCTTGCCATGCCATTTCCACCTGGCGCCTCAGTTGGACCAGCGTTCGTGCTGGACGTGCAGTCCGCGTGAGACGACACTTCATCCAGTCCCAAACATGCTCAATGGGGGACAGATCCGGAGATCTTGCTGGCCAGGCTAGTTGACTTACACCTTCTAGAGCACGTTGGGTGGCACGGGATACATGCGGACGTGCATTGTCCTGTTGGAACAGCAAGTTCCCTTGCCGGTCTAGGAATGGTAGAACGATGGGTTCGATGACGGTTTGGATGTACCGTGCACTATTCAGTGTCCCCTCGACGATCACCAGTGGTGTACGGCCAGTGTAGGAGATCGCTCCCCACACCATGATGCCGGGTGTTGGCCCTGTGTGCCTCGGGCGTATGCAGTCCTGATTGTGGCGCTCACCTGCACGGTGCCAAACACGCATACGACCATCATTGGCACCAAGGCAGAAGCGACTCTCATCGCTGAAGACGACACGTCTCCATTCGTCCCTCCATTCACGCCTGTCGCGACACCACTGGAGGCGGGCTGCACGATGTTGGGGCGTGAGCGGAAGACGGCCTAACGGTGTGCGGGACCGTAGCCCAGCTTCATGGAGATGGTTGCGAATGGTCCTCGCCGATACCCCAGGAGCAACAGTGTCCCTAATTTGCTGGGAAGTGGCGGTGCAGTCCCCTACGGCACTGCGTAGGATCCTACGGTCTTGGCGTGCATCCGTGCGTCGCTGTGGTCCGGTCCCAGGTCGACGGGCACGTGCACCTTCCGCCGACCACTGGCGACAACATCGATGTACTGTGGAGACCTCACGCCCCACGTGTTGAGCAATTCGGCGGTACGTCCACCCGGCCTCCCGCATGCCCACTATACGCCCTCGCTCAAAGTCCGTCAACTGCACATACGGTTCACGTCCACGCTGTCGCGGCATGCTACCAGTGTTAAAGACTGCGATGGAGCTCCGTATGCCTCGGCAAACTGGCTGACACTGACTGCGGCGGTGCACAAATGCTGCGCAGCTAGCGCCATTCGACGGCCAACACTGCGGTACCTGGTGTGTCCGCTGTGCCGTGCGTGTGATCATTGCTTGTACAGCCCTCTCGCAGTGTCCGGAGCAAGTATGGTGGGTCTGACACACCGGTGTCAATGTGTTCTTTTTTCCATTTCCAGGAGTGTATTTTATTGGCTGTGGACCCACTAGTAAAATTCTCCTTAGAAAGCTGCTACTCACCATATTGCAGAGATGCTGAGTCACAAAGAGACTGTCAAAAACGTGCACGCACACGCACACACACATGACTGCAGTCTCAGGCAATTGAAACCACACTGCGAGCAGCAGCACCAGTCATGCTGTTACATACCATGCTGGATTTCCCATTGTTTGATCTCTATGGAAAGTAATAGAGAGAGATCATGACCTCTGCTTTCTGTTACAATATGACTAACCAGGCAACAGGAATGTCTTGAATACCATAACATTTTGCTTTTCGTTATAGAACTGCATGAAATACACAGCCAAAGGCCTTGTCAATGTCGCAGAATAAAACTTTTGAGGACAAATTGAGGTCAGAGATTTATCTATAATTTGAGGTAAAATGCGTATCTCCACATCAGTATTACTCTTTAATGTAATACTGCTTATTGAACTTATTTCTGGCAATACAGGTGCATTACAGGATGACTGTCTAAAACTGTGTTTTACTTTGCAAAACATGTGAAAAGATACATTTGGAAATAATTTCCAGTTATTTGAATACATTTCAAGTGGCAGTCAATCACGACAAGATGTGAATCAAAAAGCATGGTGACATAGAACTGATCAAGAAAATGACTAGAGTATTCAGCTGCCTCCAATATTAATGTTTTGCAATGGAATGATACTGGTAAACTCATTTTACTACTGTGAAATGGTGCTCAATTTCATGAAAAATGTTTAACATACCTATATTGACGTAAAACAAATGCAAACTCTGAGTGTGAAATGAAACATGTAAATTTACAAATTTTCTTTATTTATAGGTTTGTACATCCAGTAAAAAAAGTTCATTTATGAACACAATGGATATCAAGTACTTTACAAGTTCTGTACAAACTGTCTTTTCATACAAAATTTTCCTTCTTGTCTGAAGAAATAAGCAACTTTTACCCAACATCTGCAATGTGGATAGTCAGTCACATGCATTGTGCACGGACATGATTCCTGTTCTTTGTCTCTTGTCTTAGTTATGGACATAACTAAACCTAAATCCTTCTGCAAGAATTCTCTTAACAGCATTTCAAACATTGCTGAAAAAGCTTGTTCACCAACTAGTATTAAGTTATGGTGAGAAAGCGAATATTCACATTCCCAAAAATCCTGGAAGCCATAAACGTGGCACAATTTGGGTGCCTGTAAACAACCTTACATGCACCTCATATGTCGAACAACTAGTGAAGCCTCACAATTATCGTGACAGTGACACACTTTAGTTTCCACCAGTTTTCTATTTTGTCTATGCACAAGGATATCACCTGTCAGAAGAAAATGTAAAATGAGCACCATATACAGCAGGAGTTATAAGAACAGGGTAATCCTGCACCAGTTTCACTAATCTTCTTGTTCTTCTTCTTGCCTCTTCTTTTTCTTTTTCTTCTTCTTCTCACTGCTTTCTAGCTGATCACTTGTAGTGGCAGGAATGTCTTCCACAGGTTCCTCAAACTCCAAACCCTCTGCAGATTCTTCAAAGCTCACAGATTTCTTTTTCTTCTTCTTTTTTTTCTCCTCACTATGTGATTCTCCCTGTGGTGTGCTTAGTTCTTCCTCTACACTGACATCAAGAATAAGTGATTTCTTCTTCTTTTTCTTCTTTCCCGATTCTGTAAAAATAAAGTGTTACTTTTATTTATTTTTTAATACAGAGGAAGTTGTAATTAATGACAATGAAGCACTCCTTTGCTTCCCTTGCCATGTTCTGAATGACTTACATCCTCATTGCATCTTCTGCCATACTTTATCACGCCACACAAACTAATGTAAGTCAAATACAGAAAAACACACACACACACACACACACACACACACACACACACACACACACAAACAAATTGTTGTTCTGATAAACATCAAGGTCGTTCTCTCTCTCTCTCTCTCTCTCTGAACTAACAGGTAACTTTTATAATGTATTAAATTTATTGAATATTTCACAGGGTGCTGCCAAAGTTGCCTACGTATAGTGCACAAAAATGTTAGTAAGTTATTGTTCCATAGGTGGATGAAGTGCCCTTGCACATATATCTTCTGTATATACCCAAATCCAAGCCAATCTTTTTTTCTGATTTTCACGGTTCAAATATGCACCTGTGGCTTATAGTCAGGGGAAAAGCCTAATGAAGTTTTGAAAAAAGCCGCCAGAAGATGCTATAAGTAGTTATATTTTGTCAAATAACTTGTGATACCCTTTGTTTTAGTCTACAATAACGAAGCATGTTCACTACACCTCAAAGATGAAAAGAGAAGCGATTTCGCTCACTGAGAAAACTTCAAATCATGCCGTGGGTCAGTGGTAAGGAAAATGGATGAGAGTAACGTGAGACTATGGAGACAGCAAAAGGAAATACTTTTAGCTTCTTCCAGCAATAGAAAAACATTTTCTGAGCCAAAACTTGGCTACTATTACACATCAGAAGTAGTGCTGAATGATTTTTCTTAGGAGCAGCGACAGAAGTGCTTACCTGTGTGTGCAGAAATTACCAAGTTAAAGCACATGAAGCTGCTCAACAGCAAAAAATCTCAAAGTTCAAAGGAAGCTGCAGTTGGGTTTCCCATTTCACGAAACACTGGGGATTTTCTATGTGTAGGTGCATTTCAATTGCAGTTAAGAGGCCAGAAAACTACAAGGAAAAACTCATTGGATTTTAGCATTTCATAATCAGATGGTGCAATGTAAATAATTATCTTCTTGGTCAGACAGGTAATGCGGACCAAACTCTGGTGTATTTTGATATGCCAACAAATTACACAGTAGAAGCAAAAGGGTACAAAGATATGAAGACACTGTCCACAAGTGGTGGAAAGTAGAGTATGTCTGTCATGCTTGCATGTACAGCTGATGGCCGTAAACTGTCACCATTAATTGTTTTTAAATGCAAGACATTACCCAAGTCCAAGGTATTTCCAAAAAACACTACTTGTACATGCCGAGGACATCTTTTTGTTCCGTTACATGTCATAAATTTGTGTAATTGTTTGCCACATTAATAGGGGTTTCTCCATATCACAGATCTATTTGGTCTATCATAACCCTGTGTGAGCCTCTTCCCCCAGCAAAAATAAAGCAATGCCACCTAGACAGTGAAAGAGGTTGATGTCCTTAAGGGTCTTTATACTAGCATTTCACAGACCATATAAGACAGCATGAAAAATCCCAACTGTTTTTGGGTACACGGTGTGGCTAGACTTGCTTACAGCCCATCTGCGTATAGTTCCTAATTACGGGCACTTGTGTTCTAGGCAGCCCTGCCCTAACTTGTTTGATGAACAACAACTGAGAGACACAGGAGACGAACCAGGAGGAATATTTCTCAAAGCGATGACAATACTTATAGTCCACACTTTGTACAGTTCACTTGTGCTAGAAATCATTCTGTGTAGATAAATTATATTGTTTAGATTGTTAAAAAGTAATCTAATAAAGTACCATGTCTAACCTCTACCAGAGATAATACAAATCGGTGTCTTGAATACATAGATTGCTTGTCACCAAATATATTACTACAAATAAGTGATGCTCCCCACAAATCTCTGAAAGGTGAGGCCACTTTATAGTTTATCCATATGATGAGCAATATTTCTTTTGATTTTCATGCATGGCTTGAAATGAGGGAAAATTTTACTTTTTTCCCCCCAGGTCTCATTTCCGGGGTGTGGCTTGCATTCAAGGTCGGCTTACATTTGGGCAAATATAGTACACAAACACTGCAAACATGCCCCTGTTGCAGGAAATTATCAACTACTCATGTATAGTGGATCAGTGCACGAAGCACAGAAAGAGTTTTAGCATTCACATTAGTTTTTGAGCAGTAGCTCTTTTCCTCGGAACAGTAGATATACTCTCTCTCTCTCTCTCTCTCTCTCTCTCTCTCTCTCTCTCTCTCTCTCTCTCTCTCTCTCTCATGAGCATGACGAGACTTGACACAAGTCTTGCCATGGCCAGTGAAGTGTGTGTTGGGTGTATGTGTAGTTGTGTGTGAGAATGTATGTACCATTGCTAGAAAAAGAGCTAGTGCTCGAAAGCTTGTGTGAATGGTTGTGTTTCCTTAATTTTATGTACTACTACTATAATCAGTAACTATCATGACAAAACACTGCTCGGGTATTACAAGTATCATTTGGAAAATTTAGAAGACGTGTCCATTAGCATTTATGGTTCATTAAGGCAGATTTGCCAATTTTCTCATCTCAGAAAAATAGTGAAATCACGACTTAAGAAGGTTCCAATGACTAGATGAAATGTGGCAAAAAACAGATGCGGATAAAACTTTCTACATCTACTAGGGTGAAAAATAAGCGACAGATATTCCAATATTTTACTCTGTAAAACTACTACCACCTAAAAGTTTTCAGTTGGTACTAAACGATAAACTCACTTATTGAGATTCCTGTGAAGTTTTTGCCAAAAACCAAACTTCCTTTCTTTACATTGTCAACGACAACCACAGTCCTTTCTGTATAATTAAAAAGCTAAGCTAACTTATATTCCATAAACATTCAAACACGTGTACACACACAAGTTAGGATGTTACTGCGTGTGATGTGCAAAAGCTAGTGTTAACTGTCTTCTATTGTGTGTTCCTGTGTGCCATATGCCAGTCCTCTACAGGTAAGTTGTTGGCTTTCCCTTATTTTACATTTTTGCCTTCCAGGAATTTCTATTATTGTTATTAATTATTTTTATTATCTGTACCATCTGAATTAATAATTAACTTCCTCTCTTGGGTACATTTCACTGCCAATCCATCAGTCCCCCCCTCTCAAATTAATTCTAGAATTTAAGCTACAAACGAATTCCACAATCAGGTATTGAAGACAACATGACATTGACTTGTGTCATGTTATCTCCTACCAATGGCATGATTAAGGTGTGGTATGGGGCAGCATGTGGTCACCACACTACTTTCTCAGCGATTGTCATGTTTCCAACACCGTACTCCTCATTCAAAATGTTCCTCAAATGGTATGGCAACACTGGAGGAACTGCAATCAATTCAAGCCGTCCCACACAGAAAAGATGCCTAACAGCACTAAGAACTGAATCTGGAATATTTGCATGGCAGTCATGAGACACTGACCATTTAACTACAGAGGAAGACTAAATTTATGTCTACATTAGTATCTGCTTTAATCTAATAGCTGGATGATTTTTTAATGCAAAATGAGAACAACAAAATTAGATTATTCTCTGGCAAACTTTAGATATAACATCAGAAATGTTGGAAGCAAGTAGAATTTGTAGAGGAGAAGAACACATTTGTCCTTAATATACCTATTATACTCTTCCAAAAGGAGGAGGTGGGGAGGGGATAAGAATGGACTTAGTAAGGGACCGACTGAACCTAAAAATGACATTTCAGGAAACAAATTGTACAGGATGTGGATGTCCAAGTTCACTTTCAAATTTCAAGTGTCCATGACTAGTAAGAAATAATGTAAAAACATATACAAAGTTAGAAAGAAACAAACACAGCAGGTAGGAAATTACAAATGTAGGTTATAATTATTTTGGAGGAGTGAGGTGCAACATACCAAACCAAACAATGTTCTAAACTAGAAATTATATAGACAGACAAAAGGAGCAATTACTTAACAGGGGTACTTATGCAAGCAGAAAAAGATGTTTGGGTACAAGGAAGAAGAAGAAGAAGAAGAAGAAGAAGAAGAAAAAAGAAAATATCAAATGGAACAGAGCAACTATTAACAAGAAGCTTCAAGCAAATAATCACAGCTGCATTACAGAATACACTGAGTTACAGAGAAGTTTGTGTAAACCTCTTTGAGAGGATTTAAGAAACAACTGATATTAACAGTTTGACGAAAACAAGATACATACTTATTTAGGATAGACATCACACTTCATCAATTAAGAGGGTGGATGGCACAATTATTAACAGCAGATACAATATTATAAGTGTCCAAAGATTTCTTTAAATTATGTTTGTAGGACAGGCTCAAGTCACAATCAATAATGAAGTACTATTGGCAAAGTAAGACATAATCTTAACTACCTGCTGTTTTTTCCTTACAGAGGTGACTTAAAAAGCATACTTCTTAATGTGTATTTTTAAAGGTATACTTGTAAAAATATTTTTAAGAGATTAATTTTTTGGAAGATGTGCATATACCACAACACACAGAAATTTGTCTACTGCAAGAATGACATGTCTATACAGATACCCATACAAGTGGTGATTCAAATTTAAGTTTCTATTTTCTACAACAATTTCAATGCATATTGCAACAAATGCAGTTATTTTGGATGGTTTGATAATAATATGGTAACAGAATTAAACTGTTTTTTTGTGAGGTAAATTCGAACCACTGACTTGCTTAATTAGAAATGCTACATTATCTTTGGATGCACCTGACCACATATGTTACAAAATACTGTTAAACAACCAACATCATCTCTGACATCAGCAATGTAATCAGCCAACTACTTTGAACATAAGTTATCATAATGTAAGGATTAAGTGATCCTTCGATGAGCTAGAGCACACACACACACACACACACACACACACACACACACACACAGTGTTCTCCTTTAATCCCTAAGTATTTACATTCTACAAGAATTTTCTTACACATTTATCATAATGTAAACTGAATATGTTATTTTATGTCAATTTAAGATTCCATACTGTACCACTTTGTCAATTCCATAGTTTCTCACAATGCTCTTGTTAGACTGAATGAAACAGGCCAATAAAAAGATACTGATGGTGACTTATGGTTGTACCTACAAACTTAATTTCAACAGTCACTGTTTCCCTGGCAGGAATGCCTGCTCTTACTAGATTTCTTTAAATGTTTGCATACGTCAAGAGAAAAATAAGGTGTAACTGATGGAATAATGAAGGTCTTTCTCTGATTCAGAGGTAACAAAAGACCAAGATGACAATCTAATGGAAGGTGAATAGAGGCTATGTGCTTGGCAGAAGACTGAAATGCACGCAGAAGACTGTACGAGGCTGGAGGATATTCAAAGACAAGAGACGAAGGCTACAGGCATTTATAAAAGAATAGATCTTCATTCTTGAACACAGAAAATTCTGCAATGTGTCTACATTCTTATTGTGCAATTACTATCTCTACAAAAATGACATGGAATTCTTTCACTGACCTGCTGGTGTGACACTCTCCTCTTGCTCTTGTTCCAAACCTTGTGCATGTTCAGCTTCATGTTCCTTACTCTTCCTCTTTTTCTTATTGATTTCTGGTGTTTCAGTTACTTCTGGTGCCTCAGCTGCAATGAAGTGTGTTGCGTTACTTTCATCTTAACTGCTAAAGTTAGGAATCACAGAGACCAGTGGCACAACTCCACTGCACATTCAATTATCAGAATACCAAAATAAACGTATGTAGAACACATAATAGCTTGTTTGCAAGGAATAATATAGTATCATCAAAATTATACTGTAAACATGTTGAGCTCACTAGCTTTCAACAGCTGGTGTGCAGGACCCCTGTCAGTGGAAAAGCCTCGAATATAGAAGTTTGAAAGTGAATCAAATCAGATACCAGCAGATATTGAAACTACATTCCACGTTGTGCATTGCACTGTGTACAGTTAAAGCTTCCGTGTATTTCTCACATATGTTGAACACACAAGTTTTTTAAAAAAAAGTATGGTGGTGGGGGGGGGGAAGAGGAGTGAAAGAGGAGACCAGTAGAGAAAGTGGAAAAGACTGTGGGTGTGTTGGCAGAATTAAAGGCTGTGTAGTGTTGGCCTGTGAGCAGAGATGGGGATAGGTAAGTGGAGGACAGGGCGTAAGTGAAGGTTGAGGCCAGAGAGTTACAAGAATGTAGGAAATATTGCAGGGAGAATTACCACCTGCCCAATTTAAAAAAACTGGTAGCGGTAGGGAGGATCCAGATGGTGCAGGCCTGGTTGGTTGGATGGTTGGTTTAAAAGCAGGAGAAGGGACCAAACTACAAGGTCATCGGTCCCTTGTTTCTAATAAAACAATTCACAAGTGTGAGAATAAAACGGACAAAACATATAACACAAAACGGAAAGAAAGGAAAAGCAACAAGAATGAAGGGAAGGCAAAAAACATTAAAAGGAACAAAAGAGGACAAGAAAACAACAGAGAGACACTAGAAACAGAAGAGAGTAAAACATGGAAGATGATTACAGCGGCTGGCCAACCACGAGAATAAAAAGGGAAAGCCAGCCACTCCGCAACACATTAAAACCTCCACCCTAAAAGCACTAGGTTGGAGGACACAGAGGGACAAAGGACATACGCTAAAACCTACATAGAAGTATAAAACACACTCTCATGGATAAAACGTAAAACTAAAGCTGCTGTGGAGACATTGTCGCCCAACAATGAAGGCAGGGTGCTGGGAAAGTTAAAAGTCTGCCGCAGAGTGGCTAAAAGTGGGCAGTCCAGCAAGAGGTGGACAACTGTCATTTGGGAGCCACAGCAACACTGAAGTGGGTCCTCGTGACGGAGTAGGTAACCATGCGTTGGCCACGTATGGCCAAAGCGGAGCCAGCTCAGGACAACTGATCCCTGCAAGAGGCCTGCTTCGAAGACTTCCACACATTCATTGTCTCCTTAATGACACACAATTTGTTGGGCGTGCTGTTATGCCATTCCGTCTCCCAAAGCCAGAAAACACTGTGGTGTAAGACAGAATGCAGGTCAGCTTCGGAGATGTCTATCTCCAGAAGCGGTTTCCGCGTCTCCTGTTTGGCCAGCCTGTCGGCAAGTTTGTTTACGGGGATTCCGACGTGTCCTGGGGTCCACACAAACACCACGGAACGGAGGGACTTTTCCATGGCATAGATGGACTCCTGAAGTGATGCTACCAGAGGGTGGCGAGGGTAGCGCTGGTCAATAGCTTGTAGGCTGCTCAATTAGTCAGTACACAGGAGAAATGACTCGCCAGGGCATGAGTGGATGTACTCAAGAGCTCTGCAGTGAAAACACTGCGGCCAACTGGCAAGGAATGCTGCTCAATATGTTCTCCATGAACATATGCAAAGCCTACGTGGCCATCAGCCATTGACCCATCGGTGTAAACCACTTCAGGGCCCCGGAACACGTCAAGAATCGGGAGGAAGTGACAGCGGAGAGCAGCGGGGTTAACGGAGTCCTTAGGGCCATGCTAAAGGTCCAGACAAAGCTGCAACCGAGGCATACACCATGAAGGCGTACGTGAACGGACTGCAAGTAGAGGTGGTAAAGGGAAGGACTCCAGTTTGAAGAGAAGCGACCGCACACGAACCACAATTGTTATCCTCTATCTGGAGCGCCGATGCGGGAGATGGACTGCCGCAGACAGGGAAAAGGAGACGGTAATTCGGACGCTCAGGGGAATTATGAATGTGTGATACATAACTGGTGAGCAGTTGCACACATCTGATCTGCAGTGGAGGGACACCAGCCTCCACCAGTATGCTGGTCACTGGACTCGTCCTAAAAGTTCCTGTCGCTAATCGTACCCCACAGTGGTGCACAGGGTCGAGTAAATGCAATGCTGAAGGCGCTGCTGAACCATAAACCACACTCCCATAGTCAATTTGGGATTGGACAAGGACTCTGTAGAGCTGCAACAGTGTAGAGCGATCTGCACCCCAATTGGTGTTGCTCAGGCGACGGAGGGCATTGAGGTGCTGCCAGCACCCCTGCTTAAGCTGACGAAGATGAGGGGACCAAGTCAATCGAGTGTCAAAAACCTTTCCTAGGAACTGATATGTCTCCACTACAGTGAGTGGATCATCATTAAGGTAAAGTGCAGGTTCCGGATGAACGGTATGATGCCGACAGAAGTACATGACACATGACTTTGCACCTGAAAACTGGAAGCCGTGGGCTAGAGCCCATGACTGCGCCTGTTGGATGGCTCCCTGGAGGCAACGCTCAGCAACAACAGTACTAGAGCAGCAGCACGAAATGCAGAAGTTGTTTGCATACAGAGACGATGAGACAGTGGGCCCGACAGCTGCTGCTAGGCGTTACTGGCCACTAAAAACAGAGACACTCAATACAGAGCCCTGCAGGATTCCATTCCTCTGGATATGGATGAAACTATGGGAATCACCAACTAGGACACGGAAAGTACGGAGCGACAGGAAGTTATGGATAAAAATCGGGAGTGGTTCCCAGAGACCCCACTCATACAATGTGGCAAAGATATGATGTCGCCAAGTCGTATCATATGCTTTACGTACGTCAAAAAAGACGGCAATCAGGTGTTGCCGTCTGCAAAAGGCTGTTCAGATGGAAGACTCGATGGACATAAGATTATCAGTGGTAGAGTGACCCTGGTGCAAGCTGCCCTGACATGGAGCCAGCAAGCCACGTGACTCTAGGACCCAACCCAACTGCTGACATAACATGCGTTCCAGCAGCTTACAAAGAACATCAAGTGGGTTTTTACCAGGTTTGAGCACCAGAATGATGGTGCTCTCCCACCACTGCGACGGAAAGATGCCATCGCACTAGATGCGGTTGAAGATGACAAGATGTGACTTGCAGTCAGATGAGAGATCTTTAATCCTCTGGCTGTGGATGCGATCAGGCCCAGGAGCTGTGTCGAGGCAATATGCAAGGGCACTGAGGAGCTCCCACTCTGTAAATGGGGCATTATAGGATTCACTGCGGCGTGTAGTGAATGAGAGGGCATTCCGTTCCAGCCACCGTTTGAGTGTGCAAAAGGCTGTGGGGTAATTCTCCGATGCAGAGGCGTGAGCAAAGTGCTCGGCAATCGCGTTTGTGTCGGTACATAACTCACCCTTTATGGTAACACCGGGAACAGCTGTTGGGGCCTGGTACCCAAAAAGACGTTTGATCTTTACCCAGACTTGGGAAGGTGATGTGTGGCACCCAATGGTGGAGACGTATCTCTCCCAACACTCCTTCTTCCGTTGTTTGATAAGGTAGCGAACATGAGCAAGGAGCTGTTTAAAGGCTATGAGGTGCTCCAGGGAAGGGTGCCACTTATTAGATTAGATTAGATTAGATTTACTTTCATTCCAATTGATCCGTAGTGAGGAGGTCCTCCAGGATGTGGAACATGTCAGAAAAACAACAATACATGACAAATATTTAAACTAAAACAAATAAGCTAATGTACCATTCCACAGGTCCCAAGTGGAATGATCGTCATTTTTTAATGAACACTAAGAGTCATTTTACAAATACTATTGCACTGAGTTTAAAATAAAAAAGTTTTATATTTATTTATAAGGTAAGAAACATGTAATACAACTACTGTAATACTTATTTACAATGAACACATTACTGCACTGAAATGGTGCAGAAGTTAGATTATACTTACACACACACACACACACACACACACACACACACACAAATTTTCAGTGAACACATTACTGCACTGAAATGGTGCAGAAGTTATGTTGTACTTATATACAAATCAGTTGGTTTTCCTCAGAAATTCATCAATGGAGTAGAAGGAGTTGGCCACCAATAAATCCTTTAGGCTTCTCTTAAACTGAATTTCATTGGTTGTTAAGCTTTTTATGGCTGCTGGCAAGTTATTGAAAATGTGTGTTCCTGAATAATGCACACCTTTTTGTACAAGACTAAGTGACTTTAAATCCTTGTGAAGATTATTCTTATTTCTAGTATTGATTCCATGAATTGAGCTGTTGGTTTGAAAAAGTGATATATTTTTAATGACAAATTTCATTAAGGAATAAATATATTGGGAAGCTGTAGTTAGTATCCCTAGTTCCCTAAACAGGCTTCTGCAGGATGTTCTTGAGTTCACACCACATATAATTCTTACTGCACGTTTTTGTGCCCGGAAAACTTTAGCTTGGCTTGATGAATTACCCCAGAAAATAATCCCATATGACATTATGGAATGAAAGTAAGCATAGTATGCCAGCTTTTTCATTTTTATATCCCCTATGTCTGACAAAATTCGCATTGCAAACAGAGATTTGTTAAGACGCTTCAGCAGTTCTGTGGTGTGCTCCTCCCAGTTGAATTTATTATCAAGCTGTAATCCCAAGAATTTAACACCGTCCACTTCTTCTATCTTCTTGTCATCATATGTTAGACTTATACTCTTGGGACACCCCTTACAAGTTCTGAACTGCATGTAGTGTGTTTTTTCAAAGTTTAGTGACAAAGAATTGGCTAGGAACCAGTGATTAATGTCTACAAATATTTTATTGGCTGATCTTTCTAAGACTACACTTGATTTGCTATTTATTGCAATGTTTGTATCATCAGCAAACAAAACAAACTTGGCATCTGGTAATGTTACTGATGAAAGGTCATTGATATACACAAGAAAAAGTAAGGGCCCCAAAATGGAACCTTGTGGGACCCCACATGTAATTAGTTCCCAGTTGGATGATGCCTGATAGCTTGATACATGTCTCTTTCCTAATAACACCCTTTGTTTCCTGCCAGAGATATAAGATTTGAACCATTTTGCAGCATTTCCTGTTACACTATAATATTCTAGTTTACTTAAAAGGATATTGTGATTTACACAGTCAAATGCCTTTGACAGATCACAAAATATACCAGTTGCCTGCAATTTTTTGTCTAATGAATTAAGTACATTTTCACTGTAAGTGTAGATAGCCTTCTCAATATCAGAACCTTTTAGAAATCCAAACTGTGACTTTGACAGTATGTTATTTGAGATAAGATGGTTATAAAGACGACTGTACATTACTTTTTCGAAAATTTTTGAGAATGCTGGCAACAGTGAAATTGGACGGAAATTTGATGCTATTTCTTTATCTCCCTTCTTAAACAGTGGCTTAACTTCAGCATATTTCAGCCATTCGGGAAATATTCCACTGATAAACGACTGGTTACACAGATAGCTTAATATGTTACTTAGCTCAGAATCACATTCTTTAATTAACTTTGTTGATATTTCATCATACCCACTAGATGTTTTTGATTTTAAAGATTTTATGATGGACATTATTTCTGTTGGGGTAGTGAGGGTCAAATTCATATTATGGAAGTTACTTGAAATGTCTGGTCTAAGGTAATCCATAGCAGCATCTACCGAACCTGACAACCCCATCTTTTCAGTAACAGTTATAAAATGTTTGTTAAAAAGTTCTGCAACACTATACACATCTGTCACCAATGCATCATTTACTCTTAATGCTATTTGTTCCTCTTCATGTCTGGTTCTACCGGTCTCCTCCTTCACTATATCCCATATTGTCTTTATTTTGTTATCTGATATGACTATCTTTTCCTTGTAATATATTTGCTTTGACATCCGTATTACAGTCTTTAATATTTTGCAGTATTTCTTATAATGTGCTATAGCATCAACATTGGAAATGTTTCGGATTGACAGATACAGTTTTCTTTTTGTTTTACAAGATACCCCTATTCCTCGAGTAATCCATGGCTTCTTTGTAGACTTTGCTCTAACCTTGGTAAGTTTTGGGGGAAAGCAGTGTTCAAATAAGGTAAGCACTTTATTAGCAAAAATGTTATATTTTTCATTCATGCCATGAGCACTGTAAACATCAGTCCAGTGAATGTCTCTGAGGAGTGTCCTAAAATAATCAATTTTTGGCTTACTGATTACCCTCTTGAGCTCAGATTTAACAGATTTTATATCCTGTTCAGTATTAACATTTAACAGAAGGAACTGCATGTCATGGTCTGAGAGGCCATTGACTATTGGTTTTGTAATATAATTTTGTTCATTTGTCTTTTCTATAAAGATATTATCAATGGCTGTTTGTGAGCAAGTGGTTATCCTAGTGGGGAACTTTACTGTGGGAATTAAGTTGAATGATAGTGTTACTAACTCAAATAGGTTCTTATTGGGAGAGTCTTTAAGGAAATCTACATTGAAATCACCAGCAACCACTATTTCTTTGTTTTTGGTTGTTAAATGGGCCAGTACAGCTTCAAGGTGGTTTACAAACAGATTAAAGTTACCTGCAGGTGCTCGATATACACTTAATATTATGAAAGATTTTTTGTGAAAATCTAATTCTGTTGCACATGCTTCCATATGCTGTTCTAGGCAAAATTTATGAATGTCTATGTTCTTAAATTTATGACAGTTCCTGATGAATGTGGCAACTCCTCCTTTCTCCATTTCTGATCTACAATAGTGAGATGCTAACCTAAACCCTGTAACACTTAAAAGTTCTATACCAGTGGTCACATGATGTTCAGAGAGGCAGATTATGTCAGCTGGGTTTGAAGACTCTAATTCATCTATGCAGATAGTTAATTCATTAATTTTATTTCTCAGTCCTCGAATATTTTGATGCAATAAAGATAGCTGACATTTCACATTGACTGACTTAAAATTGGATGGAGTTAAAATATCTGCTGACAGTTGAAAATTCTTAACCAATGGCTGTTTATGTTGATGTAATAAGCTGGAATTATGTTTTTTGATTTCTTTCTCAAACTGAAGGTTTGTCTCAGTTCTAACCTCTCTTAAAATTTGTTTTCTTTCTGTCCTCCCTACCCTAAAAAAGGGTCTTTTCTGAATCCTATAACCACTGGTATTTTACCACTCATGACAGTGCCTCCCCCCTTTAACTTTCCTGCTATTTCCCCAGCCAATTTACCCTTCCCCTTCCTGTTGAGGTGAAGGCCATGCCTAGTATAATCCCACCTACTGACAGAATCAACATGAACCACACCAATGTGTGACCCCGCACCCGACATGAGCAGCCGTTCCAGCTCCAAATTAACTCTCTTGACAGAAGAGTTCAAATGAGGTCGGTCATGGCGCCCAAGAACAGATACAAACTCAACACTGGTATGCCTCGATGCTGATGCAATCTTCGCCAGGTCACACTCTATGCTGTACCCAGGATCTCTGTCAATACTGTTACCTGCCCCACCCACTATAACCACGGTGTCTTCCTTAGTGAAATCTTTGCAAAGTGATCCTAAATCCTCTGTCACCTGCTCCAGACCAGCACTAGGTTTAAAAAAATTGGTGACCTGGTATTCTGATCCTAGTTCATCCTGCAAGAGTTGGCCAACACCTCTTCCATGGGAACTACCTAACAACAACACTTTCTTTCTCTTTACTGATTTCCCTACATTCTTACTTTTCAATTTGCTGCTGAAAGTTTGTTGTGCCCTGTCTACACCTGTAACTGCTTGAGGCTCACCAGCTTCTAACTGAAGCAACAGGTCAAATCTATTTTCCACATTCACCATAAAGCTGTCAGACAAAGTTCTAGGCCTGTTCCTCCTGTTGCCTGTTGCCACTTCCCACCTCTCTTTACCCTTCTCCCTCCTTAACCTGTCAAGATCTCCCCTGGCCTTGTCTAACTCAGCCTGAAGGGCAGCAATTTTCCCCTCCTGTTCCAGTATCTTCCTATCTCTACTACAAATCCTACAAAACCACTGATGAGTCTCATTTACTTCCCCTATTCCCACGCCACTACAGTCACCCACATGGAAAAAACTACAGCACCCATCACACCAAAGCCCCGACCTAACAATTCTACGGCAAGTCAAGCACTTTTCACTCATGATAAACGTAATAATTTATTAAGAATAAGTCAATTAAATTACAGATAAACACGAAAATATGGTTACACAAATTTGGCCTATACGCAACTGTGTGTAAACAAAAACAAAAGTGCAAAGTTTCTGAAACAACAAGTTAAACTTTACGCTACTTTCCGGAAATGCTAGTTAAATAATGAAGAGGTACGCTAAGTTAAATTGCTGGAGAGAGCAAGGAACAACTAAACGAAATTCTATAGATTTGCTGCAGCAGAACGTAAACAGAAAATACGACTGTACGGTCTTTTCGCGTTTTCTGCTATATTACGTAATGAGAAATGAAACCTTTAATGGTACACTTAAACGGCACACTAATACACTTATTTACCACGTAATCAGTACTAATCTATGTGTTTTATAATCTAAAATAACTTATCTTTACGAGAACACCAAACCTCGCGCTAGTCGCTTGGCTGCTATAGAGCTCGCCAACGCTCCTTAGTTGCTTCAGCGACTTCCGGTGACTACCAAGGGACTGCCTTATGCCTTGGGCACTCTAAAGAGTGAGGGATCGCGTTTTCGGCCGCAGAAACAATTGTGCTAGTTCCCCAGTCCACCTTGTTCAAAGCCCATCTGGGCAGGTGTCCGTGCGCCTAACACTGGGGCAGTGACAGGAAGATGGGGAAGTGGTCACTACCACATAGGTCGTTAAGTGCTCTCCAGTGGATAGATGGGAGAAGTCCTGGGCTGCAAATTGATAAATCAATGGTGAGTAACAACCATTAGTCACACTGAAATGTGTGGCGGCCCCTGTATTTAAGAGGCAGAGGTCGAATTGCGACAGTAAAGTTTCGACATCTCTGCCTCAGCCAGTAAGCATGGTACCACCCCGTAAGGGGTTATGGGCGTTAAAATCACCCAGAAGTACGAAAGGTTTAGGGAGTTGATCAATCAGTGCAGCTAATACATTCAGGGGTACTGCACCATCTGGAGGAAGATATACATTGCAGACAGTTACTTCTTGTGTTGTCCTTATTCTGACAGCCACAGCTTCAAGAGGGGTTTGAAGGGGCACATGTTCACTATGGACCGAGTTTAGGACACTAGCAGGTGTAAAGCTTAACAGTTGTCGTAGTTCAGCCAGGCGGTGGAAAAAACCACCGCAATTCCACTGGAGGATAACATCGTGAGACTGGGAAGGCATGGAACATTCAATGAGGCAGCTTATACCACAGAGTCACCTACTGCCACCGATTTATCGCCTGAACGGTCTGTATCCATTGAGTCTGAGGGTCTGGCTGTCCGCTCCTGGTAGCTGAATGGTCAGCATGACATCTGTCAATCCTCTGGGTCCAGGTTCAATTCCCGGCTGGGTTGTGGAATTTTCTCAGTCCAGGGACTGGGTGTTGTGCTGTCCTCATCATCATCCTCATAGACTGCAGGTCGCCGAAATGGCATCAAATTGAAAGACTGGCACCCGGCGAACGGCCTGCCCGATGGGGGGCCCTAGCCATACGATTAAAAAAAATGAGGGTCTGGCAAGATCTAGGTCCTCAGTGGACAACAAAATCTCCACCCCAACCTCAGCTAGGTAACGGTCGTGTGGGTGACACCACAATTTCCTTGGTCTTAGGTGTTTTCTGTTTGGATTTCTCTTGCTGCTCCTTGGGTTTCCCTGGTAGGGAGGACTTCACTGGCTCAGTCTCTGGGACTGAGGGTGAGTGTGAAGCCCTACGACCAGCTTCTTTTGGGCTCTTCAGCCACGGATGTCCCCGATGGTTGGGGGGGGGGGGGGGGGGTGTTACTCCCGAAGTAGGTGCTGAAGGAGCAACAGGGAGGGAAATGCCCCCACCATCAAGGGGGCAAGTGTAGTCTTCCAGCTCTGAGAGGTGACCTAGGCTGGCGGAGCTGATGGTGCCAGAACTGTAGCAGAGGGGGGGGGGGGGGGGGGGGTGAAGATGATGTCATACACACAGGATGCAGGTATTCAAATTTTCTCTTAGCCTCAGTGTAGGTCAGTCTGTCCAGGGTCTTGTACTCCATGATTTTCCTTTCTTTCTGGAGAATCCTGCAGTCAGGCGAGCAAGGTAAATGGTGCTCTCCGCAACTGACACAGATGGGATGCGGGGCACATGGAGTATTGGGATGTGATGGGCATGCCCAATCTCAGCATATGACGCAGGAAGTACAGCGGGAAGACATATGGCTGAACTTCCAGCACTTAAAGCACCGCATCGGGGGAGGGGTATAGGGTTTTATATCACACCGGCAGACCATCACCTTGACTTTCTCGGGCAATGTATCACCCCCAAAGGCCAAGATAAAGGCACAGGTGGCAACCTGATTACCCTTCGGACCCTGGTGGACACGCCGGACAAAATGTACACCTCGTCACTCTAAATTGGCGTGCAGCTCATCATCGAACTGCAAAAGAAGGTCTCTGTGAAATATGATAACCTGGACCATATTTAGGCTCTTATGGGGTGTGATGGTTACAGAAACATCCCCCAGCTTGTCACAGGCGAGTAGTGCCCGTGACTGGGCAGAAGATGCTGTTTGGATCAAGACTGACCCAGACCTCATTTTGGACAAGCCCTCCACCTCCCCGAACTTGTCCTCTAAATGCTCAACAAAAAGCTGAAGCTTCATCGTCATGAAAGATTCCCCATCAGCTCTTGAACATTCAAGGTACTGGGGCGAATAAGATCCACTGCCATCCTTAGCCTACTGTTCCTCCCATGGTGTGGCCACGGAGGGGAACGATTTGAGGTCGTACTTCTGTGGGTTGAATTGAGCTCGTGATCGCTTGAAGACTGCTGGTGTTTCACCACCAGCAAGAGATGATGGACTACGCTTCATCACGTCATCTGCCCTGATGCCACCCATTCCGACCAGGGGGCCCTCCCCACGGGCACCACCCAGCCACAGCAAAGGCCACCTGGCAGGATGGCCATTGCCGGGAGTCCCGATGCCCCAGGGGGATGGGCATCTACCCCTTGGCATACGTGGGGAGTTAATGGCGTAACCATCAGTAGAGCGATACCTGTGTGGTCAGGGGGCTACAACCAACAGGGTACATGGCGGCCCCATCGCAATGGACTGGCTACCATGCTGTATATCCATGGTCATCGCTGAAGCAGAAATCAACACTGCATAGTGCATGGTGGAACATGCACCCAGGAAGGTGTCCTCGCCCAAGAGATGGAGAATGGCGACGATGGGAAAGTGGGCTAAAGATCTCAATGCACGATGGACACACTGCACCTTGTAAGGCGCCCTTCGTCAATTGGCTCGCTCTTCGGGAAAATTTTGAACAATAGAGTTCAAACCCTACAGGGGAACACACATAAAGGCTGAAACGTGTGAAACTCCTTTTAGTCACCTCTTACGACAGGCAGGAATACCTCAGGCCTATTCTAATCCCCGGACCTGCATAGAGCAGCACATTCAGTGACTTGGTAGTCCAGTTGTCTCTACACCACCAGTTTGTCAATGGCCATTCATGCAGGCAAACAGTTGGGTTGCCATGAGAGGTAGTCGAACCCTGGCAGAGAATGTCGTTCAGTTGCTCCAGTGCTGGGTGATATTGAGTCACAAAAGAAGTGCTCCTGTATGGCCAAACAGTGGGTATATGGGCGGTGGTAGGTGATTGGAGAGAGAAAACACGTGATATCTGTTTCTGCACAAGGTTGGGAGGGTAATTTGGGTCTGTGAAGACCTCAGTGAGACCCTGGCTGTATTTGGGAGAGGGACGTCACTAAAGAGATGATGACCAGGAGTGGCTAGGTTGTATGGAAGGGAGTTTTTGGTATGAAATGGGTGGCTGCTGATGAAGTGGATGTATTGCTGGTTGTTGGTACGTCTGATATAGGCAGAGGTACTGATGTAGCCATCTTTGAGTTGAAGGTCAACATCGAAGAATGTGGTTTGATGGGTTGAGGAAGGCCAGGGGAGGTGAATAGGAGAGAAGGTGTCGAGGAATGTGGATAGGGTGTCCTCACCCCTGGTCCAGATCACGTGGTTGTTATCAATGAACTGGAACCAGGTGATGGGTTTCAGGTTCTGGATGGCTAGGAAATATTCCTCTAAATGGCCCACGAATAGGTTGGCATAGGATGGTGCCATGCGGGTGCCTATTTGCTGTACTACAGATTTGTTTGTAGGTGGTGCCATCTAGGGCATTGGGGATGTTAGGGTAGATGAAGGTGGCATCAACAATGACTAGCAGGGCTTTGGAGAGCTGGAGGAGGAATGGGCTGTCGTCTTATATAGGATGGTAGATTATGGGTAACAATGCTGAAGGTGTAGGTCCACGAAAGCAGAGGTTCTCTCCATGGGAGCACAGTAACCAGCCACATTGAGGCTTCCTGGGTGGTTGGGTTTATGGTCTTTATAAAGCATCTAGAAGGTAGGAGTGTGGGGAGTGATAAAGGTGAGGAGAGAAATAGATCCAGGCTCTTGCATGGGCCTAAGAATTTGAGGAGGGATTGTAAAGCCTGATGGAGTTGGTATTGTTTGCACAACCTTTTTCCTTACTTTAGACAGGCAGCACTTTCTTCATGACAAACTGGTATTCGAAACTAAATTTGAAGTATTCTTTACTGAAAGTAAAGTCACTTGCCTCTGAAGAAAGATTCTTTTCTAGACTGGCAGATGCCTGGCTGGCAGTACATTAAAACTTTGTAATGTGACAGAGACCATAGACAATGCACAAAGGTATTTTTTAAGGTTAGGTTAAGCTCTTGAGACCCCGAGAAGAAATCCTGCATTATACAAAGCAATTATTACAACAGACCAAACATCAAATGCAAAGAGTGAGAAACTTAGGTGTTACCTGCCAGAGCATTTGCGATAAAGTATGAGAGTTCAGATGTCTCGTAGAAAGCAGTCAGCCTCACATCGTTCTTAGAAACTTTAAGCAGAGACTAGGAAAATTTTCGATAACATGAGGAATTAATATTCGAAAGGTAGGTTGGATTCCCTGGGAGAATGGTGATTTATAGTGACAAGCAGAAACATTAACAAGTCCAAAATGAATTTAAATGCAAACTAATATGGACTAAAGTAACAGTGGTTGATGGACTCAGAGTAATAATCATATGTAGATTCAAAAGTATTGGTCATAGAGTCATTCAAAGATAGCCTACACTCAACAGCACGAAAATACCCCTAGCATATAGTGGTAGAAGCAGTAGGTAGTGGCTTCAACCTTCCCAGTGTGGACTGTGAAAACTATACATTGGATCAGCAGCAGGGACAAACAGTCTTGCCAAGTAAGTCACCAGTGAGAGACAGCTTGGTGACCATGAAGCTTTTACAATAACAACAGTCACCAAAGGCAGAAAGGTCATCAAGAAAGCTGGAAGAGTATCTTTGTTCAAGATGACAGTCATGTGCAACTCATTTGAAGAACCAACTAAGAACAAACCAAGACCTAGATAAATGAATACCAAGTAAGATAATAAAAATGCAAAGACCCACATTTGAAGAATGCTGTGAAAACAGAGACACACTGTTTATAGAAGAGACTGCAAGGAAACTGATAGGGAAAGCTTAGTAGTAACTTGAGCATTTGTGAGCAGAATGATGCATGAACCTTACAATGATTTTCACAGTTATATGATAACAGATGCTCAGGATATAAACAGGGCTGCACATTTAAAACACATGTTCCTGCCACAAGAGTGGAGCTTTAGTTCAGTTCCCCATAGGTAGGTATGTGGCAGGGTGCAATGACACTGGACATGGGGTAGAATTCTCTAGTACCAAGATATGTCATGTTCACATGCATGGAACAAAAGAGGGGTCATTGTCAGAGCGCCTGCTAAAATAAAATATGTCTATGCAAAAATCTTGGATATTTAGTGCTATACGATCAGGAGTATACAAGATGACTTTGACATAATTTCTATTTGGTATGATGAATGGCAGCTTGCTCTAAATTTCAAAAAAAGGAAGTTAATGTGGACGAATAGGAAAATGGATCTTATAATGTGTACTCCTCGACAAGTATTTAGGAGAATACCAAGAAGCAAATAAGATAATCAGATGAAGTCAGTATCAGGGATGGTGAATTGGAGACTTACAATTTCCTGGAAGAGTTCAGGAAAAGCACCTGTAAAGGAAATTGCATACAAGACATGAGTGTGACCAATTCAAGTGCATTGTTCCAACATTAGGAGTCCTTATGAAGTAGGCATGACAGAAGACACTGAATGGATTCAAAGACATGCTGCTGAATCTTCAAGGGGGGATAATCAATATAAAAATGTTACAGAGATGTTCAAGGAAATTAAATGGGAATCATTAGAAGAAAGACAACATAGTTCTCAAAAAACACTTTTGGGTAAATTTTGAGAACCTGTATTTTAGGAAGTTGTGTAATCATCCTGTTGCCATCACTGTGTATCTCATACGGAGATCACAAGAGGAAGGTAAGGGAGACTACAATAGATACAGGGAAACAGTCATTTTTCTCCCATCACTCAATAATGAAATTGATTAGGAAGGAAAATCCAAACTGATACTATAAATGCAAAGGTAACTGTCTGTTACGTTTTCATGACTAAACCACAGAATCGATTTTGATGAAATTTGGTATGGAGATAGGTTGAAACATGAAGGAGAACAAAGGCTAATTTAGAAAATAAAAGAAAGTCGAAACCTAAAGGGGTGTGGTAAGGAATGGAACATCTCTTTTTACATCTATGAACATAAACTTCGTTAAAAATTACTAAATTTGCAGTATAATGTACAACTACTTCAATAGCGTGATGCATAGATGCGCACTCCTTCCCACAACTCTCGACGCGCACCAGCGCTGTGCATCCTGCCATGTATGTTGTGGCAGTTGTGGGCACATTACTAGCTATGCTTACCCCAGCAGGCAGACATATGAGGACAGCTGACATTATTGTGCATTCAGTAGCTCAGAAGGAGATATATATGTATTTAAAACAAAGATGATGAGACTTACCAAACAGAAGCGCTGCCAGGTCGATAGACACACAAAATGTCTATCGACCTGCCAGCGCATTTGTTTGGTAAGTCTCATCATCTTTGTTTTTAGATATATTTTTCCCACGTGGAGTGTTTCCCTCTGATGATGTGACTTACCAAATGAAAGTGCTGGCAGGTCGACAGACACACAAACAACCACAAACATACACACAAAATTCAAGCTTTCACAACAAACTGTTGCCTCATCAGGAAAGAGGGAAGGAGAGGGAAAGACGAAAGGATGTGGGTTTTAAGGGAGAGGGTAAGGAGTCATTCCAATCCCAGGAGCGGAAAGACTTACCTTAGGGGGAAAAAAGGACGGGTATACACTCGCGCGCACACACACACACACACACACACACACACACACACACACACACACACACATATCCATCCACACATATACAGACACAAGCAGACATATTTAAAGACAAAGAGTTTGGGCAGAGATGTCAGTCGAGGCAGAAGTGCAGAGGCAAAGATGTTGTTGAATGACAGGTGAGGTATGAGAGGCGGCAACTTGAAATTAGCGGAGATTGAGGCCTGGTGGATAACGGGAAGAGAGGATATATTGAAGAGCAAGTTCCCATCTCCGGAGTTCGGATAGGTTGGTGTTAGTGGGAAGAATCCAGATAACCCGGACGGTGTAACACTGTGCCAAGATGTGCTGGCTGTGCACCAAGGCATGTTTAGCCACAGGGTGATCCTCATTACCAACAAACACTGTCTGCCTGTGTCCATTTATGCGAATGGACAGTTCGTTGCTGGTCATTCCCACATAGCATGTGTCACAGTGTAGGCAGGTCAGTTGGTAGATCACGTGGGTGCTTTCCCACTTCCAGCTCCACTTCCTCCAAAACCTCAAAATTCCAAGCAACACAATCTGGCACCACAACACCCTAATTCAGTAGTCAACCTTTCCTCCAAACCTCTCTCCCAATCCGAAACCTCTGTCCTATCCAAAGGCCTCACCTTCAGCCCCACTCCCAGATTCAACCAAACAGCCCTCGTCAAAGATTTACTGTCCTACACTCGTACTCTCTGCTGGAAGTATCACTTTGCCACGAAGAAAATTGATCCTAATCCTACCCCTAATGATCCAACTCCCCAAGACACTATCCAAATTGAACCCTGCCTGGAACAGTTCCGTCCTCCGTCACAGCGGGACCCACCTCCTCTTCTTCAAAATCACCCTCTCCAAACCTTCCAAGAATTTCTGACTTCCAGCCTTGCCTCTCAATCCTTCTTAAAAAACCTTAATCCTACTACCAACATCACCACTGCTGAAGCCCAGGCAATCCGTGATCTGAAGGCTGACCCGTCCATCATCACTCTTCCGGCGGACAAGGGTTCCACGAGCGTGGTACTTGATCGTCGGGAGTATGTGGCTGAGGGACTGCG
The DNA here is from genome assembly GCF_021461385.2 of Schistocerca piceifrons. NCBI lineage: Eukaryota > Metazoa > Arthropoda > Insecta > Orthoptera > Acrididae > Schistocerca > Schistocerca piceifrons. The sequence continues at coordinate 115,454,214 of NC_060141.1, read as the reverse complement.
TCAGCTTTCAGAAAACACCACATACAAAGTTTGCCAAGGTAATCCCATTCCTGATGTCCAGGCGGAGCTTCAAGGAATCCTCAGAACCTTAGGCCCCCTACAAAACCTTTCACCTGACTCCATCAACCTCCTGACCCCACCGACACCCTGCACCCCTGCCTTCTACCTTCTTCCTAAAATTCACAAACCCAATCATCCCAGCCGCCCCATTGTAGCTGGTTACCAAGCCCCCACAGAACGTATCTCTGCCTAAGTAGATCAACACCTTCAACCCATTACGTGCAGTCTCCCATCCTTCATCTAAGACACCAACCACGTTCTCGAACGCCTGGAATCCTTACCCAATCCGTTACCCCCAGAAACCATCCTTGTAACCATTGATGCCACTTCCTTATACACAAATATCCCGCACGTCCAGGGCCTCGCTGCGATGGAGCACTTCCTTTCACGCCGATCACCTGCCACCCTACCTAAAACCTCTTTCCCCATTACCTTAGCCAGCTACATCCTGACCCACAACTTCTTCACTTGTGAAGGCCAGACATACCAACAATTAAAGAGAACAGCCATGGGTACCAGGATGGCCCCTTCGTACGCCAACCTATTCATGGCTCGCTTAGAGGAAGCCTTCTTGGTTACCCAGGCCTGCCAACCCAAAGTTTGGTACAGATTTATTGATGACATCTTCATGATCTGGACTCACAGTGAAGAAGAACTCCAGAATTTCCTCTCCAACCTCAACTCCTTTGGTTCCATCAGATTTACCTGGTCCTACTCCAAATCCCATGCCACTTTCTTTGATGTTGACCTCCACCTGTCCAATGGCCAGCTTCACACGTCCGTCCACATCAAACCCACCAACAAGCAACAGTACCTCCATTATGACAGCTGCCACCCATTCCACATCAAACGGTCCCTTCCCTACAGCCTAGGTCTTCGTGGCAAACGAATCTGCTCCAGTCCGGAATCCCTGAAGCATTACACCAACAACCTGACAACAGCTTTCGCATCCCGCAACTGCCCTCTCGACCCGGTACAGAAGCAAATAACCAGAGCCACTTCCTCATCCTCTCAAACCCAGAACCTCCCACAGAAGAACCACAAAAGTGCCTCACTTGTGACAGGATACTTTCCGGGACTGGATCAGATTCTGAATGTGGCTCTCCAGCAGGGATACGACTTCCTCAAATCCTGCCCTGAAATGAGATCCATCCTTCATGAAATCCTCCTCACTCCACCAAGAGTGTCTTTCCGCCGTCCACCTAACCTTCGTAACCTCTTAGTTCATCCCTATGAAATCCCCAGACCACCTTCCCTACCCTCTGGCTCCTACCCTTGTAACCGCCCCCGGTGTAAAACCTGTCCCATGCACCCTCCCACCACCACCTACTCCGGTCCTGTAACCCGGAAGGTGTACACGATCAAAGGCAGAGCCACAAGTGAAAGCACCCACGTGATCTACCAACTGACCTGCCTACACTGTGATGCATTCTATGTGGGAATGACCAGAAACGAACTGTCCATTCGCATGAATGGACACAGGCAGACAGTGTTTGTTGGTAATGAGGATCACCCTGTGGCTAAACATGCCTTGGTGCACAGCCAGCACATTTTGGCACAGTGTTACACCGTCCGGGTTATCTGGATACTTCCCACTAACACCGACCTATCTGAACTCCGGAGATGGGAACTTGCTCTTCAATATATCCTCTCTTCCCGTTATCCACCAGGCCTCAATCTCCACTAATTTCAAGTTGCCGCCTCTCATACCTCACCTGTCATTCAACAACATCTTTGCCTCTGCACTTCTGCCTCGACTGACATCTCTGCCCAAACTCTTTGTCTTTAAATATGTCTGCTTGTGTCTGTATACGAGGTGTGGCTAGAAAAAAACTGGACTAGTACTGGTGAAACAATAAAACGAATGCAATAAGGCTGAAAGTCGCGTGGCCTGTCATGTGACTCTCGCTCCGTCTACTGCTCGAGTTTCATCTGCCTCCTGCACTCAGTCTGCCCGTGGCATCTGTTTTAAGTAGTTGACGTTTTGTCTGTGCGTCGGAAAATGTTGAGTGTACAGAAAGAACAGCGTGTTAACATCAAATTTTTTTTCAAACTAGGAAAATCTGCAAGTTAAACGTTTGTAATGTTACAACAAGTGTACAGCGATGATTGTTTATTGCGAACACAAGTGTTTGAGTGGCTTAAACGATTTAAAGATGGCCGCGAAGACAACAGTGATGACACTAGCACTGGCAGACCATTGTCAGCAAAAACTGATGCAAACATTGAAAAAATCGGTAAACTTGTTCGACAAGATCGCCGTTTAACAATCAGAGCAGTGTCTGAGTTATCAGGAGTTGACAAGGATCAAGTTTACCGATTTTTTCAATGTTTGCATCAGTTTTTGCTGACAATGGTCTGCCAGTGCGAGTGTCAGCACTGGTGTCTTCGCGGCCATCTTTAAATTGTTTAAGCCACTCAAACACTTGTGTTCACGATAAACAATCATCACCGTACACTTCTTGTAACATTACAAACGTTTCACTTGCAGATTTTCCTAGTTTGAAACAAAATTTGATGTTAACACACTGTTCTTTCTGTACACTCAACATTTTCCGACGCACAGACAAAATGTCAACTACTTAAAACAGACGCCACGGGCAGACTGAGTGCAGGAGGCAGATGAAACTCGAGCAGTAGGCAGAGCGAGAGTCACGTGACAGGCCACGCGACTTTCAGCCTTATTGCATTCGTTTTATTGTTTCACCAGTACCAGTCCGGTTTTTTTCTAGCCACATCTCGTATGTGTGGATGGATATGTGTGTGTGTGTGTGTGCGCGAGTGTATACCCGTCCTTTTATCCCCCTAAGGTAAGTCTTTCCGCTCCCGGGATTGGAATGACTCCTTACCCTCTCCCTTAAAACCCACATCCTTTCGTCTTTCCCTCTCCTTCCCTCTTTCCTGATGAAGCAACAGTTTGTTGCGAAAGCTGGAATTTTGTGTGTATGTTTGTGGTTGTTTGTGTGTCTGTCTACCTGCCAGCACTTTCATTTGGTAAGTCACATCATCTTTGTTTTTAGAAATATATCTCCTACGTGGAATGTTTCCCTATATATATATATATATATATATATATATATATATATATATATATATATATATATATATATATATATATATATATATATATAAAAAATAGAGGGAAACATTCCACATGGGAAAAATATATCTAAAAAGAAAGATGATGAAACTTACCAAACAAAAGCGCTGGCAGGTCGATAGACACAAATGTCTGCTTGTGTCTGTGTATGTGTGGATGGATATGTGTGTGTGTGCGCGCGAGTGTATACCTGTCCTTTTTTCCCCCTAAGGTAAGTCTTTCCGCTCCCGGGATTGGAATGACTCCTTACCCTCTCCCTTAAAACCCATATCCTTTTGTCTTTCCTTCTCCTTCCCTCTTTCCTGACGAGGCAACCATTGGTTGCGAAAGCTAGAATTTTGTGTGTATGTTTGTGTTTGTTGTGTGTCTATCGACCTGCCAGCGCTTTTGTTTGGTAAGTTTCATCATCTTTCTTTTTAGATATATATACTGCGCAGTAATTAAGCCAGCAGCACTATATGCTAGTGAAACGCTCACACTCCACACAAAATGTGATTTAGAAAAAATACTAAAAGAAGAACGCAAAATTATGAGAAAGATTTTAGGTCCAAAATTAACAGAAGAAGGATACCGGATACAATCAAGAAGAACCACAGAAACTATATCAAACCTGGCAGCAGACATAAGAAGGCGAAGATTAAAATTTTATGGACATGTCACTAGACTTCCCCCCACACGAATCACCAACAGAATTCTCACTTACATAGAAAAAGTCAAATCAACAACACCATGGATAAGCCAAGTAAAATTAGATTTACAAAAAGCAAATATTGAACTTAAAGATGTCAAAGATAGAAAAACTTTTAGAAATAAGGTGGAAAAGTGGATTGTATTGTCGGAGAAGGAAGCACTAAAGAGACCAGGAACAAAATGGACAGAAGAAAGAAAAAGAAAACATGGAGAACGAATGAAAGAAGTATGGAAGAAACGACGTCAGAAAGCTTTGCGTGATCCTTCTGGGTCCATTCGCGATAACGATATATATATATATATATATATATATATATATATATATATATATATATATATATATATATATATATAAATACAAAGATGAGGTGACTTACCGAACAAAAACGCTGGCAGATCGATAGACACACAAACAAACACAAACATACACACAAAATTCAAGCTTTCGCAACAAATTGTTGCCTCATCAGGAAAGAGGGAAGGAGAGGGGAAGACGAAAGGAAGTGGGTTTTAAAGGAGAGGGTAAGGAGTCATTCCAATCCCGGGAGCGGAAAGACTTACCTTAGGGGGAAAAAAGGACAGGTATACACTCGCACACACGCACATATCCATCCACACATACAGACACAAGCAGACATATATGAAATATGTCTGCTTGTGTCTGTATGTGTGGATGGATATGTGCGTGTGTGCGAGTGTATACCTGTCCTTTTTTCCCCCTAAGGTAAGTCTTTCCGCTCCCGGGATTGGAATGACTCCTTACCCTCTCCTTTAAAACCCACTTCCTTTCGTCTTCCCCTCTCCTTCCCTCTTTCCTGATGAGGCAACAATTTGTTGCGAAAGCTTGAATTTTGTGTGTATGTTTGTGTTTGTTTGTGTGTCTATCGATCTGCCAGCGTTTTTGTTCGGTAAGTCACCTCATCTTTGTATTTAGTTATAATTTTTCCCACGTGGAATGTTTCCTTCCATTATATATATATATATATATATATATATATATATATATATATATATATATATATATATATATATATATATAGAGAGAGAGAGAGAGAGAGAGAGAGAGAGAGAGAGAGAGAGAGAGAGTTACAATAGAGGGAAACATTCCACGTAGGAGAAATATATCTAAAAACAAAGATGATGTGACTTACCAAATGAAAGTACTGGCAGGTCGACAGCCACACAAACATACACACAAAATTCAAGCTTTCGCAACAAACTGTTGCCTCATCAGGAAAGAGGGAAGGAGAGGGAAAGACGAAAGGATGTGGGTTTTAAGGGAAAGGGTAAGGAGTCATTCCAATCCCGGGAGCGGAAAGACTTACCTTAGGGGGAAAAAGGGACACTCGCACACACACACATATCCATCCACACATATACAGACACAAGCAGACATATTTAAAGACCTGGTTATGGTTTGGAAGTGGGTTACGTATTATTGAGTATATATAGGCGGGATAAAATTGTATAGTAGATTACTGTAAAAAGGGGAAGGTGAATACAAAGTGAGACAACTGGTAAAAACAGAAGGAGAAAATAAAGAGAAAAAGACGACAGGAAAGATTTCGAAATGCAACAGCGACAATAACAAACGTAATTGTTGGGTTCAAATTAATGATATGGTTACAATAGAGGGAAACATTCCACGTAGGAAAAATATATCTAAAAACAAAGATGATGTGACTTACCAAATGAAAGTGCTGGCAAGTCGACAGACACACAAACAAACACAAGCATACACACAAAATTCAGCTTTCGCAACAAACTGTTGCCTCATCAGGAAAGAGGGAAGGAGAGGGAAAGACGAAAGGATGTGGGTTTTAAGGGAGAGGGTAAGGAGTCATTCCAATCCTGGGAGCGGAAAGACTTACCTTAGGGGGAAAAAAGGACGGGTATACACTCCCACACACACACATATCCATCCACACATATACAGACACAAGCAGACATATTTAAAGACAAAGAGTTTGGGCAGAGATGTCAGTCGAGGCAGAGGTGCAGAGGCAAAGATGTTGTTGAATGACAGGTGAGGTATGAGTGGCAGCAACTTGAAATTAGCGGAGATTGAGGCCTGGTGGGTAACGGGAAGAGAGGATATATTGAAGAGCAAGTTCCAATCTCCGGAGTTCGGAAAGGTTGGTGTTAGTGGGAAGTATCCAGATAACCCGGACGGTGTAACACTGTGCCAAGATGTGCTGGCCGTGCACCAAGGCATGTTTAGCCACAGGGTGATCCTCATTACCAACAAACACTGTCTGCCTGTGGCCATTCATACGAATGGACAGTTTGTTGCTGGTCATTCCCACATAGAATGCATCACAGTGTAGGCAGGTCAGTTGGTAAATCACGTGGGTGCTTTCACTTGTGGCTCTGCCTTTGATCGTGTACACCTTCCGGGTTACAGGACTGGAATAGGTGGTGGTGGGAGGGTGCATGGGACAGGTTTTACACCGGGGGCGGTTACAGGGGTAGGAGCCAGAGGGTAGGGAAGGTGGTTTGGGGATTTCATAGGGATGAACTAAGAGGTTGCGAAGGTTAGGTGGACGGCGGAAAGACACTCTTGGTGGAGTGGGGAGGATTTCATGAACGATGGATCTCATTTCAGGGCAGGATTTGAGGAAGTCGTATCCCTGCTGGAGAGCCACATTCAGAATCTGATCCAGTCCCGGAAAGTATCCTGTCACAAGTGGGGCACTTTTGGGGTTCTTCTGTGGAAGGTTCCGGGTTTGAGGAGATGAGGATGTGGCTCTGGTTATTTGCTTCTGTACCAGGTCGGGAGGGTAGTTACGGGATGCAAAAGCTGTTTTCAGGTTGTTGGTGTAATGGTTCAAGGATTCCGGACTGGAGCAGATTCGTTTGCCACGAAGACCTAGGCTGTAGGGAAGGGACCGTTTGATGTGGAATGGGTGGCAGCTGTCATAATGGAGGTACTGTTGCTTGTTGGTGGGTTTAATGTGGACGGACGTGTGAAGGTGGCCATTGGACAGGTGGAGGTCAACGTCAAGGAAAGTGGCATGGGATTTGGAGTAGGACCAGGTGAATCTGATGGAACCAAAGGAGTTAAGGTTGGAGAGGAAATTCTGGAGTTCTTCTTCACTGTGAGTCCAGATCACGAAAATGTCATCAATAAATCTGTACCAAACTTCGGGTTGGCAGGCCTGGGTAACCAGGAAGGCTTCCTCTAAGCGACCCATGAATAGGTTGGCATACGAGGGGGCCATCCTGGTACCCATGGCTGTTCCCTTTAATTGTTGGTATGTCTGGCCTTCAAAAGTGAAGAAGTTGTGGGTCAGGATGAAGCTGGCTAAGGTAATGAGGAAAGAGGTTTTAGGTCGGGCGGCAGGTGATCGGCGTGAAAGGAAGTGCTCCATTGCAGCGAGGCCCTGGACATGCGGAATATTTGTGTATAAGGAAGTGGCATCAATGGTTACAAGGATGGTTTCCGGGGGTAACAGACTGGGTAGGGATTCCAGGCGTTTGAGAAAGTGGTTGGTGTCTTTGATGAAGGATGGGAGACTGCATGTAATGGGTTGAAGGTGTTGATCTACGTAGGCAGAGATGCGTTCGGTGGGGGCTTGGTAACCAGCTACAATGGGACGGCCGGGATGATTGGGTTTGTGAATTTTGGGAAGAAGGTAGAAGGTAGGGGTGCGGGGTGTTGGTGGGGTCAGGAGGTTGATGGAGTCGGGTGAAAGGTTTTGTAGGGGGCCTAAGGTTCTGAGGATTCCTTGAAGCTCCGCCTGGACATCAGGAATGGGATTGCCTTGGCAAACTTTGTAAGTAGTGTTGTCTGAAAGCTGACGCAGTCCCTCAGCCACATACTCCCGACGATCAAGTACCACAGTTGTGGAACCCTTGTCCGCCGGAAGAATGACGATGGATCGGTCAGCCTTCAGATCACGGATAGCCTGGGCTTCAGCAGTGGTGATGTTGGGAGTAGGATTAAGGTTTTTTAAGAAGGATTGAGAGGCAAGGCTGGAAGTCAGAAATTCCTGGAAGGTTAGGAGAGGGTGATTTTGAGGAAGAGGAGGTGGGTCCCGCTGTGACGGAGGACGGAACTGTTCCAGGCATGGTTCAATTTGGATAGTGTCTTGGGGAGTTGGATCATTAGGAGTAGGATTAGGATCATTTTTCTTCGTGGCAAAGTGATATTTCCAGCAGAGAGTACGGGTGTAGGACAGTAAATCTTTGACGAGGGCTGTTTGGTTAAATCTGGGAGTGGGGCTGAAGGTGAGGCCTTTGGATAGGACAGAGGTTTCGGATTGGGAGAGAGGTTTGGAGGAAAGGTTAACTACTGAATTGGGGTGTTGTGGTTCCAGATTGCGTTGATTGGAATTTTGAGGTTTTGGAGGGAGTGGAGCTGGAAGTGGGAGATTGAGTAGATGGGAGAGACTGGGTTTGTGTGCAATGAGAGGAGGTTGAGGTTTGCTGGAAAGGTTGTGAAGGGTGAGTGAGTTGCCTTTCCGGAGGTGGGAAACCAGGAGATTGGAAAGTTTTTTAAGGTGGAGGGTGGCATGCTGTTCTAATTTGCGGTTGGCCTGTAGGAGGATGCTCTGTACAACAGGTGTGGATGTGGGAGAGGAAAGATTGAGGATTTTTATTAAGGATAGGAGTTGATGGGCGTGTTGATTGGCTGAGTGGATGTGTAGGTGAAGGATTAGGTGGGTGAGGGCAATGGATTGTTTGGTTTGGAACTGGTATAGGGACTGATGGAAAGAAGGGTTGCAGCCAGAGATGGGAACTTTAAGTGTGAGGCCTTTGGGGGTGATGCCAAATGTCAGACAAGCCTGAGAAAATAAAATATGGGAGTGTAATCTGGCTAGGGCGAAGGCATGTTTGCGGAGGGAATGTAAATAAAACTTAATGGGGTCGTTGTGAAGGTGTTGTGAGGGTGACATGGTACTAGAACGTGGAAAGTGGAACACGAGGCTGAAATGAAAATGAAAATAAATATGAAAAAATATATGGGGAGAGATAAAGGTAAAATTAGAAAGCAAATGGAGATCTGGTGTGAAAAAAGGCGAAAAAGGGTTGGTTAGGGCTGGGCTATGTTGATCCTGTGGTGAACTTGTGTAGGTAGATAATGATGTGCATAAAGGTTAGGTGGTTGTGTTGCCGCCAAAACACGTTAAAGGGTGGAGAAATTCGGGAAAATTTCGAAAAAACTACGTGAGGATGTATTAAAAGGAGTGGTTTGGTGGTGGCAGATTATGGAAATGAAGCTAACAATTGTTTGATGAAGAAATAATGACGTTAAAACCTGTGGGAAGCGGCTAAAAATGATCGGTGATGTGAGAAAAACGGAAATGGAAATAAAGCAAAAGTTATTAAAACTGCCGAAAGGGTTGTTTAATAGCTAAAAGGAACTGTTTGTGGACTGGAAACGGTGGATTTTATAGCAGCAAAGCGGAAAAAAAAATTTTTTTGGTTATGGTTTCGAATTGATTTACGTATTATTACGTATTATTGAGTGTATATCGACGGGATAAAATTGTGTACTGGATTACGGTAAAAAAGGAGAAGGTGAATAGAAAGTGAAACTGCTGGCAAAAACAGAAGGAGGAAATAAGACGACAGAAAAGACTTCGAAATGTAACAGTGACAATAACAATAACAAACGTGATTGTTGGCTTCAAATTAATGATATGAATATAATAGAGGGAAACATTCCACGTGGGAAAAATATATCTAAAAAGAAAGATGATGAAACTTACCAAACAAAAGCGCTGGCAGGTCGATAGACACACAAACAAACACAAACATACACACAAAATTCTAGCTCTCGCAACCAATGGTTGCCTCGTCAGGAAAGAGGGAAGGAGAAGGAAAGACAAAAGGATATGGGTTTTAAGGGAGAGGGCAAGGAGTCACTCCAATCCCGGGAGCGGAAAGGCCCACCTTAGGGGGAAAAAAGGACAGGTATACACTCGCACACACACACACATATCCATCCACACATACACCTTCAGCCCCACTCCCAGATTTAACCAAACAGCCCTCGTCAAAGATTTACTGTCCTACACCCGTACTCTCTGCTGGAAATATCACTTTGCCACGAAGAAAAATGATCCTAATCCTACTCCTAATGATCCAACTCCCCAAGACACTATCCAAATTGAACCATGCCTGGAACAGTTCCGTCCTCCGTCACAGCGGGACCCACCTCCTCTTCCTCAAAATCACCCTCTCCTAACCTTCCAGGAATTTCTGACTTCCAGCCTTGCCTCTCAATCCTTCTTAAAAAACCTTAATCCTACTCCCAACATCACCACTGCTGAAGCCCAGGCTATCCGTGATCTGAAGGCTGACCGATCCATCGTCATTCTTCCGGCGGACAAGGGTTCCACAACTGTGGTACTTGATCGTCGGGAGTATGTGGCTGAGGGACTGCGTCAGCTTTCAGACAACACTACTTACAAAGTTTGCCAAGGCAATCCCATTCCTGATGTCCAGGCGGAGCTTCAAGGAATCCTCAGAACCTTAGGCCCCCTACAAAACCTTTCACCCGACTCCATCAACCTCCTGACCCCACCAACACCCCGCACCCCTACCTTCTACCTTCTTCCCAAAATTCACAAACCCAATCATCCCGGCCGTCCCATTGTAGCTGGTTACCAAGCCCCCACCGAACGCATCTCTGCCTACGTAGATCAACACCTTCAACCCATTACATGCAGTCTCCCATCCTTCATCAAAGACACCAACCACTTTCTCAAACGCCTGGAATCCCTACCCAGTCTGTTACCCCCGGAAACCATCCTTGTAACCATTGATGCCACTTCCTTATACACAAATATTCCGCATGTCCAGGGCCTCGCTGCAATGGAGCACTTCCTTTCACGCCGATCACCTGCCGCCCGACCTAAAACCTCTTTCCTCATTACCTTAGCCAGCTTCATCCTGACCCACAACTTCTTCACTTTTGAAGGCCAGACATACCAACAATTAAAGGGAACAGCCATGGGTACCAGGATGGCCCCCTCGTATGCCAACCTATTCATGGGTCGCTTAGAGGAAGCCTTCCTGGTTACCCAGGCCTGCCAACCCGAAGTTTGGTACAGATTTATTGATGACATTTTCGTGATCTGGACTCACAGTGAAGAAGAACTCCAGAATTTCCTCTCCAACCTTAACTCCTTTGGTTCCATCAGATTCACCTGGTCCTACTCCAAATCCCATGCCACTTTCCTTGACGTTGACCTCCACCTGTCCAATGGCCACCTTCACACGTCCGTCCACATTAAACCCACCAACAAGCAACAGTACCTCCATTATGACAGCTGCCACCCATTCCACATCAAACGGTCCCTTCCCTACAGCCTAGGTCTTCGTGGCAAACGAATCTGCTCCAGTCCGGAATCCTTGAACCATTACACCAACAACCTGAAAACAGCTTTTGCATCCCGTAACTACCCTCCCGACCTGGTACAGAAGCAAATAACCAGAGCCACATCCTCATCTCCTCAAACCCGGAACTTTCCACAGAAGAATCCGAAAAGTGCCCCACTTGTGACAGGATACTTTCCGGGACTGGATCAGATTCTGAATGTGGCTCTCCAGCAGGGATACGACTTCCTCAAATCCTGCCCTGAAATGAGATCCATCCTTCATGAAATCCTCCCCACTCCACCAAGAGTGTCTTTCCGCCGTCCACCTAACCTTCGCAACCTCTTAGTTCATCCCTATGAAATCCCCAAACCACCTTCCCTACCCTCTGGCTCCTACCCCTGTAACCGCCCCCGGTGTAAAACCTGTCCCATGCACCCTCCCACCACCACCTATTCCAGTCCTGTAACCCGGAAGGTGTACACGATCAAAGGCAGAGCCACATGTGAAAGCACCCACGTGATTTACCAACTGACCTGCCTACACTGTGAAGCGTTCTATGTGGGAATGACCAGCAACAAACTGTCCACTCGCATGAATGGACACAGGCAGACAGTGTTTGTTGGTAATGAGGATCACCCTGTGGCTAAACATGCCTTGGTGCACGGCCAGCACATCTTGGCACAGTGTTACACCGTCCGGGTTATCTGGATACTTCCCACTAACACCAACCTGTCAGAACTCCGGAGATGGGAACTTGCCCTTCAACATATCCTTTCTTCTCGCTATCCGCCAGGCCTCAATCTCCGCTAATTTCTAATTTCAATTTGCCGCCGCTCATACCTCACCTGTCTTTCAACTTCATCTTTGCCTCTGTACATCCGCCCCGACTGACATCTCTGCCCAAACTCTTTGCCTTTACAAATGTCTGCTTGTGTCTGTGTATGTGTGGATGGATGTGTGTGTGTGTGTGTGTGTGCGAGTGTATACCTGTCCTTTTTTCCCCCTAAGGTGGGTCTTTCCGCTCCCGGGATTGGAATGACTCCTTACCCTCTCCCTTAAAACCCATATCCTTTTGTCTTTCCTTCTCCTTCCCTCTTTCCTGACGGGGCGGCCATGGGTTGCGAAAGCTGGAATTTTGTGTGTGTGTTTGTGTTTGTTTGTGTGTCTATCGACCTGCCAGCGCTTTTGTTTGGTAAGTTTCATCATCTTTCTTTTTATATATATATATATATATATATATATATATATATATATATGAATATAATAGAGGGAAACATTCCACGTGGGAAAAATATATCTAAAAAGAAAGATGATGAGACTTACCAAACGGGGGCGCTGGCGGGTCGATGGACACACGGACAAACACAGGCATGCACACGGAATTCTGGCTTTCGCAACCAATGGTTGCCTAGTCGGGAAAGAGGGAAGGAGAGGGAGAGACGGTGGGATATGGGTTTTAAGGGAGAGGGTGGGGAGTCATTCCAATCCCGGGAGCGGAGAGACTTGCCTTGGGGGGGAAAAGGGGACAGGTATGCACTCGCGCGCACACACGTGTCCATCCACACATGCACAGACACAAGCAGACATTGTGTCTGTGTATGTGTGGATGGATATGTGTGTGTGTGCGAGTGTATACCTGTCCTTTTTTCCCCCTAAGGTGGGTCTTTCCGCTCCCGGGATTGGAGTGACTCCTTGCCCTCTCCCTTAAAACCCATATCCTTTTGTCTTTCCTTCTCCTTCCCTCTTTCCTGACGAAGCAACCATTGGTTGCGAAAGCTAGAATTTTGTGTGTATGTTTGTGTTTGTTTGTGTGTCTATCGACCTGCCAGCGCTTTTGTTTGGTAAGTTTCATCATCTTTCTTTTTAGATATATTTTTCCCACGTGGAATGTTTCCCTTATTATATATATATATATATATATATATATATATATATATATATATATATATATATATATATATATATATATATATATATATATATATAAAGGTTGATTTGCATTTTCCTGAAGCAATTTAAGAAAATCATGGGAAACCTAAATCAGGATGGTCGGATGCGTGTTTGAACCATTGTCCTCTCGAATGTGAGTCCAGTATGTTAACCACTATGCCACATCGCTCAGTAATGAATGAATGAACAAAATTACATATGCAAAAATTATAATTTATGCAATTTTGACAAGTATTTCTTTGACCAAATGTTTTCACTTTGATTTTTACTGTATTCCTGAACCAGCCAATAAAAGACCAATATGATTCAGCAGTTTAGAAGATTAGATGTAAAGACCAATATGATTCAGCAGTTTAGAAGATTAGATGTAACAAACATACAACTAAACCAACTTACTTGGAAGTTCCAGGTCCTCTTCAGCATCTTCCACTTCTTGTTTAATTTTCTTCTTCTTCTTTTTCTTTTCCACTGAGCCACCACCTATAAAAAGATCACAATACTATAAAAAATGTGAATGTGTAGAAAGGAAAGAATAGTCAATAATAAAACAACTGCTGGAATCTTTGCCCTGACAATCTGATTGTTTTTAACCTTGGAAACACTGGTACCTCTTCAACCTCGAGATACTGGGCAATATGAGTTCTAGTGGGAAAGGAAGAGAGAGGAAGTATTCAATTTCTTCTTTAAAATGCCATACACACTACATCTTACATCTTTCCCCATGAGGGACCTTTGAAATTTACCTTTCTTACACTTCTTTTACAAAAGTCTACTTTTTTTAAACACTTTTTTTCTGCCTGCATGAATACAGCATTTGGCTGTGTTCAACTGCCAAACCACAGATCAAAAAAGGCCCTGGTTTCAATTCTTGGTTGCTCCCAGAATTTTTTCTTGTCACTCCTTTCACCTATGGCAGTGACTTCTTAATGTGAAAAATGACAAGTTGCCTTGTAACTGGCTCAACAAGTCAGTTAGGCAGGCAAGGGCATATCATCTCCAATAGGACTATTCTTTTTAAACAACTGGTGTTCAAACCACCCTTCAAGTTAAACTCAGCTTTACTTTGCTTGTGAATACAAATCTTTGTTACTTACCCATTTCTACCGGTAATTCAGTATCCTCTGGTTCAGTCTTCACTTTCTTCTTTGGAGGTAAGGGAGTCCCACCTGCAACATTTTCTTCAAGCTCTTCTTGTTCATGCTTAACCTTCACCTTCTTCTCACCTTGGGAACACAAATTTTTTGTTTATATCAGCTCCAAATGAAGATAACAAATGTCTCCTATTAGCTAGCAAAAAGTTAGTGATGTTTGGATGGAGTAAACACCAGTCACAAACTATGATAGTGAGATTTAAATGCGAGTCCAGTATGTTAACCACTGTGACACATCGCTCAGTAATGAATGAACAAACAAAATTACATATGCAAAAATTATAATTTATGCAATTCTGACAAGTATTTCTTTGACCAAATGTTTTCACTTTGATTTTTACTGTATTCCTGAACCAGCCAATAAAAGACCAATTATTATTACATTTTGATGAATTTGCATGTTCAATGATTATCCTTTCATTTGTCCATGACAAAACTTATACAAAGCTAAACAAAAAACAAGACTACCAGATAGCATGCCAAATTTAGGTACAAGATCCAAAGGCCAATTGTTATGGGAAAACAAATGAGGTTAACTGCAATACTAACTTCCACCTGACACTTTCAAAGTATTACAGTTACCAGCTGCTATACCACCAATTGGAGAGCTAGTCAGTCAGTAGCATTAATAGACACTGAGTAAGATTTGTCTTTTTGATGAAAACTGTTCCCAGTGGTCTCCCTCTGTCTCTGATAATGGAGAAATTCTCCGTTTGTTGAGCCACACGAAAACAATTGCACCCATGGCCAAAAGTCTGTTTTATTCATCTGATTACACTAACTGAGCCTTGGCACAGTAGTACTATGATAAGGGGTTCAGGTTACCATGCTTCCATTTCTGGAAAATAAACTAAGAATATGTTTCAGACCAGGTGGAATCATTAAAACACTCATATAGAAATTTTATTTATCCTTCTCAGGCCTACATCCCATAGCTCCTGAGAAGTCCAAGAATTAGTGATTTAAATGCCTTGTAAATATACTCAGGGAGGAAAACCCCTTTTAACTGGGGCAGCATGAAGAGGTGTAAGGCCTGCATTCACATCAATTACCTTCCTTGCATGTGGGCTTAAAACTGTAGTTCTTTCTATATTTTTTTTAACTTCAGAAAGACAATGAAAGGTCACAAAATTAATATTTTGTTATTTTAAATGAAATAAATTATTTCTCTGCTTTCCTTGCTTCCATGATGAATACCATCTGACACCCTGCAATAGCTTATGATGACCAGATGAAAATCTTATTCTTCTAGGAGGAAGAGAGAGACTAACAATACATGTGTAACACTTTTGGTTGCTTTTTCACCTTCAGAATCCATGAAAAAGGAGAATATATTTTAAATACATATAAAGTCTTCACCAGAGACCAAACATGAGTGGTCCACATCCATAGGCATGTAAGCTGATTACATTTTTCCGTTTTGAAAATAAAATCAGTTTTCTTTAAAATAATAGATACATAAATTTGGTTTTGCAACGATTCTCATTCTCCTTATGTAAATTTTAACCACATACCCCACCCCCAGCTTATCAAGGTAGGGCGGCTTCCATGCCTTAATGATACAGATAGCTGTACAGTACCAAACGTGTGACCACTATTGCTGAGGGGTACACGTGGAGAGGCTAGACAAACCCGCAGTTCCTGAACAGGCATAGTTGTAGGAGCAACAATATGGGTGACTGACAGATCTGGCCTTGCTGTGCTGGTACTGGAAACAGCTGAAAGCAAGGGGGAAACTGCACTTATCATTTCTTTCCCAAAGCCATATAGCTCTACTGTATGGTTAAGTGAGGATGTCATCCTCATGTGTAAAATATTCTGAAGAAAATAGTCCCCCATTCGGAATTCCGGGCAGGGACTACTCAGGTGGATGTTGTCTTTAGGAAAACCGTATCTGGCATTCTACAGGTCAGAGTGAGAAATGTTAGATCCCTTACTCAGGCAGGTAGATTAGAGAATTTAAAAAATAATTTAAACAGGGAATTCCGATATAGTAGAAACTAATGAAGTGAAGTGTGTTAACAGGAAGATCAGGACTTCATGTCAGGCCAGTAAAGAGTTATCAACAAAAAATCAAATGAGGTAGGCCCAATAATGAATAAGAAAATAGACATGCAACCAACACCTCTTGCAGTAGCATCAGTTTATAGCAGTATCTCCAGCATGCTGGGGATGGAACCAGTCTGCAACTTTTACATGATTACAATAACGGTTACAGGAACAGTCTTAAGTTGCATAGCATTCCATTTCTTTACTGATGACTAGTTTCAGACTGCTTTTCCATTATCTAATCATCCATATACATAAGTCTTACATTACAACCAGACGAGCATGCAAGTTACAGCCCACAAAACATATACACCTGGAAATATGTAATGTCATGGCATCTATATACATATTGTGTATTGCCACGCTTATATGTTTTGTGGGCAGTAGTTTACTTGCACATCTGGTTGATATGCAAGGCTTATGTACTTGGGTGATCTGGTAATGGGCAACCTGTCTGAAACAAATCATCAATAAATAAATAAAACTTCTTAAGCAACTTAATTAAGATGGTTCATCTAACAGTTATTGTAAAAACAGATCTTAATTAGCTCTGCAGATGAAGAAGATTGCAAGAATGTAAGATGAGATAAAGGAAATTATTCAGATAGTTAAAGGAGAGGAAAGGGTGGCTGGAATTGGATAGTGGGTACAGGAACAGAAGGAAAAATACTAGGAGCACATGGACTGGGGAAAAGGAATAATAGAGAGAGCCACCAGACAGAATCATGCCTGAACTGCTCTCATTTGTGAATCTGAGTATAGTTTTGTGGAATCAGTAAACATATCATCAGATGGAGTTTACAGAGTGCTTAACGTAAATTACAGGCCAGTCCACTACCTATAGCAAATGTAGATTGAATCAGGTGTAATTTTTTTTTTTTCTTCAAACGACATCAATAATACATGGATACCAAAGTGAGAATGACAAAAAATTTTTGGACTTGAACTACTGCAACATTAGTATAAAGTGAAAAGGCACTCTGAAACAGACCATTACACAATAGGATCCTGTGTTTAATGCATGCAGTGGCTACTTCATAAAAAAATAATAAATGGGCAATTTTCAATAACAAATTATTCTAAATTACAATATTTTCAGTTAGGTTAAAAGAACAGTCGGAATAATTACAGCATGAAAAGAAGAATGTAAGCAATGTCAGAATGAAGAAAGCACATAGTAAAAGAAGTACTCCATCAGCACTTTGGAAGAAATTACAGAAAAAGTAGATATTCTATGATAACGTATTATGGAATAAGACTAACTTGGAAATTCCTGGCTTGATATTTCCTCAATGAGAACTTTCTTGGGTGTATCAGCAGCATCCTCTCTTTTCCTCTTGATACCAGTCGGAAGAGTTGAATCTGCAGCGGCTGGGTATTGTCTTACTTCACTGTAAACAAAAAAATCTCACTTTGTATTATATAATGAAAGCGATAAGGCACTACTCAATAACATTAATATAGTGTGTGTAAAAAAGATGGTTGAGATTCTATACAAACATGAACAGGAACTTCACATGAAAATGTATTTTTTAACAAACAAACTGGAAATCCAGTCACTTGAAGTAGCAGAAAATGAATTTAGAATGGACTCATCATAGGATTCATTCATTACCCCCCCCCCCTCCATTTTCTTAATTGCTACAGCATAAATTCACATGAAGGCTTCCTGAGAACGCTTCTACAGAATATCCATCGTCCGGCTTTACAATTCTGTTTTTCTATTACACAGTCTAGTAGTATTTACAAAGCCATATGAAAAAATGAATAAACATTCTCTGCATCAAATAAATAAATAAGTAAATAAAATAAAGCTTTCATCGCAACAATGCTGTTCCTTCACAATCTCAACTAGACGTAACAGAAGAATTAATTTCACAAATTTAGTTTTAAAATGGTGTAGTTAACAGATACTTTAATCATCACCCATGTTTTTTATTTTATTTTTTTTTACATTCAAAAGAAAAATGGATCTTTTCATTAGTTACAAAGGCAACATTCACTTCCTTAATTCAAGTTACTGAAAAATGGGAAAGTGCAAAAAAATTGGTACTGACTATAAATATCAAGGTCTTATGAAACATTTGCAATGAAACAAGTAGCATTATAAGTACGCATATGCATCTGGTGATCTTACAAGAGATTTCCCACAACAATGTACAGCAAAAAATGATTAAACCTACAAAGAGTAAAATTTATACTATAGACTGGCTTGATAATTCAAAATTTTGTAAGCCAACGAATCATAAATTTACTACAGTTAATTCCACAGATAAAATTAATTTCATTACACCTTTTTCTTCTCAATTTCATCGTATAACTGGAAACACAGAAATGAAATAATTCAGAAAGTATTGCTGTAGGATTATATGGTGTTCCCCCCCCCCCCCCCCCCTACTATAACTTCAAGCAATACACACTTATTTCGGAAATTTATTTCAGCTATTCGAAAGTATGTCTCCTTACCATTGAGAACTTTCCTATTATGTATATAATAAATACCTGCCTTGCCATGAAACTGGGTGCAATTAGATAAGCAATTGTTTTTGCTATACAGAAAAGAGACAGACACCGATTTCCTACATCCATGGAATCACTATAATTTTATATATTCTATTCTATTCTATAAAATAAAATGTCCAGGTAGTCTGTGAACATGCTGTTCATTCCTCATCTATGGGACACTCACCTTTTGCTGTGGTATTTCTCAAATCTAGCCTTTGCTTTTCCTGTGCCACTAATACGGCGTAAGTTTCCTTCTTCTAGTAGCCGTAATTTTGCTTCAAGTTTTGCCTTATGCTCAACACCCATGTCCATACTGGAATCCTCTCCCAAGGCATCTACACGAGTTGCCAACGCAGCTTTGGCAGCAAGCATTCTTGACATCTGTTAGATTATATGTCACTTAATACAGACAAAAAGATTTTACACATAGGAATAACATAGTGTCTGCACATAAACTAACACAATATTTACAAGATACTCTTGTACTAAAACATAAATTCACAAGTTATGAAATTACTTGAGGCATTAGTGATTCCTGAAAGAGTGTCAGCATATCTGAGCACGAGTCCCTAATTTCTTCCTTTAAAGCTGAGAGAGAATTTTTCCACTCAGTATTTAAAATTCCATCACCAGGAAAGTCTTCAGAGATGGATTATCCAACTCTGTCATATGTAATTTGCCTTTATTTATTTATTTTTTGCTAGAAACAGTCACGCACCAGTAGTGATGTTAAGTGAGTTAACATGTGTGATTGGAAATGGATACAAGAATGGCTGGGATAGCCCACAATAAGCTGGTACCGATATGAAGTGCCAGTAGTGGGGTTTCTTGAGGCAATGCATACACACAAGTAAATAGATCTGGAAACGGTTCCTAGTTGAGCTCATTAATCATTTCATCATGGCTGGAACTGTAATCATATGGTCACATTCATGTTGTTAATGACAAGCAAAATTAATTAATTAATTTACAATGTGGATTTTGTTAACTGGTATATTTGTTTATAATAAATATCTGTAATTAAAGAACTTCTACCAATGTTTACAGACAGAGCAGTACAGACATTTTCTCAAAATATTGGAGGGGGGGGGGGGGGGGTATTTTTGATAATATATTTTTTGATATTTCTCAAACAATTTTATATTTCTTAAATCATCTGATATTTCTCTAATCACCCCCCCCCCCCCAATGTGAAGATAAAAATGAGGTTCACTCCATGGCAACCCACACTAGTCACCTAGTTCAAGAATTCTTGACTAATGGCCGCAGTTTCCATCTACAACAAAGATAACATTCCTTTCAGACAGACTGACATTTCAAAATTTTGTGGTGAACAAAATCCATGAGCTCTGCCCCATTTTTCATTATCACATCACTTCTAAGACAAGTGACCTATATATTAACATCAGTGGTGTTAAAAAGGCTCCAGGCCTGATGCAGTACCTGTTGGATACCATGCAGAATTTTCAGCTGAGTTATGCCCTTTTAAACCATAATTTATGACAGACTCCTCAAACAAAAACTAAAACCAAGTGTTTGCAAGCACAGGTCACATCCATTTATGAGAATGGTGTGCCAGTACTTGAAAGCAACCACAGGTCACACTAATCTACAAAGAAACCACAAGTCACACTAATCTACAAATTTGTCATCCAAAACCATTGGCACCCATCTGTTACAGAAGCTTACAACATATCCTGAGCTCAAACACAATGAGGTATCTTAAACAGAATTGCATTCATCTCATACAACACATTGAAAGCGTGGCAAACAGATGGATGCCATATTTCTTAACTTTCTAAAAGCTTTGACAAAAGCATGCAGATGGAGTATCAAAAGAAATTTGTGAATGGATTCAATGTTGGCTGCTCTCAGCAATATGCATTGATGATCATGAAACTGTAAGATTCTTCTTGCTGCTCATAATGGCTCAGCATCCTAAAGAACGCATTCTCACACTTGAAAGTTGCCACAATAACTAACTGCTGTCCATCTACATCTACATTCATACCCCGCAACCCACCCCACGGTGTGTGGCGGAGGGCACATTACGTGCCACTGTCATTACCTCCCTTTCCTGTTCCAGTCGCATATGGCTCGCGGGAAGAACGACTGCCGGAAAGCCTCCGTGCGCGCTCCAATCTCTCTAATTTTACATTCGTGATCTCCTAGGGAGGTATAAGTAGGGGGAAGCAATATATTCGATACCTCATCCAGAAATGCATCCTCTTGAAACCTGGACAGCAAGCTACACCGCCGCAATGCAGAGTGTCTCTCTTGCAGAGTCTGGCACTTGAGTTTGCTAAATATCTCCGTAACACTATCACGCTAACCAAATAACCATGTAACGATACGCGCCGCTCTTCTTTGGCTCTTCTCTATCTCCTCTGTCGACCCGACCTGGTACGGATCCCACACTGATGAGCAATATTCAAGTATACGTCGAACAAGTGTTTTGTAAGCCACCTCCTTTGTTGATGGACTACATTTTCTAAGGACTCTCTCAATGAATCTCACTTCAAATCATTCCATGCGCATACTCCCAGATATTTTACAGAAGTAACTACTACCAGTGTTTGTTCCGCTATCATATAATCATACAATAAAGGATCCTTCATGCTATGTATTCGCAATACATTACATTTGTCTATGTTAAGGGTCAGTTGCCACTCCCTGCACCAAGTGCCTATCCGCTGCAGATCTTCCTGCATTTCGCTGCAATTTTC
Organism: Schistocerca piceifrons; assembly: GCF_021461385.2. Lineage (NCBI taxonomy): Eukaryota > Metazoa > Arthropoda > Insecta > Orthoptera > Acrididae > Schistocerca > Schistocerca piceifrons. The sequence continues at coordinate 115,432,654 of NC_060141.1, read as the reverse complement.
GATGCTGCAACTTCTCTGTATACTACATGATCATCCACAAAAAGACACATGGAACTTCCGACACTATCTACTAGGTCATTTATATATATTGTGAAAAGCTATGGTCCCATAACACTCCCCTGTGGCACGCCAGAGGTTACTTTAACATCTGTATACGCCTCTCCATTGAGAACAACATGCTGTGTTCTGTTTGCTAAAAACTCTTCAATCCAGCCACACAGCTGGTCTGATATTCCGTAGGCTCTTACTTTGTTTATCAGGCGACAGTGCGGAACTGTATCGAATGCCTTCTGGTAGTCAAGGACAATGGCATCTACCTGGGAGCCTGTATCTAATATTTTCTGGGTCTCAGGAACAAATAAAGCAAGTTGGGTCCCACACCATTGCTGTTTCCAGAATCCATGTCGATTCCTAAAGAGCAGATTCTGGGTTTCCAGAAATGACATGATACGCGAGCAAAAAACATGTTCTAAAATTCTACAACAGATCGATGTCAGAGATATAAGCCTATAATTTTGCGCATCTGCTCGACGACCCTTCTTGAAAACTGCAACTACCTGTGCTCTTTTCCAATCATTTGAAACCTTCCGTTCCACTAGAGACTTGCGGTACACGGCTGTTAGAAGGGGGGCAAGTTCTTTCGCATACTCTGTGTAGAAACCAATCGGTATCCCGTCAGGTCCAGTGGACTTTCCTCTGTTGAGTGATTTCAGTTGCTTTTCTATTCCTTGGACACTTATTTCGACGTCAGCCATTTTTTCGTTCGTGCGAGGATTTAGAGAAGTAACTGCAGTGCGATCTTCCTCTGTGAAACAGCTTTGGAAAAAGGTGTTTAGTATTTTAGCTTTATGTGTGCCATCCTCTGTTTCAATGCCATTATCATCCCAGAGTGTCTGGATATGCTGCTTCGATCCACTTACTGATTTAACCAGAACTTCCTATGATTTTCTGTCAAGTCGGTACATAAAATTTTACTTTCGAATTCACTGAATGCTTCAGGCATAGCCCTCCTTACGCTAACTTTGACATCGTTTAGCTTCTGTTTGTCTGAGAGGTTTTGGCTGCGTTTAAATTTGCAGTGCAACTCTCTTTGCTTTCGCAGCAGTTTCCTCACTTTGTTGTCGAACCACGGTGGGTTCTTCCCGTCCCTCACAGTTTTACTCGCCACGTACCTGTCTAAAATGCATTTTATGATTGCTTTGAACATTTTGCATAAACAGTCAACATTGTCAGTGTCAGTCCGCAGCTCGTGGTCATGCGGTAGCGTTCTCGCTTCCCGTGCACGGGGTCCCGGGTTCGATTCCCGCCAGGGTCAGGGATTTTCTCTGGCTCGTGATGACTGGGTGTTGTGTGTTCTTCATCATCATTTCATCACCATCACTGACTCGCAAGTCGCCGAAGTGGCATCAACTAAAAAGGACTTGTAATACGGTGGCCGAACTTCCCCGCATGCGGCCTCTCGGCCAACAATGCCATACGACCATTTTTTTCCCCCCCCCTTCTTCTTCTTCTGTGTCAGAACAGAAATTTTTGTTTTGATCTGTTAGGTAGTCTGAAATCTGCCCCTATTACTCTTGCTAAACAGATAAACCTTCCTCCTTTTTTTTATATTCCTATTTACTTCCATATTCAGAGATGCTGCAACGGTCTTATGATCACTGATTCCCTGTTCTGCGCTTACAGAGTCAAAAAGTTCGGGTCTGTTTGTTATCAGTAGGTCCAAGATGTTATCTCCACGAGTCGGTTCTCTATTTAACTGCTCGAGGTAATTTTCGGATAGTGCACTCAGTATAATGTCACTCGATGCTCTGTCCCTACTACCCGTCCTAAACATCTGAGTGTCCCAGTCTATATCTGGTAAATTGAAATCTCCACCTAAGGAGGAAATTTATGTGAAATGTATTCCAGATTTTCTCTCAGTTGTTCTGCCACTAATGCTGCTGAGTCGGGAGGTCAGTAAAAGGAGCCAATTATTAACCTAGCTCGGTTGTTGAGTATATCCTCCACCCATTATAAATCACAGGAACTATCCACTTCTATTTCATTACAGGATAAACTATTACTAACAGCGACAAACACGCCACCACCGGTTGCATGCAAGCTATCCTTTCTAAACACCGTCGGTGCCTTTGTAAAAATTTCAGCAGAATTTATCTCTGGCTTCAGGTACTATAATGATTTCAGCTTCAGTGCTTTCTATCAGCGCTTGAAGTTCCAGTACTTTAACAATGCAGCTTCGACAGTTTACAATTACAATACCGATGCTGCTTGGTCCCCGCATGTCCTGACTTTGCCCACACCCTTTGAGGCTGTTGCTCTTTCTGTACCTGCCAGAGGCCATCTAACCTAAAAAACTGGCCTGTCCACGCCACACAACCCCTGCTACCCGTGTAGCTGCCTGCTGTGTGTAGTGGACTCCTGACCTATCCAGCGGGACCCGAAACTCCACCACCCTATGACGCAAGTCGAGGAATCTGCTGCCCACATGGTCGCAGAACTGTCTCAGCCTCTGATTCAGACCCTCCACTAGGCTCTGTACCAAAGGTCTGTAGGCAGTCCTGTCGACGATGCTGCAGATTGTGAGCTCTGCTTTCATCCCGCTAGCGAAACTGGCAGTCTTCACCAAATCAGATAGATAGCCGCTGGAAGCCAGAGAGGACTTCCTCCGATCCACAGCAACACACATCATTGGTGCCGACATGAGCGACCACCTGCAGATGGGTGCACCCTGTACCTTTCATGGCATCCGGAAGGACCCTTTCCACATCTGGAATGACTCCCCCCGGTATGCACACGGAGTGCACATTGGTTTTATTCCCCTCCCTTGCAGCCATATCCCTAGGGGCCCCATTACGTGCCTGACATTGCAGCTCCCAACTACCAGTAAGCCCACCCTCTGTGACTGCCCAGATCTTGAGTTATGAGTTTCAGTTCTACACTTGCAACAATTTCTGAGATATTCAAAACTATGTAACAGCTAGACTTTACAAATCGTCACTACAAGAAACAGATTAGTACGTATTTGTGAATACTCCAGTGGACGACAAACTGAACACTTTATTGCTAATTAGATAATTAAACAGCACTATGTTCATAAAATTACATGTGCAATGTTTTCAGTGCCAAACAATAATTATAATTTTAAGTTTTTTGACGTTATCATTTTAATTAATACATTGTCAGGGACAGTGAAGTGGTGATTGCAGTATTTCATGTAATCGTGCAGCTGTGTTCCCTCCTCAGTTTCGTTTTCTCACGAAAGATGAGCTGTGTATTATTTTTAGTAACCTATCACAAACAGTAACAGAAAGAGAATAAGATTAAATACTTACCTTTCCCTTGTTTTTTGCACTTGTTTGTCCAATAAGAGATGAGTGGTAAATCAACCCATATTTTGGGGTATCTTTCTTTGTCTTGAGTGCCCGGAAAAGAGCTTTTTCAGCACCTAAAATTTGTATTGTAGATGCTGGATGTTTTGCTAGGTTGATCAAAGAACCTGCAAATTATACACAGAGATAAAATTGGAATTACATGGAAATACAATGTTTTACGTGTTTTGAACATCAACACACACTCACGACAAACTTAACACTATTTTAAGCAATGAAAAGTTCAGGTTGGAATATCAACAACAACTCACTGTAAAGATGACCTGCTGAGTTATAGACAGGCACAATGAAAAGACTTTCACACAGAGCTTTTGACAAAGCCTTCTTCAAAAAAGAAAACACACACACACTCCCAAAAGGCAGGCACAGCTCACATACACATGCCTGCTATCTCTGGCCACTGTGACCGGAGCCACTGCAGCTGGAATGAAAGCAGCAATCTGGAGTAGGAAGGGGAAGGGGTTGGAGAGGAATAGCAGGGTAAGGGTGGGGGAGAGAAGAGCACTGTCTGGAGCAGCATTTAGTGACTAGATGCCAGCTGGAAAAAGCTGCCAGGAGCAATGTCGGGAGGCTGGGGGAGGAGAACAGGAAGCAAGAAAGGAGAGAAAAATAGAAAGAGTAAAGATAAGTGGGTAAGTTGGCTAAGAACAGCACACAATGAGGGTGAGGAGAATGGAACTGGGAGGTAGCGTCAGGACAGAGGGGGTGGAAACTGCAGGCTGCAAGGTGTGGGGCATGAGGTTACAGCAGCAGAGAATGTGTTTTTAGGACAGTTTCCATCTGTGCAGTTCAGGAAAGCTGGTGGTAGAGGGGAGGATCCACATGACCCGGGTTCTGAAGCAGCCATTGAAATCAAGCATGTCATGTTCAAGTATCCCTATGCCACTCCCAATTCCAACCCCTTGCTATAGGGTTGTACCCATTGATCTTTTCCCTTCTCCTCCCCTCTTGTTTTCTACTGCCCATGTCCCTGCCCCCACTCATGCCACCCTCCCCCACAGCCTCCTGCTCCTGTGCCTGGCAGCCTTGTCCTTCTGCCATCTACTCCCTACACAGCCCACCTGACACTGCTCTTCTCCCCCCACACCCGTACACTACCACTCTCACTTCCCTGGCCTACTCTGGGTTGCTGCTTTCATACAACACCAAAGCTGCATTCTGGCTACAGCAGCCTGAGATAATGGTCACGTGAGCTGCTTGTTTGATTGTGTGTGTTTTCTTACCTGAAGAACACTTTCACCAAAAGCTCAATGTTTAACAGTCTTTTCATTGTGGCTATCTGTGCTTACTCATCTGCCTATTGTACTTTGTATCCTTCAGTTTTTTTATTCACATCTATATATAAGCATCACACACACAGGTCTTAGTCAGCCAGGCCTCAGAAGGGAAATCATGAACATGCAACTGTTTACTTTTCAGTTAGTGCTTGAAATGATAACTACTATATAAAGCCAACCTTAAACATTATATATTTCTCCGTCACTTAGTACTGAACTGTTAAAATTAGAAGTCACTAACAAGGAGACAGCACGACCATGGGGTCGGAGATTTGTCCGAAATTTTGTGTGGTGAAAGAAGACCCCCAACACCTCACGTGGTTAAAATATTAGGACGCACTATTCTCAAAATCCCGAGAAAAATCGATCCAAAGTTTCTTAGGTGACTTATGAGTACAAAATGGTAGTCCATTGCCGAGCCGCCATCTGGCCTAGAAGGTTAAGGCTCAGATTCGGACTTTTACGCCAGATGTCTCGGGTTCGATTCCTCCTCTGGCACTTTTTTCCTTCTGTTTCATTTTCTTTTGTTATTCCACCAACTGTTCAGAAAGTTTCCCAAACCTACATTATCTTTAATAAATTAGTTACATTATTGAATAAAAATTCTTTTCTTTTTGTCCAACAACACAATTCATGGCGGTGGGTTTTCCATTTTTCATTGTAGAGTATATGAGGAAAAAAATTGGGTTTTTAATCAGAATAACCACAGTGGTACTTATCGTAAAAATAAACAATAATTTTTGCGACATCTTGCGCAACATATAAAAGCAGATGTTTTACAATCACGGGACATTTGCAATAAATCTGTAGAAAAACATGCCCCATTAAAAAACATTTACAAAAATGTTTCGAGTTTCTGATAATTTTGAGGCAAACCAGGCATATTGAATCATGTCTTGGAATATTGGGGATGACAATTGATGGTGAATTATAGAATGAAATTTTATACCATCTTCCCGGGAATTAATTTCACGATTCTCCTGTAACAATGTGCTGCAATTTTGCAAGCGCTTTATGAAATTTTTAACTTGCCTGTAAAAGTAAACATCACAAGGTTGCACCAGAGAGGTATGACTTTTACTGATCAAGTTGGCACATTTTCGTCATCTTGAAAAATTGCATCATATATCTCCGGATTTGTTTGAGCTCCCCAAGAGTCAATGAGAAGTAAATATTTATTCTCCCCGACATAAGATTTTAAACATTTCCAGAGAAAATCCATGTATAAAACTCTTGTTAATTTTCTGGACTTCAATGATGTTATGATGACGTTCGTGTAAGTATTGGCAATGCCATCTATTAATTTGTGAATACGAGGTCCGAAATGACCGGTCGCTTCTTGTAAGCATATGAGGACATGTGGGAGCAGTTTTCTGGATAATGTTATTGAATATTGTGCAGTGTACGAATGCGTCACTTTATTCAAATCCAACTTTTTCAAGAAAACTGTTTTACTCCCTTTTTCAGTGAGAGTCCTGTTGAAAACAGATTGATATTATCATCCTGAAACAATAGTATTTTTGGTATTAAACAATATTCGAAAGTGTATGTAAGTACCTTTTTCTATAATTAAATTTGAATTGATATATTTTACATTGGTAAAAACATTTTGTACACAGAAAACATGTATTTACCTGTTTGGTCAGTATTTATCACATAATCCTCATGGTACTGAGGGAGCAAACGGCACATCTGCCGATGAAAGTTCTCCGCAGACACCTGCATGTCCTCCATTGACGTTGCTTCTTTTTTCGAAACCAGTTTTGTGATCTTGTATTGTGAAATTCTGTGCTTCTGTTTAAATGCCCTGACCCATCGATCAGATGCCTTGAATTTGAAATCGATGAATTGTGCAGCCGCAGCCAATGCCCATTGCTGTAAATGTCTTGCCGTGATTTGCTAATATTGCTGTCTTGCTTCCACGAAACGGTCGTAGGTCCACAAATCTATCTCCTCAAATTTATCCATTTGTGTACCACCACTTTTAATATATTTCTCCCATTGTGAAAAATATTCTTTTCTCTTCAATTGGCAGCATCCTTTATTTTGCAATTAAATTATTTTCCGTCAAAGCTTTTCATAATACATCACTGCGCCCTTCAATCGTAATTTTGATAGATCATTATGAATGGATTCTTCAGGAATTTCTTCTCCTATTCCAGATGAGCCAGCAACTTCTTCAGTCGACATGTTTAACCTCGGATCGGAACAGCACATTGAAATTTGAAACAGGTATGTCTGTTCATGACGAAATCGAAAAACAAACTGCCATTTACTTCTCACATCTCGCGCATAGTCCTATGTGCAGATGACCGTTATGATCCCAAGGCGACCCTTACAAAGCCCCTTTAAACCTTGAAACGCCAAAAAATGAAATAGAACAACGAGCACTAATATTTTTCAGTGAATGAAAAACTTTAAGTTCTTGAGCTAAAAAATGTTTAAAAAATAATGTAGGTTTGGGAGACTTTGTGAGTAATTGGTGGAATAACAAAAAAATTAAACAGAAGATAGAAAAAAGTGCCAGAGGAGGAATCGAACCCGAGACCTCTGGCGTAAGAGTCCGAGCCCTAACCACGTAGGTCAGACGGCAGCTCGGTAATGGACTAACATTTTGTACTCATAAGGCACCTAAGAAACTTTGGATCGATTTTTCTCGGGATTATCCGAGTAGTGCGTCCTAATATTTTAACCGCGTGAGGTGTTAGGGGTCCTCTTTCACCACACAAAATCTTGGACAAATCCCCGACCCCACGGTCGTGCCATCTCCTTGTAAGTGTGAGAGGGTACGAGGCACCACAGTAGCATATAAAAGAACAAGCATGTGAATCTCACATCAGTGGGCACATCTCTTTGCTGTTCTTGTGATGACGTCAGTCACAGCTCAACTACACTCGACACTGCACGAGGTGCAAAAGGAATACCTCAGACAGAGAAACAAAATGCAATCTAAAGTAACAATTATTTTAAACAGAGGTAACGTTAATTCTTGAGAAGATGATAATCTCCCACAAACGCAAAACTTGTCGCGCTTGTTCATTTACATACTACAACTGTACAGGAGTTTCCAATCAATCTGCCAACTTTAATCAGAATTATTACTGATAAAGCCATGGAAAATCTTGTATCCTCTTCATCTGATGCCCCTTATAAATGAACAAGCATCCAAACCACTACTGAAGTACGATAAACCATAAACTAGCATAAAACTAACTTTCATCCTCTACTCAAAAACTATCACAGCATCATCAAGCATCCATGTTTTCTTTAAATCAACTATTTTATTTTTATTCTCATTCTCTGCTCAAATTCAATCATCCCGGTGTCACATTTATGAATGCACACATGGTTATTCAGTCTCAATTACGCAACGGTTTGGTTTACCTTAAGTTTTTATATGTATTACTCTGATTTAGGTAAAGTTACATTCGTCTTTCTAGCTAATTAATAAAAGATACAGTAGGTTAAATTCTTTTACAATAATATTTTAACACTAAAGTTGTCTTCTTTCTTGTCTTACAACAGTAATCACTAAAAAAATTATCATTTGACCAATACGAGATAGCACAGGTGTACGACACAGCTGACTAAGATAAACAGTATGTGGCACAACCATCAACGAGCTTAGACTAAATCAATTATATTTGTTGTGTGCAATGATAATGAAATCTATCTTAGCAATATCAATCAATTAATGCGATCATCTCCAACTGAAGTAATCAAGAGACATTGAATTGTTGTTTCTTTCAATGAACTGCAGGAAATCTGCACGCTATTTGGCAAGAAAATTGTGCGACTAGTCAGCGGCAGATTTTATAGTGATAGTTAAAGCAACTCACACTAATCTTACATAATAGGTATGTAAGAAAAGATACAAACTCTTGCCAGGTATTGTTATCAAGTAAAATTTCCACCATAAAACTTAACATATTAATGTACAAAATCTAACAAAGTTATACAAAAATTTTGTCCCCTTTGTGTGTAGTCCTCAAAAACTTTTCATGTCAAACCTTCAATGTTTAGAAATAGTAACTTAATACCTCAGCATTGTTTGGGCTGGATGCTGTTGCTGCCCAAAATGGCATTCAAAAGTGGAGAGACTCGACTGGTTTAGGCTTTATTTCGCCACATTGCTAGCGTTATTAATAACAGCTCAACACTCTATACTACCAGGCCTACACCTATTAAAGAGGCATTAATTGCAGCAAGGGATACATTGCTAGCTACAGCACACATAAAAAAATAGCATTATCTTACTAATATTATTACCTTATTTCTCCACTTTGATTAAGAATAGGATACCATTCACACCTACTCTCTGCGTAATGCTAGTTAACCACTATTTGTAAATCTTTTAATTACAACAGGCCAAAATGTGACCCACTACCAAGTGCCAAAGAAGTTGTCAGAAGTTTCTGAGTAGATTTCTTATACTATTAATTTTGTAGAATGTGATTCTGCTGTTTACTTCACTTTAATCAGCTAAGAATGGTTGTAAATCTTCAGTTTACACATATGCTTTTGCCTTCCAATTGCTTAGTCAGTTAATATTAATGCTTTTTCGTGTAGAGCCCTGGTTATCAGAAATAGTCCTCATAAAATGCGTATAACTTATTAATTACCTTTTCATTTCACTTATGGTTCTTAACTAAAATTAGGTCCAATACCTTGTCTGTACTGGGGTATCTTCCTTCCATCTCTTTTTTCACTTTTTTGCCTCTTTGCTTAACGTTTCCTTAATATTACTGCATGGCACTGAATGAATGGTAACATGATTTTGTGGTCAATCAAACCACTTCAGGAATGGTTCCCTGTGTACTTGCCCTCCTGCTATCTCCACTGGAAAAATCTTGGTCACTCTGCTGGATTACTTTGTGAGTGATATCTGGAGTTTAAAATATGACCTGCTTTCACATGCCAAAAACTTATTAAGCTGTTTGGGTGCAAACTGTGTCCTATTGTCTGATTGCAGGTTCTTAGGTTTACCAATATTTTTGAAATAATGATCTCGTAACTTAAATATTCCACTGTTTGTCTTTGCTCTTTTTAGAGGAAATAGCTTTATTAATTCTGATCAGCATTCTAACACGACAAGGATGTATCCCATCCCTCCCTGGCCTGTAGGTAGTGTACCGTAAAATTCCACAGCCAAGAAACCCCAAAGCTCTGCTGGAATGATGGGCAACAGCAATGTGCGTACCCCTAAAGTATGTACTTTCACTTTTTGAAATGTCTCGCAAGATCGTAATATTGCCTTTACTTGCCAATTAATGTTTCTAAAATAATAATACTTTTTCTTTTGTATGATACACTTCTTTGGTCCAAATATGTATAACATATATGTAAATACCACATTAGGTACTGTTACAGCGCCTTTAGGTATGCACAGTAACCATTTGGTTGTTCTTAAAAAAATAAAATTCATTTGTGTACTTTCTAATTTGTTGTAAATGTTGAATGTGAATGTTCAGGTTGCCATGTTGCCATAGTAGGGTTCCTAAATTGCAACAGTTTTTTCCAATCTTTTTTTCGTGTTTATTAACTTTTAAGAAATATATAGCAAAGTTCCTCTTTCCTTTACACCCTGGTTTGGCTGCAAACCTACTGGTAACCTGGACAGTGCATCAGGTACCATGTTTAATTTCCTCTTATGTATCTGACTGAAAACCTAAATTTTTATTAAAATAAGAGCTCATCTCTTCAGTCAACTATGTAAAAGTCTGGTTTTTAATAATAATAATAATAATAATAATAATAATGATAATAATAGCATTATCTTACTAATATTATTACCTTATTTCTCCACTTTGATTAAGAATAGGATACCATTCACACCTACACTCTGAGTAATGCTAGTTAACCACTATTTGTAAATCTTTTAATTACAACAGGCCAAAATGTGACCCACTACCACTACCCCGTGGAGGCCCGGGAAAAGAATAGGCCTCCGGTATGTTCTGCCAGTCGTAAAAGGCGACGAAAAGAACAAACCACTAATAGGGCTAACCCCCCTTTTAGTGTGATTACTCGGTTCAGGACAGAACTAAAGAAGCCTCGGACAAGCGCCGTCATGGTCGGGGACGACGCTTGAACCCTATGCCCGTCCACAATGGTAACGACACTGCTAGCCAACTGGAAAATGATTTAAATCCAAATAGAGGTGTTTTGCAGGATATGCTTCCTGCAACCACCCTAGAAGGAAAACAAAGACAGAGGATGAGATGGTCAGAGGAAGTTAATCGACACCTCATGTTCTGTTATTACCAAGCAACAAACCTAGGAACCAACACAACTGGATACAGATCACAAGTATACACAACATTTATTACCAGATACCCGGAATTAAAATTTTTAACAGAACAACGACTAGCTGATCAGATCCGTGTAATAATAAAAAATAACAGGATACCCCAGTCAGAATTAGAAAACATCAAACAACAAGTACAACAAATACTGGAACAAAATTATGTGCAATCAGAAGAAGAAGAAAATACAGTAATGGACTCAAACATCCCAGAGAAAACAAACAAAGAACAAAATGCGTCAATTACACAATCAGAGGAAAACAAAATCTTAAGACAGCCACCAGAACAAGCACAAATAGAACACGAAGTGACACACATATTAGATATAGAAGAGAAATTTCAGCTGACATATATAGAATACAACGACACAAATACAGACATTAGACCAATCTTGCATAGACCACCAAATAACCCACAAGTCGAAACAACAATAACAACTATCAACACAATCATACACAACAAAATAAATTAAAATACAACAATGGAAGAGTTACAACTACTGGTTTATGTAGGAGCACTCACTACACTAAATATACACACTAGGCAGAGATCAGAACCAACCAACACACAGAAGAAACCCACAAAACCAGCATGGCAACACAGGCTACAGATCAGAATAGAAAAACTGAGAAAAGACATCGGACAGCTAACACAATTTATAAGAAATGAAATATCAGACAAAAAACGAAAAAGGTTAGGTAAAATCTCACAACAAGAAGCAATAGAGCAATTAGATGAAAAGAAGCAGAAATTACAAGCATTGGCCAAACGACTTAGAAGGTACAAAAAAAGTGAAAATAGAAGGAAATAAAACCAAACATTCAACACAAACCAAAAGAGATTTTACCAAACAATAGATAACACACACATTAAAATAGACAATCCACCAAACATAACAGACATGGAACACTTCTGGAGCAACATATGGTCAAACCCAGTACAACATAACAGGCATGCACGGTGGATACAAGCAGAAACAGACTCATACAAGATGATACCACAAATGCCTGAAGTGATAATTTTGCAACATGAAGTCACCCGAGCAATTAGTTCTACGCACAATTGGAAAGCCCCTGGAAATGATAAAATAGCAAATTTCTGGCTAAAGAAGTTCACCTCAACACATTCACATCTAACTAAATTATTTAACATATTTAAAAACAAAGATGATGTGACTTACCATACGAAAGCGCTGGCAGGTCGATAAAAACACAGACAGACACATACATACACACAAAATTCAAGCTTTCGCAACAAACTGTTGCCTCATCAGGAAAGAGGGAAGGAGAGGGAAAGACGAAAGGAAGTGGGTTTTAAGGGAGAGGGTAAGGAGTCATTCCAATCCCGGGAGCGGAAAGACTTACCTTAGGGGGAAAAAAGGACGGGTATACACTCTCTCACACACACACACACACACACACACACACACACACACACACACACACACACACACACACACATATATCCATCCACACAGATACAGTGTCTGTATATGTGTATACTGTAGTATGCATTGGTATATTGCATTTTAAAGTTAAAGCAACTGATTTAAAACTACAATGTGACTGCAGAAAACTAGAAAATTAAATTCCAGTATGTGCTATATTTTGAAAGTACAGAAGTGGAATAACAGTGTACTCATTAATGATGTTTTGTGGTTATGTGTATCGGATATTTTTAATATTTTAGGTACAGTACATAACATTTCTATTAATACAACATTTTAAAGAGAAACACAGAAGGAAGTGTAGGCCTTGGTGTAATTTACGCACACAACACTGCCTTTTCATCTTGGTACTGCCAATTTTTGCAATACAGTAATTGGAACAAAATTGTGTCATTCATTACTATTACACTATTCAGCACTTACAGTAAGTTTTAAATATGCCCAACATTTTATCTCATTCATTATCCAAGACAGTGTCAGACATTACTGAACAATTTGCATTGATGCTACTTCTTTCTTCACTTATTAAACGTCTTTAGATTTTGCTGTTGAAGTGCACGCAAGCTAGTATACAGTGTGTGTGTAATGTAGTGCTACGTGCACATGAATGTTCAGTGCATGATCATCTTTGCCTCAGCCTACTCTTTGTTTTCCCTTATAGATTATTCTGTCATTTAATTCGCTCTATTACTTGAATGTCATTTTGTGTCGTGTGTTATTTTAAAGCTAACACAGTGAGTTTTGATAACCCACAACAGTTAGTTAGCGACCACTGTGTGATATACGATGGTCACAGGTGTTAAATTCGACACACATTTGTGCTGCTTACCGTGCCACGTTCGACTAAGTACAGCCGTGTCAATCCTGTCATTCACATTCCACACTCCACACTCCACACCAGCTATGCATCTGTAGCCTACTGATTCTGCAGTATTAATACAGGAGTAGATAAAGCTCCTGTGTCAGCTGCAGACACACCTGCTGGTTCGATGATAAACTGTGACACAGTAAAACCACTCCGTTCTGGCAGCAAAATCTTATGCTATGGTTTCTGCAGTTGGAAAGCCAATTTGTCCTGGCTCAAGTCACCACAGACCACACGAAATATAGTTATGTTGAGGCAGCACTCAGTGAAGAAATGGCAGTGGAAGTGCAGGATATTCCATAGTAACTGCAGGACGTGGACCAGCACCCGATGATTAAGGATATTCTAATTGGACAACTTTCGCAGTCTGAGGCGAAGAGCTGGAAAGACTACTTCACACTGAAGAATTGGGCAACCGTACACTATCACAGCTGCCGCGCTGATCACATATGTTGGCAAGCAATGCAGTAAGTGACAACATTCTGCGAAGAATTAGGTCATCACACCTACCGCCTGATGCACAAAAGATTTTAACTGCGTGCGCTGGCAATCTAGATACATCAGCGCAAACCATCAACAGAATATCTGAAATGTGTCCATCTGTGCATGTTGCAGCAGTTAGCCCACAACCACAGACAGACAGCAACTTTGCTGCACTACAAGCTCAGATAACCGAACTTCCCACACAAGTCGCCGCACTGCAAATTCACATTATTGCTCACTGTCACACTCGGTCACCTGGGAAACGCAACTTCAGCTAGAAAAGTTTATTGATACCACTGCCGGTTTGGGTCCAAGGAATGGAAGTGTAGCTCACCCTGTGAGCAGGGAAACACAACAGGTGCTCTGTGATGACAGCCACAGATGCTCCAAATGGTAGCCTCCAACTGTTTATCACAGACAAAGGTACAAAATACAGTTCTTAGTAGATACAGGTGCAGATTTATCAGACTACCAGTCGGCCTGCCTGCCACCTCGTAATTGTGCCACCTCTTTGCGGACAATGGCTCTACAATAGCTACAGATAGTCATACCATGTTAATGTTAAACCAATGTATAAGCCTATCACACCACGACGACGACGACAACAACAACAACAACAACAACAACAACAACAACAACAACAACATTATTTCATACAGGAGTTGAGAACTGTGACAGCTCCATGAACTATGAAGGCAAAAATGGAAGCTGTGAAAATTCTGGGCCTTCAACTGAACTGACTGGTTTCTAACAAAGTTACAACAGTTCCAGCATGGCTCAGATGAATAAAGTAATATTCTATTGTCAAACGAGCACTAAAAGAATGGGAACTGGCGACTACACAATTGCATGTATTTAAAGTCAAAGCTCAGGATGAATGTTTACAAATGAACAATTCTCCAACATTTTAACACAACACGCAGTTTTCGGCCTCTCTTACAGTCCGCTAATCAGTGAATAAGTCCTGAAATCCTTACACACATGCTGATGACAATCAATTTCCGAGAATATAATTGGTAGATAATAATCTACTGATTTAGTGGCAGCAGGAGAAAACATACATGTAAGTTAAGGAAATGTGCAAGCTTTTGGAGCCAGTGGCAGCTCCTTCTGGCAAAAGGGCTGAATGGGAAAGGAGGAAAGATGAAAGAGCATGACTGGTTAGCTTTAGGAAATACGGAGAGTTACAGTAAAGTCACCCAGAGCCCCAGCTCTGGGGAGACTTCCCAGATACGATGAGAAGGAAAGACCGATTGCTGGAAACTGCACCAGATAAGATTTTGACTGGGTGAGATTCCCCTATCATCCTTCTTCGTGTTCTCAGGTTTTCAAATCTCGTCCTGAGCAATCCCCAACAAGTTTTTCCTTCTCTCCCTGTCTGGCAAGTCTCCCCTGACCCAGAGTTTTGCCGACTTTTCCGTAACTACCCCATCTCCTAAATCTCGCCAGTTCTTTCCCTTCATCCCTCTTGCTTCCCCTTCAACCCTTCTGAAAGGAGGAGGAGCCACTGGCTCCTAAAGTTCGCACATTTCCGTAACCTTTACGAGTGTTTTCTCTGCCATCACTTGGGAAGTGGATATTTTATTTATCCAGTTATAATTATGATATACTGAAATATTGGAAGGTCTTGTTGCACAAACACACAAAAGAATCAAGCGATACGTTCAGAGATGTTGACGACAATCACAAAAGTAAACTAAATTCATGGAAAGATAAATGCCCATTCTCTCAACTGAGATAAAATCACAATGGAGCCAACACACAAACAAATAACAAAGCAAAAATTTTTTGAAGCAAAAATAGTATGGATACACGAAAAGGTTAATTTTAAGGCAATGAACCTCTCAGGAACGCTAAAGAAAGAAATACAAAATTGCTACAAAACAAAAAATAATCCGTAACACTCACCAGCATGAGAGATCAGACGTGCTCCAACAAGTTCACCAATGAGGACAGTAAGGTTGGGGGCAATCGCCATCATCCTTGTTGTAAGGTATTCATACAGCTGTGCACGATATTGTGTGATCTGAATAACTTGATCACATAAGTGCTGTATGTTTATAATGTCGTCGTCAGATATCTCCGTGCCCATGGATATTTCTGCCGCATCTTTCACCTGCTGTTCTACTTCTTCAGGCAAGATATCTGACAAGTCTGTACTGGACGCATTGTCTCGTGTTCCTGAAACAGTATCATTCAATAATCATTGCTGTAATCACAGAAAATGTCAATATCGAACATGCCAAATTAAAGAACAATGTCTGCAAAGAAAAGGAAAAACAGTTTCAAAAATTCTAGATAAAATACCGCTTCCTCTTTAGCTGCTGGATCATAGACTCCTCTGTCAGGAGCTCAACAGGTGCACCAATCGCACACCTCCAAAAGATACTCTGCAACCAGTGGTGAGGTGGCTCCTGGTAAGGTGAAGGGGGTTCCAGGCATCAGGTCCTGGTCCTGCCTGCCTGCCTGCCTGCCTGCCTGCCTGTCTCCCGCCCACTGCCTCTGTTGCTTCCACATCAGAATGCTCCTGACACTCGCCTGAAGAAGGTTACTCACTTCGCCTGAAGATAGTGACTATGAATCTTATCCAAACATTGAAACAAGGTGACACCACTACTTGGCTGATAACCTGAGAATATTTCATTAATGAAATTTGGTGAGAAAACAAGCATAACCATATAGCACACCTCTATGGGGGAGCAGATATGGAACAGCTTCAAGTTTCTGCAAAAGCTACGAATCAAGAAGCCACATCTGCTCAGGAGACTGGCTTCCTTACAGCAACGCTGAGATTAGGTGGTGATGCCATGGGTTGCTTTCTTCCAACAACACAATGATGGCAAAATGCATTCTGTAGCATGCTAGTTCACCCTTAGTGCTGGAACACATTCGGTCACCAGACTAGAAATGTACAAAATTAGACGACTTCTGCACACTTGCTACCTGCAGCTTGCATCCAGTCTTTCACTCAGCATGTGGGAATGGGTGGATAGAAACACCTTTGCAACCTGTGAACTCTACAAGTGAAAAGCTACCTTGAAACAATGCAAAAAGGTCCATTGGCATTATCCAGGGGGTCACCTGCAGAACGTCAACATTTGTGATTCAAGAACAATCATTAATTTGACTGAAAAGGAACTGGATGAAGCGACAAGACCCTGCTATCAAATGGTCTGAATTTTGCACCAGTTTCCAGAACATTATCTAAACATGAGATCAGCAGGGTCATCAAGCAAGCCACCCACGCACACCCCTCTGATACCACCGTAGAGGTGGGAAGATCTGCAAGATCAAAATGCTGAAGAATAATATCTCTGGAGCAGAACTAAGGTTATACATGCCCTCTGCAAGGAAAATAACACAGTTGTCCTAGCAGCTGACAAAGGCATTGTGATGGTGCTGTTATGATCACAGGCACAACTAACACACACACACACACACACACACACACACACACACACACACACATAACCACTGTCTGGCCGCTGAAGTCGATTACGTACAGCAACTGTGCATGTTGGGGAGGGGAGGGGCCAGTCATGGAGAGGAGTAGAGGAGGCAAAGAAAGACTAGTAGGTGCATTGGTGGAATAGAAGGCTGTGTAGTGCAGGAGTGGGAGCAGGATATAGGAGGTAGGTGAATAGTGCAGGAGTGGGAGCAGGATGTAGGAGGTAGGTGAAGGACAGGAACTAGTGAAGATGAAGGCCAGGGGTTATGGGAACATAGGATATATTGCAGGGAGAGTTCCGACCTGCACAATTCGGAAAAGTTGGTGTTAGTAGAAAGGATCCAGATGGCACCGGCTGTTAAACAGTCGTTGAAGTGAAGCACACTGTGTTGGGCAACATGTTCAGCAACCAGGTGGTCCAGATGTCTCTTGACCATAGTCTGTCATTGGCCATTCATGTGGACAGACGGCT
Organism: Schistocerca piceifrons; assembly: GCF_021461385.2. Lineage (NCBI taxonomy): Eukaryota > Metazoa > Arthropoda > Insecta > Orthoptera > Acrididae > Schistocerca > Schistocerca piceifrons. The sequence continues at coordinate 115,414,968 of NC_060141.1, read as the reverse complement.
TGTTGGTTGTCATGCCCACACAGAAAGCAGCATAGTGGTTACAGCTTGGCTTGTAAATCACATGACTGTTTTCAGAGACAGTTTTGCCTTTGATGGGATAGGAGATACCTGTGACCAGACTGGAGTAGGTCGTGGTTGGAGAATGTATGGGACAGGTCTTGCATTTAGCTCTATTTCTGGGAGCAGAATCATGAGGCAAGCACTTGGGAGAGGGGGCATATGTTCAAGTCCTGTGTAATACCACTGTCAGAGGAGTGGGAGGGTTAGTGGTTTGGATATCCTCCATTTCACGACATGGTGAGAGGTAGTTGAAAACCTGGCAGAGAAAGTCATTCAGTTGCTCCAACCCTGGATGGCAATGAAGCATGAGGGAGTGCTCCTATGTGCCCAGACAGTGGGTATGTGGGCAGTGATAGGTGACTGGAGAGACAAGGTATGGGAGATTTGTTTATGTACAAGGCTGTGAGGGTAACGTCAGTCTGCGAAGGCACCAGTGATACCCTTGGTATGTTTGTAGATGGACTGTTTATCACTAAAAATGTGATGGCCATGGGTGGCTAGGTAGTGCATGGAGGGACTCCCTGGTACTGAATGGATGGCAGATGCTGAAATGGAGCTATTGCTAAAGTTGTTATGTTCGATGTGGACAGAGGTACTGATGTAGCCATCCTTCAGTACCGGTTAACATCAAGGAAGCTGGCTTGTCAGGTTGAGGGCAACCACTTGAAGTGAAAGGGGAGAAGGTGTTGAGGTTCTGGAAGAATGTGGGTAGGGTGTCCTCGCCCTCAGTCCAGATCATAAGGATGTTATCAATGAATCTAAATCCGGTGAAGGGTTTGGGATTCTTGATGGTTCTGACAGATGGGCCCTCAGAGGAATCCTTCCTAACCATGCAGAATCCCAAACCCCTCAACTGTTTTAGATTCAATGATGAAATCTCTGTGATTTTGATCAAAGGTGAGGGCACCCTATCCACATTCCTCCAGAACCTTAACATCTACTCCCCCATTCACTTCACCTGGTTCTCCTTAATCCAACAAGCCACTTTCCTTAATGTTGACCTCATCCCCGAAGATAATTACATCAGTTCTCCATTCATATCAAACCTACCAACCATCAGCAATAACTCCAACAGCTGCCATCCATTCCATGCCTAGAAGTCCCTTCCATACACAACTTTGCCATCCATGGCCATCACATTTGTAGTGATGAGCAATCCTTCTCCAAATACGCCAAGGCTGTCGTGTAGGCCTCCACAGACCACATGCTTTGTCTCTCCAGTCACCTACCACCTCTGACATACCCCCCGTCCTGCTACTCAGTACCACACAGGACTGGACCAACTACATTAACATTCTCCACCAGGGTTTGACTACATCTCATTGTGTCCTGAAATGAGTAATATCCTACCCACGATTCCCCCCTCCCTCCCACAGTGGTATTCGACCACCCACCAAACCTACACAATATCCTTGTCCATCCCTACTCCAAATCCCTCATCTCATGGCGCATATCCCTGCAATAGACATTGATGCAATACCTGTCACAAACATTCTCCAACCACCACCTAAGTTGGACTGCCCAGATGCTGAATATGCTTGCCAACACAGCCTGCTTCTCTTCAATGAACGCTTCACCGCCTGTGCACTCTGGATCCTTCCTAGCAGCACCAGCTTTTCTGAATAGTGCAGGCAGGAACACTCCCTGCAATATATCCTATGTTCCAGTACCCTCACTCGCACCCTTCCAACCCCTGTGGCCTCCACTTTTGCTAGTCCCCATCCTCCACTTACCACCTACCTATCACCACCCGACTCACACTATACAGGATGAGGCAGCTAAGTCATAACACCCCTTACATCTCCCCAACCGTAATAGATACAAAGATGCCGTTTCAACAGTGTATTTCAGGGACACGAGCTACTTCAATACATCACATTTCACGTTTGTGCTATTTTTTTTATCACAGAGATATGAGGCCATCTTTGGTTTTTTTTTTTTAATGAAACCCTATGTTAAATTTTAGCATAACATGGGCTTAAAAAGACGGTTTCAAATATGTGTATATCATAATATTTAGGCAAATAGTTTTTGAGACACAGATATGAACTTGTATCGTGTTCGTCCTTCGAAGTGGCGTTTTCCAATGCAATTCCTGTTGTGTCGAGTTCATAGTAAACATCACGAGTCCGTCCTTAAACAAACATGCCCATTTACTCGACAACAGTAATACATACTGTGATATTTTGCGTAAAAATTAACTGATGATGTCGCGCAAATATTATTCAGTTATTTGACAACTGTGATACCAAAATCGTAGACAACATACAGTATTAAAATACTACAAGATGTATCAAGTAGCCCCTGTATTTTAAGTAACAGAAATACAAATGTAAATGAGGAGGCCCTTATTGGTCACAATTATTTCATATGTATTTGTTTTTTGTTTGAAAATATTTACAACTGATCACAATTCGAAGCAAATACACACACAAAGATGAAAAATACATACTGTACATGATCCAAAACTTTACTGAAGCATGTACTGTAAGTATTAACTGTGTTTTTCTTACTTGTCACTTCTTTTTCCGTGCGTTTTTGCTTTAAGGAAGCTTTAATTTTCGAGTACTAGTAATAGTGTTCCATAGAGAGTGTGTTTGTTTTGAATACAGTCCAGAGACAGTTGGTGCTTATTTTCATTGTTTCCAAAAAGAAGTGTCTAGAAACCACAGTTTAGTCAGCTATCAGTCACCTTTAGTGAATTAGCAGTCTAGCTAAAAGTTGATTACTTAACTCTCTACAGTAATTTGTTGACTTCTTAGGATGGATAGGATGCGTGACTGTTGTGTACGGACGCAGGAGGAACTGGCCACTGTTCGCAAACAGCTGAATGTGCTGATGGCTGCAGTCGGCCGTCTTCAGGCTACTGCCTCAGAGTGTTGCAGCAGTGGAGAGTCTGGTGCATAGCGTGGTACACCCCAGGTGTTACATGCTTCACCCACGGTCCCTGCTGTCTAGATATCTTCACGGGCACCGGGCGCAGTTGGGCCACCCTCTCCCCAAGGGGAGTGGCGGGTTCAAGGGCGTTCGCGCCGCACAAGGCAGAGGGTCAATGTGGAGGCTGGTCATGTGGCATCACCCGCTCTGCCTGTGAGTGGACATGTGGCCGCTTCTTCAGCAAAGTCCAAGCAGGCACACAGGGGGAGGGGTTTATTACTGATTGGGAGCTCCAACATTAGGTGGGTGATGGAGCCCCTTAGGGAAATAGTGGAAAGGTCGGGGAAGAAGGCCAGTGTTCACTCTGTCTGCTTGCCGGGGATTCTCATCCGAGATGTGAAGGAGGCCCTGCCGGCGGCGTAGAGAGCACTGGGTGCACCCGACTGCAAATTGTTGCTCATGTCGGCACCAATGACTCCTGCCATCTGGGTTCAGAGGTCATCCTCAGTTCATACAGGCGGTTGGTGAAGTTGGTGAAGGCGGAAAGCCTAGCTTGTGGGGTGGAATCTGAGCTAGCTATTTGTAGTGTCATTCCCAGAACCGATTGCGGTCCTCTGGTTTGAAACAGAGTGGAAGGCTTAAGCCAGAGGCTCAGACGATTCTGTGGAGATCTGGGGTGCAAATTTCTCGACCTCTGCTATCGGGTGGAGAAATGTAGGGTCCCCCTGAATAGGTCAGGCATGCACTACACGCAGGAAGCGGCTACAATGGTAGCAGAGTACATGTGGAGTGCACATGTGGGTTTTTTAGGTTAGAGAATTCCCTCCCTAGGCCCGACAAGACACCTCCTGAGACGCAACAAGGTAGCAGTAGGCAAAACGCAACAGGGAATGACAATATTAATGTGGTAATAGCAACCTGCAGGAGCATCTATAGAAAGGTCCCAGAACTGCTCTCATTAATAAACGGTCACAATGCCCACAAAGTACTAGGGACGGAAAGTTGGCTGAAACCAGATGTAAACAGTAATGAAATTCTAAACTCATATGGGAATGTATACGGCAGAGACAGGCTGGACAGTGAAGGGGGAGGCATTTTTATAGAGATAAAAAGGGCAATAGTATCAAAGGAAATTAACAGGGATCTGAAATGTGAAATAATTTGGGTGAAGGTCACAGTTAAAGTAAGCTCAAACATGGTAATTGGCTCTCTCCATAGGCCCCCTGGCTCAGCAGCTGTTGTGGCAAAACACCTGAAGGAAAATTTGGAAAATATTTCAAGATTTCCCAACCATGTTATAGTTCTGGGTGGAGATTTTAATTTACCAGATATAGACTGGGAGACTCAAACGTTTATAACAGGTGGCAGGGACAAAGAATCCAGTGAAATTTTTTTTAAGTGCATTATCTGAAAACTACCTTGAGCAGTTAAACAGAGAACCAACTCGAGGCGATAACACATTTGACCTTCTGGTGACAAACAGAACCGAACTATTTGAAACAGTTAACACAGAACAGGGAATCAGCGATCACAAAGCGGTTACAGCATCAATGATTTCAGCTGTAAATAGAAATACTAAAAAAGGTAAGAAGATTTTTTTGTTTAGCAAAAGTGACAAAAAGCAGATTTCAGAGTACTTGACAGCTCAACACAAAAGTTTTATCTCAAGTACAGATAGCGTTGAGGATCAGTGGACAATGTTCAAAACCATCGTACAACATGCATTAGATGAGTATGTGCCAAGCACGATCGTAAGAGATGGAAAAGAGCCACCGTGGTACAACAACCGAGTTAGAAAACTGCTACGGAAGCAAAGGGAACTTCACAGCAAACTAAACATAGCCAAAGCTACGTAGTGTCAGGAGGGCTATGTGAGAGGCGTTCAATGAATTCTAAAGTAAAGTTCTATGTACTGACTTGGCAAAGAATCCTAAGAAATTTTGGTCTTATGTCAAAGCGGTAGGTGGGTCAAAACAAAATGTCCAGACACTCTGTGACCAAAATGGTACTGAAACAGAGGATGACAGACTAAAGACCAAAGTACTAAATGTTTTTTTCGAAAGCTGTTTCACAGAGAAAGGCTGCACTGTAGTTCCTTCTCTAGATTGTCGCACAGATGACAAAATGGTAGATATCGAAATAGATGACAGAGGGATAGAAAAACAATTAAAATCGCTCAAAAGAGGAAAGGCCGCTGGACCTGATGGGATACCAGTTCAATTTTACACAGAGTACGCGAAGGAACTTGCCCTCCTTCTTGCAGCGGTGTACCGTAGGTCTCTTGAAGAGCATAGCATTCCAAAAGACTGGAAAAGGGCACAGGTCATCCTCGTTTTCAAGGGGATGTCGAACAGATGTGCAGAACTATAGTCCTATGTCTCTAACGTCGACCTGTTGTAGAATTTTGGAACACGTGTTATGTTCGAGTATAATGACTTTTCTGGAGACTAGAAATATACCCTGTAGGAATCACCATGGGTTTTGAAAAAGATGATCGTGTGAAACCCAGCTTGCGCTATTCGTCCACGAGACTCAGAGGGCCGTAGGCACGGGTTCCCAGGTAGATGCTGTGTTTCTTGACTTCTGCAAGGCATTTGATACAGTTCCCCACAGTCGTTTAATAAACAGAGTAAGAGCATATGGACTATCAGACAAATTGTGTGATTGGATTGAAGAGTTCCTAGACAACAGAACGCAGCATGTCATTCTCAATAGGAAGAAGTCTTCCAAAGTAAGAGTGATTTCAGGTGCGCCGCAGGGGAGTGTCGTAGGACCGTTGCTATTCACAATATATATAAACGACCTTGTGGATAACATCAGAAGTTCACTGAGGCTTTTGGCGAATGATGCTGTAGTATATCAAGAAGTTGTAACAATGGAAAATTGTACTGAAATGCAGGAGGATCTGCAATGAATTGATGCATGGTGCAGGGAATGGCAATTTAATCTCAATGTAGACAAGTGTAATGTGCCGCGAATACATAGAAAGAAAGATCCTTTATCATTTAGCTACAATATAGCAGGTCAGCAACTGGAAGCAGTTAATTCCATAAATTATCTGGGAGTAGGGATTAGGAGTGATCTAAAATGGAATGACCATATAAAATTAATCGTCGGTAAAGCAGATGCCAGACTAAGATTCATTGGAAGAATCCTAAGGAAATGCAGTCCGAAAACAAAGGAAGTAGGTTACAGTACACTTGTTCGCCCACTGCTCACTGGTGTGGGATCCATACCATAGGGTTGATAGAAGAGATAGAGAAGATCCAACGGAGAGCAGCACGCTTCGTTACAGGATCATTTAGTGATCACGAAAATGTTACAGAGATGATAGATAGACTTCAGAGGAAGACTCTGCAAGAGAGACGCTCAATAGCTCGGTACGGGCTTTTGTTGAAGTTTCGAGAACATACCTTCACCCAGCAGTCAAGCAGTATATTGCTCCCTCCTACGTATATCTCGCGAAGAGACCATGAAGATAAAATCAGAGAGATTAGAGCCCACTTAGAGGCATATCAACAATCTTTCTTTCCTCGAACAATATGAGACTAGAATATAAGGGAGAACCGATAGAAGTACTCAAGGTACCCTTCGCCACACACACCGTCAGGTGGCTTGCAGAGTATAGATATAGATGTAGATGTAAATGCTAAAATACTTCCCCTCTGCAGCAAAGCGGTTCAAATGATTTGTGAATGGCTGAGAGGGTGTCACATGAGATATCAGCCCACGCTTCGATGATACTTTGCTTCATATCGTCTGGCGTAGTTGGTATTTAATCATACACTTTAAGTTTGATTGCTAACTACAGAAAAAAATCAAGAGGGGTCAGATCAGGAGACCGGGCTGACCACTTCACTTGAGCACGTCGTCTTATCCAACAATCCAGGAACTTTTCACTTAACGGCTCTGTAGCCACACTGGAAGAGTGACCAGGACAGCCGTCATGCTGGAGCCACATGCAGAGACACGTACTTAGTGGTACCTCTTCCAGCAGAATGGGCAGAATGGTTCACAGGAACTGTGCATAGTTATTGCCATTTAGTATACTCGGAATGACGTACGGCCCCACAATGACATTTCCAGTGATGCTGCACCACACATTAACACTCCACAGTTGCTGATGCTGTACCTGTTGAAGCCAATGAGGGTTCTCTATTGACCAGAAACGCATATTATACAAATTCACATTACCATGATTGGTGAAAGTCGCTTCATCAGTAAAAAAGCACCTGCTGAAATAGCTTTGGAACATCTTTTAAGCACTGCAGAGCAAGCTGGCAAATTTCCTGGCCCCGTTTCAAATCCACACCAGAGAGTGCTTGATGTAATGAGAGGTGAAACAGGTGAAATCTATGCCGGTGCAATATGCGTAGAACACTTCTCTGACTTGTATCACATTCCGAAGCGATACGTCATGACGAAACAGTAGGGTCATTATGCACCAACACTAGAATGCCCTCTTCATGCACCTCGCCAGTTGCAGTTTTCTGCCTTGTCCTCTGTATGGCATTCCATGATCCCGATTCAAGTAGTTTCTTGCAAATACGTGCAAGAAGCTGGCGTGTAGGAAGCTCACAATCAGGATACAGCTCTCCATATCGCTTTATTGCTGTAATGGCATTTCTTCTGCTTTCACCATACACTAGAAGCATATCTAACTTTTCTTTGTTGATGTACATGTCTGCTCCAAGAAACTGTGATGGAAATGCGATGTCTCATTACCCCAGAATCACATTCATACCCTTCCCTCCAGCTACTTTGTGCATCACCTTGCGGTGTTATCGAGAAGTCGCATTGGACAATGCCACTTCGAAGGGCAAATACGATATGGGAACATATCTGTGTCTCAAAAACTATTCGCCTAAATGTTATGATATACACATATTTGAAACTGTCTTTTTAAGCCCATTATGTTACGCTAAAATTTAACGTAGAGTTCCAATTAAAAAAACCAAAGAAGGCCTTATATCTCTGCAATAAAAAAATAGTACAAACATGAAATGTGATGTATTCAAGTAGCCCCTGTCCCTGCAATTCACTGTCCAAACAGCATCTTTGTATCTATTATGGTTGGGGAGATGCAATGGGTATTTTGACTTAGCTGCCTCACCCTGTAGTACTACACAGCCTCCTATTCCACCAATGCACCCACTAGCCTTTTCCCCCTCCTCTATTTCTCCCCCCCCCCCCTAACTAAACACAGCAGCCCTACCCTGTACCCACCATGTCCCTGTACATTTCCACAAATAGTACTACACCTTCCTCCACCCCTACCCTTCTATCCCTTCCCCTCCCTATCTCAGCCTCCTCCTTACCCACCATCCACAGACTGCTTCTCCCATCAGGTACACTTGCTGTATGCAGTCCGGCCCCAGCAGAGAGAGTGTAGTCATGTGAATATGTGTGTGTGTGTGTGTGTGTGTGTGTGTGTGTGTGTGTGTGTGTTTTCTACTACAGAAAAGGACTTTTGGCCAAAAGCTCAAATGTACAGCAGTCTTTTTGTCGTGCTAGTCTGTGACTCAACATATTCTCTATACGGTATTTGGCAATCTATCCTTTTTATATTATTATAAATACCTATTATGGTCCTTTTCATATTATTGTAAATATCCATTATGGTCTGCATCCCCAACACTTCTCAAATGCTACTTACCATTCTACTTGAAATGTGAAGTTCACCCACAAAAAGGAGCTACATTTTGACATCATGTGCAGTCATCATACTTAACACACTGACAGCCATTGTTCTTCTAGCGATGTTGATATTACTGAGTCACTGATGTGAACAAGCACAACAATACTGGTCATCATCATCATCATCTTTTTTTTTTTTTCAGGCAGTGTTTCCCATTCATTCATTATAAGTACAAAACAATTTCACGGTAGGGACACAAGAATAATAGCTGCACTTCACTTTTTGGTTCAAAGATACCGACTGTCAAAACGAAAGAGTACATTCTTAGAACCTTGAATGAACTGAGAATGTATCAGCAGTTGTTTGCATGAGATAGCATTAACCTTTAATTTATTTATGAAAACAATAGTGAACCTAAGATTAAAAAAGGAAATTAATCACATCACCCCCAATCTAACAGGAGATTAACTTGTTCGGAATAAAACCGCAATGAACAGAATTAAATGGCCATGGAGTGTTCACAGGAATTTTTTTAGCGTGCACTTAAAATCAAAGGTTGCTTATAACCACATTTGACTGCAGGACAGTTGGAAACTGGATGTTCAAAATAAATAACTGATCACTAAACATGTACTCTCAAGATGCAAATTACTTAAAAATGAGACTCCAAATCAAGGAAAAAAAAATTTCCCGAATCTAAACCGCACCTGAAATTTGAGACTCGAAATTCAAGGGGAGAGGAAAGTTTTAGGCCGCACCTCCAAATCAAAACAAAGTTGGTCCATTATAATATGAGACACAATTTAGGTCAAATGAATCATGATACAGCTACAGTAGTTTGGTTCGAGTCATAAGCTTAGCAGTTAAGCTTTACCAGGTAGCCATTGCTACGCATCAGGCGCTCCGTCTGTATTTATATGGGTACCCTTCCTTTTTCACGTGCTTCATCTGGTTTGAATTGATTGCTTATTTTTCTTCGATCTGATAAGTGCTGTTCTCTATGTTACAGGTGTTTACGTCACTCTAAGCTGAAAATGCATTACTGTACTGTGTCATGCATTGTTTGTCGCTTTCTGATAATGAGTGTTTACGGCCGGTCGCCGCTCGCCATGTGGCTTGCTTTTGTGCAAGGTACCGCCACTTACAAAAAAGAGAGAGGAATCCTCTCATTAGCGAAACAATGGCAAGAGACTGCTATTTGTTGTTACTTACGCTGCTGCTTTCTTTGATAATGATCAACAAGAACCAAATAATAGACTGCGTATGATAGAAGATGTTCTGGATGAGAGTTTATCGAAAATTTTTCTCCGTTTGAAAATCTTCGCAGACGCGAATTCTGCACAGAAATTAGAGTCATCTTAGATTTAAAAATCTAGTCAATTGCCGTGCTTCATTTCTGACTATCACTATTAGGCATAATAATAATAATACGAATATAAAAATAACATGATATGTGTATTCTTCCGCATTTGCTGCTGTCGCACTCTAGTTTCGTAGTTTATTAGGCAGGCAGGATTTAAATGAGATAGCTGCAAACACGAAAGAATACATGACAAAATGTTTATATTCGTATTATTCTTATGGTGAAGCGAATACTGCATGTGATTCACAATTCATAAAAGTTCCTATTAGCAGCCATCTCTTCTCACAGGTAGGAAAAAATTCAGAACGTAGAGTTTCCCATATTTACTAACTTCTCAAACAGTCTTGTCAGTCGGATTTTCGTAGTACACTGAAATGCTGCTACATTCAAAGATGAACAATAAAAAATTTGTATTTACTTTGTTGGATAATGTATGAAAATGCAGTGGTTGAAACTCGGGGCGGAGAAAAAAGCTCGTCTTTCAACTTTTTTTAAAATTTATTTACTGACGCAGAGATTTTGGCGCCAGTATTTATCTTTGTGCCTGCAAAGCATGCCTGTGTAGTGCTACATACATTCGACGGCAGAAGTTAGTTGTGGCAGCACCTACCATCATTTTTCAGAACTTCCGCTTACTTTGCACTCCATTCTAAGCCGCAGGGGGTTTTTTGGATTACAAAAACCGGAAAAAGAGTGCCGCTTAGATTCGAGTAAATACGGTATATTATTATCTGATGTATTTGAATGAGCTGTTGCTTTCTCTGTACCTTGTGTACTCCCTTTCCCACCCTTCACCTTTCGGTTATCTTGGCAATGATCCATTTGTAGTCCTCACACTTAGCAGCTCATGAGTTGCATATATTCTAACCCTGGTCAAAATCTATCAGCCAAGACAAGTGTTTCATTACAAGAACATTCACTCACCCCTTGGCCACAATTCGCACTCTGTATTAGGCTCGTACTGCCCTCCATGGACAACCAATATTTTGCGCATTATATACAACACACTGAGGTGTTGAATCTCATACATTACCAAACTGGAGGTGGAGCTTAATGGTTCAAATGGCTCTGAGCACTATGGGACTTGACTTCTGAGGTCATCAGTCCCCTACTTAAACCTAACTAACCCAAGGACATCACACACATCCATGCCCAAGGCAGGATTCGAACCTGCGACCGTAGCAGTCATGCGGTTCCAGACTGTAGCGCCTAGAACCGCTCGGTCACTCTGGCCGGCCGGTGGAGCTTACAACATATTAACATCCTCTAATACAGCAAGTTGTGCACACAAAAATCTTATATTTGTCTTTCCCAGCAAGCTGAACTAATAGAAAGTTACAATTTTTATGAGTGTTAGTCTTGTAACCACCCAGCAAATCCAAGAACTGTATATTAGTGCATAAACGAGTGATTCTGATAAGGCTAGAATGCCAACTGTTGGTCCAGCAGCAAGTGAAAGATATTATAACAGGTTTGTAGCTCATGCAAAATGTCTGTGACTCATGAGCTGCAAGAGGTATGGACTGCAGATGGAGTAGTTGCCAAAACTACAGAAAGACTAAAGGGTTGTGCTCAGAGCCTATAGCACAGCAGCAGCAGCAGCTCCATCAGCAATGTCAAGAAGCAACAAATGACACTCACATCTCATCAAAATTTTCTGCCAATCAGTCATGAGTATCTGACTGCACACACAAGAAAACACAAGATAATTTCAGAGCTGGAAAGGCATGAGAAGTGCATTACAACATACACACAGTTTAGCTCAGTACCTGAACAAATTTATCATCATGTGATTACTGTGAACTTTTCCTCACAGTCAGAGTACAATCAGAATAAATTTAAAGTTATGAGATATTTTGAGGTTGGTAAAAAGAAAAACAAAAAGAGCATCAATTGGATAAACCAAGAGTTAAATTTGTACAGTGAGCATTTGGTATTATGTTATTCATCCCTGAACTGTTGACAAGTACATGACTATTAACTACACACAAGAAGACTTCAACATCTACTGTTATACTTGGTGCCCAACTTTATGTATTCCTAAAAAAATAAGTAATGTAGAGAACTTCCCAGCAGCTGCACTATTACAATAATTTCCTTTGGTAATGACTCTAGTAACTAAATTACAACGTAAATGCATTTTATTGTGCTGGAATTTCTTTGAACTACTGTTACAAACAACACCGTTCATATCATAAGGGAGGGGGAAGTTTTGATGAGCATACAATTGCTTGAGTACATGTTTCTCGTTCTCTCTCGTTTTCTGTACTGTTGAACTGACAAATATAAAAACTCCCACTCTTCATTACATTTTCATATTTTCTATTGTCAGTGGCTAGCTAAGCTTATTATTGGGAAAAACGCCAGTCATTTGAATCGTTTTCATTAAGAACATACCTCTCACAATTTTCATCTAGTAGTTTTTGTCTCAGTACACTATCAAGGAATAAAAAAAGGGGCTGAAAACTTACCAATCAGTTTGATGGTTTTGACAAAGGCAACATTGTCAGTAATTATCTTTCCAAGTTCTGGAAAGTGCCATCCATACCATTCACGGGTACGCATTACGTAATTATTTAGTTCCTTATCAAGGTCATCTAACAGACACACTGCCTGCACAATCATAGTATCAATTTTATCTGGACTGAATTTCAATTTGTACCGAGAAAGGCTGAAAAACAGAAAAGCTATGTTACATACAATAGTAACACATGTTTGGCAGTACAAGAGTACAAAATGCTGCAAACACACTGTGGCAGAGAAATTAATTTACATATACGCATAAACAAAAATCCTAGCATTAATAAAGAATACAACACAGAATACCCGCACCAAGCTGATTCACAATTACTAGCAACATAGTGGAATACGGTGCACAATTTTTAAGTAACTCCATTTGAGAACAAGGTAAATTTTTAATCCAAAAAATTCCAATCCTGGACATATGTTGATTCCAAAGTGTCATATAGGTCATTAATTAATATGTGGTGGATTTTTACAATGTCACTACAACCTGTGCTCTACCAAAAGATTAATGTTGTTTACACTTCAAAAGCTACAGCTGCATTTATACCAGGCACGCAACATATGATCAATGTGTAATAATTACATGTTTCTTAACATAAAAAAAAAATTATGTTAAAACACTACCAACATTTCCAATAGGCAAATTAGAACTGAATGCAGCCAATCCATGTAAACCATACACAAGCCTGATTATAAGGTCTGACTCTGGGCGAACTACTGCTCTCTTCATCTACATCTACACTCAAAGAAGACAACTTATGTCGTGAGGTGGAAGGTACTTCTAGCTGCACTATTATTTTCGCATTTTTGTGTTTCAGTTGTGAATGGTGCACGAAAGCTACTGCTGGTAAGCCTCTACATAAGTTAATGTCTCTGAATTTTCAGTCATGGCAAATTTGCAATATGTATGTAGGAAGAAGGAATATGTCAGCTGACTCTTCATAGAACATACACTCTTGGAAATTTACCAATCAACCACCCCACTATATAAAACACTTCTTTGGCAGCAACTCACGCTCTCATGTTTACTAAATGAAACAATGACGAAACATGCTCCCGTGGATATTCTCTAATTCCTCTATTAATTTTGCTTGGTAAAGGTTCCAGTATGAAAAAAAAGCAATACTCAACGATTGACTGAACGGATGCTTTGAAAGCCATTTCTTTCATAGATGAATTAACATTATCCACAAACTCTTATAATGAATCTGTCTGGCACTTTCTTACAGCTAGTTTTTGTGGTCACTCTAGTTTAGAACATTTCATGGGTGCTACCATTTATTTATTTATTTTTATTTCTTAACTTTTCCCGACAGCATACAGCTTTATGGTATGGTTAAATGATGATGGCGTCCTTTTGGATAAAATATTCTGGAGGTAAAACAGTCCCCCATTCAGATCTCCACGCGGGCACTACTCAGGAGGATGTCGTTCTTAGGACAAACAAAACTGGCACTCTACGGATCGGACCGTGGAATGTCAGATCCCTTAATCAGACAGGTAGGTCAGAAAATTTAAAAAGGGAAATGGAGGTTAAAGTTAGATACAGTGGGAATTAGTGAAATTTGGTGGCAGGAGGAACAAGACTTCTGGTCGGGTGAATACAGGGTCATAACTACAAAATCAAATAACAGTAATGCAGGAATATGTTTAATAATGAATAAAAAACTAGAATCGCAGATAAGCTACTACGAACAGCATAGTGAATGCATTATAGTGGCCAAGATAGACACGAGGCCCAAACCTATCACAGTAGTACAAGTTTATATGCCAACTAGCTCCACAGATGCTGAAGAGACTGAAGAAATGTACGATGTGATAAAAGAAATTATTCAGATAGTTAAGGGAGACAACTATTTAATAATCAAGGGGGACTGGAATTTGATTGTAGAAAAAGGAAGAGAAGGAAAAGTAGTAGGTGAATGTGGACTGGAGGTACGGAATGAAAGAGGAATCCGCCTGGTAGAATTTTGCACAGAGCATAACTAAATCATAGTTAACACTTTGTTTAAGAATCATGAGAGAAGGTTGTATATGTGGAAGAGACCTCGAGACACTGGAAGGTTTCAGATAGATTATGTAATGGTAAGACAGAGGTATATGAACCAGATTTTAAATTGTAAGACATTTCCAGGGGCAGATGTGGACTCTGACCACAATTTATTGGTTATGAACTGCAGATTCAAACTGAAGAAACTGCAAAAACGTAGGAATTTAAGGATGGGACTTGGATAAACCGAAAGAACCAGAGGTGTCGTAGACAGTTTCAGAGAAAGCATTAGGGAATGGTTGACAAGAACAGGGGAAAGAAATAAAGTGGAAGAAGAATGGGTAGCTTTGAGAGATGATATAGTGAAGGCAGCAGAGTGACAAAGCAAGCTGGGATCTCTTCACTTCCTCTCTTGTTTTGCCATCTACCTCCTTAAATTTATTTTATTTTCATTTTGTCTAATTACCTTTAACATACATGAGTATAATCTGCATTTCCATAAAACAGAAAGGTTGGTCCTCAGCCTTAAAGACTGTAGCACCAGATCTGTTTTTGTGCTAGTTGTGTGTATGTAATCAATTTTCTAATTTATTTTGACTATTCCTAGTTAATATCTTTTGTTATAGGGTGAAATCAGTAATTGTTTCGTGGCTTAGATTCTATTGTTGACTTGTAAACAAATATAAATTATGTTATAAACATTTGGAAGACAAAACACTAGCACTCTTTAAGTATTTATTTGGGTGCATTTGAAAACATATTAGCAAAGCCAGCCCTTAATTCCAAAATAATTACCAGGTTTGTCAATAGTATTGTTTGCATAACTAAATCTGTTAATTTTATTATTTAAACAAATAATTCAACTTCACCTTTGTGGTAGAAGAAACTGTTAGAAAGAAGGCATTTTTCAATGTATTCACTTAATTGAATGCATTATGTTTTAACTGTAATTTCTGTAAATTAAACATTGAACACTGTATAGTTTCAGTGTTTATTAGTGTGAGAATATGTAAAGGCCTGATTTTTGGTCTCGAGACAGTCAGTCCACGGCCTATTTTCAGACGTGAAGTCTGTATCAGTTAGAATAACAATAATGCATTAACTGAACAGTGGAATTAGTCTAACATAAACAGGCCTTGTGTTAAAACAATTACAGTGTCTGTTCGATTTATTTGAGAAATAGTGAAATGTGTGGTTAGGTATTTACTGCTCATAGATGTTCAACAGCAAACTGTTGTAGCAGTATGCCGATGTTTGCCTGCACATTATTGATGAGGTTTATCAACAGTTAACCAATAGTGAACTGGTTGTATAACTGTGTAATATAGGGGGTCGTGAACTGAAAGTAAAGAACTGTGAAACAAAATTGTGCAACTACATCGACACTATCAACGAACAAATAAAGCAGGCAAACGTCACAAGAGGAACAAGTAGGTAAAAAGACGAGGGCTAGTAGAAATCCTTGGGAGACAGAAGAGATATTGAATTTAATTGATGAAAGAAGAAAATATAAAAATGCAGTAAATGAACCAGGCGAAAAGGAATGCAAACATCTCAAAAATTAGATTGACAGGAAGTGCGAAACGAGTAAGCAGGATGGCTAGAGGACAAATGTAAGGATGTATAACCAGATATCACTAGAGGTAAGATAAATACTGCCTACAGGAAAATTAAAAACAAAAACTTATGGCAAAAAAGAGAACCACCTGTATGAATATCAAGAGCTCAGCTGGAAAATCAATCCTAAGAAAAGAAGTGAAAGCAAAAAGGTGGAAGGAATATATTGAGAGCCTATACAAGGCAATGTACTTGAGGGCAATATTATGGAAATGGAAGACGATGTTGATGAAGAGGAAATGGGAGATATGATATTGTGTTAAGTATTTGACAGAGCACTGAAAGACCTAAGTCGAAACAAGGCCCCAGGAGTAGACAACATTCCATTATAACTACTGACAGCCTTGGGAGAGCCAGTCATGACAAAAAATGTATGAGACATGCAAAATACCTTCAGGCTTCAAGAAGAATATAATAATTCCAGTCCCAAAGAAAGCAGGTGTTGACAGGTGTGAAAATTAACAAACTATCAATTTAATAAGTTATGGTTGCAAAATTCTAACAATAATTATTTTCAGACGAATGGAAAAACTGGTAGAAGCTGACTTCGGGGAAGATCAGTTTGGATTCCGTAGAAATGTTGGAACATGCGAGACAATACTGTCCCTTTGACTTATCTTAGAAGATAGGTTTAGGAAAGGCAAACCCACGTTTCTAGCATCTGTAGACTTAGAAACAGCTTTTGACAATGTTGACTGGAATACTCTCTTTCAAATTCTGAAGGTGACAGGTGTAAAATACAGCAGCGAAAGGTTATTTACAATTTGTACAGAAACCAGATGGAAGTTGTAAGAGTCGAGGGACATGAAAGGTTGAGAAGGAACTGAGGCATGGTTGCAGCCTGTCTCCAATGCTATTTAATCTGAATATTGAGTGAGTAATAAAGGAAACAAAAGAAAAATTTGGAGTAGGAATTAAAATCCACGGATAAGAAATAAAAATAAGACGACATTGTAACCCTGTCAGAGAAAGTAAAGGAACTCCAAGAGCAGCTGAATGGAGTGGACACAGTCTTGAAAGGAGGATATAAGATGATCATCAATAAAAGCAAAACAAGGATAATAGAATGTAGTCAAATTAAATCAGGTGATGCTGAGGGAATTAGATTAGGAAATGAGACACTTAGAGTAGTAAATGAGTTTTGCTATATGGGAAGCAAAGCAATTGATGATGGTCAAAGTAGAGAGGCTTTAAAATGTAGACTGGCTATAGCAAGGAAAACGTTTCTAAAGAAGATAAATTTGTTAACTTCGAGTATAGATTTAAGTGTAAGTAAGTCTTTTCTGAAAGTATTTGTATGGAGTGTAACCCCATATGGAAGTGAAACATGGATGATAAACAGTGTAGACAAGAAAAGAATACAAGCTTTCAAAATGTGGTGCTACAGAAGAATGCTGAAGAGTAGATGGGTATATCACATAACTAATGAGGATGCACTGAATAGAACTGAGGAGGAGAGGAATCTGTGGCACGACTTGACTAGAAGAAGGGATTGGTTGGTAGGACATGTTCTAAGGCATCAAGTGATCAGCAATTTAGTTCTGGAGGGAAGTGTGGAGTGTAAAAACCATGGAGGGAGACCAAGAGATGAATACACCAAGAATATTCAGAAGTATGTTGATTGCAGTAGTTGTTTGGAGATGAAGAGGCTTGCACAGGATGCAGGAGTAGCATGGAGAGCTGCATCAAGCCAGTCTCTGAACTGAAGGCCACAACAAAAACAACAACAACCATTTACAATTATTTGTTGCCAATAATGTGCTCTAACAGCAATGGGTCTTTCCATCTATTTATGTACCTACACATCTACATCTATATTCTGCAAACCACCGTGAGGTGCATGGCAGAAGGTGCATCCCTATTGTATCAATTATTAGGGTATCTTACTGTTCCATTCACATATGCAGCACGAGAAGAATGATTGACTGAATGCCTCTGTGCATGCAGTAATTATTCTAATCATATCCTCAAGATCCGTATGTGAGGAATACGTAGGGGGGTTGCAGTATATCCCTAGAATCATCCTTTAAAGCTGGTTCTTGAAACATTGTTAACAGGCTTTCTTGGGATAGTTTACATCTATTTTCAAGAGCCTGTCAGTTCAGATCCTTCAGTATCACTGAGACACTCTGTGACCATTTGTGCTGCCCTTCTCTGTATACATTCAATATACCCTGTTAGCCCAATCTGTTACAGGTCCCACATACTAGAACAATACTCTAGAACCAATCAAATGAGTGATTTGAGAGTAATCTCATTTGTATAACAATTGCACTTTCCCAGAGTTCTACCAATGAACCAAAGTCTATCACCTGCTTTACCCATGACTGAACCTATGTGATCATTCCATTTCATATCACTACAAAGTGTTACACCCCAGTGTTTGTATGAGTTGGGCAATTCATTGACTCACTGATATTATAGTCATAGGATACTATGTATTTTTGTTATCTAAAGTGCACAATTTTATATTTCTAAAGATTTAAAGCAAGTTGCTAATCTCTGCACCACATTGAAATCTTATCACGATACGACAATATTTATGCAGTTTCTCTCTGACAATACTTCATTACAGTTAACTGCATTATCTGAACAGTGAGGGTCCCAACACACTTCCCTGAGGTACACCCGAAGTTACTTCTACATCTTAGGATGACTCTGCATCTGAGATAACATGCTATGTCCTCCCCACCAAAAAGTCATCAATCCAACCACAAAATTCACTTGAAGCACCTTATGATCGTACTTTTGACAGTGAGTGTAGGTGCACTACTGAGTCAAATGCTTTTCGGAAATCAAAAAATATTGCATCTACCTGGATGCATTGATATAAAGCTTTCAGTATGTCATGTGAGAGAAGTACGAGTTGGGTTTCACATGATAAATGTTTTCAAAAGCCATGCTGGTCGGCATTGAGGAGGTCATTCCGTTCAAGATACTTCATTATGTTTGAGCTCAGAATATGTTTTCAGATTTCTACAACAAACTGATGTCAAGGATATTGGACAGTAGTTTTGTGGATCACTTCTACTACACTTCTTGTAGACGGGTGTGATCTGTGCCTTTTTGTAAGAGCCTGATACAGTCTTTTGTTCGATAGGTTATTGTTTTCTGAGAAAGATCACTTGACAATATTCTGCTACAGCGGCCAATGAAGGCATCACGCATTGCTCTCATGATAGCCAAATGTGTTTCATTCAGCCTCTCCATGGCCCTATGTTTTGTTTTACACCTATTACGTAGTAATCTGTTTCTTTACAGTGATGTATACCATGGTGGTTCCCTCCCATTATGATCTGTTCTACTGGGTACACATCTATCCAGTATGTGGTCAACTTATCTTTTAAACTTGAGCCAGAGTTCCCCTACATGCTCCTGGCCTATGCTGAAAGTTTCAGTTTCCTCACTGAAATATGATACTACTGATTTTTTATCTAGTTTAATGAAAATATATCTTTCTGCTTGTTTTATTTGTCCTTTGTACTGTGGTAATCATTGCTGCCACAACCACTTTATGGTCACTGATACCAGTTTCAATGTGTACATCCTCAAAGAGGTCAGGTCGATTTGTTGTGATTAGATCCAATATATAATGAGTAGGGTTCCAAACTACCTTTCTAGGCAGTTTTCAGAGAAGGCATTCAGTAAAGTTTCACATGATGTTTTATCACACCCCCCAATGACAAACCTGTAATTTTCCCAATTAATTGTTGGATAATTATAGTGTTCACCGAAGATTACAGTATGATTAGGGAACTTAGGTATAAGTGAACTGAGGTTTTCTCTAATGTTTTCGATTACATCAGGGAATGAGTCTTGGGCAATAGAAGGATCCAAACAATTTCACATGCAACTTCAATTTCTATCTAGGATTTGAGTTTTTGTCTATTGCAACAAATACACCACCTCCATTTCCCATTTGCCTTTCTGGATTGGATGGAGAGTCGCCTAATCTGAATAACCCTTGTGTGCACCTCACACACAATCAGCTACGTGAATAGCAGCCTCTGATATGTAGTGCACAGCCAACCTACTTAGGAGGGCCCTACAGTTCTAGACCCTTTGACACAAGTCCCGGAAGTTGCAGCCTAGCTTGTCACAGAACCTTCAAAGGCTCTGTTTCAGTCCTTCCACTCAACTCAGAACCAAACGGCCACGATTAGTTCTGAGGACAATGCTGCAAATTGTGAGTTTCATTGAAACTCCATGCACAAGGGTAGCCTTCTCAACCTTCTCTGCCAGTTGCTGGAATGACCCATGAATGACCTCAGAGCCCAGACAACTGCATCATTTGTTCCACTGTGTGCCACAGTCTGCAACTGATTGTACCCCATCCCCTCAATTGATGGATGAGACCCCAGGCATACACACTAAGTGGACCTTGTGTCCTTTCCTGTCCCTTACTGCCATTTCCCTACAGAGTACCATCACTCGTCATATGTTTGAACTGCCGGCAATTAATAGAGCCCTACACTTTTGCGTTTGCCGCCTCCTGACATCGGACAAAACAGGTTCCCCCAACAGGTGAAGTGAATCCCACTGTATCAGTTTCAGTGAAAGACATCTCTGACTTGTTGGTTAGGGGGATCGGTACAACACCCTGAGTCCTCCCTGGCCCCTGTCCACCCTGTACAGGATGCTTAGATCACCCACTGACATGCCACTCATAGCCAAGTGGACAGGTAATGACAGACCCTGTACTTTCTGCAGAGGAGACAGAATCCACAGAAGAGGATAGAACTTGATGTGCTCCTGGTATAGGTATCACAGGTACTGTACATGACTCTCAGGAGCTCTTCCAACACACCGATTCGCAACAGCTGTCAATAGCTGTCAATCATTTGACAGTACTCAGGGCGATTTCCAGCTGCTTATGAACGTCAACCAACTCATTCCGCGTTTGAGAACAGCATTCACAGTGGGACTGCATTTTGCTTGGTCCCATGTACGACAAGGCAGTGAACAAATAACTTTAAATTAAACCTCCTGATTATATTTTAAGTTGCTAACTCCCGATAACAATTGATAGATAAAGCAAAATGAGATTTCTATTAAGACAACACAAAAACCTGTGATAAAAATTACTAGTTTCCTATAAAACATTTTGAGGTTAATTATAGTTGTTAGCAAACTTGAAAACAGAGTTAATTTTTGATAAATGCAGATAATATATAGGGCAACACGTC
The DNA here is from genome assembly GCF_021461385.2 of Schistocerca piceifrons. NCBI lineage: Eukaryota > Metazoa > Arthropoda > Insecta > Orthoptera > Acrididae > Schistocerca > Schistocerca piceifrons. The sequence goes on along the minus strand of NC_060141.1, from coordinate 115,393,711 downwards.
TTTAAGGGAAAACTTGATGTAACACAATGTGTTAGAAAATCCGCTACAGTAGCTAAATCACAACTGCCGATTTGTTACAAACTGCTCATAGATTATGCAAAAGACAGTGGTACCTTCCAAAAATTCTCTAAAATGCATGCTTATTTGCAAAGATATACAACGAAATTAGGGGGATGCATACAAAGGTTGGACTGTGAATCACAAAAGCTGATTTGCTATAAACTAAATTACGTATCCAAAACACTTGTACTGCTAATTTAACAATAACATAGTTTTGAAAACATCTGAAAATTCTGTAACTAACCTATTTCCCACATAATTGTTTTTTAAAAGAGCAGAATGTAGTTTAACGATAATGGTACTAGTTTATTGCTTCACTCACTAAAGTTCGAAATTTCACAATATATCACAATACAAATGGGTACTGATACAACCAATGAAACATTACGCAGCAGAAGCTGCACCAACAGTAAAACATGCAAATTTAGAACTTTAAATCGACTTCAGACTAAAACCACGTGATGCTAACAGTGACAGAACTTTCCCTAAATGCAATTTAAAGGGAAGTCACATCATCGTTTGCAGCACATGTTTTTAGTCTGAAGATAATGTTTTGCTTGTCAAAACAAGTTACAGGATTTGTGGAACACTCATGCGATTGTAATTTAATAAAATAAAAGCAACAAAAAGAACATCAGTTTTTCCAAAATTTCTTTACACTGAGAGTCAATTGTATGTCTGTACATCAATCATCAACCCTCTGCAGATCTTCCTGCAAGTCACTACTTATTTCTGGAGTGTTAATTTTTTAAAATATGTAACAGCACCATTTGCAAACATTCTCACAGATCAGACAAACTCACCATGTTAAGAAAGATAAGAGTTATATTTGCTAATAATCTCGAACCACGTCACAAAGCTGGCCTTATATTCTATAAGACCTGTATTTTGGCCACTAAGTGACAGTGTGGATATGTATTTAATGTCATCCAGAAGTCAGGAAACAAGGTGTAAATATAGGCTTCTAGATCTCAAGGACAAATAGTTTCACATCATCTCTGTAGAGCAGGGCACAATAAGTGACAGTAAAACAGTCTGATGTCAGCGATACAGGACTATTATACGCATCTATGCATGTCTCTGCAGGAATATCTAAAGTTAGTTTCCTAATTAAACAAGTGAAACAATTCACCGAAAGTTTTTGTTACGTCTGTCCATGTCCAGGAGTTCAGCCATTCACTTACATAATAAAATACAATGCCTACAGCCACTGTTTTGATGTTATTTTATAGGGTCATTAGAAGCATCCAACTCTATCCTTTACTTCGACCCATGGTGTAATAGTGTTGTGGCGTGTGATGTCACAATGGCGCTTTGTTTTTTATTAGGTTCGTGTTTGTAGATCTCATGTTGTTGTATTTGGTGGCACACACTGGTAGTGGATACTGACATGTTGAGTCAACATGTGGTATTGAGTTCATTTGAGTCTTGGTTATCACTGTGGTAACGTGGGGTTATTTGAGTCTGTGTAGTCAGTACAGTAATATGGATTTGTAAGCGTTTACTATGTTTTCAGTGAGTTATGTTTACTTCCCTTTTGTTTATGTGTGTGGTGTTTTTGCTAGACATGGTTCTGTGTGTGTGTGTGTGTGTGTGTGTGTGTGTGTGTGTGTGTGTGTGTGGAGGGGGGGGGGGGGGGGGCGCCCTCTTCCCAGCCAGCATGAACACTATGGGACTAACATCTGACGTCATCAGTCCCCTAGAACTTAGAACTACTTAAACCTAAGTAACCTAAGGACGTCACACACATCCATGTCCAAGGCAAGATTCGAACCTGCGACCGTAGCAGTCGCGCGGTTCCGGACTGAAGCGCCTAGAACCACTCAGCCGCAGGGGCCGGCAATTGAATTTTGTCGGAGGCTTTTATTGGTAAGTAGTTTTTGTTTTATTCTGTAGTAATTCTGATGTTTTGTCTGTTTTACATTTATGGTATTTCTGTTGTGTTTTAATTGATCTGTTAAACATGGGGTTTTTTGAGTTGTTGGGATTTTGGCTTTGGTGGTGTTTTGTGAGTTATGTAGATGTGTCAAGTTTGTGGTTGTGGTTTTTTCTTTATTTGTGGTTTACTGGTAGGTATCAAGAGCTAAATTTGAACTATATAGGTCAAGGGAAACGTTCGATTCCATTTTTTGGAGTTGTAGGTGTTGCCTTTTTGGTATCAAAGGCTTTGTTTAAGCTATATATGTCAAGAGAGATGTCCAATTCCGCTTTTCGGAAATGCAAATGTTGGTTTCTTGGTATCGTGGCCTTGGTTTGAGCTATATAGGTCGAGTGAAGTGTAAGATTCCTGTTGGTTTTGTGGCTGTAACATTATGTCGTAAGTTGAGTTTAGCTTGTCCCCACCCTAAACCCCCAATTTCCCACAGTTGTCGCATTAGTTTCATTTTATTGTTGGAGTGAGACATTCTCGTGTCACTTTTATTACTGTTTGTGTTTGTTGGTATGTATATGGAGTGATGATATCATCGCCAGTTTGTATACATTGGAAGTAGGCGTTTCTGCCACACTGATGACGTCACGTGTCAAAGCAGACGGTTGAAATTGGATGCTTCCCTAATGCCATTTTATTGTACTGCAACCAGTTTCAGTGACTCAATATGTCACCTTCAGATTTAACTGATGTTGAGGGGGTGAACTCAATGACCATGATCCCTTCAGTGGGCAGCTTCTATGACTTGACTTCCACAGAATACTGTAAAACTGATGATGTGTCTGCAAGCATCAACTATGGTTATAGACAAAACATCGCTTTTACAATATTCTAAGGAAGCCAATTATGAGGCTGTAATGAAGTTGGAATGTGACAGTACAGTTGTGAGCTGACACAGCCAAAGAATGTGAAAGCTATAAATCTCATTGTGGTGACAGACTGATCTGTAGCTCAGCAGAAGGTCTAGGTTAGTTGGAAAGTGAGAGTTTGGTCTGGATAGGCGACGCCAATGAAAATGAAAGCTCAAGAAAACCTTGTTCAGATGACAGATCAACCTAAGCTGAGCCCAAGGTGTTGGAATGTGACAGTTTCACTTGCAAAAACTAAATTAAAAATTGTTGTTGTTGCCTGTATTTGGCTTGCTTTGTTGCCGAATATTTTACAGATTACAAGATTGTCACCTAACAACACAGCTTATAATGCTGTTACTGAAATGATAAGCAATTGAATTACAACTCTTTACTGTCATAAACATTTCACTGTTTCTTCCAAAATGTTGCAAATTACAAGGTTGTGGTTGGGTTGGCACCTAACAGCACAGCTTAAATCAAATTAATAATCATGATTGTCAAAGTATCTGGTTGTTTCTTCTGAATATGTTAAGATTTCAGAGGATGTGGTTTATCGACAGGTGAACACGGCAATATTCCTTCGAAACGCACTGTCTGCTACTCTCTCGTTGGCAGCGTAGTAATGTATCTAAAACACCCCCACTCATTCCCATCATGTCACGCCGAGAGATGACAACATTTCTCTGCATGAGACACGTAAATATGACATTGGTCCTGAACAAGGCTTTTACTGTTTCCCTATGAGCAAGCTAGTCAGGTAAACACATACCTGTGAGCAAGACCAAGGGCCATGGCAGCCATTTCCTTTTTTGGTAATCCTGCTATCAATCCATCCATCTGTGATCTGATGCAGCGTATAAGTTCCTGAACAGCGGTGTTTGAAACACATGACAGCTGGAGTTTATCCTTGATGGCATTTCCCAGCTTGGCATCAGCCACAAGAAGTTGATCTTGCACATCTTTTGAAATTATTTTCTTTAATGTTTTCTTCAGTGGTTTACAAAGTTTGCCTTCTACCGCAGCTGTCGTGGCAGCAAGTGCTTCTGTTGTATCTGAGAACTTCTCAAAATGTTTCAACTTCACTCTGATGGGAAAAAAAAGAGACAGATTACAAGAAGTCATGATGTACAGGGCTGCCACAGACTACCAAAGTTAAGATATGTGTAACACTCATACTTACACCTTGCTAGCTGCTTCAGGAGTTTCAAAATCTTGATAAAGATTTTCTGTTTCTGACAGTTTCTTCTCATCTAGCAGCTGGAAATATGAAATGTTTTATGTACACTTACAGTGGTCTATATCATAACATTTGTATTAGCTCCAACATAGCAAAAATGGAATAAAACAACACCCTCTCCCTCACCTAAGTGAACTCTTATTTTATTTTTACTGCTGAATATATGACCATGAACAATGAAACTAGCTGATCTTAAAACATTTGTTGTATGCAGTAGAGAGAATTTCAACACAAAGATAACATGTTTTCTTGAACTTCTCTTGAAAAAAGAAATGATTTTTTAAGGATGCAGTCAAAACAGCTTGTCTTTTCAAGATGTCAGCCTCCATTAGGGCTACCAATAACAAAATGCAAATTACAGAAATATGCTCAGGTAAACAACACCAAAAATTATCAACTGCAATGGGAATTAAGAATAAGGCAAGGACTGTGTGCCTTTGCTTGTGTGAGACATGCTACATCAGCAGCAGCTTTTGAGACACAAGAATGCCATTTTTTCTACATAATCACGGGCGATTGGAGATTTTAAAGCAAAAGTTATAAATGGCACATATTTTGAAGGTAATCTAGAGCTACGCACTTAAAATGATTTTTCCTTCTTGTTTGTGCGTGTATCATCTCATTAGTAACGCAATTACGGGAGATGAAATATAAACATACAGCAGATAAACCACTGTGGCATTTAAAAATCTCAATTCATGAAAAGTAGTGAAAAACTAAGTAAAGGCGGTAAGAGTGAAATTTTATTTTTTCTTAACCACTGTATTATTTATTAGCCGAACACGATAGGGTATACACTATATTAATAAAATTCAAAACTCATCTTCATTTATAATGGTTACTTCATTATTACAAACGGCATAGGCCGAAATTTGGAAGTTGTTGCTGTAAATACAACAAGCGATGAAGAATAATACCGCAGATTAATTTGACAAGCCAGTAAGAAACTACATAAACTTGAAGAGGCACTGGGAAAGATCAAGGATGCGAAAAAAAATGCCTCACGTATCATTCCCAAAGCAATTACATGCGCACGTAAATGAAAAATGACTATAATTTCCCTTAATTCACACACGAGTATACTGTTAGCTTTCTTCAGCAGTAAAACTCATTGCAAAAACGGTGTTAAGTCGAAGTGTGGCAATTAACAGACAGCACACATGGTTAATACAAGCACCAATGAATACGTATTACGAAAGTAACGCCATATCGTCACACGACACGAATACATAACCTATTCAATATGCTTCTTTTCATTAAAAAAAACGACTATTACACAAAGCGTATTATTAAAGCCGATTAATAACACTATTTTATTCTTTTCCGCAAAGAAATAATCATTTAGTAACGTAACACACACCTTGAATATGGCATATCCTGCCGGCGTTTCGAACAACACAAGCATTTTTACTCATGCAGTTTACACTTTCTGTAACACACGTGCATAAACACAGCAGCACCGCGCAAACATTCAAGTACAAAGATGAGAGAGTGTACGCATCAAAGATAGTATATCGTCAGAGACAAATACTGCATCTTAGCCATTTCGTTGTTTTGTTAAGAAAAGTCGCTGTCATACAGTGAAAACAAATCACGACAGTGATAAAAAAAACAGATGTGGTGAGTGGGCAGGTGTTAAACAAATGTGAAAATGGCAGGGTCGGCATTACGGAGGCTGATGGCAGAATATAAACGTAAGAGGAATATTGATTCTTCTACAATACCCAGGGATACATATTGGGATGTTATGTTATTTGACACTTAATGTATAATTTTGCGTAGACATTTTTACATGTTATTGTTGTTGAACTGTCTTGATTTCTTTTTATTTTTGCCATGAATTTCAGAATTAACATTAAATCCGCCCGAAGGCATAATTGCGGGACCAATTAACGAAGAAAATTTTTTTGAATGGGAAGCGCTCATCACGTAAGTAATTCTGTCGTACCTAGGAGCTACAACGATGTCCTTTTTCCTATATTTCTTGTAGTAAATCTTGATTGAGCAGTGGGTGAAACTTGAGAATGAACATTATTATTTTCTAGGAACAACTTGGAAAGAGTTGTTTGGTGAGTTGGGTTGGGTAATATATTCAACTCGTGTTATTTTGCAAATACATTTGTCTGTATGCAAACATTTTCTTCATAAATGAAATTGAAAAAAAAAAGTTTCCTTCATTTTGGTAATTTTTGTAGAGAAACTATCGAATTGTTTTAGTCAGTGCGTGAACAGTACACATGTATAGCTAACTATTTGGATCTAATTGGAAATGGAGAAGCTACCATTGATGGATTGAAGAGTTGTGATAATGTATATTTGGCCTCACCACCACCATCACTACCACTAAAACACGCGCGCAAAAAAGCATCACCAAGGTAAATTATTTTCAATAAAGGAGTAGCTGTCAGACTGTGGGTATATTCTGGATATCCCACTGTTCTGTCTAATGGCATATGTCATTTGGTGAAAGTTTATATAAGTCAATGGCTTTTGGATGAGCTTTGTTAACAGTAAAAAGTAATCACTGTTGACAGTATTATGATGCAGACTCAAAATAATACACAGCCGATCCAAATGGAAGGAAACATCTAAATTAAATTCTTGTATGAGTTCATGCATAAAATGCGGTTTAATTCAACAGCCTACTGTAATGACACAGGTGTCCTTCAGAGGTTCCAAAATACATACTCTCCATTATCATGTGCACATGATCCTAAACAGTATTTTCATTGTTTATTTTATCCTGAGAACCTGAGCATTGTTATTGTGGGGCCTATGACAGTGTGGGGTCTTTCACAGATGTTACATGTGATGAATAGATATTTATAATCACAGAAAAGTGAATCGGGTTCTTTTTGGTATGGTATGCCTCCTCATCTTTATTTATTTATTCATTCCTCCAGAAATCAGCTTTCAGTGATATAAGGTTTGTGGATAAACCAGCGGTTTTGATACCATATGCCAGCTTTGATTGATGCTGTATCAAGTCCCAGGATGCAAGTCAAACATGGTTTCAAAATGGCAGCCAACTACCTTAAACATTATCTCAGCAACAAAATATAAACAAAAAGTGCTGAATCATACATATTCTAAATAATAAATGTTGATGCTAATGGGACTATTGCAGGAAAATGATGTGGGTGAGGGGGTGGCGGCAAACTAAATTCTAAACTAACCACTGCACAATCGCTATAATGATAAAATATACAACACAATAAAGAACAAATTGTGAACAGTAATATAATAATGGAATTCGTCGTCTAATTTAAAAACACAGACTCAGTGAGAACACAGACCGCAATTAACAGAACACAGTGCCATAGATGAAAGGACTCCGTCCCAAATCTCGCTCTCTCCACCCAGACAGAAACACTGGAATACTGTTTTGCTAACAGTTCGTGTCAAGGTCAGCATGTAAAATTGACTATGGCCTTTCACCTCTCCAAACAACAGATTTTACACTCCCCACCCCTCTAGTATCCCTGTATAGTATTGATATAGCCTCAAGTCTCGTAGTCTTTAAGCCTCTATTTCATGGTGTAAATTTACATATAAAATTAAGAAAATTGCTTGTATATGCACAATGTTACTGCCTGGCTACACACACAGTGTGTCTGCATTGAGTTAGACTGAGTTAACATCATTATGTTGGCAGAAACAGTTCAAAATCGATAACCTTTGCTGAAGGTCAAGTGTATGTAAACACACGCAAAAGCAGCTGGAAGAGTGAATTATTTCTGCCACTTAAATCACACCTATTCAGATTTTTTAGCTCTGTAAAATAATGCTTAATGATAGCACATATTATGTTTTCACATCTCTTGTAGTATTTTTTGTGTCAGACACAAATTGTTCTCCTAAAAAGTAATGTAGTAGAGAGTTAATTCAATATCATATTTCATGAAAAGCTGAATATATCCCCTACTGCCCCTACATATTTGTCTATTAATGTAGTGAAAACACACTGCATGCACGAATCATGACCCATCCTCACAGCTTCAGTAGCCCCCCTCTACCTCGTCTCCTACATTTCAAACTTCACAGACGCTCTCCTGCAGACCTTGCAGAACTAGCACTCCTGGAAGAAAGTATATTGCAGAGATATGGCTTAGCCACAGTCTGGGGGATGAAATTTTCATTCTGCAGCAGGGTGTGCGCTGATATGAAACTTTCTGGCAGATTAAAACTATGTGCCGGACCAAGACTTGAACTCGAGACCTTTGCCATTTGTGGGGAAGTGCTGTACTGTGTGAGCTACCCTAGCACAACTCACAACCTGTCCTCACAGTTTCAGTTCCACCAGTACGCACAGTTTTAATCTGCCAGAAAGTTTCATACCACCGCATACTCCGCTGCAGAATGAAAATTTCATTCTGGAAACATCCCCCAGGCTGTAGTTAAACCATGTCTCTGCAATATCCTTTCTTCCAGGAGTGCTAGTTCTGTACTGTTGGAACTGAAGCTTGAGGATGGGTCATGAGTTGTGACAGGGTAGTGTTGGGGATATGTGAACAAACATTTTCCAGCATGCATAGTGGCACACAAGATATGTGCAGAATGCATTATACTCTGTGTAATATACATGTTCCGTGTTTGTTGATGGGATAACGTAATATAATTTGGTAGTCAAATGTATTAATATGTGTTGTGCGAATAAAGCATAAGTTTATTTTGTCTCTTAAGTAGTTGTTATCTGTCATTTATCTGCATTAATCTGCATAAACTACAATAGGTTATGGGCCCAGCTACTGGATTAAAGAGAAATAATAAGCTTTAAGGTGACGTGTATTTGTACAAAAAGTGCGCGGAAGTTTGTATAAAGTTGACGAAAGTTACACAACCTGGAAATTTGCTGTTGAGGCGTATTTGCACTTGGATGACTTATGGGATGTCGTAAACGGTAAATTGGCACTTACAGAATGAAGTTTTGCTAAAAAGAATCGGAAGGTGAAATCGAAACTAATCCTTTTGATTGATCCAGTGAATTATGTTCACATATAAAAGGCTACGCAGCAAAGGAGCTATGGGACAAACTGAAAAACTCATTTGAAGATGGTGGTTTAACCAGAAAAGTAGGATTACTTTGTGAGCTGATAACCACAAGATTGAACAAGTGTAAAAGTGTGGATGAATATGTGAATAAAATAATTTCAATCTCCGATTGTCTGGGGAATATTGGTTTTGAAATTGCGGGTGAATGGATTGGAACTTTATTGTTAGCTGGACTACCAGAGAAATATTCGCCAATGATTATGGGTTTGGAAAGTTCGGGAATACCCATTACAGTGGATAGTGTTAAAGTAAAGATTCTACAGGACATGAAGAATGAACCAGATTATAATGCTTTAGAAAAAGAAACAGCATCGGCTTTATACTCTAAGTACAAGAAGAAGAAGCCAATAAGATCTTTCAGATGCCAGAGAACTGGACATATTGCTTCAAAGTGTAATGAAAAGTTAAATATAAAAGAAAAGAAAGCATGTTAATTCTAGTAGTCCTGAGAGAAAGACTACCAATAAAGGTAAGGAGGCATTTTCTGTTTTTTACTCTTTTAATGAAACGTGTGACGCTCATGCCAAATGTTTCCTAGGTTCAAGAGCATCTGTGCATATTACCAAAGCTCTGTGAGGTCAAGGACTGACATTTGAATTTCCACACGGGTCTAAGTTAAGGTGTGAACTCACAGGAAAAGTGGATCTTAATTTGCTTGTGAATGGGAAAAGGAAATTGTTACTGCTCATGATGTACATTATGTAAAGTATATTGCAACTAATTTGTTGTCAGTAAGTGAAATAGTTAAGAAGGGCAATAAAGTTATCTTCTATACAGAGGGAGTCAGGGTGATAGACTCTTGTGGTGATATTGTAGCTACTGCAAGTAATGTAAGAGGTATTTACAAAGATAATACAGTTCAAAATATTGCTGAAACAGGAAATCACTCTGTTTATGCTGCAAAAGGTTTCTTGTGGCATAGGAGACTTGGACATTTGAATACGAAAAGTATGACTTTACTGAAGAATATGGCAACTGGGATGGAAAATTACGGAATGAATAATGTTCAGTGTGAGGTGTGTCTGCAAGGGGAGCAGGTTAGATTGCCATTTGAATCGAGTCAGAGCAGATCTACCGAAGTCTTGAAACTTATACACGCAGATCTCTGTGGACCTAAGGAGAATAAATGCTTAGGAGGTAGCTTCTATTTTTTGACATTTTTTTCATAGATGATTTTTTACATACATAGATGTTTATTTTATAAGTAGCAAGGATCAAGTGAATGATGTATTTGTCGTTTATTGCAAAAAGATCGAAAGGCAGACTGGGAAGAAAATTAAAATTATTAGATCAGACAGTGGATCAGAATATGTAAACAGATGGTTGAAGGAACAGTTGAATGGAACAGGTATTAGGCATCAGACTACCATTTACTACAGTCCTTCTCAGAATGGAGTTGCAGAACGAGCCAACAGAACCATTGTAGAAAAGGCAAGAAGTATGTTAAGCAATGCTGATACTACCTAAGTGTTTTTGGGCAGAGGCTGTGTCAACAGCAGTGTGTTTAATTAACAGATCACCTACCAAAGCTGTGAGACACAAGGCACCTTATGAAGCATCGACTGGGAAGAAACCAGATCTAAAGCACTTAAAAGTCTTTGGATGTGAAGCCATGGTTCAGATTCCAAAACCATTAAGAGGAAAGTGGGATGCAAAATCTCAAAAAAATATTTTTGTTGGCTACTGTGAGGATTCAAAAGGCTACAGATTTTATAATCCTGTAAATAAGAAGATAATAAGCAGTAGATATGTAGTATTTTTGGAGGATTATAGACCTAAAATAAAGGAAAGTAGTCAAAATGATACAGTAATGCAACCAAGCATAATGTGCGATAGTGCTGAAACAGAGATGGAAACTGAAACAGGAAGATGAGAATAAAGAGGAAGCTGATGTGCTACCCGTTAATCAAATTGAAGAAGAAGATTTAACTGAGGAAGTCAGTTTAAGGCGGTCTTAACGTATGGCAAAACCAAAAGAATATCCAGATTATGAAATGTATGCTGCCCAAACAATCAACAATGAACCAACCACAGTTGATGAAGCTTTAGCAAGTTCAAATGCTCAAGATTGGAAAAAGGCTATTGAAAAGGAGCTGCAATTTTTTGTGGATAATAATACATATGAATGGGTTGGCATGCCTGAAAATAAAAAGCCACTAAGAACAAGATGGGTGTTTAGTATTAAAAATCCTGAGAGTGCAATACCGAAATTCAAAGCCAGATTGGCAGTTAAAGGATATTCCCAGAAAGAAGGAATAGATTACAATGAAACTTTCTCACCAGTGGCGAAGTATTCATCGTTAAGATACCATTTAGCTCTTGCAGTAAAGGAAGACTTATTAGTTCATCAAATGGATGTGAAAAGAACCTACCTGAATGGAAGACTGGAAGAGGAAATATATGTGATTCCACCTGATGAAGTTAAGCGACCTTATCAAGGGAAAAGGAGAATTTGGCGGTTGAAGGAAGGCATATATGGATTAAAGCAAAGTGGCCATTGCTGGAATAAATGTTTGCATAAAAGTTTGATAAAACTAGGCATGTTACAGTGAAAGGCAGATTCCAGGATATATCATAAAAGGAGCAATGAAGAAATTGCAATCATGGCCATATGGGTAGATGATTTTTTTTTATTTTAACCAATAGTGAAACCCAGATGGGCTTTTTTAAAGAACAGTTATGGTCAGAATTTAAGATGCATGATTTAGGGGAAATTAATCAATACTTAGGCATGACAATTCTAAGAAGCGCCAGCAGAGAAGAATTATGGATTGATCAGTCTCTGTACACAAGGAAGATCTTAGAAAAGTTCAATATGAAAAATTGTAAACCTATTTCTACTCCTATGGAAAACAATGCAAAACTGCTACTAATTGATGATGACAAGAAATGTAAGGAAAGTGTACCCATTTGGAAGCTGTAGCAAGTCTACTGTACTTAGCACAGACTTCCAGACCAGACATTGCATTTGCCACAAATGCAGTAAGCAAGTTTTGCAGTGATTCGAGAGAAAAGTACTGGATGGCAGTCAAGAGAATATTCTGATATTTAAATGGGACTGCTGATTATAAGTTAAAATATTCTAAAACTGGAAATGTAAATTTGGAGGAATACAGTGATGCAGACTGGGGAAATGAGCTGGAAAGCAGCAGACACTCCATAACTGGAAGTTGTTTTAGACTAATGAGAGGATTGATATTATGGTCATGTAAGAGACAAAGAACTGTTGCTTTGAGTACTGTAGAAGCTGAATATATCGCCCTGTCCTCCACTATCCAAGAAGCTCTTTGGATCCGTACACTGATGAGTGAAATAGAATCTGCTCCAACATTAAAGCCAATTGTGGTATTTTGTGACAATATGGGAGCTATTAAACTTTCAAAAAATAATGTCACCAGTGTAAGATCCAAACGTATTGACATAAGGAATTACTTTATAAGACGACATGTGGAACACGGAAATATAATCCACAGTTATCTATGCACAGAAGAAATGTTATCTGATCTCCAAACCAAGCCTCTCGGCAAGGACAAATTTCAGAAGTTGGTGAAACATTATGGTTTAACCTCAAATGTATAATGTTGGATATCTGAAAAATATTTGTTCAAGGGGGAGTGTTGGGGATATATGAACAAGCATTTTCCAGCGTGCATAGTGGCGCACAAGATATGATGTGCAGAGTGCATTATACTCTGTGCAATATACTTGTTCCGTGTTTGTTGATGGGACAACGTAATATAATTTGGTAGTCAAATGTATTAATATGTGTTGTGCAAATAAATCATAAATTTATTTTGTCCCTTAAATAGTTGTTATCTCTCATTTAGCTGTGTTAATTTGCATAAGCTACAACAGGTGGCTCAGATGGTAGAGCACTTGCCTGCAAAAGGAAAAGGTTCTGAGTTTGAGTCTCAGTCCGATACACAGTTTTAATCTGCCAGAAAGTTTCATATCAGCGCACACTTCACTGCAGAGTGAAAATTTCATTCTGGACACTTACTCCAATTATCAACAACCCGAAAAATATTATCACACTCCCCATCAGAAATAATGACCTCCAAAACCCAAAGACCAACAACAGTTATGCCTCTTCACTCTTCTTCGCACCAAAGCTCGACTCATCTACTTTCACTATGATCCCTGGCCCCCTAATGATCCCATATACTTAAATATGATTGGTGTGATGAGTAATCACATTACAAGGATCAAAACTCTCCAACCCAGCAGCAGCAGGAGCACTACTACAAGTTCTCATAATGGCAAACAACAGCAACAGTTAACCAACTGTCGCCATGACTAAAAGTATCATTATTAACAATACTAAAATTGAAATTGCACCCCATAAATTCACAAGGACCATCAAGAATAGAAGGAAATGCAACTCCTTTCCCCATGCATCTGCATACAGAGTGAGAACCAAACAGTTACTGCACTTTTAGCAACACCCATTTCATGCACAGCATACTTACTTCAGGACTGATAACAAAATTAGCGTGTCAGTGTAACTACATATAACGTAAAGACCAAGTCTTGACTTCTCAAACATTTTGTGCCTGATGGATTGCCACAAATTATCCCGGTGACACCAGCACATGTAGCTGTTGGCAGAACGTAGACATGACACCTTCATCAATTTCATGTTATTCTCATGTATGTGATATTTAGAGTATTCCCCAGTGACACCTAACATTTGCAAAAATTTAATAGTTGATTCACCATCCTCCATCTTACTCCTCAACATTTGACTATTGAAGATTAATTTTCAGCCCATGTTACAAAAAATAACACAGCAAAACCACAACCAAAACAACCAACTAATCAAACAAGCTTTATACCACAGATTATGTGCAATATAAGAAACAAGGGAATATACAATAGAACTAGAAGAAAAGAAAGATATGTTATATAACATAACATTTGATCACTAAAACTAATTGTCACACAAAAAGAAAGTTATTTTCAAAAATAAAATTCATTTATGTACACTTCAAAATAAACATAACTTGCATATAAAACTCACAGTTCATGTAAACTACAGTCATAGTTTTCTCCAATTACTAATGAAAGACAATATTTAATCTCAAGATTCTTAAAAGTTTCACATTGTAAACAAATTACTTCATGGCTCAAAGTCAACAAATGTTTTTGAATGCTCAAATTGACCCAGATTTGTGATCATGATACAATGAAACCAAATTTCTCAAACACAGAATATATAAGTATGCTTTTATGAGGATAGGACAGGTTGTTGGCTGTGGCCTTGGTGAAGTAACTATCCCAGCATTTGCCTGGAATGATTTAGGAAAATGTAATCAAGATGTCTGGACAGAGCACACTCCATCCTCTTGAATATTAGGTCAGTGTCTTAAAAACGGCACTGCCTCATTTGGTTGGTTGCTATTGTACAATCTTTCTTTATTTGCTCCAGATTACAGTGGACATTCAGTTATACAGATTTTTGATTATGCGGGTTGTCAACCACAGGCAAATATCTTTGTAATGTTGTACATGTGTGCACGGGCATGTCGCACTGGCACTACCCATGCCCCGTGCAATCTCTGCCCCACACATTTCATTATTGTTTGAGTTAGACATTGCCAATTGCTGCACCGTGTTGCATCTGTGCTTAAAAATGTCAAAGCACAAGAGAGTGGTGTTATCACTTAAAGGTAAAATAAACACTATTGATGCATAAAAAAGGAGAAACTGGTCGTAAGTTACCCGATAAGTATAGTGTATGTAATTCTACAGTGAGTGATATTAAGAAGAACACCAATTCAGTTTTTAAGTAAACATGTGAAATTGATAGTGAAGACAGGAGTAAACATCAAGAAGTGATGAAGAAACCTAAAAATGAACTTGCGGAAGAAGCTTTCTATTGTTGCTCTTTACAAAAATGATCAGCTTGACAACTGATACCTGGTTCTCCACTCTGTGAAAAGTCATCATAGTTAAATAAAAATATAGGTGGCGATGAATCATCTGTGGCTAGTATTGGATGGTTATACTTATTTAAATTTCATCAGGGAATTTGCAAGGTGGAAATAAAAGGTGGAAAAATGTCTTTTAAAAAAGAATTGGAAAAAATGACTACGAGATTGACTTCACTTACAACACTGATGAAGCTGGATTAAACTGGAAATCATTACTGTCAAAATTTTTAGCTTATTGGTGGGCGTTCAGCATCATGGTATAACGCTAGTAAAGAGCGAGTAACAATATTAGTTTGTGAAACACTACCAGGATCCATAAAATGCCTTTGATCCACATCGGAAAAGCCAGAAACACCAGATGTACACTACTGGCCATTAAAATTGCTACACCAAGAAGAAATGCAGATGATAAACGGATATTCATTGGACAAATATATTATACTAGAACTGACATGTGATTACATTTTCATGCAATTTGGGTGCAAAGATCCTGAGAAATCAGTACCCAGAACAACCACCTCTGGCCGTAATAATGGCCTCGATACGTCTGGGCATTGAGTCAAACAGGACTTGGATAGTGTGTACAGGTACAGCTGCCCATGCAGCTTCAACACGATTCCACAGGTCATCAAGAGTAGTGACTGGCGTATTGTGACGAGCCACTTGCTCGGCCACCATGGACCAGACGTTTTCAGTTGGTGAGAGATCTGGAGAATGTGCTGGCCAGAGCAGCATTCGAACATTTTCTGTATCCAGAAAGACCTGTAACATGCGGTCGTGCATTATCCTGCTGAAATACAGGGTTTCGCAGGGATCGAAAGAAGGATAGAGCCACGGGTCGTAACACATCTGAAATGTAACACCCACTGTTCAAAGTGCCGTCAATGCGAACAAGAGGTGACCGAGACGTATAACCAATGGCACCCCATACCATCACGCCGGGTGATACACCAGTATGGCGATGACGAATACATGCTTCCAATGTGCATTCACCGCGATGTCGCCAAACACGGATGTGACCATCATGATGCTGTAAACAGAACCTGGATTCATCCGAAAAAATGACGTTTTGCCATTCGTGCACCCAGGTTCGTCATCGAGTACACCATCGCAGGTGCTCCTGTCTGTGATGCAGCATCAAGGGTAACCGCAGCCGTGGTCTCCGAGCTGATCGTCCATGCTGGTGCAAACGTCATCTAACTGTTTGTGCAGATGGTTGTTGTCTTGCAAACGTCTCCATCTGTTGACTCAGGGATCGAGACGTGGCTGTACGATCCGTTACAGCCATGCAGATAAGATGCCTGTCATCTCGACTGCTAGTGATGCGAGGCCATTGGGATCCAGCACGGCATTCCGTATTACCCTCCTGAACTCACCGATTCCATATTCTGCTAACAGTCATTGGATCACAACCAACGTGAGCAGCAGTGTCGCGATATGATAAACCGCAATCGCGATAGGCTACAATCCGACCTTTATCAAAGTCAGAAACGTGATGGTTCACATTTCTCCTGCTTACACGAGGCATCACAACAACGTTTCACCAGGCAACGCTGGTCAACTGCTGTTTGTGTATGAGAAATCGGTTGGAAACTTCCCTCATGTCAGCACATTGTAGGTGTCGCCACCAGCACCAACCTTGTGTGAATGCTCTGAAAAGCTAATCATTTGCATATGTCGGTTAAATTTCGTGTCTGTAGCGTGTCATCTTCGTGGTGTAGCAATTTTAATGGCCAGTAGTGTATTAAAAAAAAAAAAAAAATCAGAATACCTTACTGTATGAAAACTAAAAAAGTTGAGCACCAAAATATTCATTGACTGATATGACAACACTTTAATCCCCGACAAAAAAGAAATGTCAAAATGCCATTAATAAACAGGGAAAAGTCCTAATTTTACTGGATGATGTGCCAACCCAGCCTTTGGCAGAACTGTTTGAAAGTGGAATGTTTAACGTAAAATGTTTGCCTCCTATTGTGACATCTTTGCTATAACAAATGGATCAAAATGTTAATGAAACATTAAAATGACTTATAGGAAAACATCAATGGGAAATGCTTCAAAGGAGTATCCCCTTTGTAGCATTTCCCATTGATGTTTATGTCTTTAGGGGTTCTTCTGGCCTCACTTGTGACATTACTATGTATTTTGTTCTGTTTCCACTTACCATGAGACCAATTTTTAGTGCTTCTGTGTCTGTTGGCATGTTTCTTGGAGTGTTTGATATTTCTTCCTACTATGGCAATGTCATCAGCGTATGTGCATATCTTGGTAGTTTTCATAAATATGGTGCCTCTTTCATTGATTTTGCTTACTACACTAAGCAGCCCTATATTGAATAGGACAGTGCAGACACTATCACCTTGCTACACACCTTTAATAAAGTCAAACCTTTCACTTGTTCAAGGACCTTTACTTTTCCTCTTGTCTCTGTCATTGTCATTCTGATTAGTCTTATCAGTTTAGCACATTTACCAACTTCTTCCAGTACTCTTTATAGTTCTTGCGGGTTTATGCTGTCAAAAGCTTGTTTGAAGTCAGTGAATAGGAAATGCAAATCTGTGTCACATTTGTAGAACTTTTCATTTTTAGGAGAAGCATTGTCCTCACATTCCATGATTTGTGGCAAAGGAACTGGATAAAGGACCTGACAGTAACATCATGGATTGTGAGGAAAATGCTTCATCTAGAAAAATGAAAGAAATTGCCAATGAAATTTTAAAATTTAAATATGGTGTCGTAATGGTAATGGGTGAATAAGGTTTGTGCAGAATGACTTCCTACTCAGCTCCTGTATAGTGTTTTTTTGTCAGTCTAGCAGAATGTGGGTGGGCATTATTATGGAGTAGCATCAATTCACACCATCATGTATTACAATTTTTTTAAAAAACCACCTTCAAAAAGGATTTGCTGCCTCTACATCTATTGAAATTTATCCACTTTTTATTTCCAGCTTGCGAATTCCATGATGAAATTTAAATATGTATAATCATCCATTACTTGTATTGATTCGATGCCTCTCATGGTCTGGAAAAAATGATTACAGAATTCGAAAAGATAGATTCATTCAAAGTGCAGTGTTGCAGAGGGAAGAAAGCATTTGATACTATGTCTGTTAAAGATGTGGCCACAGCATTACGAAGGGGGGGGGGGGGGGGGGGGGCTCAAGCAGTGGTGTGAAAACATGCAGTGCAAGGGGAATTGCTCGAATGTTGGACATTCCTGTGAGTGCGGTGCATAAAACCCTAAACATCCTGCATTGCCCATGTTTAGGAGCTGCTTCCTACTGACCTTGACACACAGAAAATGCTGTTTCAAGCTTTTCGTAATGTATTCCCTGATATGAACAGCGCATTGGTAGGTGTACTTACTTAGTGCAGTAAGGATATCCGGATTCTTAGACAGTTATTTATAATGAGTCCAACTACTACTTTCAGTTACTATTCTCAGGACCCTTTCCACAGAGTAAAAACTGTGTCCTTGCTTTGCCCCCTCAGTCCCCAGAAACAATTCCTACAGCTAAGAACCGATTGTCTATGCAAACGGTATGTCACCACGAGACTTTGGCTGTCATAAGGTGACGATCCATGCTGATGACATTCTTTTTGCCAGTATTTTTGCATATTCTTTTAATGTTAATAGTCAGTCACTTTTCATCCCTAAAAACTTTGTATTTGCCACAAAGTCTGTAGATAGACCATCTACACCGAGCGAGGTGGCTCAGTGGTTAACACACTGGACTCACATCCAGGAGGACGTCTGGCCATCCTGATTTAGATTTTCCATGAGTACTCTAAATCACTCCAGGCAAATGCTTGGATGGTTTCTTTGAAAGGGCATGACCAACTTCCTTCCCTATCGTTCTCCAATCCGATGAGATCGATGACCTCGAATCAACCGTCCAACCATCTACACTTAATGTGAGAGAGTTGTTTTCCTTCTTTATGCCAAACTGCATATTGTTTATTTTTTCCATGTTCAGTGTTAATTTATTACACACTACCCAACTGTAAACAATCTTGAAGGTCTCTCTGGTTGTAGTTCTGTGTGTTTCATCTGTGGTTATGATGGTGCTGCACTCAGCAGAGTGAACTTTTTCTCATGTCTTACACCATCTGATGAGACATTGATGTATATTAAGAACAGAATTAGACCCTATGCATTACCCAGAAGAACACCTATGTTTCTTGTCTGACAACTGTTTTACTAAAGATCTGTAATCAGCAAGTGTGTGAACTGTCTCCACCTTTTGCACCCTGTTTTCCAAGTAAGACAGGAGCTGCCCATTTGCTGTTCCTCTTACACCTAGCACTTCTAGCTTTTTTAGTAGTATTTTACAGACAACAGTGTCAGGTATGTTTGTTAATGCAGGGTGTATACGGCCCGGGACAACCAGGAGATCTGGTAAAAACCCGGGAATTTTTCCATCCGGGAGAAAACCGGGAAAAACCCGGGAATTTTTCATTGTTTTAATTTTCAGTTTAATTTTTGTAACTTTGACTGGTAAGCACCAATACTGTAAGAGAGAATATTACTGTATCTCGTTGCTGCAGGATAATTCTGTAGCAATAAAACACGAACAAGAGGGAAAAAAATGAAAATAAAACTTAAGTTGCAAAGGAAGTGCACCATATACAAGAACAAAACACAGTGCTCATACAAGCCTCTGCCAACAGCAAAATTTGTCAAATGCTTTAGGAAGACTATGCAATGTTTCATAACAACAAATTGTCTCCAATGAGCGTGACATCACAACTGTTTACATTAGATTCGTTTGAGCGGTTGCAAGCGAGCTTATGCACATGTGCGGTTGAGTCGCATATTAGTAGCACCTTCTGCTTCTGGCTACAGAAGTGTGGCAGTTAGCTATATAAGTAATAGCAGCAAGCAGCCAGATGCTATCCGGAAATATTTTACTGGTGCACCTAAGCTGCCAGATCCACGTATGCGCAACAGGCACGGAACTAGGGTGCGGTGAGAAACTGGGTTATCTGCCCTGGGCGGCAGTTTCAGTCGGGGGGGGGGGGGGGGGGGGGCAAATTCATATTACTGAAGAAAAAAGGCCTTGTTTCACATAGCACCTAGCATCCAGCACACATTGGTCTATTCAGATTAATGCACATATTTTTGCTCTTACATTGTAGCCTGCATGGTAGCTGTTGTGTGTGTGTTTTTTTCCCCCCTGGCCAGAGGGTTAGATGCCCTCTGTGATAAAAAAAACTGAGTTAATGGATCAACGATGAACTGGAATGGGTGTCTTGCAACGTCTGCCCCGAGCAGTTGCAACAATCGAAAACGAACAAAATGAGATTTAAAAAAATCGATTACTCATATGATTTTGAACACATCTCTGTTGGTTTTTGAACATTTTTTTATCAGATTGTAAGTTGATTTCTGAATGAATCGTAAGTTGATCTTTGGTTGCTTGCATAGTGTATTATGTCACTCAAAACAGCAAGTTATTAGCTAATAGGCAGTAAAAACTACAAATTTTCTGAAGAGTTCTTGTTCTGCCGGTTACAAATAATCCCATCCAGTATTAACTACGAGATTTTTTGAAGAGGGGACAGGATGTCAAACCGCAACTGGGAGCAGGAGAGGCACCACAGGACATTTTGGTTTCCACTGGCCTGAATATGGTTTGATGGCACCCATTACAAAATATTACACGTTTGAATTCCACAGAGCGAAATACAGGGACATGCGATGGAAGAATGCTGTGTGAAGAGATGTGGCACAGCACTTCGACACACAGACCAAATAACATGTCTTACGTTCCCTCGAACATATGTTTTATGCATCAGAATCTTCAGAAATACATGTGCTACAAAATGAAGATTTTTGGCGTCCTACCTCAAACGCTCGAGGGAGGGGGAGCGCCACTATCTAATATTCTCGCGGTTTGGAAATATCGTAGATCCGGTCCTGATGCACGGAGCAGTCTGAGTTGTAGTGGAGAGGTGGTAGTCTCCACGCGATCCGTGTTTATATTAAGTGGTTTTGCTATTTCCTCTTCGTTTATTGCTCTCGCGTCAAATGAAAACAAAACGGATTTCTGTGGCCGGGAGCTATCAAGTGAATTCAAATACATTCACATAATTACGGAAGGCCAAAATATGTTATTAGTTTCAGGTTTTGTTTCCACCTTCCTGACAGTCAAGCGTTAATCGCTTTGCACAACAATTAAGTTATTTTTACGGTTTGTTAAAGAAACTTGACTTTTATCAATCTTTCTGCTGAGGCAGTCGATTTATCTTTTAAGTTTTTACACGTACGAATGTACGGGCTTCCTGCGTCATCATAGCTGCCCAAGCGCGACATCGCCTCTTATCTGGCGCAACTGCTGAAATGAATCAATTTCTAACAGGTTGCGAGAAAATATTCCGATTGGTTGTTTGAAAATTAAATTCAAGTAAAATAAATTTCCTTTTACACAAGATGAACTCTGTGCGCGAATGTCCGATAAATTTCTTAAATCACGGAGCGTTTGGCTCTCATTCAAAAATCAAATCTTTGAGGATGATCATTTAGAATATTTCCGAGCCCAGAAGATCAGACATTTATGTTGTTAAAAATTTTACTGGCACATTTTTGTGATGTATCTTAAAGTGTAACACGCGCAAAAAAGATCGACATTATGTGTGAAAGCTTAGCTTCTCTTGCAGCTTATTAATCTTAGAGACCAATATTATATGTGAAAGCTTTTCATTTCTTGTAGCAACACTATGTATATTACTTTAAACCATTACTTTTTCCTATTTGTGTGTTCGCGCTACTTAACAGTGATGTTGCTATTGACTGACTACATCACATGTCCTATGATCTGAATATCTGCTGTCATCGGCTGCCGAGATCACTTAACATGAGCTACGACTGTCTTACAAAAGTGTATCCCAATCTTGATTTCAATGCTTCAGAAAGTAACATGCAGTGTTCGGTGGAATTCAAATTTACACTTCCGTAATACTAAAATATGCAGTGTACATGTTGCTGCACATCAGACATCTTTCCAAAACATGTTTTTTTCCCTGAGTTTCGTTTTCTAAAGTGCCGGGAAATTCTACGTCGGTGTATAAAACCACAACCATTGAAAGGATTGATAAGTTTTATCGTTCCGAGGAAAAGTATACTGTTACGTAACAAGGAAAACGTGTATTTTCATCCGGAAGAAAGTGTATTGTTAAAGGGGAAATCCAGGATTTTTTTTTTTTTTTCCTTGGCCACGTATATACGCTGTAATGGGCCTTGTATGCTGACTGTACGTACCTGCAAAACAGTGACTGAAACTCGTCCATGCCTGCTAACTTCCCCCCCCCCCCCACCTACTTCAAGCTCTTGCTGCAGGTGAGCTGGTGTCAGGAACATAGGACATTACTTACATATCAGATTTTCAGAAAAGTGTTCAGTATTGCCAAACAAGGCATGTTCATATAATAGTGCAATATATTGGATGATTAGTCTGGGTGTCGTCCTTGTAAACTGTGATCTAAAAAGAAAAAAATGTGTTGGTGCCATAAAAAGATCTTTTTGCTTTTAGAAAAATAATAAGATATCAGAGAATCAAATCTTACTTTGCATTACTTAGTGATGGAAAACCCAGGGTGGAATGTAACAGCATTATGAAAAGGAAAGTTGCTACCCACCATATAGCAGAGATGCTGAGTTGCAGATAGGCACTACAGAAAGACTGGGAAATGCGGTATTTTTGTAGATCATTTGACACATTCTGCATTGTAGCATGATTTCACAAATGTGGATGGGATTGCCTTTCTATTTATTTGGCTTTTCATCGTCATTGCCGAAGAGTTTTGATCATATACTGCCCACTGAAAATAATTTCATATGCAGTAGTAGTAGTAGTAGTAGTAGTAGTAGAAGTGGAATTAGTATTCATCTATAGATCGCTTTTATAAGGACACTGAGCATGCCATGGTATTACAATTTAAGAACAAGAAAAATAACATAATTTATACAAGTATTTACATATTTAAATGTGGTGTTTGACAACATGGAAAATGCTGAAACACATTCTAAGATTATGTATAATGAAAAATTAACGACAGACATTTCCCATAGAAGCAAACACACAGAATTCTCCAATTCCACAATGGAATATGAATGTTTTGAAGGCTCATGAACATTAGGACCCTGCACCAGCACTTTCACATAGCCTTGATATATATGAGGTCTGTTCAAAAAATTCCAGAACATTCATAATTTCATGCCAGTGGCATGTTGGAACGAAACGCAGTTGGCATCCCACACATGCCTGTGTTTAATGTTGACTGCTGGAAGTTTCATTGTTGTATGTCCATTATTTATTGTCCAGTGCTACATTGAGTATAATGTTGTCTCTCACAGTTTGCGAATTGCAGGATGGCAGAGTTAGAGGAGCAACTTGCCTGTTGCGTGAAACTCAAGATAACCTTTACACAGACACGCCAAATGATGTAGGAAGCCTATGGTGATGAGTGCTTAAGCTGTACTCAGTGTTACAAATGGTTCACAGGACATTCGACGTCTACCGATGATGCTTATGTCAGGAACGTCAGCGAAATTGTGCATGCCAATGGAAGACTGACTACCTGAGAGATTGCAGAAGAATGTAACATTTCAGTTGGATTATGTCATGAAATCCTGACAGAGCATCTTGGAATGCATTGTGTTGCTGCCAAGTTCGTCCCATTGCTCATAAGTCAAGACCAGAAAGATCTTTAACTCACAATCTGTGAGGAGATTTTGGATCACGCAAATGAAAATGAGGTGTTCCTTAGGAGAAACAAAACTGGTGATGAGACATTTACGATGTTGAGATCAAGGTTAAATCTTTATAATGGTTTGGGAAAAGTTCTCCGTGACCAAAAAGAAGTTCCTCAGGCTCAGATCAAATGTCAAAGCCGTGCTGATAGTTTTCTTTGATTTTGAAGGATTAGTTCATCATGAATTTGAGCAATAGGGACAAACTGTTAATCGATGGTATTATCAGGATCAGTTATAACATCTGCAAGAAAATGTGTGGGAAGGAAGTGGCCTGAAATGTGGTGAGACGGTTAATGTCTCTTGCATCATGATAATGCACCTGCACATTCATCCCTGTTGGTGGTGACTATTGCGCTAGAAACAAAATCACTGTGCTGCCTCATCCTTTGTATGCTCCAAACCTAGTCCTTTGGAATTTTGGAAATAAAAAGAAGTTGATCCCATTGAAAGGATGAAGATTTGCAATGGTAGATGAGATAATAGAAAATTCACAGCAAGAGGCATACCAAGACTGCTTCTGAAAGTGGACACAGCATTGTGTGCGGCGTATCAATTGTGGAGGAGAGTACTTTGAAGGAAAACATGCACAATAGGTAAAAGGTAAGTGTAGAAAAATTTTGTTGACAGAGTTCTGGAATTTTTTGAACAGACCTCATTTGAGAAAAGAAATGAAATGAATTTTTAGATTGAGTATCTCTTGATTTTAAATCTTCTAATACAATCCTGTGGTGCGTTGTGTTGTCAATAAGAAGAGGATTAAAACGGTGTGCTAATTATTACTCATGTTTATTATTGGTCTCCATGTTAATAATGAAAGTTAAAACCAAACAGCCAGCATTATTTCACTGTAGATGTTGGGGGGGGGGGGGGGGGGAACTGAAGTATTCTACTTCACTGGGTTTCTAATGAGAGACAAATAGAATGTTTTACATGTTTTACATCATAAGAATAGTCAGAATTGTGATTGTGTACAAATGATGTATAATAGCAGATAAAATTTCATTGCCATTTTGGTTAGCTACTGAAGGTGGTAGGGGTAAAATACAGGGAGCGAAAGGCTGTTTACAATTTGTACAGAAACCAGATAGCAGTTATAAGAGTCGAGGGGTATGAAAGAGAAGCAGTGGTTGGGAAGGGAGTGAGACAGGGTTGTAGCCTATCCCCGATGTTATTCAATCTGTATATTGAGCAAGCAATAAAAGAAACAAAAGAAAATTTTGGATTAGGTATTAAAATCTATGGAGAAGAAATAAAAACTTTGAGGTTCGCCGATGACATTGTAATTCTGCCAGAGACAGCAAAGGACTTGGAAGGGCAGGTGAATGGAGTGGATAGTGTCTTGAGAGGAGGATTTAAGATGAACATCAACAAAAGCAAAACGAGGATAATGGAATGTAGTCAAATTAAGTCAGGTGATGCCGAGGGAATTAGATTAGCAAATGAGACACTTAAAGTAGTAAAGGAATTTTGCTATTTGGAGAGCAAAATAACTGACGATGGTCGAAGTAGATAGGATATAAAATGTAGACTGGCAATGGCAAGGAAAGCATTTCTGAAGAAGAAAAATTTGTTAACGTCGAGTGTAGATTTGTATGTCAGGAAGTCGTTTCTTAAAGTATTTGTATGGAGTGTAGCCATGTATGGAAGTGAAACGTGGACAATAAATAGTTTAGACAAGAAGAGAATAGAAGCTTTCGAAATGTGGTGCTACAGAAGAATGCTGAAGATTAGATGGGTAGATCATGTAACTAATGAGGAGGTATTGAATAGAATTGGGGAGAAGAGGAGCTTGTGGCACAACTTGACTAGAAGAAGGGATCGGTTGGTAGGACATGTTCTGAGACATCGAGCGATCACCAACTTAGTATTGGAGGGCAGTGTGGAGGGTAAAAATCGTAGAGGGAGACCAAGAGATGAATACACTAAGCAGATTCAGAAGGATGTAGGCTGCAGTAGGTACTGGGAGATGAAGAAGCTTGCACAGGATAGAGTTGCATGGAGAGCTGCATCAAACCAGTCTCAGGACTGAAGACCACAACAACAACAACGACAACAACAACCAAATTATCATGCACTGGGAAAAGAGGTGTACCCCTCTCAAAAGCCACTGTGATTTTCTGTACTGGTATATATAGTGGAGATGCTGAGTCGCAGATGGGCACAACAAAAAAGACTGTTCCAAATAAAGTTTACCACCCATAAGGCCTTTACACACACGCGCACACACGCACACACACACACACACACACACACGCACACACACACGCTCGACTGCAGTCTAAGACAACTGTAGCCACACTGTCAATCTATGCTGAATTTTCCAATGTTTGAAAAATTATAATGAGGAATTTACAAAATTAGAACTGTGAAATAAACATAGTTCACAGAGAGCTGCTTCTTCTTTTCCTCCTCCTCTCCTCCTCCTCCTAAAATGCTTTAGTTGTTTAAAGATGATACCAGCAGTGAAGTTATTGTACCACATGCCCATATGTTGTTATATTTTTGCACGGAACAATTTTTCTCACACTGGCAGCAAGGATGTTTTTCTTTGCTAAAGATTTTACTGTTCTGAAACTTTCATAAAGGCTCTTGAATTATGCTTCATCATTATGTAAAGTTCTTATAACATAAGAAACATCTGAATGGATGTATGGAATCCATTACCTGGTATGTACTTCAGTAATTAGTGGCATACATTATATCACTCTGAGGCATTTTCATTCTTGGAAGTTTGAAGTAGAAATCTGCCCAGTGTATTAGTATGGGTCAGAACTTTTCCAGTTTCATTCAATCAAGACCATCCAGCTAGTTGGCAGAAATGAGTGCTGTTTCACGCAAAGACACACTTTGAGTGTGTCTCATCTTGAAGCATTTCAAATATTTGTCATGTAAAGTGCCCCACAATCTTTTCTTACTTTGCTGGAGAACTGTGATTGGCAAGAGTCATTCAGAGGATGTTGTTGGTTTCTTTTCCTGATGGTGATTGTTGTTTCTGAGCTAAGGAGCAAAATCAGAGAGCTCAGTTAAAGCACAAAGTGAAAACTACTTTCATTAATCACCCCCAGCTGTGGCAGTTTACAGTAGTGCATGGTATTGTTTGATATGTAAATACATAGTGGTCAAATAACACCTGGGTGGTGAGGTACGGTGCTCTGACAAGTTCACCCCACTACTGCAGACGAATAGGTACCCTTTCCAGAGTAAGTAATAATGAATACTTTGAAGACAGTACTGTAATGAACAGTAGTACATTGAATATTTCTAGGAACTTTATTTTTAGTGCACAACAAGAACCTATACCATTAATCAGCTGACAACACTACTTGAATCTGATTCAACAACAGTAACTGGCCAGTAACACTAGAAACTCACTGTAGCGTCAGATACACAACACCTGAGCAAGGTGAATTTACAATACAGTGGTGTTGCCTGGGAACTCCAAGGGGCATGTCCTGAACCCTGCTCGGATTGGCCCAGCCATTGACAGTGTGCAAGCATGCACTATCTTTGCAGGTGTCTACTTCTTCCTTTGAATTGAATAGGGACATAGAATAGAGCACCTGCCACGTAAGCAGGAGATCCCAGGTTTGAGTTCCGGTCGTGGCACACATTTTCAACTGTCCCCGTTGATATTTATCAACACCTGTAAGCAGCTAATGGTTTGGACTCATTGTAATTTCGTTCTCCGAGGGCTGCAAGATCACCAATGTTATCTGTTCTTTCAGACATGTTCGAAAGAACAGATACCATCTTCATATAGATAAGGCTTATCAGCCAATGATCTTCTTCAGTGCAGATCCACTCACATTGCCCGAACTTTTTCCGGGAACCGGTAGGTTGACTGCTGCCGAGTAATGAGCTTAGTGGCCAGGGGCACTACAAAAGTAGTGTATGGACAGTAAGCTGGAAGTGTGGGTCTCACGGGGAGCTTGCCAGAGATAAGTCCCTGCAGCCGCACTGCCCTCTGTGTCCTCAATGGCTGAGTCAGATAGAGTGTCTGCCATGTAAGCAGGAGATCCCGGGTTCGAGTCCCAGTCGGAGCACACATTTTCAACTGTCCTCGTTGATATTTATCAATACATGTAAGCAGCTAATGGTCTGGATTCATTGTAATTTCATTCTTAGAGAGCTGCAAGATCACCAATGGTATCTGTTCTTTCGGACATGTCCAAAAGGACAGGTGCCATCTTCATATTTTATTTTATGTTTTAAAGTTGAACATATAACCATTTTCATCAGAATTTTTTAGTGATGACGCTAGTAACTGCTCTTCAGCTTTTGTTAGTCGTAACTATATTCATAATTATTAGCCTTTTATATGCTCTACCATAGTGGATTAGTGTATGTGAGAACCATGGTAAGCAGCTTCACTTTTTTAGTAGAAATGTAGAAACTAGATTGCTTCTATGAGGAACAAATTATGTTATATAGTGCTTCCCTATATATTATCATTAATAAAGTTTTTTATTGTATTGTACAGTTATGATGATTGATACTATGTGTCACACATTCATACATTAAAATTTTTGTGTGGGTGATTTAGCCATCTCAAAGTAAATGGAAGTTAATCAGCTTTTATAGTACAGTTTTCTTATTTCCTCTCTGTTCATAGTGGACCAGAAGGAACATGTTTTGAAGGAGGTGTATTTCCAGCAAAGCTTGTATTTCCTCCTGACTACCCACTGAGCCCCCCAAAAATGCAGTTTACTTGTGAAATGTTCCATCCAAACAGTAAGTATTATGTAAGTAATGGTGGCGTACCCAGTAAGATTAGAATCCTTAAAAAACTTGAACAAATTTTGTTTCACATTCTCCTCAGATGATCAAGATAGTCATCCATTGTTTGCATTTATAAGCATTTGATTTGTTTTAAAATTTTTAAAAAAGAAAAAAAGCTATGCCTTAAATACCTCTGCTACATCCAGTATCTTGTTTCCAGGCCAAAATGTGCATTTATTAGGCTGACAATAAGAAGATAATTGTGTAAACATTCTCTGTGTAGTTTATGCAGATGGCCGTGTGTGTATCTCTATTCTACATGCTCCTGGGGATGATCCTATGGGCTACGAGTCAAGTGCCGAACGATGGAGCCCAGTACAGAGTGTAGAGAAAATCCTCCTTTCAGTTGTTAGTATGTTGGCAGGTGAGTTAACAGGCAATACTGTGCAGTATTGTGTTTTCTTGTTGGTTATATTTGTGGTATTTACAGCTAATAATGACGGATGATATAATAGTGTAAATAATTTTCATTTGATACAAATGTCAGGTACTGTTGACTATCAGTGGGTGATTCTGAAAAATCTGTGTACACGTTTAGTATTTGGTTACTGTGTGTTCCTTTGACACTTAATGCTATGTTAATTGTAATTACTTCACAAATGTATTTTATAATTATTCAGTTACTGTCGTATGTTTCAAATGACTATTGGTGCAAGCACTGTCACCTGTTTCATTCTTGTTGTGTGAAATTGTGATTTTAACCTTTGTTCATATCTATTTTGCAATTGTTTTGTTTAATGGTATTGTATTTTTTGTATTATTATTTTTCTTTTTTTTTTTTTTTTACTCTTTATTATGGAATTGTCAGTTCCAGTTCTGTAGTTGAGGTTTTGTTATTGCTTGTAATGATTTCAATTGCATAATCAACTCTCTCATTTGACAGAAGCCACATACTGTGTTTACATGTTTACCTTTGTCATGGAGTGGCCCTGTCTGAACAGTTTACTGTACACAGCTTGCTATGTCTGCTCGCCATGCTTGCGCCACATGGTCAAGAGAATTTTTTCCGCATTACATATGACAACAAGACCATGACTTTAGCACAACTTTGTAAGGATTTAGCACGAGACTGTTGTCAATGTGAGTTCTTTCTTTTATCCACTAGAAAGCTGTAACTTTAGCACAATTTCCTGTTTTGTTTAATTGCAGGCAATCTGACACTGTTCTGAAAATGAGAATGAAGTCGGATGTAGTACAATAAATGTGTAACTATATAGCTAAGGTGGTTTTCATTAATCATTAAAATTTGTCAGCTGTGGTGGTCAATTTGATAAAGAATATTTCATGTGCCTTTCCTGTGATTGGTTTTATGTGGGCATTCCATATTAAATTTCTCCGTAAGCACACTCCCTGTTACTTAATCTACATGTACATGCATGTTCTGCAAGCCACTGTATGGTGCTTGGTGGTGAATATCTTTTACCATTACTAGTCATTACCTTTCCTGTTCTACTTGTAACTAGATTTTGGGACAAATGACTGTTTGTATTCCTGTGTGTGATCCCTAATTTCTGTTATTTTATCTTAATGGTCCTTAAGCAAAATATACGTTGGTGGCAGGAGAATTGTTCTGCTGTCTGCTTCAAATGCCAGTCCCCTAAATTTTCTTAGTGGTATTCCACAAATAGAACATCTTCTCTCCTGGGATTCCCATTTGAGTTCACGAAGCATCTCCTTCATAAGTGTTGATGAAACCTACCAGTAACAAACCTAGCAATCCGCCCCTGAATCTCTTTGATGTCTTCCTTTAATCTGACCTGGTGGGGATTCCAAACACTTGAGCTGTACTGAAAAATGTGTTCCATTAGCATTCTATACATGGTCCCCTTTACAGATGAATCACATTTCCCTAAAATTCTCCAATAAACCAAAGTCAACCATTCACCTTCCCTTCATGCTCATTCCATTTCATTTTGGTTTGCCACATTACACCTAGGTATTTAATTGATGTGACTGTGTCAAGCAGCACACTACTAATGCTGTACTAAGATATTACAGTATTGTTTTTCCTACTAATATGCATTGTCTTATGTTTTAAATGTAGGGAAAGGAAGAGTGCTACATGCCCTAAAGATGACACATTTAAGTTGCAGACAGGCACAATCGAAAGATGTTAACACACACACAAGCTTTTGGCCACAACCTTCATCAGAAAAAGAGAAACGCACATCATTCATTCACACAAGCAAACACACCTCATGCACACACGACTGCCAACTCTGTCAGCTCAGGCCAGAATCCAACTATCAAGTGGGGTGGGAAGTAAGCAGCAATCTGGAGGGGGTGGGGAAGGGGAAGAGACAGCAGCATATGGGAGAGGGGGGGGGGGGGGGGAAGAGAGAGAACAACTGTCTGGTGGAGTGTACAGGGACTAGAATGTCAACATGACAGTGTCAGGAGGTTATGGGGTGGGGAGGTGGGGGAAAAAGGAGAGGAGCAGGGAAAGATTGGGGGGGGGGGGGGGGCTGCTTTGGGAGAGGACAGGAAACAAAGAGGGTGTGAGATGAGTATGGGGAGACAGTGGTGTGGAAACTGTTGGGTGGAAATTTTTGGAACAGTATGTTACTGTAGGTTGAGGCAGGATAATTACAGGAGCGGAGAATGTGTTGTAAGATTAACTCCCATCTGCACAGTTCAAGTTCAGAAAAGCTAGTGGTAGAGTGGAGGATCCGAATGGCTCTGGTAGTGAAGCAGCCATTGAAATCAAGCATGTTATGCTCAGCTGCACAGGGTGGTCTACTTTGCTCTTTGTCACAGTTGGACGGTGGCCGTTCATCCTGGTGGACAGCTGGTTGGTGGTCAAACCAATATAAAAGTTGTGCAATGATTGTGGCAGAGCTAGTCAATAACATGACTGCTTTCACAGATGGTCCAGTTCTTGGTGATGTGGGATAAACCTGTGACAGAACTGGAATAGGAAGTTCTGGGTGGATGTATTGGGCATGTCTCACACCTGGGTGTTCCACAGGGATTTGATCCTTGTGGCAAGGGGTTAGGATTAGTGATGGCATAGGGATGGGCTAGGATGTTGTGGAGGCTAGGTGGGCAACAGAATAATACTTAAGGAAGGGTAGGAAGAATGTCGGATAGGATGTCTCTCATTTCAGGGCATAATGGTAGGTAATCAAAGCCCTGGCAGAGGATGTGGTTCAGTTGTCCCAGTCCAGGGTGGTAATTGGATGACGAAGGGGGCACTCCTTTGTGGCTGGTTGTTGGGGGTGGTGGGAGGATTTGGGGTGTGAGAGGAAATGGCACAGGACATCTGTTTACAGACTAGGTCTGGGAGATATTACCTGTCTGTGAAGGCCTTTGTGAAACCCTCAGCATAGTGGGCAAGGGAGTTCTTGTCACTGCAGATGTGCCATCCCCACATGGCCAGTCTGTATGGGATGGACTTTTGGTGTGAAAGGGATAACAGCTGTCGAAATGCAGGTACAGTTCATGGTAGGTGGGTTTAATGTGGACAGAGGTGCAAATGGAGCCACCAGAGAGGAGGAGCTCAATGTCTTGGAAGGTGGCACACTGTGTTGAGGAGGATCAGTTGAAGCGGGTGGGAGAGGTGTTGACACTATGGAGGAACGAAGATAAGATGTCTTGGTCCAGAGTCGAGATCATGAAGATATCATCAGTGAACGTAAACCAGAGTAGGATTTTGGCATTTTGAGAGGCTAGGAAGGTCTCTAGTTGGCCCATAAACAGGATGGTGTAAGAGGGTGCTCATTGCTGTGCCAAATATTTGTTTGTATACCTTCCCTTCAAAGGAGAAGTAGTTGTGGGTTATGATAAAGGTGGTAAGGTGTATGAGGTATTGTTGTATAGGAAAGTGATGTCAACAGTGACAAAGAGGAATCCAGGAGGTAAAGGGGTGAGGATGGTGGATAGTCGGTGGTGTAAGTTGTTGTATCCGTGACCGTTTAGGTCGCAGGGTTGCCGTGAGGGAAAGCGCAGCGGGACCTTCGGAGCGGTTCGTGAACAACAACACAAATGGGAGAGGACGGACACAAGAACGAAGGACAACCGAGCGAGACCTAACAAACAACAAGCAAGAAACAACAGAGTCACAAGAAAACCACACGAATCAACCACGTCCACTCATACAAGGGACAAAGTAATGTAAATACGCTGTCTGAGGCAAGATGTCGATAGACACGTGCAACGAGACTGACTATTGGAGCGAGAGGCAGGCGCTTAAATATTCGATCAGGGGTGCTGCTATTTGCCGCTGAGACTGCGTGTTCCACCGTGGTGCCCTCACATTAAACATGGGCCATGAGGCGCGCGCTGCCATGGCTTATGGCGTGAAGGTGCGGAACCTTTAGGGGTCTTCGACGTCCATGCCATCTGGCGCAGATTCGAAACCTGCAGCGCGCAGTACCAGATAAGTGGTTGGTGTCTTTGACGTGGGAGGCTGGATTATGGGAGGTGTTGGTCAATGAGGGCCGATATTCTTTCAGTGGGGGCACAATAACCAGCCACCCTGCGGCATCCAGTGTTGTCAGGTTTGCGGACTTTGGCAAGCATTTAGAAGGTTGGTGTGCCGGGAGTCATAGGGGTGAGGAGGGAAATGGATTCAAGGGAGAAAACCTAGGAAGGGCTTAAGGCTTTAAGCAGGGATTAGAGGTTGTATTTGACTTCTGGAATGGGATCACTCAGGCAGAGTTTGTGTGTGTAGTAGTCAGAAAATTGGTGGAGGCCTTCTGCCAGATAGTCACTGTGATTTGTGACAACAATGGTGAAACCTTTTGTCTGGAAGTAGAATGATTAGGACATGATTTGTTTTGACATTATGTATGACTTCTCTTTTTTCTGCTGAAAGGTTTGTGTTCTGAGGAAGGACAGTGAGGCCGTTAGAGGTAAGCAATTCCTAGAATCTGATCAGTGGGTGGTTCCATGCAAGGGGGAGGTTGGGGGGGGGGGGGGGGGGTTTGGAGGGGGAGAAGATCACAGTTAGATGATGGTATGAAATGGGAGAGGCAGGGTTCAATGTTAGCTTTGGTTGGAGGGATTGGCGGCAAAGAGATGTTTCCAAGCAGGAATTGGGAGGACAACGGTAGGCCTCTGACAGTTCCAGCATAATTAAATTTGGGTGTGGGGCTAACGGTGAGGCCTTTGGCTAGGACAAAAACTTCTATGGAGCTGAGGGATTTGGTGGAAAGGTTAACAACAGTGTTATGGCAATGTTTTGGCTCTGGTTTGGTGGCGTGTTAGTAAGGAGTTTTGGGGGATGTGACAAGTTGAAAAGGTCACCTAGACAGGGTTTAGATTCTATGAGTGGTGGATGCGGAGGAACAATGTGTGTAAGTTAAGTCTTGGATAGTGGTGCCCTGAGGCAGTAGTAGAATGTCAGCAGGTGCTGGAGGGCAAGGAATTCAGTTTCAGAAATGTGATGTTTGAAACAGGGATTGCACAATATCAGTATCTTGCAGAGGGAGTAGAGATGTTTCTGGGATGCTTGTGCCCTGGAGACCTGTCTTTGCAATACTAGGTTTATGACATCAAGGGACTGGCGGAATCTGAAAAGGTGAAGGTCATTGTGAAAGTAGGGATGGGATCCAGAGAAAGGAATTTTTATGGTTAGGTCATTTGGGGGGATTCCATGGTTTAGGCAGCATTTAAGAAATAGAATGTGGGTCTGGGTTTTAGCCATGAAAAGGGATACTTTCCTGAACTGATGCAGAAAGATGGAGACGACTCCATTGTGGCAGGAATGGTGTAAAGGAAATTGGAATGACATGGCAGAATAGGTGGTCATGTGTGCTTCTGACAAAGGCTATGGCTGAAAGCTTGTGTGTAAGTGTCTTTTAATTGTGCCTGTCTGCAACTTATCATGTCATCTTTACCATAAGTAGCAACCTATCTTTTCCTATGTTGCTGATATTTGTACCTGGAGTTTCCATTGTTTGATTTTACATTATATTTTTCTACATACCGAGCTAGCTGCCATTCAGAACACCAAGTAAAAATTTTGTGTAAGTCATCTTGTATCCTCCTACAGTCACTCGTTAGAGACACCGTCCCATACACCACAGCATCATCAGCAAAAGGCTGCAGATTGCTGCTCATCCTGTCCTAATTTGTGTATATAGAGAATAAGGCGTGGATGTTACTGCTTCTAGTGATTGATTGGCAATGGTGTAATTACACAAGAATGTTTTTTCTGCCTATTTATGTGTAATACATTACATTTGTTTGTATTGAGAGTCATCTGTCAGTACCTGCACCATGCGTCATTCCTCTGTAGGTCTTCCTGCATTTCACAAAAATCTTCTAGTGTTGTGACTTCTCTATATACAACAGCATCATCCGGGAAACAGCCTCACTATGCTTACTTTTATGTCTGTTGATTTTTCTCTGGTAACAATGACCCGTTGTATTCAGATTGCTAGGAACTCTTTAATCCAGTCATGTAATTGGTCTGCTATCCCGTATGCCCGCATGTTGTTCATTAGACAACGATTTCTAACTGTATAAATGCCTCCTGGAAGTCAAGGAACATATAATCAACCCTGGTGTCAGAATCTGCTGCCTTCTGGGTCTTGGGGATGAAAGGAGTGAGCTTGATTTTACATGATTGTGCTTTTTAGAATCCAAATTGATTCATGCATAGGAGACTTTTGGTCTCCAAACAACATGAGCAAAAAATTTGTTGTAATATTTTACAGCAGACTGACATAAAAAATATAGGCCTGTAGTTTTGTTCTTTTGTTTGATGAATCTTCTTGGAAACTCAAATGATATATGTATTATTGCAATCAAGAGGAATGCTTCATTCCTCCACCTACCTATGTTAGATTGGTGCTAGAAGATGAGCAAATTATTTTGCATACTCCAAACATAAATGCATATGGGTATCCCATCATGTCCAGAACTTGTATTTACTCGGTTGAGTTGTTTAGTTGACTCTCCATCCTGCAGCCACTTATTTCATTCAATGATTGAAAGGAAGAAATGCAGCATGATCCTGCTCATTGAAATAATTTTGTAAAAAGGGACTCCAGTTCCTTCTTGCACAGAATTTACAATGAGATTGCAATTATAAATAAAACCTACAACCAATTGTAACTGGAGAATGATCTTCAGTTTTGAACCTTAATTTTTGTATGTACAAAATTCTTCATACTTTACAAATCCTTTATTTGGATAAAATTTTACACATGACTTGTGTTTCAGGATGGAAATCCTTTCTTCAGGTGCTACAGGAAACAAGGAAAACTAGAGGGATTCTTCATAAAATTAATTTACATTTAAAAGTCCCATGCAAATGTGAACATGATAATATACCTTGATTGCTTACAAGAGTCATACCAGTCGTGTAAAAAATCCTTTTATATTTTATGCTGTGGTTTTATTAATTTTGTACTTTGTACTACGGTTTTATTAATTTCATTTCTTGACAATTTCATTTGACCTTTTTATTATTTTTAATTCTTGACAGTTGTGTTATACATTGCATGTCTTGCTTTTATTGTTTACTCTGTACTAGGCCTATCGTAGCTAATACCATACATAAGCAAGCTGGATTTAGCATTATTTGTAGTGGATGGCATTTGGAAGGAAACAAGGTGGTGCGGCTGTGTTAGCTGTGGTTGAACAATGATCTCTCCCACCCTCGGTATTAGTTCTGGTTGTGGCCACTCTCTGATGTATATGTGTACATAGAGAAGTCTCATTGTGGTTCATGCGGTAGTGTGGTGACCGGTCTTGATGGGCTTCCACAATATGCATCAGGCTGGGCACTTACATGGTAAGCTATGTTTGAGGTTCACAAATTGGCGTTCTACACCTTTTATGTCTTCTTTTCTAATTTATTAAGTCCATGCCACACATCTGGTTGTTTGCAGTTGGTCCATAGATTACATTAGGCTAGCAGTGTGTGCTTATTCGCTGTTACATTCATGTTTTTTCAGTTAAGCCTCATTGCCCGGTGTGGTACTGGTTGACTCTTAGAACCTTTTTGTGCCTCACCCACATGGGATCTCACATCCTAGTTGATAATTTTGCTGGATTTTTTACTTGACTGATAAGACTTTCTCATATGCAGTCGAGGTATAACCTGATGTTCGCATTTGTATAGGCTCTTTTAATGTTAATTAATTTTATAAAGAATTCCTCTTAGTTTTTCTTGTTTTTTTGTAGTGCCTGAAGATGAGATTTACATCCTGAAACCCAGGCATGTGTACAGTTTTATCCAAATAAAGGATTTTTCAAGTACATCTAGAATGGATTTATTCATATGAAAAAGAAATTAACTAACAATAGTTGTGGATGTCCCACAAAGAGTATATCACTAAGTTCTAGATCAGTACAATATTGCAATGCAAAGTTTTGAGCTGGCTAATGGCCTGCAATGTTTGTTCAATACATAACTTAAAACAAAATAGTTAAATTGGTATACATTTGTGACCATATCTTTAGCAACCCCACCAGCGGACGTCCAAATTGAGGCAAGCGAACTGGCATGGTCACAACAGTGGAGTAGTTTAGGAGCCTGCCTTGCAGGTTGCACGAGTCACATCATATGGGCAGACCCGCTGACATCAGTGTTTATTATTAAGCAGCAGTAAGTGGAGGAGGCCAGTGCTCCTGCAGGATTAGACAGTGGCGATCCTGGCCTAGCATTCATGTCGAGAGTTGTCGTGTACTTAGCCACTCATGCCAGCTGCATGCTGAGGTATTGTTGTGCAGGTATCTCATGGGGTATGGGCACTGCACTTCCCATGGTTCAATTCGCAGGGCTAGTTAGTCCGATTTGCGGGTTTCTGTTACGCGGTCATGGCCGATTCTCCATCGACCAAAAGTACTGTGCTGACCGCATTGAATAGCAGTGTTGTCGTGCCTTCTGCAGATACTAAAATATCTACACAAGCCCTGCTCATTGTCAGATAGTGGACTAGACAGCGGTCACAACCATAGATTTCCATTACCAATTCATGATCCTCAGTTTATGCCGCTGTAAGGCAGTTCCTACCATTCTCCACTTCAAAATATAGTGATTATGACAGAGATAAATATTATTAATGAAACTGACTGAGAAATGTTTGAAATCATTGCTTATGTGTCTAGAAGAAGCATAATGACGTGATTCAAACATGACTTGCGAAACTAAGGAAAAATGATTTTACTCATGTTGGAGTATACATTGTGTTGGTAGGTTGACGGATATGTGGGAGTTAATATAATGGGAGTTAGTGAAGTGAGGTGACAGGAAGAACAGGACTTCTGGTCAGGCCTATAATGACTAAGAAAATAGCAGTGTGGGTGTGGAAATCAAGAGATATGCACACATGTCTCATTTTTATCTGTGATTTAATAATACACAGTCAGATATTAACACATATATCTGATTCTTGTCTGTATGAATGGACACATATTCACTCATATGCTTCATTTTTTTCTGTGGGAATACTGTGTGCAGCTTAATGAATACATTATCATAGTCAAGACGGACACTAAGCCAACACCAATCAAAGTAGTACAAACTGATACACCAACTAGCTCTGCAGATGACATTGGAAGAATGTATGATGTGTAGAGATCAGGTGTGAATGGCCTCTACTGTAGGTTGTGGAGCTGGGCTGCTAGTGGTCAGGAAAGTCTCCAGGTCATCACATTGGGTGTGGTTGCAGTGGTGTAGTGGTTGGGTACCACATGGATTCCCAGTGTCCCATCATAAAAACAGCACTTACATATACTCTTTTATTCCATGCCAAAATACATTGATTGTGCTGGTGCTCAGCACTAGTCAACACACCCAAGGCGTTGCCCAGATTCGGTCAGTGAAGCGTGCTTGGATCAGTGTGCTGCCATATCATAGCCAGTGGACAGTGGCATCTGTGCAACAGGTAGCAGTCACACAAGGTGACTTGGTCGGCAGTGTAGCACTGATTAAGACCAAGAAGCAGGGTGGCAAGCAGCAGCTGGAGCAAGCAGCAGCTGGAGCAAGCAGCCTCAGCAACTGGTGAGAATACATAGCTCAGTGCAGTATCAAACTACCGACGTCAGCACAGATGGTGGCAGCTCACAGGAGTGATGTGTGCCTACACAGGTGAAGACTGGCAGCAACAGAGGTTGCACACACAGGCAATGGTTGTTAGGTGGCTAGATGGCCCAGTCATGGACTATGGACCTCCAAGTTAGGATGCCTACAGTAATTGGAAGTTTTTGTATTGGCTTGTGTGCCACGCCCATTCAGCCATGTTAATAGCATGTCAGCTAAGATGGTATGAACATAAGAACAACAAAGCACCCAGTCCCCAAGCGGAGGAAAATCTTCGACCTGACTGGGCATTGAATCGGGGTCCATTTGCTTAGCATCCACCACACTGACTGTGTGGTTACTGAAGCAGACTGGGTGGAAGTTAACCAAAACGGCAACCTCACAGCTAGTGGAGACAGCATCTGGCATTGGCAGTTGCACCAGATCTTCTCTAAGTAAGAATTAAGGGCATTTTTGAAGTCTTTGTGATACGTAATGTATGTCTTTGTTTCCCCCATCAAGTGCAAATTGGTCATCTGTAGCAATTACTCATCCGTCTAGAAACCTAGCCTTGCAGATGCCAACAACCAAGTGTAAATGCCAACACATCCACCAATGCCATGTCCGGTGCAGAAGGCAGCAGCTGGGCGAGGTGACGTAGTCGGCACTACAGCCATGTTTCTCTGACTTAGATCTCGAAGCATGGGGGGTTATGATAGCCAGAGCCGTTATGACTGATACAAATACATAAATCAGCACGAATTCACCAGAACCTGCAGATTCAAACTGTGGAATCCAGTGTGGGTGATGGTGGCTGACAGCAGTGACCTGTGCCTGCACAGGCGATGACGGGCAGCAACAAAGTTAGCTCTCATGTAGGCAGTGGCAGCTAGTGGGCCCAGGCATGAACTGCAAATCCCCCCAAGTAGGTGGCCTGTTAACTGAAAGGCACCAAGTCAGAAGCATTCAGACTTTGCACGGGCAGCAGTTCCGCAGCTAGTGGAGACAGCGTCTGGCAGTTGCAACTTGTTGATCCATTTCTGGATATATATATACTGCCATAGACTTCCCCTCATAGCTCGCTGCTGGCAGTGACTGACTGTGCCTCTCTAAAATGAATAGTATTTATGCGAACTTTGTCCATAATTGTTTCTGAAACTGTAGCACTTCTCTTTCCTGTCACAGCAGAACTGAGGCAAAAGTAAGGGCCAGTGGGTAATCATAACGTCACTCCCTTTTCTTTGTGTCAACAATTTGCCAGTCCTATTTGTCATATTGGTGTAGCAGTTTCACTTTGCAGGAGCTGTTCCTGTGGCTTCAATATAATGTGCGTATAGCGCATTGAGCAGAAACGTCTAACCAACCCCTCTACTGTGGTTTCTTGTGTCATTCTGCCATGATATCTCCTGCTAAGTCAATCATGGGGTTCTTCTGCTGGCAGAGGTGGAACTGTGGCACTACAGATAAGATGTTGTTGTTGTTGTGGTCTTCAGTCCTGAGACTGGTTTGATGCAGCTCTCCATGCTATTCTATCCTGTGCAAGCTTCTTCATCTCCCAGTACCTACTGCAACCTACATCCTTCTGAATCTGCTTAGTGTATTCATCTCTTGGTCTCCCTCTATGATTTTTACCCTCCACGCTGCCCTCCAATACTAAATTGGTGATCCCTTCATGCCTCAGAACATGTCCTACCAACCGATCCCTTCTTCTGGTCAAGTTGTGCCACAAACTTCTCTTCTCCCCAATCCTATTCAATACTTCCTCATTAGTTATGTGATCTACCCATCTAATCTTCAGCATTCTTCTGTAGCACCACATTTCGAAAGCTTCTATTCTCTTCTTGTCCAAACTATTTATCGTCCATGTTTCACTTCCATACATGGCTACACTCCATACGAATACTTTCAGAAATGACTTCCTGACACTTAAATCTATACTCGATGTTAACAAATTTCTCTTCTTCAGAAACACTTTCCTTGCCATTGCCAGCCTACATTTTATATCCTCTCTACTTCGACCATCATCAGTTATTTTGCTCCCCAAATAGCAAAACTCCTTTACTACTTTAAGTGCCTCATTTCCTAATCTAATTCCCTCAGCATCACCCGACTTAATTAGACTACATTCCATTATCCTTGTTTTGCTTTTGTTGATGTTCATCTTATATCCTCCTTTCAAGACACTGTCCATTCCGTTCAACTGCTCTTCCAAGTCCTTTGCTGTCTCTGGCAGAATTACAATGTCATCGGCGAACCTCCAAGTTTTTATTTCTTCTCCATGAATTTTAATACCTACTCCGAATTTTTCTTTTGTTTCCTTTACTGCTTGCTCAATATACAGATTGAATAACATCGGGGAGAGGCTACAACCCTGTCTTACTCCCTTCCCAACCACTGCTTCCCTTTCATGTCCCTCGACTCTTATAACTGCCATCTGGTTTCTGTACAAATTGTAAATAGCCTTTCGCTCCCTGTATTTTACCCCTGCCACCTTTAGAATTTGAAAGAGAGTATTCCAGTCAACATTGTCAAAAGCTTTCTCTAAGTCTACAAATGCTAGAAACGTAGGTTTGCCTTTCCTTAATCTTTCTTCTAAGATAAGTCGTAAGGTCAGTATTGCCTCACGTGTTCCAGTGTTTCTACGGAATCCAAACTGATCTTCCCCGAGGTTGGCTTCTACTAGTTTTTCCGTTCGTCTGTAAAGAATTCGCGTTAGTATTTTGCAGCTGTGACTTATTAAGCTGATAGTTCGGTAATTTTCACATCTGTCAACACCTGCTTTCTTTGGGATTGGAATTATTATATTCTTCTTGAAGTCTGAGGGTATTTCGCCTGTTTCATACATCTTGCTCACCAGATGGTAGAGTTTTGTCAGGACTGGCTCTCCCACGGCCGTCAGTAGTTCCAATGGAATATTGTCTACTCCGGGAGCCTTGTTTCGACTCAGGTCTTTCAGTGCTCTGTCAAACTCTTCACGCAGTATCATATCTCCCATTTCATCTTCATCTACATCCTCTTCCATTTCCATAATATTGTCCTCAAGTACATCGCCCTTGTATAGACCCTCTATATACTCCTTCCACCTTTCTGCTTTCCCTTCTTTGCTTAGAACTGGGTTTCCATCTGAGCTCTTGATATTCATTCAAGTCGTTCTCTTATCTCCAAAGGCCTCTTTAATTTTCCTGTAGGCGGTATCTATCTTACCCCTAGTGAGATAGGCCTCTACATCCTTACATTTGTCCTCTAGCCATCCCTGCTTAGCCATTTTGCACTTCCTGTCGATCTCATTTTTGAGATGTTTGTATTCCTTTTTGCCTGTTTCACTTACTGCATTTTTATATTTTCTCCTTTCATCAATTAAATTCAATATTTCTTCTGTTACCCAAGGATTTCTACTAGCCCTAGTCTTTTTACCTACTTGATCCTCTGCTGCCTTCACTACTTCATCCCTCAAAGCTACCCATTCTTCTTCTACTGTATTTATTTCCCCCATTCCTGTCAATTGCTCCCTTATGCTCTCCCTGAAATTCTGTACAACCTCTGGTTCTTTTAGTTTATCCAGGTCCCATCTCCTTAAATTCCCACCTTTTTGCAGGTTCTTCAGTTTTAATCTACAGGTCATAACCAATAGATTGTGGTCAGAGTCCACATCTGCCCCTGGAAATGTCTTACAATTTAAAACCTGGTTCCTAAATCTCTGTCTTACCATTATATAATCTATCTGATACCTTTTAGTATCTCCAGGGTTCTTCCATGTATACAACCTTCTTTCATGATTCTTAAACCAAGTGTTAGTTATGATTATGTTGTGCTCTGTGCAAAATTCGACCAGGCGGCTTCCTCTTTCATTTCTGTCCCCCAATCCATATTCACCTACTACGTTTCCTTCTCTCCCTTTTCCTACACTCGAATTCCAGTCACCCAAGATTATTAAATTTTCGTCTCCCTTCACAATCTGAACAATTTCTTTTATTTCATCATACATTTCTTCAATTTCTTCGTCATCTGCAGAGCTAGTTGGCATAAGATAAGGGAAATTATTCGTATGATTAAGGGAGATGTAATTTTAATTGTGGTGTGTGATGAATTCATTAGTAGGAAATGGAGAGAAGGAAAAATAGTACGAGAACATGGATTTGGGAGAAAGGAATTAAGGGGAAAACTGCCATCGAATTTTGTACTGAGTATAGTTCAAACATTGCTAACTATTAGTTTAAGAATCGTGAAAGGATGTATATGTGGGAGGTCCCAGCTTCATTATATGGTG
Source organism: Schistocerca piceifrons (assembly GCF_021461385.2). Lineage (NCBI taxonomy): Eukaryota > Metazoa > Arthropoda > Insecta > Orthoptera > Acrididae > Schistocerca > Schistocerca piceifrons. The sequence continues at coordinate 115,350,866 of NC_060141.1, read as the reverse complement.
CTGTGAAACCATATTTTAAATTATAAGGTGTTTCTGTGGGCATATGTGGGCACAGGCCATAATTTACTAATTATGAACTGCAGATTAAAACTGCAGAAATTGCAAAAAATATAGGAATTTAAGAATACGGGACATGTATAAACTCAAAGAATCGAAGGTTTCTGAGAGTTTCTTAGGGAGCTTTAGGCAACGCCCAACTGAAACAGGAAAGCGACGAATGGGTGGCATTTAGAGATGAAATAGTGAAGGCAGGAAAAATCACATGGGTAAAAAGGCTGAACCCAATAGGATTCTGTGGATAACACAGGAGATGTTGAAATTATTTGATGGTAGGAGAAAATATAAAAATGTAGCAAATGAAAGGGAATACAGACATCTAAAAAAATGAGATTGACTGGGAATGCAAAGCAGATAAGCAAAAATGGCTAGAGAACAAATTCAAGCATGAAGAAACATGGGAAAGATTTATGTTGCCTGTAGGAAAATTAACAGGTTCTTTGGAGACAATAGAAGTCGCTGTAGGAATGTGGACACCCCCAGTTTCCTACCGGAACTAAGCAAAGAAGTGAGAACTAAAAATTGGAAGGAATATATAGAGGCTCTGTATTGGGTAAAAAAAAAAAAAATTGAAGACAACACAGAAAGAGAAGAGGAGGTAGGTGAAGGAAAGGTACGAGATAAGAAACTGTGAAAAAATTTAAACAGAGCATTGAAAGATTTAAGTGAAAACAAGGCCCTCGGAGTAGACAACATTCCCTTAGAATTATTTAGATCCACGGGAGAGGCAGCATTGACAAAAATATTCCACCTGGCATGCAAGGTATATGAGACAAGAGAAGTACCTTCAGACTTCAAGAAGAAACTCTAGTTCCAAAGAAAGTGGGTGCTGACAGTTGTGAATACTATGGAACCATCAGTTTAAAAACTCATGATTGCAAAATATTGACATAAATTATTTACAGAAGAATGGAAAAACTGGTAGGAACGGACCTCATGGAAGATCAATTTGGGTTCCATAAAAATATAGGAAAATGTGAGACAACACTGATCTTACATCTTATCTTAGAAGATAGGCTGAAGAACAGCAAATCAACATTTATAGCATTTGTAGGTTTAGAGAAAAGTTTTGACAGTATTGACTGGACTATACTCTTCAACCTTCTGAAGGTAGCAGGGATAAAACAGAGGAAGCACAATGTTAATTACAACTTGTACAAAAACCAGACTGCACTTATGAGACTTTAAGACGTGAAAGGGTAGCAGCAGTTAAGAAGGGGAGTGAGGCAATGTAGTAGCCTATCCTCCATATTATTCAAGCTTTACATTGATCAAGCAGAAAAGGAAACCAGTTGTGGGAAGAGAATAAATACTTTGAGTTTTGATGATGAAATTGTAATTCTCTCAGAGATGGCAAAGGACTTGGAAGAGCAGTTGAATGAAATGGATTGTGTCTTAAACAAACAGCTTATAAAATGTACACAAGAAACCAACAACAAGATAACTAAATATAGCCAAGTTAAATCGCTTGATACTGAGAAGATTAGGTTAGGAAATGAGACACAAAAAGTAGTCTTGCTATTTGGTAACTGATGGTGACTGAAGTAGAGAGGATATAAAATGTAGAGTGGCAATGGCAAGAAAAGTGTTTATGAAAAATAGGTATTTGGGATAACACCTAATGTAAATTTAAGTGTTAGGAAGTCTTGTCTCGAGGTATTTGTCTGGAGTGTAGCCTTGTATGGAAATGAAACATGGGCGATAAGGAATTCAGACAAGGAGACAATAAAAGTGTTTGAAATGTGGTGCTACAGAAGAATGCTGAAGGTTAGATGGATAGATCACATAAGCAATGAAGTGGTACTGAATACAATTATAGAGGAAAGAAATTTGTGGCATAACTTGATTAAAAGAAGTGATTTGTTGATAGGACACATTCTGAGAAAGAAGAAATTGTCCATTTGGAATTGGAGGGAGTAGAGATTTTGGATGCAGTAGTTATTTGGAGGATAAGCTAGTGTGGAGAGCTGCATCAAACCATTCCTCAGACACACAGGTCACAACAAAAATAATCAAACATAACTTCAGTTTGTAATAAATGATGATGTCCTGTGGAATTATATGAACTTCTTTACAATAAATTTATTTGTGGACATAGAGGCACATTCCATGGGTCACTGGTTTCCAGGTGTTTTGGTATGGAGGGAAATGTAATGTAATATCAGAGCCATGGAGAATGTTATTTTGTTCCTGGATTGGTGTATTGAGTAATAACTAGTGCTAGGAATTTTTAGGTGCTGCACTTCTGTATTTAAATGCCTAAGTTAGTCTTTCTTGCAAGGTAAACATTAAATGCACATCCCTAATTCTGTGCACCTTTTCTCAACGCAAGCTCATTTTTGCACCATTTCTTAATTTCAGCACCTTTTTCCACTTATTTAATACTTCTTTTGCCACACTTTATTCCTAAAGAAATAAAAAAAAAATTAACATTAGTATAAAGGCCAGGGAACCGAGAGGATTTCGTCTGCATTGAACTATTAGCCTAACGGCCTTTACAAAAATGGAGGAGCAGTTTCCTCAGAAAGAGCATGTGCTGTTTTGATGGATGTACAGGAAGCACTTGAGGGTTCTGCAAAGAAGGCAGTAGAACAGAGCATACCATAAACCCTTACGCAGGATATTTTGCAACAAACAGGGATTTCAGTTATTGACCGCAAACAAAATATGCACCAATTGTATCTGTTGATGATAAATGATCCTTTTCAATGTAGAATGTTGTTGTTGTTGTGGTCTTCAGTCTTGAGACTGGTTTGATGCAACTCTCCATGCTACTCTATCCTGTGCAAGCTTCTTCATCTCCCAGTACCTTCTGCAACCTACATCCTTCTGAATCTGCTTAGTATATTCATCTCTTGGTCTCCCTCTACAATTTTTACCCTCCGCGCTGCCCTCCAATACTAAATTGGTGATCCCTTGATGCCTCAACACATGTCCTACCAACTGATCCCTTCTTCTAGTCAAGTTGTGCCACAAACTTCTCTTCTCCCCAATCCTATTCAATACTTCCTCATTAGTTATATGATCTACCCATCTAATCTTCAGCATTTTTCTGTAGCACCTCATTTCAAAAGCTTCTATTCTCTTCTTGTCCAAACTATTTATCGTCCATGTTTCACTTCCATACATGGCTACACTCCATACAAATACTTTCAGAAATGACTTCCTGACACTTAAATCAATACTCGATGTTAACAAATTTCTCTTCTTCAGAAACGCTTTCCTTGCCATTGCCAGTCTACATTTTATATCCTCTCTACTTCGACCATGATCAGTTATTTTGCTCCCCGAATAGCAAAATTCCTTTACTACTTTAAGTGTCTCATTTCCTAATCTAATTCCCGCAGCATCACCTGACTTAATTCGGCTACATTCCATTATCCTCGTTTTGCTTTTGTTGATGTTCACCTTATACCCTCCTTTCAAGACACTATCCACTCCGTTCAACTGCTCTTCCAAGTCCTTTGCTGTCTCTGACAGAATTACAATGTCATCGGCGAACCTCAAAGTTTTTATTTCTTCTCCATAGATTTTAATATCTACTCCGAATTTTTCTTTTGTATCCCTACTGCTTGCTCAATATACAGATTGAATAACATCGGGGAGAGACTACAACCCTGTCTCACTCCCTTCCCAACCACTGCTTCCCTTTCATACCCCTCGACTCTTATAACTGCCATCTGGTTTCTGTACAAATTGTAAATAGCCTTTCGCTCCCTGTATTTTACCCCTGCCACCTTCAGAATTTGAAAGAGCGTATTCCAGTCAACATTGTCAAAAGCTTTCTCTAAGTCTACAAATGCTAGAAACGTAGGTTTGCCTTTCCTTAATCTAGCCTCTAAGATAAGTCGTAGGGTCAGTATTGCCTCACGTGTCACAACATTTCTACGGAATCCAAACTGATCTTCCCCAAGGTCGGCTTCTACTAGTTTTTCCATTCATCTGTAAAGAATCCGCATTAGTATTTTGCAGCAGTGACTTATTAAACTGATAGTTTGGTAATTTTCACATCTGTCAACACCTGCTTTCTTTGGGATTGGAATTATTATATTCTTCTTGAAGTCTGAGGGTATTTCGCCTGTTTCATACATCTTGGTCACCAGATGGTAGAGTTTCGTCAGGACTGGCTCTCCTAAGGCTGTCAGTAGTTCTATTGGAATGTTGTCTACTCCCGGGGCCTTGCTTCGACTCAGGTCTTTCAGTGCTCTGTCAGACTCTTCACACAGTATCGTATCTCCCATTTCATCTTCATCTACATCCTCTTCCATTTCCATAATATTGTCCTCCAGTACATCGCCCTTGTATAGGCCCTCTATATACTCCTTCCACCTTTCTGCTGTCCCTGCTTCGCTTAGAACTGGGTTTCCATCTGAGCTTTTGATATTCATACAAGTGGTTCTCTTTTCTCTGAAGGTCTCTCTAATTTTCCTGTAGGCAGTATCTATCTTACCCCTAGTGAGATAAGCATCTACATCCTTACATTTGTCCTCTAGCCATGGCTGCTTAGCCATTTTGCACTTCCTGTCGATCTCATTTTTTAGACGTTTGTATTCCTTTTGGCCTGCTTCATTTACTGCATTTTTATATTTTCTCCTTTCATCAATTAAATTCAGTATTTCTTCTGTCACCCAAGGATTTCTACTAGCCCTCGTCTTTTTACCTACTTGATCCTCTGCTGCCTTCAGTACTTCATCCCTCAAAGCTACCTATTCTTCTTCTACTGTATTTCTTTCCCCCATTCGTGTCAATTGTTCCCTTATGCTCTCCCTGAAACTCTGTACAACCTCTGGTTCTTTCAGTTTATCCAGGTCCCATCTCCTTAAATTCCCACTTTTTTGCAGTTTCTTCAGTTTTAATCTACAGGTCATAACCAATAGATTGTGGTCAGAATCCACATCTGCCCCTGGAAATGTCTTACAATTTAAAACCTGGATCCTAAATCTCTGTCTTACCATTATATAATCTATCTGAAACCTGTTAGTATCTCCAGGATTCTTCCATGTATACAACCTTCTTTCATGATTCTTGAACCAGGTGTTAGCTATGATTAAGTTCTGCTCTGTGCAAAATTCTACCAGGCGGCTTCCTCTTTCATTTCTTACCCCCAATCCATATTCACCTACTAGGATTCCTTCTCTCCCTTTTCCTACTGCCGAATTCCAGTCACCCACGACTATTAAATTTTCGTTTCCCTTCACAATCTGAATAATTTCTTTTATTTCATCATACATTTCTTCAATTTCTTCGTCATCTGCAGAGCTAGTTGGCATATAAACTTGTACTACTGTAGTAGGCGTGGGCTTTGTATTTATCTTGGCCACAATAATGTGTTGACTGTGCTGTTTGTAGTAGCTTACCCGCATTCCTATTTTCCTATTCATTATTAAACCTACTCCTGCATTACCCCTATTTGATTTTGTGTTTATAACCCTGTAGTCATATGACCAGAAGTCTTGTTCCTCCTTCCACTGAACTTCACTAATTCCCACTATATCTAACTTTAACCTATCCATTTCCCTTTTTAAATTTTCTAACCTACCTGCCCGATTAAGGGATCTGACATTCCACACTCCGATCCGTAGAAGACCAGTTTTCTTTCTCCTGATAACGACATCCTCTTGAGTAGTCCCCACCCGGAGATCCGAATGGGAGACTATTTTACCTCCGGAATATTTTACCCAAGAGGACACCATCATCATTTAACCATACAGTAAAGCTGCATGCCCTCGGGAAAAATTACGGCCGTAGTTTCCCCTTGCTTTCAGCCGTTCGCAGTACCACTACAGCAAGACCGTTTTGGTTAGTGTTACAAGGCCAAATCAGTCAATCATCCAGACTGTTGCCCTTGCAACTACTGAAAAGGCTGCTGCCCCTTTTCAGGAACCACATGTTTGTCTGGCCTCTCAACAGATACCCCTCCATTGTGGTTGCACCTACAGTACGGCTATCTGTATCGCTGAGGCACGCAAGCCTCCCCACCAACGGCAAGGTCCATGGTTCATGGGGGGGTCTATGTTGAAAACAGTGTCCATATTTACTTAGTGATCAGAGATGTAGGCTCACTGAAAATAACATCGAAAAAGTTAAATTTTATCTGTTTTAACAGTTTTCTGGACAAGTGTTTTTAATAATATTGTATTGTGAGACTTGTTTTACGCTGATTTCTGATTCGTGACAATATGACAAGATTGTGTGCCATATATGATGTAAAACTGATTTCGATGTACTTTGTATGAATGTTAACTTATCAAATTCCACCTTTTGTGACTAAGTTATAGCACATTCGTTGCAAATTGTTAACATAAATTTTACACCTATCATTCCCGGTTCCAGTAAAAACCTAAGACTGTCTAACATAGCATTTTTTCTCAGCTGTATGCAGTTATAGAGTGCTAATCCTTCAGATGTTAGTGGTTTTTCATAATCTTAGAGACCACTGGGACAGAAGACTAACTGTTCATAATTTTCCGAGAAGTGGCATAAGTGATTAATGATATGTGTGGAGTCTGTTCTTTCGGATATGTGTGAAAGAACAACATTTTGATCTGGCAACCACTATGAATTGAGACACAAAGGAATTACAGACATTGGCTACGAGTGGGCATTGTCTTAACTCAGTGGGGAAAGTTGAAAATTTATACCAGACCGGTATCGTCGGTAAAGCAGCTGCCAGACTGAGATTCATTGGAAGAATCCTGAGGAAATGCAATCCGAAAACAAAGGAAGTAGGTTACAGTACACTTGTTCACGCACTGCTTGAATATTGCTCACCAGTGTGGGATCCATACCAGATAGTGTTGATAGAAGAGATAAAGAAGATCCAACGGAGAGCAGCGCGGTTGGTTACAGGATCATTTAGTAATTGTGAAAGCATTATGGAGATGATAGATAAACTCCAGTGGAAGACTTTGCAGGAGAGACGCTCAGTAGCTCGATGCGGGCTTTTGTTGAAGTTTTGAGAACATACATTCACCGAGGAGTCAAGCAGTATATTGCTCCTTCCTATGTATATCTCACGAAGAGACCATGAGGATAAAATCTGAAAGATTAGGGCCCACGCAGAGGCATACCGACAATCTTTCTTTCCACGAGCAATACGAGACTGGAATAGAAGGCAGAACCGATAGAGGTACTCAAAGTACCCTCCGCCACACACTGTCAGGTGGCTTGCAGAGTATGGATGTAGATGTAGATGTAGATTCAAATCTGGGTCTCCTGTTTACTAAGCAGATGCTGTGACAACTAAGCTAACCAGACACAGTGGTCATTGCAACTGCATGGACTAACCTAGGCCCGCATCTCCCCCGGTCAGGCTCAAATTCTCAACTTACCCCACAATACTAATGTAGTGCCCCTTGCACATTATCCACATTGCTCGCAGTGTTTCACCAATTGTACATCTGCACTGAAGAGATCATTGGCCATCCTCACCTTGATTATATACATGGGATGTTCGAAAAAACAAACATATAAAAATTAAGATGAGGACGGCCATTGATCTCTTCAGTATAGATGCACACCCGGCTCAGCTCCTACGAGAATCAGCAAAATGCAGCAAGTAATGAGGATAATGTGGTGTGTAGTGGGTAGGTACATTGAGAATTTGGATCTGACATGCAGTTGCAGTGACCGCTGTGTCCGAATGGCATAGTGGTCAGAACATCTGCCTAATAAGCAGAAGACTATGGTTCAAATCCCAGTGCAGCACATATTTTCAACTTCCCCCATTGCTTTAAATCAGTGCCCACTCACAATCATTGTCAGTTATTCCTTTGTATCTCAATATTTAATGACTTGTTTCAATAACTTAAATTGTTCAACTTCAGGTTTGAGTATTCACTATTGTTAATTAAATGAAATCTTTTGGTAAAAAGTAACTACCTGAGCTACACAATAAAGAAGTCTAATATATCTGCATCAGACGCATGATCATCTCTACAAGTACACTACACATAACTCATAGAAACATTTATCAAGGGTTTGATACTGGTATGTTAGAAATTTTTGATTTTGAAGTACAGTACAATTGAACCCATTTTCTTAAGATTTAAATGTGGTGCCAGGATCGTAAGAGTCAGATTTAAATTGAGGCTCACACAAAACTGCAGGGGTACATTTCAGAAATTGTGAAAAATCCATTATTAGGTATTTTGCATTGAAATTAGGTACGCATCTTTTAGAAATGCTACATTTACTATCAGTGTTGGTTATAATGATGTTTTGATTTATGAGATTTCAAGAGAGGTTGGGGGGGGGGGAGTTATTTTTTGCCCTGTTAGTGTGTTTCACTATGTTTTCCTCTACTCTAGTACATTCTTTTCAGTTGCTGGGGTATTCATTGGAAAAATTACCTAGTTCTTTGCTTGTTCCTTGAGCGACAATGTCTGTTCTGCAGTTTCTGAGGCCATTTTCTTTTTCTGGGTTGTCTGTTGACAGTGCACAATATAATCTCACTTTTATCGCTCTTTCCATCACTAGAACCACAATCTTTATTGTAAACTTCCACAGTCATTGTCTGAAATGTGACTAAATTTGAAACTACTGTCTAAATCATAGTTCCTTCACAAAAATTGTACTGTCTAGAAGCCATTTCCAATCTGGCGATAGCAAATGCTATAGATACATATTTGCATCTACTAAAGCACATGCATGGACCACCTATGGACATATGATCACACTACATCGAAAGCTGTGCGTATGCAAGCTGTGATAACTGAAAGCATATGTACAAGAAGTGCATGAAAGAGCCATCAAGTGGCAGCATGACAGTATATCCTCGTCAAATTATGTGAATGGGTTAAGGAATTGTGTACAAGGCACTGGCTAGATGAGCCAGTTCTCAGGTTGGAGGAAGAGAAGTGCCTGCGTTTCCAGTACAGCCATGCTTAGGATTGACAACAGCTTCATTTTTATATAATAAAACTTATAATGAGCCACTGACACTGTAAAAGCATATGGTTTTATTTTATTTTAATAAATCTATTGCTGCACCATTTAGATTTACCAGTTTGTTAAATATTTTGACTTCATTACTGTAACCTCTGTTTTAAAAGTGCAAAACATGGTGATAAGTGTTGCCATTCCTCTTTTACACAGAGCCAAATGATGAGAGTGGTGCAAACGTTGATGCTGCGAAGATGTGGCGGGAAGATCGTGAAGAATTCAACAGGATAGCAGAGAGAATAGTCAGAAAAACACTTGGATTGCCTCCGCCATAATCCTGATTTGTTAAATATCCTTTCTTTGTAATGTGATATAATAGAAACCTGTGACCACCAGTTCAATATTTGTGCAGCATGTCTTGATTTGCAGAATTCTAGCCCATTTGAAATAGCAAGTTAATTTATGAAACTTTTGTTGTGCCTTTATTGATGACATTGAAAAAACAGAAACTGTCCCGTATACATTTTTTTCAGTTTATTTTATTATACACATGTTCGTATAATTATATAGAAAAACTGTACATCATCTTGGAATTTACAATTGTGGTATCTTGGTGTATATAGTTCTTTATTCCTTTTTTACATTTTTCATGCATATAATGTCTATTGTTAATAAAACCAGTGGGTTTCTGGTTAAACTGTACAGTTTTTGTGTCTGTTTATCTATACAACACAAAAATAAAAATTAATAGTGTTTTCTTACCATAAACTGTACTACAGTACTCAACTGCCATGGTGTTGCATCAAGATACTAAACTAATATTCAGGAGGATTGGTGTATTGGTCACTGATCAAGTTTTTCGGAAGTTTTCTGAAACTGTATAATGAGTGGCTAGGTGGATTTTTTTATGAGCACAACTGATCATTAGTATTTTAAAGGCTAATGGAACAATAAATATATAGTAACAAAACGCAATATGATGATTATCCTGAATTAGGTGCAGCTACACTTACTTATAATGTCTTACTTATTGTCTGTATAGAAAACAATACTAATCCTTTTAAGCAATCTTAAAATTTCATCATTCTGAAATAGAAGTGTGGTAGTAAGTCATCCAACACCATTTTATGTGTATGTATTTTGATTTCATAATATTTATGAGGTGTCGTCCCAAAGTTCGCTAGTATAGTCTCTTATGTGATACTTAGTATCAATAGGATATTTCATTTTAAGTTCTCTCTCACACACTGTAGCATGCGCTTTGGGCAAATGCTTTCAGTTAACTGAGAGACTGTCTGCGCCACAATAAAAACACTGAGCAGGCTGCACATCATTAACCACTAAAACTGTATTTAAAGTAACCTCTCCCACATGTTAGTAGAGGGTGTATAATGACTCCAGGTTGTGTAGTAGACATAACGCTCAAGCATCATAGCTCAAACAACTTCTGCACACCTCTTTTAGTTATGTTATGTCTGGTGCAGAGAAAAGTTCATGATACATGTGTTGAAATATTCATCTTGAGGTTAAAGATTACTTTTTGCCTATGTTTGTTTTCAAGTAGCTTTGTTTTGGGAACGGGTTCGGCTTTGAGCAAACACCCAAAATGAAGAAAAATTGTTTGATCTAGGTAGAATCATTATGCAAAATCTGTTAACATCTGTTGAAGCTATATGAGAGAGCCCCAAGAGCAGTGATTCAGAAGGCCACAGTTTAAAAAATTATGAAAAAGTGTTTCTTGTTTTGTTGGAATGTAAATTTTAGTAGCTGCATAAAATTAATGATACCAATAAATAAGCAAGGGAGTTTGCTGTGGAATTTCTCAGTGAACAGTTGTTAATGAAGACTGTGTTCAGTGATTAGTCTACCTTTATTGTGTATGGCCATGATCATCAGCTTAATGTCAAGAAACATCCTCACGAAACCTTGCTCAGAAATTGACAGTGCATCTACTGTTGTTGTTGTGGTCTTCAGTCCTGAGACTGGTTTGATGCTGCTCTCCATGCTACTCTATCCTGTGCAAGCTTCTTCATCTCCCAGTACTTACTGCAGCCTACATCCTTCTGAATCTGCTTAGTGTATTCATCTCTTGGTCTCCTTCTACAATTTTTACCCTCCACGCTGCCCTCCAATACTAAATTTGTGATCCCTTGTTGCCTCAGAACATGTCCTACCAACCGATCCCTTCTTCTTGTCAAGTTGTGCCACAAGCTCCTCTTCTCCCCAATTCTATTCAATACGTCCTCATTAGTCATGTGATCTACCCATCTAATCTTCAGCATTCTTCTGTAGCACCACATTTCGAAAGCTTCTATTCTCTTCTTGTCTAAACTATTTATTCTCCACGTTTCACCACGATACATGGCTACGCTCCATACAAATACTTTCAGAAACAACTTCCTGACACTCAAATCTACACTCGATGTTAACAAATTTCTCTTCTTCAGAAATGCTTTCCTTGCCATTGCCAGCCTACATTTTATATCCTCTATACTTTGACCATCACAGTTATTTTGCTCCCCAAATAGCAAAACTCATTTACTACTTTAAGCGTCTCATTTCCTAATGTAATTCCCTCAGCATCACCCGACTTAATTTGACTACATTACATTATCCTTGTTTTGCTTTTGTTGATGTTCATATTATATCCTCCTTTCAAGACACTGTCCATTCTGTTCAACTGCTCTTCCAAGTCCTTTGCTGTCTCTGACAGAATTACAATGTCATCGGCGAACCTTACAGTTTTTATTTCTTCTCCATGAATTTTAATACCTACTCTGAATTTTTCACTGCTTTCTCAATATATAGATTGAATAACATCGGGGACAGGCTACAACCCTGTCTCACTCCCTTCCCAACCGCTGCTTCCCTTTCATGCCCCTCGACTCTTATAACTGCCATCTGGTTTCTGTTTGTAAATAGCCTTTGATCCCTGTATTTTACCCCTACCACCTTTGAATTTGAAAGAGAGAATTCCAGTCAACATTGTCAAAAGCTTTCTCTAAATCTACAAATGCTAGAAACGTAGGTTTGCCTTTCCTTAATCTTTCTTCTAAGATAAGTCTTAGTCAGTAATGCCTCACGTGTTCTAATATTTCTACGGAATCCAAACTGATCTGCCCCGAGGTCATCTTCTACCAGTTTGTCCATTCGTCTGTAAAGAATTCGCGTTAGTATTTTGCAGCCGTGACTTATTAAACTGATAGTTCGAAAATTTTCACATCTGTCAACACCTGCTTTCTTTGGGATTGGAATTATTATATTCTTCTTGGAAGTCTGAGGGTATTTCGCCTGTCTAATACATCTTGCTCACTTGATGGTAGAGTTTTGTCAGGAATGGCTCTCCCAAGGCGGTCAATAGTTCTAATGAAATGTTGTCTACTCCCGGGGCCTTGTTTCGACTCAGGTCTTTCAGTGCTCTGTCAAACTCTTCACACAGTATCGTATCTCCCATTTCATCTTCATCTACATCCTCTTCCATTTCCATAATATTGTCCTCAAGTACATCGCCCTTGTATAGACCCTCTATATACTCCTTCCACCTTTGTACTTTCCCTTCTTTGCTTAGAATTGGGTTTCCGTCTGAGCTCTTGATATTCATACAAGTGGTTCTCTTTTCTCCAAAGGTCTCTTTAATTTTCCTGTAGACAGTATCTACCACCCCTAGTGAGATAAGCCTCTACATCCTTACATTTGTCCTCTAGCCATGGCTGCTTAGCCATTTTGCACTTCCTGTCGATCTCATTTTTGAGACGTTTCTATTCCTTTTTGCCTGCTTCATTTATTGCATTTTTTTATTTTCTTCTTTCATCAATGAAATTCAATATTTCTTCTGTTACACAAGGATTTCTACTAGCCCTCGCCTTTTTACCTACTTGATCTTCTGCTGCCTTCACTACTTTATCCCTCAGAGCTACCCATTCTTCTTCTACTGTATTCTTTCCCCCATTCGTGACAATTGTTCCCTTATGCTCTCCCTGAAACTCTGTACAACCTCTGGTTTAGTCAGTTTATCCAGGTCCCATCTCATTGAATTCGCACTTTTTTGCAGTTTCATCAGTTTTAATCTACAGTTCATAACCAATAGAGTGTGGTCAGAGTCCACATCTGCCCCTGGAAATGTCTTACAATTTAAAACCTGGTTCCCAAATCTCTGTCTTACCATTATATAATCTGTCTGATACCTTCTAGTACCTCCAGGCTTCTTCCATGTATACAACCTTCTTTCATGATTCTTGAACCAAGTGTTAGCTATGATTAAGTTATGCTCTGTGCAAAATTCTACCAGATGGCTTCCTCTTTCATTTCTTACCCCCAATCCATATTCGCCTACATGTTTCCTTCTCTCCCTTTTCCTACTCTCGAATTCCAGTCACCCATAACTATTAAATTTTCGTCTCCTTTCACTACCTGAATAATTTCTTTTATCTCTTCATACATTGCATCTACTAATGCACAGTAACAAGAGTTAATGGCCCATTTTCCTTTATAGTGCTGACTGTAAAATGGGTTATGTAGAGGTAGAAAAGTGGTACTCCTCCACAGTATTCCATATCAAGCTGTATGAATGTAACATTTGTATATCTGATCTTCAGCATTTGAAGGTGAGAATAAAATATGCTCCTCCATTTGTTCCAACTGTGTCCCCATTGCATGGGAAGAAATGGCATACCGTATTTACTCGATTCTAAGCCGCACTTTTTTTTCCTGTTTTTGTAATCCAAGAATCCGCCTGCGGCTTAGAATCGAGTACGAAGTAAGCGGAAGTTCTGAAAAATGTTGGTAGGTGCTGCCACAACTAACTTCTGCCGTCGAATATATGTAGCGCTACACAGGCATGCTTTGCAGGCACAAAGATAAATACTGCCGCCAAAACCCCTGCGTCAGTAAATAAATTAAAAAAAAAAGGTGGAAGACGAGCTTTTTTCTCTGCCCCGAGTTTCGACCACGGCATTTTCGTACATTATCCAACGAAGTAAATACAAATTCCATATTGTTCATCTTCGAATGTAGCAGCATTTCAGTGTACTACGATAATCTGACTGGCAAGACTGTTTTGGGTGTTTGCCAATATGGCCAACTCTTACATTCTGAATTTTTTCCTACCTGTGTGAGAAGAGATGGTTGCTGATAGGAACTTTTATGAATTGCGAATCACATGCAGTATTCTCTTCACCATAAGAAATATACGAATATAAACATTTTGCCATGTATTCTTTCGTGTTTGTTGCTATCTCATTTAAATCCTGTCTGCCTAATAAACTACGAAACTAGAGTGAGACAACAGCAAATGCGGAAGAATATACATATCCTGTCATGTTTATATTCGTATTATTCTTATGCATAATAGTGATACAGTCAGAAATGAAGCACGGCAACTGACTAGATTTTTAAATCTAAGATGACTCTAATTTCTGTGCAGAATGTAATGTACTAAAGAGGCGTCTGCAAAGATTTTCAAACGGAGAAAAATTTTCGCTAAACTCTCGTTCAGAACATCTTCTATCATACGCAGTCTATTATTTGGTTCTTGTTGATCATTATCAAAGAAAGCAGCAGTGTAAGTAACAACAAAATAGCAGTCTCTTGCCATTGTTTCGCTAATGGGACGATTCCTGTCTTTTTTCTTTTAAATTGTAAGCGGCGGCAGTGCGCACAAAAGCAAGCCATGCCGCGAGCGGCGACAGGTCGCGTAAACACACATTATCAGAATGCGACAAACAATGCACGACGCGGTACAGTAATGCATTTTCAGCTAGTGTGACGTAAACACCTATAACAAAGAGAACGGCACTAATCAGATCACAGAAAAATAAGCAATCTATTGAAACCAGACGAAGCAGGTGAAAAAGGGAGGGTACCCGTATAAATACAGACAGAGCGTCTGATGCATAGCAATGGCTACCTGGTAAAGCTTAACTGTTAAGCTTAAGACTCGAAAAACTACTGTAGCTGTATCATCATTCATTCGACCTAAATTGTGTCTCATATTACAGTGGACCAATATTTTTCGATTTGGATGTGCGGCCAAAGACTTTTCTCTTCCCTTGAATTTCGAGTCTCAAATTTCAGGTGCGGCTTAGATTCGGGAAAATTTTTTTTTTCTTGATTTCGAGTCTCATTTTTCAGGTGCGGCTTAGATTCGAGTAAATACGGTATCTGTTAGCTGTGTGCATGGAAACCGAATTAAAATATACTGAACATACAAGGAAATTTGATGGACCATATTATATAAAAATGTTGATATGTTTATAAAGTACAAAAATAAGACATTTTGGATGTGTTACAGTGACCTCTTTTGAGGTGTAGATAGTTTATCTTTAAGCTGATTAACTCTGTACATTGCATTTTTACCAGTGCAAGTCCATTAATGTCATTGCTTTAAATTTTTATCGCCCCTGCAGTATGATTGAGTTTTCATAGGTCAAGGGAAGGGGAATGTTAGAGGTTGCTCATGGATTACAACCTTTCTGATGATTGGTGGCCTTACCTATTGCAAATTGACAACTAGCTTTTGAGTACTATATTGTCTTGTTGGTAGATGCAGATATGATACAAGTTCTGTGTCCCCCCCCTTTTTTTCTTTTGAGGGCATTACTCAGTGACTACTTGTGGCCTGTTGGATTGAAATCACTGAAAACTATGAGAAGAGAACACATACCTAGCAGCCTTGTCTATATTATGACAATGAAAATAATCAGTTTTGACAATATAATGTAACTGGATAGAAAAAAATCTGCTCTGCTAGGTGAATAGATTTTTTTAATATTATCAGTATTATAATTGACATTTTATGCAGCACTGATGCATACATGGCTGCCTTGCAAACATTCAGGCCTCATAAATTTAACAGTGGGCTACTAGTGATTATGACATCAAAGCATACACAGAAGGATTTCTGCTGGGCTTAAAACATGGGACTCAGGAGGAGTGGGGTTCAAATACTCATCCATCCATCTCCATTTTCCTTGAATTTTCTAAGCCAATTAAGACAAATGTCAAGATGGTCCCATGATACTTTACACAGAGTAGGGAAAGTACACAATTCATGCATGCATTCAGTTTGCTTTAGAAATAGCTGTTAATGGATTTTCTGCAACATTAAAATGGTTTCTAGCCAACTCATTGTCATTAAACTAAGAAAAAAGCCGGAAGCTCAGAAACAGCAATATGTTTCCGCTCAGCATTTGAACAAAAGATGAAGATATGCAGACAGAAGAGACTGATAGTGTTACATTCTCAGGATTACAGCTTCATGATGATTTCAGTTTGGAACTTATTGCAGATGTCAGACCTAGATAACATAATTTTTTTTAAAAGAAACTTTTATTTTATCACATTCTGGATAATATTCTACAGCAACTCATCAAGAAAAGCCAAAGTTTATGCAGTCAGAAAGTATTTAATAAAAATTATTTGTAGTTTGAATTAAAGTGTGTCTACCAGAATTCTCCTAAGATTTTGTCATAAGTAATATATAACTCAAAGCAACAACTTACTACCAAGGAAGAGAACAATTTACGTATTTATTCTGTCATCCATCATGTACCACAGTTCCCATCAAGGTGGAAAACCTTCAGGGACATTGAACGAGTCAAGGTATATATTGACAAAAGGCAGTCAAATCATAGAAACATAATTTGTACATTGTATTAACAATCACTAAATGCTTAATACTATTTGAGATTATACCAACTAAATATAAGGGGTATTAAAAAAGAAACGAGCTGGAGACATAATTACAGAAACCAGTACCTGTGTTAGAAGTATTGACCCTGGCTGTTGAGACACTTGTCCCACTGTGACACAAGGCAGTGAATGGCTATCTCATAAAATTCCCGGGGCTGCGATGTTAACCAGTTCTGCATGTATAGCTGGACATAGTCATCTGAGGTGAATTGTTTGCCCCTCAGAGCCTTTTTAAGGTTACCAAAAATGGCATAATCACTGTGAGAGAGGTCCGGACTGTGTGGAGGGTGGCCAAGAACCTCCCATTTGAATTTCTGCAGGAGTTCTGTGTTGGCTGTATGAGGCTTTTCAGAATGACTCCATGGGTGAGATTGCGTGGTAGTTTTGATTTGATTGCTTGGCGAAGGGTGGTCAAGGTTTGCGAGTAACACTGGGCATTTGCTATTGTGCCATGCTGCAGGAAGTGAATCAGAAGGGGGCCATCTTGGTCAAAGAAGAACATCAGCATAATCTTTTCTGCACTCGTGTGGATGACAACGTCTAGCTATACGTGCGGAACTGGTTAACATCACAACCCCAGTAATTTTATGAGACAGCCATTCACCTCCTTGTGTCACAGTGGGACAAGTGTCTCAACAGCCAGGGCCAATAATTCTAACGTACAGACACTGGTTTCTGTAATTACACCTCCAGCTCATTTCTTTTTGAACGCCCCTTCTATATACTAGCAAGCCACTAATTTGAAAATAACTGTTGCTTCCTCAGTTTTATTAATAGGCTACTGTTGATATTTACTTGAGTGCTTTGGTATTTCCAATGGAAATAGTTATATTTGTAACAATGGAAAAGCTTATGGTGTATGCCTTAAATTCTCTGTTGAATTGGTTCTGATTTCCACTTTCATATTGATTGTGAAATGAATACATTTGCACCTTAGTACGAAACTTCAGTTTGAACCCCAACCAAGGAGGTAAAGTTGAAATAAAAAATAATTTTTGTTTCGTGTTTTGTGATTGTGCAACTGAAACTGATTTTTATTGTCAGCAACAAAAAGTATTAAGGAGTAAAGGTAATGAAAAGTGAGTGTAAGAATTCTAAGATCCTTAAAAAAACGTTTATGAGATGTGTAGTTACATTATTATGAAAAGGACAGATTGCTACTCACCATATAGCGGAGACGTTGAATCACAGACAGGCACAACAAAAAGACTACTAAACATGTAAGCTTTCAGCCAAAAGGCCTTCTTATGAAATGGACAACGTGCACCTACACACATTCAGGCTGAATGCACCTCTCTCTCTCTCTCTCTCTCTCTCTCTCTCTCTCTCTCTCACACACACACACACACACACACACACACACACGTGGCCACTGTGTCTGGCTGCCACGGCCAGCAAGAGAAAGTGGTGAGCTGCGAATGTGTGTGTGTGTGTGTGTGTGTGTGTGTTTTGACTATTTCAGAAGAAGATCTGGGCAAACGCTTACATGTTTAGCACTCTTTTTGTTGTGCCTGTCTGTGACTCAGCTTCTCCGCTATATGATGAGTAGCAATCTGTCCTTTTCATAATAGTGTCATTAATCTGTCGTGGACTTTCTGCTGTTAGATATATAGTTATCTGCCTTACACAGTATTATCACTATAAGACAACAGGGAGTGAAAATATATAAAATACCCTTATGTCAACCCAATGAGTGTTACTTCTTTATTGGTTTTCCTGTTTATTAGTTCCATTTCAATTAACTATCCATTCAGACCCAAGGTGTTTTATGTACAGTGTTTAATTTAGTGTACATCTATCAACTAGAAACACCTCAGTGAGAACTGGACATAGCAGTATTGAGGATACTGTCAACACCCAAAGAATATGAAAACTCATTGCCCTAACCAAGCAAATTTCAAGGATATGGGTCCCACGAGGTTATAGGTCAGAATATGTCAAAACACTGTCTGAGACCACAAAATGTCTGCTGGAGAAATACCAAGATCTCTTACCAGAAAATCCTTTTACTGAAGAGATCATACAAGCAGAAGATGAGCTGATGAGAGCCTTTGCTGAGACTCAAGACATAATGGAGCAACCTCATTGAAAGTGAACAGTGAGGACCTTGGAAGCAAGAGTTTCAGCAGAGATCCCACACATTCAAAGAACAAATTCAACAAAGTATTCATAACTATGAATGGAGTGGCAAGCTAACTGCTGCTGGACAGAAAAACCAACAGTAGGATGACTCAAGAGTACCTAAATGGGATCAGGGGAGTGAAAACTATTTTCTCATGACTGTGCTCGGCATGATTTAGCTGTAGTTGGAAATACTTGATATAAAGCCCAACAGTGGAGTTGGTGTTACTGAACTGCAGAGGGACATACTTAGGGTCTATAGAATCCTTGGCTGAACCTGTGGTGTGAGCCCTACCAGCAGAAATTTTGTGAGCACTAACCTGCTAAAAACTGTATGATTTAGCTGTAGTTGGAAATACTTGATATAAAGCCCAACAGTGGAGTTGGTGTTACTGAACTGCAGAGGGACATACTTAGGGTCTATAGAATCCTTGGCTGAACCTGTGGTGTGAGCCCTACCAGCAGAAATTTTGTGAGCACTAACCTGCTAAAAACTGTATCTGGGAGAAATTTTTGAATTAAAAGCCTATAACAGCATTTAAGGTTTACAACTGAAGTGTATAAAATTTTACTGTACATTTTATGATTTAATACACTGATGAGATTAAGAAAATGAAAAGAATTTTTATACTGCATTGAGGTATTGAACATGATTTATTTAACATCATTATGGACAATGTAATGAGAAGGATAGTGGCTACTCAACAAATAGCAGGGATGCTGAGTCGCAGAAAGGCACAACAAAAAGGATGTCAAAAAGTTAGCTTTTGGCCAACAGGGCCTTTGTTAGAAATAGACGACATACACTCATGCCTTACTGACTCCAGCTTCCAGAGACTGTGATCAGGTGTTTGTGAGTTTCTTTTTTGTGTGTGTGTGTGTGTGTGTGTGTGTGTGTGTGTTGTCTATTTTTGAAAAAGGCCTTGTTGACTGAAAGTTAACTTTCCGACAGTCCTGTTGTGCCTTTGTGTGACTCAGCATCTCCACTATATGGTGAGTAGCAACTAGGGCCTATCGTTTTTATTATATTGTTACATTCCATCCCAGATTGTCCATTGTTTCATCATTATGGACAACTACATTTGAGAGAGAGAAATATCAATCCTTGTCCGTGCAAATATCAGTATTCAATTTTAAAAATAACAAATTGTAACTATAAGTAAATGTGTTTTTTAAGCAAATGAAAGATAAGAAAAGGAAGATATTATATGTAAATTGAAGGTGGAGGGAGAGAAAGGAAAGGAAAGAGAAGGGACTATTGATGTCAGCTGCATCAGGACTCTGTGCAGAATCGGTGGTGATGAGTGAAAATGTGTGCCAGACCAGGATTCAGACCTAGGATCTCCTGCTTACTAAGCAATTGCATTAACCACTGCACCACCCGGACACTGTTTATCACAACTGCATGGACTATCTCTGCACGCCTCTTGACTGACCCGCGCCTAGTGTCAACTATCCACAGTCCTTGTCCATGTTCTCCATGCTCGCTACACTGAGATACCTGCAGTATGTCAGACGTAATTGTGCATCTGCACTGAAGAAATGTGGATTCGTTGCACATCAAGGTGAATCAATTATATGAAAGTGCAGTGTCTGTGTTTTCAGATATGTGCAAAAGAAGAGAGACCACGCATTCATATATAGTAAGGCAGCAACCAAGAAAATTTTATTTAAATTTAATTCAAATACAGCTCTTCCCAAACAAAATCAGTCTTAAAATCAAAGCGTCAAATGATCTTACTGGCTAATTTGTTTGTGTGTGAACTTCATCTAATGAAGTTACTTTTAATACCTCCATAACTAAGTTGTCCAAAATATCTCTTTCAATACTGAGCAAAGCCAGAATGTTGATTCTTTCTTGTAACATGGTAGTTTCAATGCCAATTTTGATCGACTTCAGTGTTGAAAATGTCCTTTCTGCATACCTGTTTGTGACCATAAGTGACAGATACATTCTGCATCTACATACATACTTGGCAAGCCACCATATGGTGTGTTGTAGAAGGTATCGCGTACCATTCATAGTCATTTGCTTTCCTGTTCCATTTGCAAATAGAGTGAGGGGAAAACAACTGCTTGCTTATGTGACACATTCATTGGGAACTGTAGAGTTGTTCTGCAGTCAGCTTCAAATGCTGCTTCCCTAAATTTTCTGAATAGCATTTTGTGAAAAAAGAAACTACTACTTCCATCCAGGTATTCCCATGTGAGTTTAAAAATCATCGTAATAGTACTCATAGCAGCACAGCTATGAATTGCTTTGATGTTTTCCTTTAATCTGACCTGTTGAGAATCCCACACACTCAAGCAATACTCAAGAACTGGTCATGCTAGTGTTTGTACGTGGTCTTCTTTATATTTGAGCCACACTTCCCTAAAATTCTCTCAATAAACTGAAGTCAATCATTCGCCTTCCCAAATACCATCCTCAAATGCTCATTCCATTTCATATTTCTTTACAAAGTTCAGCCTAGATATTTTATCGACATGACAGTGTCGAGCAGTACACTACTAATGCTGTTTTTGAATATTATGGGATTGTTTTTCTTACTCATCTGCAGTCACTTAACACTTTTCTCAGGTTGTAGAGCAATCTCAATATTAGGTTCATTTTATTGGTCATCTTTTTGGAACTCTTGGAAAAGAACCTTGAACTAAATCAGTTCTTTTCCTAGTTCGTAATCTGAGTCATTATTATATGTCCCAACGAATTTCTGAGCTGCTGCTACTATTAACTCACCATTGATAAATCTGTCCAATATGTTGAGAAACCTGACATGCGAATAAAGTAAATTGCATGCTTCAAGCCTCAGCTGCAATGTACCTTCAGACTGATGTTGACAGAAAGGAATCTTGGTATGTAATTTTTTTTCTGTCTTTCTTTCTCCTTTTTTTATGTCAGCTCGAATTTTTGTGCTTTACTGCAGTTGAGAGGTGAAAAATGCCAACTGTTGTTTTTCCTTTTATAACACTTACACTGTGTTTCCCTTTTTTACTCAGAGAAATCAGAAAACTGAGTAGTTCTCACCTCATATTCTTTAAAGCTATCCCTTGTTGTTTAATTAAGCCAATGCTGATGCAGTTTTGTTCATGTCCAATCTATGGTTTTTGCAATTTCATTATTTTATGTACTTGTCCCAAGATATAATGTGTAGAGCTTCTTTTCCATATTTTTCATATTCCGTATTTTCTATATTTAATGCAATAATACCTGGTTATCCTAAATAATCTTTGTCTTCTGAAATTTTGAAAAGTGCATTCTTTATAGCCTCGCAAGAGAGCTTTTGTAACATCAGCTTGCCATAACCAGCATTGTGTTGTCTTTTTTGCCACGAGAATGGATTTCTCAGCTCCTGCTTCCCTTCCCCCATGCATTCCAAGTAATAATAATAATAATAATAATAATAATAATAATAATAATGGCGTGTGACGAGGGCCTCCCGTCGGGTAGACCGCTCGCGTGGTGCAAGTCTTTCGATTTGACGCCACTTTGGCGACTTGCGCGTTGATGGGGATGAAATGATGATGATTAGAACAACACAACACTAGTCCCTGAGCGGAGAAAATTTCCGGCTCAGCCGGGAATCGAACCCGGGCCCTTAGGATTGATAGTCTGTCACGCTGACCACTCAGCTACTGGGGGCGGACATTCCAAGTGATTGGTTAGAACTTTATAACTGTCAGATGAAATTGTAAAAAATACAGGAAGTTCTTCCAAAAAGTAAAAAAAAAATCATACAGCACTCGGGGAGCTCTTGGCTGCTGCCTATACTGCGAGCTTGAGTGGATGACCAGCACAAGGTATCCAAACTGCTAATGATTTTCTCCCAGTACCAGAGCTCAAAGGTAATTGTACTTCCCATTCACTGAAGAAGTGTAGTTCGTAATGTGTATGTCATTTTCTTTCAAAAACTTGGTCACACCTTGAAACTCATACCTGACAGTACGACCCTGGTGTGGCAAGAATGATACAAAGCTTTCAATAGGAACGAGTTCCACTAAAGACCTGGAAAATTACAGTAAGCTGACTAGTGTAATCTTATCTGCAGTTCAGTCCAATGATGTGGAGTAGTATTTAGACTGCTCAATTTGAGAGAGTACTTTGCTGAAAACTCATTTGCCAGTTAGTTGCAGAACTACCTCATACATCTCCATTGTAAGATATTTTGTGTGACCAGTCACACTGTTTGCATTTTTTAATGTGATTGTTTAGAGAGTTCCAATAGTCCCTGTAAGTTAACATTCCTTGATGACAAAAGGTCTGATTTTCAGGAGACAGTGGAACTTTGATGAGAAGTTTCAGATGTGAATACGATTGGATAGATAAAAAACCTACTCACCAAGCAGTGGCAGAACACACACATAAAAGACGATTATAATTAGGCAAGCTTTCGGACCAGTGGCTCCTTCTTGAGGCAGAAGGGTTGAAGTGGGAGGATGAGGGGTGAAGGAAAAGTGACTGGTGAGGTCTCAGAATTGCGCAGGTGGGAACTAGCACTACAACATGTCCATGGTTTTCATCACCCATCTTTCCTTAATTTATGTTAATCTTGCAAGGGGGCAACCTATATTGGCTATGCATTGGGAGCGCAATGCCCACATCAATCGCCTGTTTGAATTTTTGTATAATTAATTATGGCAGTAATAACAAATAGCAGCATGGGTGTGAACAAATTTGCAGTTCATCGCGCAGTGCTAACAGATGGCTAAGGGATGGGCTATGAGAATATACTGCATTGTGTTAACTGCAAATAATTTTTGTGGATAGAGTTTCGTGCAGGATCATACTCAGGGTGCCAGTGATGGGAAGCCAGAATCGCATTAGCCCGAAGGTCAGATTTTACTACCTTCAGCACCCCAGGAGGTATTGGCACCACCAGGGCAGTCTCCACTGGCAGCGCTTTGATGGCACCTGCCAGGCATGCAGCATTTCCAGCAGAACACTGTGAGTCAAGAAGAATGTCTCCCCAAAGTGAATAACGCAGGGAGACACCGTTTCCCCCTCGACTGTGTCGCCCTGGGCTTACAAAAGTGTCATAGGCAACATTGCCAGCAAGGAACCTGCCTCCACGACTCCCCCACTCCATAGTTTTTGAACGTGGGACAGAGGAACGGAATGTGTCTGTTTAGATGCTGGCACCAGGAAAGCGTCTGGAAAGTTCGGACGAGTGGCACTCCCACAGGCAACCACGATTGGCCAGATCAACTTGACGTAAGCGGTGTTCGCTGCACACTCACAGTCGAGCAGGAGTAGCATTCATTGGTGAAAAATTTGTTAAAATGGTGCGACTGGACAGCTGCACCAGCAGAGCAGCACACCACACTATATTTTTGGTAGAAATGAGATTCTTGCATTTCAGCATCTGTCCGATAAGGATGCAGTACTCTGTACTGGGTGATACAGAATGATTGCGGAGTAGCTGTGTACCTTATCCGGAACTCAGGATAATTTTGCGGCATTGTGTCACGTACATGCGCCGATGTGCTTGCAGACATCACACCTGATTGGCATAATAACACGGTGAAAACAGGCAGCTGGGGACCCTGTCATGGAGCAGAAGCGTAGAATGGGCAATACACACAGCATGATCAGTAGGGCCCGGATTTTAATGAGAAGTCATATTTTTTTCTGAACTATAGGGTGAATTTTAGAACAATTAATACACAAATCTAGGCATTTTAGTGTCGAAAACTGTATTTTGATTATGCATATAAAGTCGTATTTC
The DNA here is from genome assembly GCF_021461385.2 of Schistocerca piceifrons. Taxonomy (NCBI): domain Eukaryota; kingdom Metazoa; phylum Arthropoda; class Insecta; order Orthoptera; family Acrididae; genus Schistocerca; species Schistocerca piceifrons. Next base: position 115,326,390 of record NC_060141.1, on the reverse strand, counting down.
AACAGATTTTATTAATAGGTCATGGTCCGGCTAACTTTTAATATAACAGGTCATATTTCCATCAACTTTTGCCAAAAATGCATATACCGTTTTTCTCGTATCTTACGGAACACTTGAATAAGAAAATGAATATGTTGTTCATGAAACAGTATTTAATGTGCTATTATGAAAGATAAATTAGTACACAGCTTTATTTCTCAGGACTGTAGCAGAAAATCGGTGTACCACAACAGTCATTTCGCGAACATAAAACATTGTTGCACAGAGTCGATAATACACTCTCAGAGCCAACAAAGGCAGCTTCTGCCGTAATAATCATCGCAGTCGCACAGGTGTTCCCAGTAACCAGTCTGAATACAGCCTTTGCCTTGTTCAACATGCCTAAAGCAAAGTGCTCCAACAGCGTGAAATTGCGAGGATATGTTCGAGAATTTGGAGAGAAGTTCTTTAGTACTGATGGGAAAATATTATTTTGTAAACTGTGTGAAGCTAAAGTTAGTGCAGAAAAGCACTTTAATGTGCAACAACACTGTAATACCACTAAACACAGCAGCTGTGTGAAATGAAGTGCTGAAAATAACAGCAGGCAAACGCTGTTATTTGAACAGACAGGTCAATCGTCAACCGTGCAATCATTCTGCAAGGATTTGTGTGAGATGATGGTGTCCTGCAACATCCCATTGGAAAAGCTGAAGAATTCACGCTTCAGACGGTTCTTGGAGAAGTACTCAACATATCCAGTTCCAGATGAATCTACACTGAGAAAGAACTATTTATCTGTATACTATAATGATGTGCTCAACAAAATATGAATTACTATTGCTGAGCAAAAGATATGGCTGTCAATAGATGAAACTACGGATATTAGTGGGCGATATATTGCAAATGTTGTTGGTGTTCTAAAAGTTGATGGCCCTGGAGATATGTTCCTACTAACGTGTGAAGCTCTCGATAGAGTAAACAATTCGACGATTGCTATTTTGTTTGACAACTCTCTGAAGCTACTGTGGCTGGATGGTGTGAAAACAGACCATGTTTTGCTGCTTGTAACAGATGGTGCTTCTTATATGGCTAAAGCAACCTAAGGGCTTCAGATTCTCTACCCCAGTATGGTGTACGCCACTTGCCTTGCACAGAGTTGCCGAAGAGGTGTGATCAAATTACCCTGACGTGGACAAATTAATTTCCTGTGGTAAGAAAATCAATGTGAAGGCTCTGCTACGGGTGCAGAAATTCAAGGAACAAGCACCTTCAACGCCCCTCCCACCTAAACCTGTTCTTACACGTTGGGTTTCTTGGCTTAATGCTGCTGAGTATTACTGCATTAGCTACACCCAAATAAAGACAATCTTCTGTGAGCTTGATAGCAATGAATCAAGTGCTATCAAAATTGTTAAAGAAGTTTTTACAGATACATTATCTCGAAACTTGGCACACATCAACGCCAATTTTTCAGTGATATCAAAAGCCATCAAACAACTGGAAGCTGTTGGCACTCAGCTATGTGAGGCCCTGAGTATTGTGCAACATTTGCATAGTGAGTTGGGTCGAGCTCATGGCCATGTGGCTGACAAAGTGAAAACCAAATTGCAAAGTGTTCTCCAACGGAATACTGGATATTCTACACTGTGCAAAATTAGTGACAGTCTTTCGGGGAATGCTGCAACATTTGAAGATACTGAAACAAAGCTGAACTCCAGTGACCTGGCTGCCTTCAAATACGCTCCAGTGACATCTTGTGAAGTGGAGAGGAGCTTTTCCAGGTACAAAACTATCCTCAGCGACAACCATAGATCTTTGACAGTGGAAAACCTGAAAATGCACCTTGTGATCCAGTGCAACTTTGCAGATACTGCAGATTGACATATGATATTAAATAATGTGAAATGCTTTAAATACTATCTATAAATAAAAACATTGTTTTACTGTTTCAATAGATGATCTTTTCAATGTACTTTGTGTTTAGAAAATAAAACGATCAGACATTCAAAAAGTTCATGCAAATTAGCCACAAACCCTACAGAAAGAAAGAACGATACTTACAATATTTTGAGAAGTGAACTTTTTCATTACTTTATGGTGAATAAAAAATTAAGTAAACAAACAAGAATGCTTTAAATAAACTACTATTAAGTCATATTTTATTTTTTAAGGCCATCTTTATGTAAGTTTTAGGTCATAAATGCTTGCATATTTCACTGTTTTTTAGGTAATTAAAATCCAGGCCCTAATGATGAGTCATGCAGTTCAAAGAAGTTAAATGAGTGGCCATTGACCTATTGAGCATCACAGCACAGTCACATTACTTCTGTGATGAGATACAGATGGAATGTATGTGATCTAGAATATTGTGCTCTCATTCAGTTAAAGGGAAGTGCTAATCCGCATAGTGTAGGTTTTATAATTGTAGATTCATGCTATACTCTTTTTCTCCTTGTTAAGTTATTAATCTGTCCACATTCGAGAGGCATCACCTTGTTAATGTGATTTATGACCATATGTAAATTCTCAAATGGAATAAATTTGATTATCTTTCCCGATATTTCAGACTACCTACATTGGCAAGCCCACACTATCCTACAATCCAGTCAAAAATGTTGGTGAGGTTAACTTAATGTTAATAATTCACATCCATCTTTACTTTCTATGAGGCAAGTGACCTCACCCAATCCAGTTATTCGACAGAGGCCTGTATTACATAGTCAGATGTCATTAAGTGCACAAGAATTGCATTGGGGGAATTTACAATAGAATTCTGAGTTCAGCCCATAGTTCATTTGCATATTGCCTCATGGTAGCAGAGGAATCTCAGAGGTCACTTCCCAATTTCTTCTATCTCAGTATTTCTTCACAGTAACTACTTTTTTCTTCAGTCCGTTTTAGTTTTCAACATCTTTCATTGAGTTATCTATTTTTCACTGCCCCCATCCCACCTCTGTTACATACAATGTGCTTAGATTTTCACTCTTATTAATTCATACATAATGTTTTTGTACATTAAAAGATTATATAAATTTTGTATTCATGTCTATAACAACAGACACAATCAGTTTTTGACGAAATAATTTAACTGGTTGGATAAAAATTCTGCTCACCAAGCAGCAGAAAAACACACAAATAAAAGACAGTTGTAACTGGCAAGCTTTTGGAGCCAGTGGCTCCTTCCGCAGGCAGAAAGGTTGAAGGGGAAGGAAGAGGGGTAAAGGAAAAGGACTGGAGCGGTCTAGGAAAAGGGGTAGATTTCAGGAAAGTCACCCAGAACTGCGGGTCAGGGGAAAATTACCGCATGGGATGAGAAGGAAAGACTGATTGCTGGGGACTTTCACAATGACCTCCATCTGTTCAGATTCCGCCAATCCTTAGCCCTCAACAACATAGTCCTGCAAAATTATATCAACCAAGCCCAAACCTCATTGCAATACCGTCTCTCCATATATAAAGTTCTCCTGCTATGCAATCCCAAATTCCTGTCCACCACCTGTACAGCCACCTCCAAACTTCCCGCACGTCCTCTGATAGCTGACTGTACCTTTTGCCCCACCCCCAAATTCAGTCATGCAGGACTTGTTAAAGACGTTCTCTCCTACTCCCAGTCCCTACAGTAGAAACACTTTTTTGCCACCAATACTACCAGTCAGACTCAACCAAAGACCAATCTTGAACCCTGCCTGACTCGGTTCACTCCTTCACCCAACCGTGATCCACCCCCACTGCCCCCCCCAGATCACTACCTGTTAACTTTCCAGAAGTTTTTAATCTCAGACCTTGCCTCAACATCATTCCCCAAATTGGTCAACATGCAAACTAATCTTACATCCACAGAAAGAACCGCAGTCCTCCATCTAAAAACTAATTCCGAATTTATAATCCTACCTGTGGACAAAGGTTGCACCACTGTTGTTTTGAACCACAAGGATTACCTGGCAGAAGGACTCCACCAGCTGTCAGATACATCCAGCTACAAACATTGCCACAGTGACCCCACCCCAGAAATCCAGCAGGATCTCCAGTCACTCCTCAAATCCTTAGGCCCTTCCCAGAAACTCTGCCCAGAGTCCTTCTCTCTCCTCACCCCTACCACTCCCCAGACTCCTACCGTCTACATGCCTTCTAAAGTCTATAAACTCAGCCACCCAGGACGCCCCATTGTGGCCAGTTACTGTGCCCCCACAGAGAGAATTTCTACTTTTGTAGACAAACACCTTCAGCCTATTACCCGGAACTTACCCTCCTATATAAAAGATACCAACCATTTCCTCCACTGACCCTCCACAGTTCCTGTCCCTTTACCACATGGTGCCCTGCTCATCATTATTGATGCCACCTACCTTTACACTAACGTCCCTAATGCCCTTGGTCTTACCGCTATTGAACACTACCTCTCCCAATGCTTGACGGATTCCAAATCAACAACCTCCTTCCTGGTTGCTGTGGTCAACTATATCCTCACACACAAATATTTATCCTTTGTAGACATTACCTACAAACAAATATGGGGTACGACTGTGGGCACCTGCGTGGGACCATTGTATGCCGACCTATTCTTGGGCCATCTAGAGGAATCCTCCTTAAACTCCTCACCTGTTTCAGATTCATTGATGATGTCTTCAGTCTGAATCAAGGATGAGGAGACCCTACCCACATTCCTCAACAGCTTCTCCCCCATTCACTTCACCTGGTCCTACTAAACCAACAAGCCACCTTCCTAATGTTAATCTCCACCTCGAAGATGGCTGCATCAGTACCTCCTCTACAACAGCTGCCACCCATTCCATACCAAGAAGTCCCTTCCATACAGCCTAGCTACCCATGGTCGTCACATCTGCTGCGATGAGCGGTCCCTCTCAAAATATAACGAGTGTCTCACTGAGGCCTTTACAGACTAATTATCCTCCCAACCTTGTACAAAAACAAATATCCCGTCCCTTATCTTTCCAGTCACCCACCACCTCCCAAAAGTCTCACCATACGGCCACAGAGGAGCATTTCCCTTGTAACTCATTACCACCCAGAACTGGAGCAACTGCATTACATTCTCTGCTAGGGTTTTGACTACCTCTCATCTTGCCCTGAAATGAGAAATGTCGGGCCCACTATACTTCGCACCCCACCCACAGTGGTATTCCACTGTCCACCAAACCTACACAATATACTTGTCCATCCCTGTACAACTTCTGCTCCCAACCCCTTACCTCATGGTACATATTCCTGTAATAGACATAGATGCAAGACCTGTCCCATACATCCCCCCACCACCACCTACTCCAGTCTGGTCACAAACATCACCTATCCCATTCAAGGTACAGGGCTACCTCTGAAACCAGTCATTTGATCTACAAGCTAAGCTATAATTATTGTGCTGCATTCCAGAGACTGTTATCACGTGTGTGTGTGTGTGTGTGTGTGTGTGTGTGTGTGTGTGTGTGTCGTCTATTTTTTGACAAAGGTATTGTTGGCCGAAAGCTTATTTTGTGACATTCTTTTTGTTGTGCCTATCTGCGACTCAGCATCTCCACTATATGGTGAGAAGCAACTATCCTTTTCATAATATTGTTACATTCCATCCTGGATCTTCCATTGTTTGATGACATGACTTAAGATTTTTTACTGCAATGACATAGCAGTAACCTCTGCTTTATCATTTCTGAATAGGCTAGACAGATTTCACTGGGGTGTGGCCTTACTATAGTGGCAGGCTTCTTCTGCTGCTTGATTGTGTCTCATGTTTTTTGTGGATTTTCATCAACTTCATCAGATCCCAGTTTTTCATTCCAACAATGGGTTCTGTATTTGTGTAATTCATATTTGAACCAGTACTCAGCATGCACAGCATTCTTCGATTAGTAGTGTCACGGTAAAGCTGCCTCTGCCCATCGTATTCTGCTGTGAGGTCTCAGATCTCTGGGAGCAAGTCTTGAGGGCCAGGTTCAGTGATATCCTGGTGTTAGAATTGGGCAACCATTAATCTTCCATGTTGTTCAGCAGAAATCCACTAAGTTTTATACTAAAACAAATTCTTCTCTCTACAGCCTCATGTGGCGAAACGATCTGTGTATCAGTGGAGAGATACAGAGGTGTGCGAGTGTGCCGGGACTTACCCCAGTTCACTGCTAGTAGCAACATGTCACCACAACGCATCTGTGCATAGTAAGAATCTGTCAAATTTCAGAATGAGCAGGTCAACGTTTTTCCCTAAATACAACATTTTAAGAAAAAAAAGTGGAGCTAAATAATAAAGCTAGAAACCAAAAATTGGTCATAATGTGCAGGCGTATGTCAAAATGAACTGGCACAAGTCTCAACGTGATTAAAGTAATATTTTGTTCAGAATCCGCTTTTCTAAGAACAATTGAAGGCGCTAAATATTAGACTTAGAAATATGAAAATTTGTATGAAGCTTCAGTTCAACATAAAAACACTAATTATGTAACCCCATTGAGCTACCTTTAACAGTTTTCGAGTAATTTGCAGAAAACTAAATTTGGATCTAAAACGTCCTTATTAGTAGTAGATTAAGTATCTGTTATAATAATGCTAGAAAGTTTTGGTTACAGCACGTGATGAAACCTATTAAATAATAGATCTATAACAAGTTTTAAGGCCTGGGTGCAAATAATAATAAATACAAGGTATCTTAAAGTTGTATTTCAGAGGTAATGTACAACTGTCAGTTCTATTCTGAAAATTCTGTACGGCAAAGTTTACATGCAGGTGAGCTAAAACTTTTTCTGTGATTTTAACTAACTTAACTACCTGCATACAAAAATTGCGAAGACTAAATTAATACACAACACTGTTATAAATAATATGTATCTGAGAAAGCACCCATTTAGAGGTGGCTACTGGGCGCATGGGGCGGATGACAGCATGTGTTCCCTTGACCACCCGCTGCGCCACATATATAAATACAGCCCGAGATGCAAGACTAGGCTTCACTTTGCACCCAGCCATCGTACGATGTGCGTCAATCAAACGCCCGAGTGCACGCTGCCTCGAATGACATCAGAGACAGGCTGTTACTAAGCATATATTTTCAGTAATAATAGAAAGTGAACTTGCGAGGACTGTACACCGTCGTGGATCACTTACATTTCACAGAAGTAACTGTTAGTGTGCCGCCCATAATGTTAACAAATCCGCATGGCAAGTGGTGACACTTATTTTCCACTTTTGTGGTGAGCAATTATTTTGATTGTCAGAAGTCAGGGCAAAAAACAATATAATAGGAACTTACTGTAGAGGTCGCCTCCGAACTGCTCATAATGCTATTTAGGAGAGAGAGATTTTATGTCAGTATTAATATAATGAATAATACAATGTTGAGCGAGTGAAACTTTAACAAAGATATCTGTCAATTAGAACTCAAAATCTTCATTTATAATCACAGTCCTCAACCTGCTGAGCAAATAGAGAATAGAAACATTTCTTTCAGTGGGCTGGACAAGAATGTGGACTTGCAGACTGGGCACTATGGTCCGTATGTTCTCTATCGTTTTCTGGCTGACCACAGGAATAGTTCCGAGGTTCTTGTAAAAGATGGCGAACAATATTCCAATATTAACAGTATTTTAATATTTCATATATTTTCTCCTATCACTTATGACTGATATTATATATATTATAATTACAATTATTATTACTAACCCGCTGCCCCACACTCACAAATTCATTGGTTCGAGAACCCTTAAATCCTTGTTATGAAAGACCCAAAACAATTCTCATGTGATACTTTAGGGACTGATGCACACATTTATTCATGACACAGTTTTTGTGTTTTATTTTTAACTTTTGGTATTGTTCATGTGCAGCTGACTAAGTTTCTTAACTGTGATGTAGTCTGATGACCTGAGCTGTGCTCAGTTGTTTGTGTGTTAGCACACATAAGCTAATCTGTTCAGCAGTGTTGTATAATTTATGGCTTAAAATTTTTATCACGTATTGTAAAGTTAAGTTATGTTCTAAAAATTTTAAATTTATCCAATATCCTTATATACTTTGTACATTTAGGATTTGATGGACTAAGGTAAATAAAAATAAATAAACATAGACTAATCCACAGATTCATTTCAGTAGTCAATTGAATTTATACCATTTTTAAGATCAAGTAGCCTCCGTGCCCCTTTTTACCAACATTACGACAATTCAACAGTACATTTCCACCCAAATTGAGTGCCACATATTTTCTGGTTTCCCGTTTCACAAACAATTGGCTAAATGTGTGGAATATGTGGACTATGCAAATGACAGGGTTATTGGTGTAAGGCTGAAAGGAGCACAAAAAGATTTACTGAGTGTCCGGGTGTATATGCCAACTTCAGAGCACAATGACGAAATTGTAGAGGAAACATGCAATGTAGTAGAGAGAATAATGGATGAAAATAAAAAAAAAATGCTGCAAAATAGTAATGGGAAACTGGAACGCCATTGTGGGAAAAGGGAAAGAGGGAAACATAGTAGGCAGTCATGGTCTTGGAAAGAGAAATGATAGAGATGAATGGCTAATTGACTTCTGCAGGGAAAGGCAGCTGATAGCGGCAAACACATGACCCAAGAACCACAAGAGGAGGCTCTACACATGGAAATCACCAGGGGATAAATACAGAAACCAAATCGATTTTAGACTGGTAGAAGAAAGATACAAGAATGGAATCAAGAAGGTGCACACATTAACAGATGCAGATATTAATAGTGACAACAACTTACTTATGGCAGAAATAGAAATAAGAATGAAAAAACTGAAGAAGGCGACCATGGTGAAAAAGTGGGATCTACAGAAGATAAGAGCCAACAAAGAACAAATTACAGAAATGCTGTCAAGTGAATTTCTAAACACATTACGAGACAAAGAACCACCTGATAATGTCAGTGAGTACTGGAATATGCTGAAAGAAGGAATCATTAAAGCAGGACCGCAAAATATAGGATATGTAAAAGGGAAAAGCAGAAAAAAACCATGGATCACACAAAGAAATGATTTCCAAGATGGAGGAGAGAAGAAAATTTAAAAACAAGAACACTGAAGATGCAGAAAGATATTCCAAACATTAAATAATGAACTGTGGAGAGAAACGGAGGAGGCTAGGAAAAAATGGCTAAAAGAGGAATGTGATGCAATTGAAGAACTGGACTGGAAGGGAAGATATGACTTACTGTACAACAATGTAAAGACTATTGCATGGGAACAAAACAGAGCAGGAAGTGCTACTATGGAAATTTTGAGTAAAGACGAAGAGGTAGTGTACAAAGATCGTGACGATGTCCTCCAGAGATGAGAAGAATACCTGAAAGAGCTATATGACACAAATCGCAAACCAGAAACTCTGGAACTTGAATCACACAACAGTGTAAGTGATGACAAGAAAGGACCAACCATCATAATGGAAGAAGTAAAGTCTGCCATAGCTGCAATGAAAAATGGCAAAGCAGTTGGTACAGATATGATACTGGGAGAAATATTAAAATGCTTGAACCAAGATGGAATAAGAGAAATATTGAGGTTATGTGGTAAAATATATGACAGTGGTGAATGGCCTGAGGACTTTCTGACAACAGTAATGATTCCTTTACCGAAAAAACAAGGAACCAAGAAATGCAGTGAGCACAGGACAATCAGCCTCATTCCATATGCAGCCAAAGTGATGTTAAGAATAATTAATAAAAGACTTGAAAAAGTAATGGAGGAGAATCTAGGCAAGGAGCAGTTTGGCTTTAGACAGAATATGGACACCAGAGATGCAATAGGGCTCCTATGAATCTTAGGAGAAAGGTTTATTGAAAAAGGAAGAGACTTATATACGTGCTTCATCGATCTAGAAAAGGCATTTGACAATGTGGTTTGGGACAATGAGGGAAAAGAGAGTGGACTGGAAAACCAGAAGACTTGTAAACTCATTATATCTTAATCAAAAAGCCTCAGTTAAAGTGAGAGGAGAAAGTACAAATTGGATTGGACTAGGGAAAGGAGTGAGACAAGGATGCTGTCTATCACCTACTCTTTTCAACCTTTACTTGGAAAATATGTGTAACCAATGCTCATTAGATGACAAAGGAGTAGAAATTAGAGGAAAAAGAATAGGGTGTGTAAGGTTTGCTGATGATATGGTCCTTCTAGCCACAGGGGAAAAAGAATTGCAGGATTTGGTGGACACCATTGAAGCTAACAGAAAAAATTATGGAATGAAAATTAACACAAAGAAAACAAAAAGTATTGGCACTAGGAGGAAATAAAGAAATAAAAATTATGCTGAATGGAGAAATACTAGAACAGGTGCAAATTTTTTTTATCTTGGAAGCAGGCTAGACACAGACTGGAAGTTGACCACAGAAATTAAAACGAGGATAGCAATGGCAAAAGAGGCATTCTATAAGAAAAGGAGAAGTTTATGCCGTGGTCTGGACAGAGAATGTCTTGTATGGAGTGTTGTTCTATATGGCACTGAAACATGGACTTTGAGGAAGAAAGGCTGGAGGCTTTTGAGATGTGGACACAGCGGAGGATGGAAAGAATAAGTTGGATGGACAGAATAAAAAATGAAGAGGTACTGAGAAGAGACAGTTACTAGAAGTAATGAAAAGAAGAAAAGGAAATTGGATTGGGCATATATTAAGAAAGAATGATGGACTGATAAAAACAGTTTTAGAAGGTTATGTAGAAGGGAAAAGGAAGTGAGGAAGGAAGAGATTTCAGACACTGGATGACGTGATGGATGGTACAACATACAGCAGCCTTAAGAAGGAAGCAATGGATCGCAGAAAATGGAGAGGCAAAGGACCTGCTAATATAGCAGAAAATTGATGATAATGATGATGATGAACAATATATTTATACTTTTTGTATAATGCTATAACTAAAGGCTATGTATCATTTAGTGAGAATTTTCTTGTGGTTCTTTTTGGCGAAAACAGAATTACAATAACTTAAACAATTCTGTAAAGATTTTGTGTTGACCCTGTGTAATGAGAGCAGAACCAGTAACATCCTAGTCCATTCTGATCTTGAAAGTTACTTTCCCATGTGGCCATTTTGCCCTTTGCAGAATGTTCAGTTCCACATGCTAGAAAGCCCTGAATCCAATTACGCAGCTGGTATAATATTCTGTAAAACTGTATATTGTTCCATAAGTGACAGTGCAAAACTCTATGTAATGTCACGCAGAAGTCAAAGATCACATTATCAACATGGTGCTGGATCTTGTGTGGGAACAAAGTGAGCTGAACTTCAGAAAGGTGCTTTTTGCAAAATCCATGTTGTTCCACAGAGAGAAAATTTTTACTCTCCAACAAAGTCATAATGTGTGAAGACTAAAGCATCTCCCACAATTCATAACCACCACCATCTAAGTGTAATTTGGCATTAGTGATATAGGCTTATACAGGATGTAACTAAGTTCCCTTTACAGGCCTTTTCAGAATACTAGTTGGGATCAAGACAGTTAAGTTTAGCACAGCACCTCATGTCTGGAAACATACGGTTTTCATGCGACATGCAAGATAGCAAAAAAGTGTTCAAATCTCACACATTTTTGGTGCCACTGACTGGAGTATTACATATGAGGCTATCAGCGCTATAGTGGACTAACCCACAGCACACTGGTTTGTGGGAATGGCCACTGGAAGATATTGACATTTGCAGAATTGATGTTTGAGGTAGTGATTGCGGTGTATAGCAATGATTGTGGTATACATAATGTGGTATGGTGTCCGGTAATTGGCTATACATGGAGTTAACCGTAAGTGTTTTAGACTGTTTTTTGTGTGGGTTAGGCCACAATCGTTTCGGCACACTTGGCCGTAATACACGAAACATGGGATAGGTCATTATCGCTTTACGCACTGTAGTCAAACATTGACAAGATACACATGAGGCGTTAATGTTCATCATCCGTATCATCATTTACAGGGATGGTGTTGCCACATGGCTGTGCAGATGTCTTCCTGTTACAATAATAACCTTGGTACACTGGGGGTACGAATTGCAGCAAGGTCATTAAATCGGTCTTTTTCAACATGCTAATAGCTTGTCCATTGGGATATAGTACATCCAGAGTCTCAATTACTTTCAACCCACATTTAGCAAAACTGACATTGGCAAATGGGACATCTGGCTCACTGGAGTACTTATAAAACATGATGTTGTGAGAGAATGCTTCATACTGAAGCCACTTAATATGGAACCAGTGCATCCCGGTATTTTGTGCCGACACTTTACAGTTACGTATTTTTCTCTCTAAACATACTGTGGCCATGAAATCATTCCCTGTCATCAATATAGTGATGAAGGATTGTTGTTTTTGTGCAGTGATAATGACATTCATCCAGTCAGAGAGTGTGTATATGTTTGGGTGAAATTTCCTGTTCTTCGTGATGATACCAAAGTCCTGGTCACGTGATAGGTATGAATACCCACTGACTAGGAGTGTATGATGGATTGCTTCCAGAGTAAAGTCTGCATGCAGAACCATGAATTGACACAATAAGGCCATTCTTATATTCCAATTTTGCCCGCCACATTGATCCGAATACATAATCAGTCGCATTGTTTGGACTTTATGTTTAATGTAATGGTGCGTGAGACATGATCCATTTTCTTGTGGTCCTCAGGATGCTTCGCCCTCACTCCATACATACTTCATAGCTTTCTTTATACATAGGTCATGTATTCCAAGGCAGTATGTCCACAGTTGTCGCTTATAGTAACATATACCTGTCGTAAGTACCAGTGTCGGTAAAGTCCTCATCAAATCAAAGGCAATCACGGTCATATCGTTGTCCTGATGCTTCCCTTCTGCTGCATCGTGATGCATTCCCATCCACGTGCTCTCCACCTTTCGTTGATATAACTCTCTTTCATGTTCCCATTTACCCCTCTCTTCCGCGGTGTCAGCTGCAGCATGTTTGATGTTATAGAGGTCACATTTATGGCAGGAATCATTTACAGGGGGTGAAAGGACAGATTAAATCTTGTATTAAATATCTGACCAAACATGTAGTATGAGACTGGATCGTCATGCTCGGCTTTATATAATTGGTATAACTTCCCCATGGCCAGATCTGGTGACAAATACTTCCAATCTACTGTTTCGTTCATTCATGCACAATGGCAAACGTCTTTGCTGTTGGTGTTTTATTTTTAGCAGGACATGCACCTCGCTTATCGATGGGTGGGGTCTGGTGCTGCACTTTGTGCAGAAGAACCCTTTTAATCCTACCATCTGATATCTGCAAAATTTTCTTAAAGAATGTTTTACACACCTTCACGTCCACTCCCTCTTCTATGACTCTGTAGTACCAGAGGAATATGCGAATGTCATAGGGACTACCTTCACCATAGCAAAGATGTATGCCGACTGCAAGTTGAAACTATCTAATTCGTAGAACGAGTCTAATAGATGTTACTGGTGTTCAGGTGAAAAATGTCAACCACATTCCTTCTTACATGCACACGCTTTGAGGGCGGGACATTTCTTTGGCACTGCATTTCTCTTCACGTTAATGTATTCTTCCCCTTACTATCGCTTTTCTTTTCGAATGTTCCGTGCCCACAGGTGTGCATCCAGACCCGTTTTCTTCCTCGTTGTGGTGCAATTACGGTACCAGTGCTACGATCCCCCTCCAATATGTCCATGGTTGATGTAGTGAGTGTGGTATCCTTCGATGTACCGGGTACATTGGGCTCTGCTAACGTGACACATAACTCATCCTCTGTACCACTTACACGCTGGCTAAATTGGCCAGGTGCACATTCCACGTCTGAGGCATCAGTAGTAGTGTCCGATCCAAATAGGTCTGAAATGGAAATGTTCCTTATCTGCACCAGTGTCCATATCAAATCACATGAGTCCAACAAGGGAACATAACACCATCCTTACCTCGCAATGTGGCTTCGACATCGTCGCCAGGGCTACTGCGCATGTTGTTCAGTAATACACACGTACTAATGACCATTCAGCGGTGTGTCAACCACAATAGTGTGTGTCTATACTGCAGCTGTGTCCTCCACTGGCCATCATGTGCTGTGTGACGTATGATATGTTGTCCCACTGGTCTATTCGCTATGCGTACATGGTGCAATAGTGGTCTATGTAGCATAGGCCACTATTGCGGCCAGTTTCGTATGGCACTGCACAGTGCATAAACAACATCTGATGCTGCCACATTGTCCATGGTGTCCGAATACATGTCTGGCGATTGTAGGACATAATGGTAGGGCGTAAAGTGATGTTCTGTGTGAATATCTCATTTTTTCCAAAAATGTGGGTTAGGCCACTATCGCGCTGATAGCCTCAAAAATCATTCACTGATCATCTGATGTCCCACGCCTGCTAGAGGTTCGTTTACATGCCATTCAGCTGAGTTTGTGATATGTCCAGAGACGTTTGCTGTTGTTGTGCTTGTGCTCTTAGTTCATACTGCACTGCTGTACAGTAGTTGTCAGTCACTACAGAGCAGGATGCAAGCTATATGTACATTTCATTTTTAGTGTATTGTTGTTGAACACATGTTTGCTGAATGTGCTGACTTGATGTTATTGAATGGTGAAGCTTGTTGGAATGGGTGGGCTCCTTGGCAGTTGTATGGGGGTAGTTTTCCACACTACCAGATATTTTTGTGCAGCTTCTTTGCTATGGTTTACCAGTATGCCTTCGAGACAGGTACATTCATCATCAGCAGGGCCATCTGTCGTGCCTCATGGCAGCGGTGCACACCTAAGTTTGGAGAGGCTGTACTCCGTGCTGCAGAGGAAGACATGACAACAAGTCCAGAAAAATACCAGATAGACTGAACGTGAATCATCATACTGTCTGGCATGTTGTATGTAAACAGCAGCCACACCTGTACCACCCCAAGAAGGTACTGATAGTGCAGCCACCAGATTTTGTGTCACACGCCCACTTTTGTGGGTGTTTCTTCCACCATTGTGTGGACAAGCCTGACTTCCCATTGCACATCCCTTTCATATATGAAGCCAAGTTTGGCAGGGAGGGTGTTCTCAATTTCCACAACAGTCTTGTGTGGGTTGATGGAAACCAACATGCTACATGCCTCCATGGGTTTCAGGGACAATATGGTCTGAACGTTTGGCCAGGGTTCATAGGTGGAAGCGTGAATGGGCCATACCTTTTTACACCACAGCTCGCGTACTTGCATGGCATACAGCAAGGGCTCTTGAAAGATGCACCAGTGTGTCAAAACATGATTCCAGAACAGTGGCACACTGACGTATTTTTCATGTGCAGTCCAAAGTCATCTAGGCCTATGACTTGGGTGACAGTGGGTAGGTCATGATGGCTCAATTGCTTGGCCTGCACATTCTCCCATCTTGAACCCACTAGAGTACTACCTTCAGGGTCACATGAAGTCCTTCATTTACAAGACCCTTGTTGCATCCAAGGAAGACCCAACTGGTGTGGATTATGGGTGTGGCAGATGCTGGAGGGCTAGGGACTGGTGATCATATGTACCAGAATGTGGTACACAGGTATCGTTCCTATGTTGATGTCGGTGATTGTCACATTGAGCCCTGCTTGTAACAACAAGCAGCAGGATTCAGAGAGCAACATGTGGTTTGGTGTTATGGGTGTTACAGGAAAATTATAAATTTCTGGACATGAATTCCTATGCTAAACTTAACTGTCAAAGTCTGTAAATGGAATGTCATTAAACCTTTTTGTGTAGTTGGCATGTCCTGTATGGCAGACGACTCTTATTGAAAGTGAGGAATTTGTTCGGGTTGGTTACACCAAACAACACCCATTTTGCAGTAGCTCATTTATTCAAACACATGCAAGGCTCACAAAGAACTGAACATGGCGGAACAGAACAAAGACAATGCTCAACTCAACAGCGTCATCGGGGAGCTATGTGGGTAGATGTCGTGAAGGAAGCTTCAGCCACCGAACCTGGAAGCCATTGACGTGAGCCGGGCATCGTGCTGGTCGTGCAGCAACAGGTAGGCCGTCGGTTTGCGGGTGGAACGGAGCGATGACGACGATGTCTCCGGTGGGTGTGGCGAACACAAGTAGCATTTCCAGGTTGACGTCGGGCGGCAGGGGAACACATTTCACCAGGTGGCAGGGACCAGCGGAGGTTGTGTCATGAGCACTGGAGATGAAGACAAACACACAACGAACAGTGTATAATCGCACAGTATTATTGAGATGTCGTGGATTATGTCCAGGGGGGACAGGCACAAACACCTCAAGCGAGGGCACGTTCAAGATGGGGGGCCATGAGAAACCTAGACAGGGCGAGGTAGGCGATGGTGGAGAGGTCGAATGGACTGGTGAAGGGCCCGGCGGCGAGGGCGTGATCGTAGGTAAGCTCGACGTGGGGAGCATGTGGTCACTCGACAGAGTGTGTGAGACCGGAGTAGAGGGCGAGGTCCGGAGGAGAGCTCGACGATTGGAGCTGGAAGTCACTCGATCGAGTGTGTAAGTCCAACGTGGAGGGAGTGGCCGGAGCGTCGTGAGCCACGACATTGAGTGGGGGGTAGAAGAAGGCTCGACATGAGCAGGCTTAAGTCTGCTGAGAGAGACTGTAACATCTGAATCTTTCATCTGGATGTCATAGGTGTTGGCTGATCGCCGGAGAACTCGGTACGGTCCGGTATATGGAGGTTGGAGGGGAGCACGGACAGTGTCATTTCGGAGCATGATGTACTTGCAATTGTCCAGAGATTTTGGGACGTGAATCTTAGGGCGGGAATGGCTGGCGGGCGGAGGAATATGGAGGTTGATGAAGTGGCGCCTGACGTGATCAACGAAGGAAGGTAAGTCAGACTGAGGGAGAGAAGTGGAAGGCCTCACAAGTTCGCCAGGGAGAACAATGTTCTGGCTGTATACGAACTCACCTATTGTGCCTTTGAGGTCTTCCTTATGGATCGTACGAATGCCGAGTAGCACTAGGGGAAGGGCGTCTGTCCATAGAGAGTCGTGGCATTGAAGAGCCACCTTGAGAGTGCGGTGCCAGCGCTCAACTAGCCCATTACTTTGCGGATGATATGCTGTGGTATGGATGCGCCAGATGTCACAGATACCATTGAACAGGGCCGACTCAAATTGTCTGCCCTGGTCAGTCGTGATGATAGCTGGACATCTGAAACGCGATACCTATGACTCGAAGAAAGCTCGAGCAACTGTTTCTGCCAGAATATTTGGGGAGGTGGACAGCCTCGACCCAGCGAGTTGTTCGGTCAATAGATGAGAGAACATAATGAAAGCCATTAGAGGGGGAGAGAGGCCAACAATGTCAATATGAATATGCAGGAAACGCCCAGGAGGGACTGAAAAGGAGCCGAGGGGGAGGGGGGGGGGTGGGGGTGAAGTGTGGTTGTGTATTTTGCAGTGTTGGCACGCGATGCAGGAGCGTGCCCATTGCTGGCAGTTCTTGTTGACATTTCTCCACACAAAGCACTCTGCTACAAGGCGGACGGACACACGAACACCAGGGTAGGCTAAATTATGCAATGCGTTGAAGACAGCTCGACTGAGCATGGTTGGGATGAGGGGATGTAATGTGCCCGTACTGTCATCGCACCAGATCTCACCAGAAATGCCAGGGAAGTTTGGTCCGGACAAAGTGTAGTGAAGAAGTAGAGTCTGAAATCAGGTTTTGTGTTTCCTCGTCGGCGGGTTGGAGGTTAGGCAGTTCAGAGAGGTCTAACAGTGAATGGACGGCATCAACTCGTGAAACGAAATCAGCAACTATATTGTCAGCACCCTTTATGCATCTGACATCAGTGGTGAACTGAGATATGAAGTCCATGTATCTGAAGCGGCGAGGAGGCACGTCAGCTGGCGGGTTTGTAATGGCCGCAGCCAGGGATTTGTGGTCCGTTAAAACATAGAAAGGACGTCCCTCATTGTCAGTCTTAAAATGCTTGATCACTTCATAGACTGCGAGCAACTCCCTGTCACACGCAGAATATTTCCGTTGTGCATTGGTGAGCTTGCGCAAGAAGAACTGCAGAGGTGAAGTTTGGCTGTCGATTGTCTGGCTAATGACAGTATCGCTCACGTCTGTGGTGATGAAAAGCTGCGCATTGGGATGAGGATGCACGATGGTGCAGGCCTCAGCAAGAAGATTTTTGAGTGCAGTGAAAGAGTCAGTCATAGCAGGGGTCCATGGAACAGGCCGAGATCCAGAAGTGTTGGTGCCTGCCAAGGCATCTGTCAGTGGAGCCTGAATCTCCGCAGCCCGAGGTAGATGTCGACGATAATAATCAACCCTGCCCAGAAAGCGCAGAGCTCTTTGAATGATGAAGATCTGGTAGGTTTAGTATTGATTTAATTTCTCAGGGGGTGGTGAAATGCCATCGGCAGAGACCCAAAAACCAAGAAAAGTGACAGCGGGTTGATGAAGCTACAATTTGTCCTGGTTGGTCTTGATGCCTGCTGCCGCGAGAGTGTTCACAACAGTTTGCACGTGTCGAATGTTGTCCTCGACGGAGGAGCTGAACACAAGAATGTCATCAAGATATGCAAAGCAGAATTTGAGGTCGAATAGCACTTCGTTGATGAAGCGTTGCCAAGTCTGGGTTGCATTTTTCAGATCGAAGGGCATGAATTGAAACTGAAATAACCCGATCGTGGTGGTGATTGCTGTCTTCTCGATGTCTTCAGGTGCCATGTGGATCTGGTGGTAGGCCCGTTTGCAATCAATGACAGAGAACGTGGTCACACCTGCGAGGGAACTGGTAAAGTCGGCAATGCTGGGTATGGGGTTGGTGTCCATAATTGTTCGTGCGTTTAGTCGACGGTAGTCTCCGCACATGCACCAGGACCTGTCTTTCTTGGGTGTCATATGTATGAGCGTAGACCAGCTACTGGCAGAGGGTTCAATGACGCCGGAGCTTAGTAGTTCAGAAATCTGATTTTTAAGGTCGGAGAGGCGCTCGGGACAAAGTTGATGTGGTTTACTGGAGATCGGGGGACCTATCATGAGGTGAAGTTTGTGAACCGTGCCGTTGGTGATGATGGAAATGTTGCCGGCGATGTGGGAGACGGTTTGTTTACAATGTGTGGTGGGCAGGGCAGGCGAGGCGTGGTCGTGGTGTTCGGAGCCACTCGGCGGATCCAACGGGAGCCGAGGCAGCAAAGTGTCCCAGGAGTCAATGCGACAAGATAGCCGCCAGCCCAAAGCAATGGCACCGTGGTCGGGTGAGCCCGGTAGTACTCGTGAGCTGATAGTGAGCGGCCTGCGGCAGCACTTCATGGGCAAAGCACTTGGCGTGAGTGCACTGTTTGTGCTGTCAGTGGCGGTCGCATGGCGGCGCGCACGAGCCGAAGTTGCATAGTTTGAGGTGCTGTCCGCGAGGGGCGGGGTATGAACCGTCAGTTCGGGATGGGAACACATGACACTCATCGTGCATGAGCGCTTGTGTCCAGCCGAGTGTCAAACACTGCCGTGTTAGGAGGGTATGGCCCTGCGGAACTGTCAGTACATGTTATGACAGTCTTCATAGCACAGTTGCGAGGGGTAGCGGGAGGTAAACACACGAAGGCTTGATTTCTGGGACTGCAAGCAGATTCAGTGCACTTACTGACTTTGCTTTGTCCTTGCTGTAGTGTCTGTAATTCCTTTGCTTCATCGGAGAGCTGGAGCTGTGTTTCGTGGAGCCGGAGGGAGAGCTCATAGTTTTCGTTGCATAGGCTAGCGCCGTGTTCAAGCTCGACAAGGCACTTGTGCGTGGTTTCTTGTAACGTCGTCTACAGAGATAAGCATGTACGGATGAGATGAGCCCGGACCAATGTGTCACGGGGGGGTTTGCTCGACGGAGCACAGGGGAAATGAGTTTTGGATGGAAGATGAAACACGGTGTTTTGCACTAGGTCCGGTGAAAGTTTGTGGTGTTGCAAGAAGTCAATGCCTAGTATAGGTTCGTCAATTTCGCACACTAAAATAGTCCACTCAAGCTTGTAGTTTGCGGAGAATGAGACGACGTGGGAAGCTGAAACCGAGCATTGTAGTTTAGTTGAATTCACGGCTTGCAGAGAAGATGATGAGGGCGGATGTTCGACGACATTAAGGACGTAGGCAGCAGCGAAACATCGGCGCCTGTGTCCACTAGGAAAAGGTATCCCGACAAAATGTCTTTAATTTAAAGTCGTCCGCAATTATCCGGTCATTCCCGGACAGAATGGAGCACTGGAGGGTGCCTGTCATGTTGTGCGCAGGAGGCGGCACCCGGACCTAGCAGAAAGTAGCGAGTGGGCTGCAGTTCCGTGCCGTCTCACCAAACCGTGTGTGGAAGTAACAGTACGGGTAGTGCAGTTGCATTTCCTGCGGAAAGTTCGTTGCCAGTGGCAGTGGACGAGGTTCGGTGGCCGCAGCAGGTTCAGTTGCAGGAGGGGGCGTGACTGTGGGCAGAGCCGGTGACATCCCAATTGCTTGTTTACTGCTTCCCCGAGCGAGTGGAACGGTCGGCACAGCACAGCCCCAGCCGCAGGGTGATGAGCCTGAACCTGAGACTTGTCAGGTAGGCAGTGGCTGGCGAAATAGAGCAGTGATGCATCGTGTAGCTTGTCAGCAATTGTCATTCTTTGCTCAAGAGGTTCAGGAGACCTTTGAGCCAGAGCAAAACGGATATGAGGAGATAGTTTATCTGACCAGATGGCGAGGAGAGCTGTGTCAGAGAGTACATCGGCGCTGACCAGGGCACATAGCCATCTCCAGAACTGGGAAGGTTTGCCATTGCCTAGTTGCTTGACGTGGAGCACTTGCCGTATTGCTGCCTCAGTTGAGTGTGCAATCCGATGTAGAACTGCCTTTTTGGCTAGAGTGACTGGGTAGATGAGTCCGGGGCGTCGATCAGGTCAGGAATCAAGTCGTCCTGGTCGTGCAGGTGGGCGATGAGGCACATAAACCTGATTGACTCGTCGAGTTTGTAATGGTCGAACACTTTGTCCACAATTTTGAACCAGGTTGTTGCTCTGTCACGATTTAACGGCGGCAGCATCGATAAACGTTGTAAAATCTTCGGAAGAACAGGTTGAGTTCAGTTTGTTGGGGCACTGCCTGAATTGAGCTGTTGTTGCTGTAATATTCCAGGAGAGTGTTCCTCCAGGGGATGTGGCAGCGACGGCTGTTCGGGTGTCAGCGTGAAGGTGACACGTTGTGGATGAGCACGATCCGTCATGACGCGGAAGGCCGATGCAGGTGAGACTCCGTAATGTGTTGATTGCAGTTGCGGAAGCTCAATACGTTGTGGGTGTGTTTGGATTGATGCGTCGCAGAAGACCGACGCGGATGAGGCACCGAGATGTGCCGAGAACGGTAGCGGAAACTCGACTGGAGCCGGTGTGGGGGCGACAGGTGAGAAAAAGTTCAAAGTTTGAGAACACGTGTTAGTCCATGGAAAGCTCGACGTATGATCGGAGTCGGGGCCACCTGTGTTGCAGGGAGGCTGCGGACATGCGAGCTGTCCAGAAGCACAGTGTGGGAAATGATGTCGAACATGGGACGGAATGTGTGAATGTTCACTGTTCATAGTCACTCCACTCAAAACAGTGTGTAGATAAGGTGAATGTCGTGGCACAAAATACTGAGGTGTAGCAGTGGGACAGAGGTGGAGGTCAGGCACAGATAGCAAGTTATTGTTCCTGCTTCAGGCCGAGGTATCGAAGTAGGAAGGCATGTGCTGGTGCTGAACCGAGGCAGGCGCGGGCATGGTCGGATGCTGAGGAGGTTGACCTGTGGATGAAGCAGTTCCGGCCACGTGGCAGGTATCCACGTGGTACTGCACAGATTTTGGCGTGGCAAATCATTGTCCTGGCGGTAGTAGGTTGTCCGACGAAGCATTTGCAGAAATCGGCATTGGTCCCGCACTGCACGGAGATCCATAAGAGGTAACTGCACAGTCGATGAGGGAGGGCACATATGGCGGGAACAAAGGCGTTTGATAGCCGGAGCCATGCGCACTCCTAACCTCATTTATTTTTGCAGGCTCGAAAACATCCGGTGAAATCGGCAGAATCATTGAATGAGAGGCATCGTGTTGCAGTCCTGGCGGGTGTACGTCACCCGCAACACGATGCATGTCGATCACAAAATCCGGTGTTAGGCGCTGGGCCGAAGTCATTGTTCGAATGCTGTGTCAATGTAATACACGCGAAAATAACCAATGCGGAGGTTGCAGACACAGTAAAACAGCGAAAACGGAAGACCTTACAACTCGGAGTCACCAGTGAGGAGTTTGTTCGGATTGGTTACACCAAACACCACCCATTTTGCAGTAGTTCATTTATTCACCTAAACACATGCAAGGCTCACAAGAAACTGAACATGGCGGAACAGAACAAAGACAGTGCTCAGAGTCCAAACACGATGCTCAGAATTCGAAGACAAACGCATATTGATGCTGGTGTCGACCTCATTGGCACCACAAAAGTATTGTCTGTGACTATTTCCAATTGTTTTCAATGCTTCATTGTTGTAGCAAATGATGATAAAATGTTCTTAGACAGGGTGCCTGCTCTTTCTCATAATCCATGGATTTGCCGTCAGACCCAGTTGCCTTTCCTCTGTTGAGTGATTGATTTTTTATCAAAATTGCATGCCTCAATATATGTCATTTTGGCATTCATATGATAAGTGAAAGGAATATCCACATTAAACATTTTGCAGTGAAACCTTTTCAGACGGTGATAGTATATATTTTGTTTTCCCTTAGTTTTGGTACCAGTGTTATCACTGAGCAACATTATAGATAATTTTACTGACTCTTCACAGGATCAAAACTTGTTAAGATATTTCATCTGATTAGATGACAAAATCTTACATTCAAAATAACTGAGTGCTTCTCTTTTTTTAAGTTCATGTTGGCTTTGTTCAGCTTTTATTTGTCAACCAGTCTTGCATATGCGGATGACTTAGTTGTGATGGCCTGGGAGTCGGGACAGGTTCCATCAGACTGGACAAAAGCAGTAATCACACCAATCTTTAAACATGGAAACAGAAAAGATTGTAACAACTACAGAGGTATCTCTTTAATCAGCGTTGTGGGTAAAATCTTCTCAGGTATTGTTGAAAGGAAAGTGCGAGTATTAGTTGAGGAGCGATTGGATGAAAATCAGTGTGGGTTTAGGCCTCTTAGAGGTTGTCAGGACCAGATCTTTAGCTTACGACAAATAATGGAGAAGTGTTATGAGTGGAACAGGGAATTGTATCTATGCTTTATAGATCTAGAAAAGGCATATGACCGGGTTCCTAGGAGGAAGTTATTGTCTGTTCTACGAGATTATGGAATAGGAGGCAAACTTTTGCAAGCAATTAAAGGTCTTTACATGGACAGTCAGGCAGCAGTTAGAGTTGACGGTAAACTGAGTTCATGGTTCAGAGTAGTTTCAGGGGTAAGACAAGGCTGCAACCTGTCTCCACTGCTGTTCATATTATTTATGGATCATATGTTGAAAACAATAGACTGGCTGGGTGAGATTAAGATATGTGAACACGAAATAAGCAGTCTTGCATATGTGGATGACTTAGTTGTGATGGCAGATTCGACTGAAAGTTTGCAGAGTAATATTTCAGAGCTAGATCAGAAATGTAAGGACTATGGTATGAAGATTAGCATCTCCAAAACGAAAGTAATGTCAGTGGGAAAGAAATATAAACGGATTGAGTGCCAAATAGGAGGAACAAAGTTAGAACAGGTGGACGGTTTCAAGTACTTAGGATGCATATTCTCACAGGATGGCAACATAGTGAAAGAACTGGAAGCGAGGTGTAGCAAGGCTAATGCAGTGAGCGCTCAGCTACGATCTACTCTCTTCTGCAAGAAGGAAGTCAGTACCAAGACTAAGTTATCTGTGCACCGTTCAATCTTTCGACCAACTTTGTTGTATAGGAGCGAAAGCTGGGTGGATTCAGGTTACCTTATCAATAAGGTTGAGGTTACGGATATGAAAGTAGCTAGGATGATTGCAGGTACTAGTAGATGGGAACAATGGCAGGAGGGTGTCCACAATGAGGAAATCAAAGAAAAACTGGGAATGAACTCTATAGATATAGCAGTCAGGGCGAACAGGCTTAGATGGTGGGGTCATGTTACACGCATGGGAGAAGCAAGGTTACCCAAGAGACTCATGGGTTCAGCAGTAGAGGGTAAGAGGAGTCAGGGCAGACCAAGGAGAAGGTACCTGGATTCAGTTAAGAATGATTTTGAAGTAATAGGTTTAACATCAGAAGAGGCACCAATGTTAGCACTGAATAGGGGATCATGGAGGAATTTTATAAGGGGGGGCTATGCTCCAGACTGAACGCTGAAAGGCATAATCAGTCTTAAATGATGATGATGATGATGATGATGAGTTATCTTGGATGAAGAGTCAATGATAGAAGGAAAAGCAACTTCAAGCATTACCAGGGAAGTGTGTTGGAACCCTTTGTGTCCATGTTGTGTACTAATGACATGGAAGACAATAGTAGCCTCAGACTTTTTTAGACCATACAGTTCTTTAGAATGCTACACTACCTAAAAAATGCTGCACAAAATTCAGTGAGATCTTGATATGAATTAAATGTGATGCAAAGGCTGACAACTTGCTTAACTGTTCAGGAATGTAAAACTGTGCTTTTCACGAAATGCAGGAACATATTATCTTATCACTAGAGTACAATGAATCACAGTTAAGAATCAGTCAAGTCATACAAGTACCTGAGTGTAAACATCTGTAAGAAAATGAAATTTTATGATCACATAGACTGAATCATAGGTAAAGCAGGTTGGTAACTCCAGTTTATTGACAAGATACTGGGAAAATATATTTTGTCTACAAAGGAGGTAGCTTACAAGTCACACTGCTCATATACACTGGGTCCATGCCAAATAGGACTAACATAGGATACTAAATAGATACTATGTATATATACAAAGAATAGCAGTGGCACCGTGGTCGGGTGAGCTCGATAGAGCTCGTGAGCCGATAGTGAGTCCATTGTCCAAGGGCGCGGCCTGTGGCAGCACGGTCACGGGCGAAACGCTTGGCGCGAGTGCACTGTTTGTGTTGTCAGTGATGAATTTCTGTATTGGGTTCTCTGTGGCTACAGATGGTGGGGTGTGAAGGTGTAGCAACCGTGGTTCAGGTTGTGGAGGGCCGTAACATGTGGTAGCAGGGTATATGTAGGGGGTTCTTGTCTGTTTTCATGTTTGGGAGTGCTTTCTTGAAGGCTCAAATTTGTATATGTATGGGTACTAAAGGACATTTTTCTTGCTGTTTGATAGAGGGAAAATAATAAAAACTACTAGTAATGCTGTGTGTTTGGCAAGGAAACTAGTGATGCTGTGTGTTTGGCAAGGCTTGTCGGGATGGAAGAGGACAGGGTTGGCTTTGCTCAGAGCAGATCACATCCAGAAACAGTTTTATTTGTATGCAAACGTGGATCTCTAGAGGAGCTCTGTTACTTTAAATGAAATTACTTGTGGAAACAATTTAGGATGTAACTGCCTTAGAACTACTTGTTTTTAGTCACCCTTGAGTCTAATGAGCAGAGCAACACTTGTAGCATACAGTGGGAAACAGGCATGTATAAATGAAAAATATCTGATTTCACATGAACTAATTTTAATATTGTTGTTGCAGGATTATTTATTTGAGATACCATATGATTTTAGTGGGTCTGAAAGATCACATGTTAGTTGCCCATCAATGGAAAAGTCTGACGTGACTCTAATATGTATTTCAGAAAAGGTGAAAAGCAATATTGTAAATGATTAAATAATGGAGTTCTGGTATAAGCAGGTAAGATGGAAGTGGTGCTACACCTATTGGAAGACAACACATACACATTCACACAAGCAAGCACATCTCACACGCACAGGACCGCTGTCTCTGACCAGATATCAACTTAAATGCTTCAAATTGGAGCAGCAATCCAGAGCACAGTGGGAAAGGAAGAAGGACATCAGGGTATGGGTGGGGTAAGAGGAATCAGCACTTCCTGGTGGAGATTGCAAGACCTGGAGGTGGCAGGACAAGGCTGCCAGTTGCAGTATCAAGAGGTTGTGGGGGGAAGGGGCAGAAGAAGAGCAGAAAAGGGGAAGAGACCAGTGAGTGCATTGGCAGAGAGCCATCTGCAATGAGAGTGAGGGGATGCGAACTGGAAGGAGGTGATAGGACAAAGGGGGCAGAAACAGTCGGTTGGAGGCTTTAGGAACATTAGGTTGAGCTCAGGATGATTTCAGGAGAGGATAATGTGTTGTTAAGGATAAATCCCATCTGCACAGTTCAGAAAAGCTGGTGGAGGAAGGGAGGATCCAGATGGCCCAGGTTGTGAAGAAACTATTGAAATCAAGCATGTTATGTTCAGCTGCATGCTGTGCCACACAGGTTGGTCCATTTTGCTCTTGACCACAGTTTGGCAGGGGCCATAAATCCTGGTGGACAGGTGGTTTGTAGTCATACCATTATAAAATGCTGGGTAATTATTGCAGCAGAGCAGTACCTTACATGGATGCTTTCATAGATGGCCCAGCCTCTGATGGAGTCTGATAACCCTGTGGCAGGACTGAAATAGGAAGAGCTGGGTGTGTGGATTGGGCAGGTCTTGCACTTGGGTCTTCAACAGGCATATGCTTTAGGATGGGTGGGGAGGACCTCTGGTAGGATGTACCTGATTTTATGATAGATAATCAAATTTGTCATTCCTGCTTACAACTCAAGTTGTCATCTTTAAGATTGAGTGTGTGTGGAGAGAGAGAGAGAGAGAGAGAGAGAGAGAGAGAGAGAGAGAGAGAGAGATCATATGCACATTCATCTAGAGACAGTGTTTAAATACACATTTTGGCCTACACAGACATAGAAACATATTTACTTTCAAAGTTTCAAGAAGCTGCTTTAAATGATGATTACAGGAATATACTACAATCCTCTACTTATCACTCCCATTGGGCTTGTAAGGACAAGAGTAATTATAGAATGCGCAGGAGTGTTTAAGCAGTCGTTCTTCCCATGTTCCATTCATGAATGGAACAAGAAAATGCCTTAATAACTGTACAATGAGGTGTGCCCTTTGCTAAGAACGTTTCAGTGGCTTGCAGAGTATAGATGCAAATAATGAAGGGTGTAACAGAAGTTCCACAAAACCTGGAGTTGGTGAACATTTGAAGATAGACCCGGGAAAGACTACTTACATAGTTTCAGCATCAGTATTAACTGATCCTTCTGTAAGCAGTGTGATGACAAGTTTTGACTAATTACAGTGAGCACTTACCCATTTAAGTTGTCATTCTTCACACACTCCAAACGCAAATGGTACAGGAAAGAACTCTAATATGTGGCCAATGGAAAAACCACTGCCATGTACTTCACAGTCATACACAGAGTAGGGAAGTAAATGAAGATGTCTGTTAGTTACTAGGAGTCTAAGACGTTCCCTTCACAAGTTGGTTCTCCAACTGCTTGAAGTATTTTTTAGAACAAAAACATTCAGAATAATCTTACTCTCAGGTAGATCCTTGCCTGTGGCCCCAGTCTCAATAGCATTACTCTCCCTTTACATAAGCAAATTGAAATCTGTCCCTCATACAGTAGTATGATGAGGACACTTACATTATTCTTCATGTTTTTCCTAGAACACTCTGACACTGCAGCCGCTAAGGTAGGTGGCCTTGAAAAGTATCTGGTTACTATTTTTGACCCACCTTTGATGTTAACCCTCACTTAGCTTAATCTTTATTTTGATTCTGTACCGAGCGAGGTGGCGCAGTGGTTAGCACACTGGACTCGCATTCGGGAGGATGACGGTTCAATCCCATCTCCGGCCATCCTGATTTAGGTTTTCCGTGATTTCCCTAAATCGTTTCAGGCAAATGCCAGGATGGTTCCTTTGAAAGGGCATGGCCGATTTCCTTCCCAATCCTTCCCTAACCCGAGCTTGCGCTCCGTCTCTAATGACCTCGTTGTCGACGGGACGTTAAACACTAACCACCACCACCACCTTGATTCTGTAATAACATTTCTGCTATCACAGAGTTGTTCTTTACTGCAAGAAATACACCATCATCATTAGTGTCTTGCCTATTTTTGCAATGTTCAGGATGTCCATAATTAAAGTTCCAGTTTCTAAATGCTGCAGGAAGAGAGCCACAGCCAGTGAAGTGGCTCCTGCAGAGGCATTTCCTAAACACTAGAATTATCAGCTGCCATTTCCCTACCCCCTGGCCATCTGGATACCTGATGTTAATCAGTGTGACTTCTAGTTGTGCGGTTATCTGAAAGATATTGTGTTCAGTGCTCCAATTATGAACATAACCAGAGTGAAAGTATGCATTGTGTAATGTACTCTGAACATGACTCATGAGACATTCCGATATGTTGTGGAATATGCTTGTTTTTCATTTATATTTGGGGCAGAAAACAGTGGACGGCATATTGAATGTGGCTTGTGCCAGTCTCATGACAATTAGAAATTGTCATTTTGCTTTTTTGTAGTTTTTGGGTCCAGTACAATTGAAAACTGATGTCATTCCACTTTTTAAGTGATTTTTGGCCTCAGGACAGTGAAAAACTGGTTTTTCCCATCTGATGTGGTACAGCCTCACCATGGTGGATGGTCTTACCTAACTAACAGTGCCGCAACTGTGGACTGCCAAAATTGTGCATTCATGCACAATGAACAATATGGATGGTGTAATGTGCATCTCAAACCATAGACATTGTGTTGCAATTCATCAGTCATTTGTAGTTGATCCCATTTATGTTAAGACACTTACAGTGCCACTTATTGGTCAAATTGTAATTAGTTTTTTTGTTCCATAACGTTTCCCCCATGTCAATAATGCGCTGTTCAAATTTCATGTCATTCTGATGGGTGGTCCTCTTTCTACAGTGTCTTGAAACTGGAGCTGTAATTATGGACACCCTGCATATTCCAGTCTGAATTCAGGATTTCACAGTTATTCACTTACGGTTTCATCCAGCTTTCTATTCCTAATACTATGTGGGCATTATGCCTGACACTTAAGGCAAACATGACCATGTACATCTGTGACATGTTTTCTTCAAGTGCAACTGAAGGTGTATATTATTCCACACTGTAGTATGCATTTGTTGGCTTGAGAGAACAATTTAATAGTGGCTCCAACACACCAACTATGGCACAGGTTTCTCCTGGCAGCTCTCCTCTCAGACACCATAAACATAGTAAGTCTTCACTTATTTAGCCCCTTCCAGCTACATAAACACCACTGCGGATGGAGACAGAGACCAAGAAACAAATTTAAGTGTCTACAGGATGTGCAGTTTAGTGCAGAGTTTGCCACTCTATAATCAACAATGGGTCTAATTGACAATATTAAGAAAAGGGAAGTTTGATGCTCACCATATAGGGAAGATGTTGTTGTGTCTGTTTGGAACTCAATATCTCTTCTATAAGGTGAGTAGGCCAGTATTACACTATCATATTTCTTTGACAAAGAAATATGATAAAATATTCGTCAGACTTCTTTCACAAAAATCTTTGAGGTGACGCTTAAAAGGGGTATTACACTATCATCATATTTTTTTTCAAATTTCAAGATGGCGGACAACAACTTGTTATTATGTGCTGCAGTTGCTAGTATCACAATTGCATTGTATGTGTATCTGGAAGAAAAGTGGCAGGAAAAAAGGAAACCTATGTGAATGAAGCCATAGGTATTACATCGAGATAATGAAAGCATTTAGCAAAATGTGTTACGAGAGCTCCAAGTGGAGGACACCAAGTCTTGTATATAAATTATATATGAGTGGATGAGAAAGTATTTCAGTATTTGCTCAGTTAAGTGCCTCCTCATATTACAGAACAGAATATTCTCTTGAGAAATGCTATATGTGCAGAAGACAAGCAAACTGTGACACTGCGATTTCTTGACACGGGAGAGATCTACTTTAGTTTACAACACAGAACTCGAATATCACATTGCACATTAACCAAAATAATTCCAGAAATGTGTGAAGTGATTTATAAACCACTGAAGAGGGAATATGTGAAGGTAAATAAATGTTTCATACACTATATGGGCTATAAGGACTATTTTTATTTTTGAATGATTTAATTAATGGGGTTAGCGTTCCAACAACCACAAAATTAATAAAAAGCATGAAACAGATGAAGCGCTTTTTAATTTGTGGCATCCAGAGTTCAAAAATCACATCTTCTATTCCGGCTTGCTGAAAAGCTGCCTGGATGTTTCCAGATGTAGAGGTGGATGGCTTTAGTGTTGACTGTGGACAAGAAGTTGCCTGCAGTCTATACCACCTGCCCACCAACACACAGTTAATAGCATACAATGTGCCCCTTGCTCACCCACCACTCTAGCTGAAGCAAGTTTTTATATTTAAAAAAAAAATAAATAAAAAAATAAATAAATAAATTCGGTGGAAACGCACTACAGAGACTGTATCAATGCCAGAAGTTCAGCATTTCACATCGCAGTGAACAGAAGATGAATGACTTTTATGATCAAATCTATGGCGAAGCACTAGATTTGATCATATTTATTTGACAACAGGCGAGATCTGACAAAGTTCCATATTACACCATCAAATTTCAACAGTCAAATGCTTCTTTTATTAAGATTGGTCAAGACAGTACTGTCAGCATGTGGTCTTGTATTACATTCTTCATGGATAATGTCAGAGAGACCTTGATGGTAAGTCATAGCCACAAGCCTAAACACATCATAAATGGAGCTCCTATTGTCAAAATTAGTAGCGATGAAGCAGAGATGATTGTGTTGTGTACCCATTGGCATCCCATCAACCCCATAACATCTGTAAGGTATCTTTATTTTTTTGGAGACTTCGGTTTATGTGGAGGTGGTGTCCAGTGTGCTTAATGAAGTTGCACGTGGAGTGGATGTAATAATGTATTATTAGGAAACATATAGGTTGCGTAAATGTCAAGTAGATAAGAATATGAGCAAAGAAGTAGAAAAACGTAATTGTGTATAAATCATTTTTTATTCAGTCAGTGTGAGATTGTTAAGGCTAGCATGTTGATCACAATGGTGTTGTTGTAGGAAGTTAAAACAGTACCAGGAATGCTAATCAAAGGAGAAGAAAAAAATATATATTTGTTTTCAAAAGTAAGTTTCTGTGGAAGAAATAGTATCCCTTCCCCTTCCATGCCCCCTCCAGATTGCTGCTTGCATCTCACATGATAGTTGCACTCCAGCTCAAGATCCTGGAGTTGATGGTCATGTGTGCATGAGGTGTGCTTGCTTGTGTGTATGATTGGTGTGTGTGTCTCTCTTTTGCTGATGAAATCTGTGGCCAAAAGCTTTATGTAAGTGTCTTTTAACTGTGCCTATCTGCAACTTAACATGCCTTCTTTACAATAAGTAGCAATCTGTCTTTTCCCACATTGTTCAAAATGGGGGTAGTATTACATACAGAAGCATACCTTGTTCTGGACTTTGTGAAGATTGAGAAGAGGAGGAAACAAGAATTAATGAGCCAGCAATACAAATGGTGTGTGATGCATTAATGTAAAAACAAGATAAACTGGTGTTAGAGGCATTAGTGAAAGAACAAGAGGAAAAAGAGCCACAACAGGAAAGAAAATAAGAAGAAAAAGAAACACAACAGCTGGAAGAAATTAAAAGAATTGTCTGGCCAATGCTACACAAGAAGGAAGACCATATGGCTCAGTGTGAGGAATTAGGAACTAACAATCAAGAAGGAACTTGCAAACTGAATGCAGAACTACAAAAACAAAACATAAGTGAAACAGTTGCAGTTATGGGTGAAGAACTCAAAGTGAGTGAACATTTAAATAAGGAAGAAAAAAATACTGCACACAAGTAGTGCATAGTAATGTAACCAACATACATAGTAATGTAATGGAAAGAAACAAAAAGTGTGATGGATTATATAACCAAACAGTGAAGGAACAAAATCACTGAGAACAATATCAAAATGGAAGAGGACAAAGAGGAATACAATGAAGAGGAATTGGAGACAGTATCAGGTAGTGAACACAGTGAAATTACAGTAGTAGAATGTCAGTCTCAATTAAGCAAATTTGGCAACTTTGATCCACAACGTGCAATCAGTCCTGTCACATCTTTTACAAAATTCAAAGAAGGCTGACCTACCAGTTGTACAAAACAGGAAAACATCAAAATTTTATCAACAAAACTAATGGAAGAACGCTGCTCAGAACAACAGCAGCATGAAATGAAGTGGACGCTAGTTAATGGGCCAAAATACTATAGAAAGAACATAGAGAAAATGCATGGCAATGGAAAATGAATGAAGCAAGGATAAGATGGGACAACAGAACAAGACAGAAGATTCTCAAAAACATCAAACGGATACCAAAGAAGAAGAGACAGAAAATATTCTATGACATGGGACAGAATGGAAGAAAGAAAGAAAAAGGAATGACTGCCAGGACATAGAGATGTTATATAAAATCTTTATGAGTGTAAATAACTACAAATTTTCAATTTTTTTTATTTATGGAATGGAATAGAATTAATCAGGCAGCAGTGCTAGGGCAGAAGGATTTGTGTGTGAGGAAAATAAGGTGAATAGAGACTCCCAACAGTGGGAGGAAAGATGAGTACAGTCTGTTCAGGCACAGTGTAGGGCTGCACACCCACCAGGCAGAGAGCTGAACCGGGTCCAGATGTCAGCGCTACACAGGCACAGGACGAGTCCGCCTACACCACACAGTGGACACATGTGGGACCACTGGGTGCAATTCTGTGCATGAACAAGGACCTGCTGCCAGCCACGCAGCTGGCACCAGAAAGGGGTGCTGACCTCCGACCGATCGTGAGAAACCAGTTGCTGATGTTTGTCAACAAAACCACAAACGCTGTAGCACGGGCACGGACAGCTCAACCTGTGACAGAGCAGGTGGATTCTTCCCATCTCTTATGTCTCTCTTCCCCCATAAATAACCAAATTTTTTTGCCAATTTTCATTTTTTTAAATACATTCATTCATTGACACGTTGTACTTGCCTACAAATCTCAAAAACTCTGATTAGACTTTATGTCACTTAAATTTATTATTCATATTATTTCAATTGTTCTGATTTCATAGGTGTAATAAGTTTTCATTAGGGCAGGGCACTTTTAACTAAAAGTTTCAGCTAATTAAAGTCAGCACAACAGTTAGTTACATGTAAAAACCTATGAGCTTAACAACATAATTCAGTAAAGCGACCTGCACCAGCTGGCCGTGGTGATCAAGCGGTTCTAGGTGCTTCAGTCCAGAACCGAGCGACTGCTACGGTCGCAGGTTCGAATCCTGCCTTGGGCATGGATATGTGTGATGTCCTTAGGTTAGATAGGTTTAAGTAGTTCTAAGTTCTAGGGGACTGATGACCTCAGATATTAAGTCCCATAGTGCTCAGAGCCATTTTTTGACCTGCACCATTTGAAAGTGAAGCATTCTGACTTTACTGTAAATTGCCAGAAACTAATTACCTCTTACAATAATTAAACTTGAATATCTGTAATAGTATCATTTTCCATCACAGATTTTCTAAGGACCACTATTAGATCCCAAACTTTGACTACATACTTTTGTTACTTTATTCTTTCCTGTACCATCTTAGACACAGTATTGATAATGAACTAATTAATAATTTAATGTAATTTACCATTATTTGCAGTATGGTGTCTATTGATGTAAATGAGGGGATTCACATTGGAGAAGGGAAACACTGTCCATGTATTTTCTAAATAGTAACTTTTCTGCAATCCAAAACACGTGCACATATTACAAAGGCTAAGAACAAACTGACTCCAATGATCATCCTGCCACGCAGCTGAGCTGCTGAGCCACAGAGTTTTCTATACCAGCCAACGTAACTGCCACAGAGCAGCCCACTGCCCCCTGGTAGGGCAGAGCACAGGGGGAGAAGTGGATGACATTGCTGTTGATCCCTTCATGAAGGCACATGTGACCAGTTGTGCTGTGGGTGGCTACCTAAGTACGGCATGGCTGGGCCATTTCTCGTCACATCAAGTGTATAGAATAAAGCGTGGTTGCTGCTGACATTGCAAGAGGTGAGGGGAAGTTGGTGTGGTCTTCTGTAATGGGAGTGTTGATCAGCATTGAGAGGGGTGGAGCCTTAACTACTAGAGGCAGAAAAACTGTGGCTGCATGTGTATCGTGTTCCATTTACAAGTGCTGTGGCTATGGTTGTTTCTTAGTGGCTGTGACTATGAGACTGTTTTGTCTCAAAGAAAAGAAAAAAGGTGGGGAATTTTCATCATACTCAAATATTTTTCTTATTGCTTTACAAAAACTGCAAATCTTATTTGTCAGTATTCTTGAGGGTAAGAAATGAAGTGAATGTTTAACCACATCTTGAGAGGAGGTGACAAAAAGGGATAATCTCATGAAATATTTTTTTACTGTTTTTGTAAGAACTCCCTGATTCATTTGTCAGTAATCAGGAAGTTAAATGATATTAAGATGTTCATATACCTCTTGGTAAGGAGTGAGAAGGAAGGGTTGTGTTCATGCTATTATTATTCTATATACTCCTTAAATCATTTGTCAGTACTCAGGAAGAAAATAATTGCTATGCAACCAAAAGTGGGTTAGTGCCAACACTGTTTAGAAATCAGTTTTCTCTTAGCGATTGTTTTAAGTATTAAATAATTATCATATGGAATGAATATTTTAAGTATAAGAAAATGTGATTCTTGTAAAATTGAGGGGGAGGGGCATTTTTCCAGTCTACTTTGGTGTTTGTAATAAAACAAGGGGAAATGTTCTCTGTGGTGAAGTTTTGGATGTGTATCATTGCTTAACACAAGAAAAACAATGTTCAGTATACCACGTCTTATTACCAATATCTTCCACCAAAAAAATAATATGTACCTTATGCAATCTGGGTTGCTGTTTCTTGATACTCCTGTAGGTTCATCTCGATGTTACTGCATCGCCAAACGAGAATCATGTAACAGTATAAATAAATTTCAGTACTCCTTGTTAACAGAGAATTTTATTTCACATGCTATATGTTCAGTGGTAAATGTACAAAGTCTGACTACCTGCTGTTGGTAAAGCACTTGCCCGCAAAAGGCAAAGGTCCTGAGTTCGAGTCTCGGTTTGGCACACAGTTTTAAACTGCCAGGAAGTTTCATATCAGCACACACTCTGCTGCAGAGTGAAAATCTCATTCTGGAAACATCCCTGAGGCTGTGGATAAGAAATGTCTCCGCAATATCTTTTCTTTCAGGAGTGCTAGTTCTGCAAGGTTCGCAGCAAAGCTTCTGTGAAGTTTGGAAGGTAGGAGACGAGGTTTTGGCAGAAGTAAAGCTGTGAGGACGGGGCGTGAGTCGTGCTTGGGTAGCTCAGATAGTAGAGCACTTGCCTGCGAAAGGCAAAGGTCTCGAGTTCGAATCTTGATCCGGCACGCAGTTTTAATCTTCCAGGAAGTTTTATATCAGCGCACACTCTGCTGCAGAGTGAAAATCTCATTCTAAAATCATCCCTTCATTTTCAGGTGAACAGAATGATTAGTTTTATTGAATGAAAGGTCTAGGTTCAATTAACTGAATTTTGTATGAGTAAAATTTTACATTTCTATATAGTCATAATAACAGTTGTATTAACTAACACGAATTAAAACATGAGTATATTTGATTCTGAATGAAAAATCATCATGTCATATTTCTGTTAGGAGAATGAACAATTTCTGACTTAAAATTCATAAAAATAGCTGTCTCTAAATGACTTGAAATATCAGAACTTCAATCATTAATTACTTCATAATTACAATAGCAATTTTATTCCTGCCATGCACCTGTAGTTTGCATTGTGTGTAAATTATGTTGGTACATTATTTTTTAATCCAATACATTTCTTCATTCTATATGCTGGTGAGGCCCAACATAAACAATGTCAAAACAACAATTTAAATTAGTGTTAATTACTAATATTACGTATATGCCCTCTTCGGGAGCGTGGAGATGAGATGGGAGTACGATACAGGATCCCAAAAAGGGGTTGTGGTATTACATGTTAAATATTTTCGGTGTTTGTATTTGAGATTACTGGAAGAAAGAGACTATTGGGAAAGGAGCTAATGAAGACACTTTGAGCTACTGTGTGAGTGACAAATGTGGAAAGGACCAAATGCCAAGAGAAAGGGCATGATTAGAGTGATTGGATTGGGACCAATATGGATGAGCGAAAAAGGAACTTGATCTCTTTATAAATAATTGTGGATTGCTAAAAAAAAAAAAAAATATGAACTAATGTTTGCATTTATACAGGCAGTAAAAAATTGGAGGGGAAAAGTATATTAAAATTATGTAATTACATATTCATCTTGTATTTTCATGTATAAAGGAAAATGTGTATAAACCATATGAATGGAGAAACAAAAATGAAACATAATAATTCAAGAACTTTTGTAAATGTTTCCTAAACATCTGTAATCTTCCATTTGAGCAAAAGAAGGCCTTTCCAACAGTTAATTAGGTTTCATATGGATGTTTCCTTTCCATCATATAATTAATTGTAGATGTACCAAAATTTTTACACATTTTTGTAAATAATCCACATACATTACAGACATGTTTGCCAAAATTTTCCTTTCATATTTATCTTTTTACATTACTTTCAGAATTATGTAAAATTATGAAAAACATTTCACTTTTGATCACAATGATCTCTATTAATCCATAGCAAAGCTTAGTTTTGCTACAAACTAGAAATACAGGGACTTTAGATCAAGTGTAGATTATGATAGTAAGCCTGTTTGATGAAATTTGTGATTCTACCCTCTTCTCAGCTGTTTTACATAAAAGTGCAAGCCTTAAGTACAATAGGGGATAGTAGAGCCTATGGAATTTATGTCCTGTATGGAAACATTTGTTTAATTGCACACCTTTTCAAGTTTTATTGTAATATTTTAGAACATTAATTTTATATTTTGATTTTAATAGGAGGTAATTATCCTACAATTCTATTTGTTTCATTTGATGAGAAATGGCACATGTTTCTCACTTTGGAATTGTTTAGGTACGGAACTTCTCATAACATTTTATTATTCATTAAATCAAGATGTTTTATAATTTTTTAAAAGCAAACTCAGTTTTTCATAAAAAATAGTCATGTCAAAAAAAGTATAATGTGTGTATTACTTTGGTGTTGTGGCATATTCTGCAATTTTTATGAAAACTCCATTTCAAAATGATATATGATAGTGGGTAGTCATTTTTATTTTAATAAATTTTGTGGCTTCTAGATGTGTGGTTCCTTTGAAGTGTTCACGCATATATGTGGAAAACTACATACAAAAGTTAATCTTATAACTTACTAGTTCTAGAACAATCTTGAACTTCATCATGTAATATTCTGTTAGTCTTTGTTTTGAGTTCAGGTGGGACAATCTTTTCTTGGATGCAGAGTTATAAGTTATTCTTGGTGCTGTGGACATAATGTGTGCCATGTAAGACTTTTCATGGTGGAAAGTGTGATTTGTATGCAAAATGCATTCAAAATGTTTTAGAAACTTGTTACTTGAGGACAGTGATTAGTACGAAATCTGTGTATGCTTACAAGATGACTCTCTTAAGCACTGTGCAGAAAGCTGATGCATAAATTTCATTGTTTGTCATGTCTGGATGGTAAATAAACCAAAATGTGATGAAAAGAACAAGTCAACCCCCATATCATTGCTCCTGGGAGCAGTGAGTCAGCATGTAATTGGGGTTGATAGTATGTACACAACTGATGTGAAAGCATTGACAGTGCGATCTATTTTCCTTAGTCACCACAGTACTTGTTTACTGTAATGTTACTGCACATTTTTGATGAGAGCAAAGTGCAATAGTATTGTAGTTGAGTAGTATCTTCACTAATGTTCAACAAACCTGGATCTATATATCGTCTCCTAGAGAAGAGAACATTTGGACAAATATATCCATAAAATGAGTATTAAAATATTTTTCTCATGCAACTACATTTTATAAGTGTTGTTTCTTTAAACATTACTGTTTCCTGCATTATACTACTTGGCATTTACATGTTTCCTGTATTGTCCAACTTGGCATTTACATAGTTATATGACTAGCCAAAGAAATGCAATTCATTTTCATGACACTACATAACAATGACTTTCGATTGGACATAAGGGAGCAGTAGTGTCAAAACACCAATGAAACAGACCTTCTAAGAATGCAAACTGCATTCAGTCAGGACACCCAGTGACTAGGAGAGGTTGTGAAGAGTACCAAAAAAACGAATAAATTGTGCCAATTGCAGCCACAGACAACAAAAAAGTCAACATCCTGCTACTGAAAACAAACATTATGAACCAAACCTGCTAATCAACAAAGGATGCAACAAAGACACAGGCTTAGTGACCCTTTTTAAGAAAGCAACAAGAGCAGACAGCAGAATATTGGGATTTGTCAAAAAACACTTTCCAAGATGGGACTGATTCTATCACTTTTCAAGAAGAAGAACAAGATTGCAACAATTAATGAAATAGCACACAAATTTAACAACTCAACAGATATTTTGTCCAAAATCATTGTATCGCTAGAAGGAAAAATGATGATCTTTGTGGACAAATAATGGATTACACAACACAAACAAAGAACAAGCTCACATTTTGCATGTGTTTTGGCAATGCCATTAAAAACATCAAAAAACTGAAGTTAGTGACTTCATGGAAAAAAAAAACACAAAATCAATGTATTGTTCGTTTCAGAAATGCAGACCAACTCAGCGATTCAGAATTAAAAATATGATTGCACCAACAGAAGAGGTGGAGGCACCACAGTAATCTTGAGATCATCAGTAATGCATAATGGAAAATGTCCAGAAATTTACTTCAGTGACAGAGTGACAGTGGACACACCACAGAGGAAAATCATACTGATTGGAGCCTATCTACGCCCAAGAGAAGAACTTGTAAAAGAGGATTTTACAACATTATGTACTGCTTAAACAAAATTTTGCTATGTGGAGATTTAAATTCCAAACATACATCGTGAAAATTGAGACAAAGCAACACAAAAGGGGCGACCTTCATGACCTGAAAGAAAGACTGCAAGCAATCACCACAGGACCAAAAGAGCCTTCATGCAAACCGATGTTTTAGAACCAAAGACATGATGCGCTAGACATAACAGCTGTTAAAATTGTTAGTCCACACCTCAATTTGATGACAGTCATTGATGTGACATCTGACCATAATCCACTTCTGCACTGAATATCTCACACAATGGAACTGCAAGGCCAAAACCACATTCCATAGTAAACTGGAACAAATTTGCCTGTTGGATCAACAACATTAGGCTAACAGAAGATGTACACAATGTGAAACTGACAGATCAAGCAATCAACACAATTACCGCCAAAATGAAAAAGGCTGCCAACCAAGCATCAACAAAAATCAGATACAAAACCCTATACTACAAACCATTGTCACCTGTGTTACAGATCACAAATACTTCAAAAATAAAAGACGGGGAAAGATCGCAGAAATCCTGTAATCTTGTGTACAGAAATGAAATGCATATGCATCCAGAAAAGTTTCCAGAAGGACTGAAGAATGGAAAAGTGAAATTTTGGAAGATTGAAAGTTGAACATTTAACTATACTCCAGGGATGAGTGATAACTAATAAGAAATGTCTGAAACCAAAAAAAAACTGCCTTACTAAACAATGCAAGGACTTATGAAGACCAAAACACCCCAAACTTCCAGGATTTCCAAAACAATATAAACAAAGACAACAGTACCAAAGAAGTGGCTAGCAAAAAACGTATCACAGTCAGCAAAGACAGCCCAGAACTGACTTTTTTGTTCCCATTAATGGCAAGAAATTGGACATAGCCGAAATATGAAGGAATTTCCCAGGCTTCAGTGCTGTCACTTGCACTTTTCACCATCTATGTCAATGACATACCCAAGCTGCCTAACATCATCCTTGTGCAATTTGCTGACAGCACATTCTTCATAACCAGCACTAGAGCCCTAAACACAGCGATAAATTGTCTTCAACAACTGGACAGCCTAGAACTCTGAATCACGGAAAACAAAATAAAAATAAACTTACAAAAAAGTAAGGGAATATTATTTATGAGAAGAAAACCAGTGCTTTGCACAAGACTGAAGATTTATGGCCAAGAAGCTGACTGGACCAACCATACTTGATGCTTGGGAGTTACACTTGACAAGAAGCTAACACACAGTCATCATATCACAACAAACAGGGAGAAGATCATCAAAACCATGCACGCAGTCTACCCATTTTTAGTAGCAAAGATGTGCTCATCAAAACAAAACACAAGTAATATCTTACAACTATAATTACCATAATTCTGTATGGGTGTTCTACTTGAAATACAACAAGCAAGACCAACATCACTAAGCAGCAGTTACTACAAAACAGAGATCTCGGGCCTATTGTCAAAGCACTTAAATGGAGCAGGATTTACACATTACGTGGAGAACTGAATACCTCATGGACTGCACAAGAAATAAAAACCGGAACACCAAACCCGCAAGACAAAATAGAGTTACAAAGGCCATTCAGTTAGAAACTACAGCTACAATTGAGCCACAGCCCTAGCCGGCATGGGTTAAAAGTCCCAAGAACTATAGCTACAATACCATAAACAAATTAAATGGAATGTAGGAAAAAAGTCCCCCATGAGCCCACTGTCCTGCAGATGAAAAAAAATTCAAGACTGACCAAACCCTACTGTTCATCATGGAGGTCCAACTATCGGTGTGTAATGGTCATTCCTTTGGTGGAGCAGATGTGTTGTCAAACTTAATGGAAGTTTCTATTATGTAGAACAGCTTTTACTAATACGCAAATGCATGGTTTCATGGTGATATGTACTAATAAAAATCTCTTTAGATTCCAGCAATGTCAAGTGGTCTAAATTCCATAAGGTTTAGGCTGAGTACTCCTCAACCATTGTCAAGTGGTGACTGTTTTTGGTTGCTATTACCATCCCTATAATAGTGCCTCTTTTGGTTGCTATTATCTTCCTCATAATAGTGCCTTCTGTTACATCACTCATGCTTGCTCCAGTGCCATATAAGGAAATATCTTCATGTTTTCATTGTGTGCCTGCCTCAACCTTCCAACAATGGCTGGGCCCCAAGCTCTGCTTAACTGCAGGCTGCAGGCCACTG
Source organism: Schistocerca piceifrons (assembly GCF_021461385.2). Lineage (NCBI taxonomy): Eukaryota > Metazoa > Arthropoda > Insecta > Orthoptera > Acrididae > Schistocerca > Schistocerca piceifrons. The sequence goes on along the minus strand of NC_060141.1, from coordinate 115,285,271 downwards.
CTTCCCCCTTTCCCAATAAAGATGGCAGCCTGCAGCTAAGCATGACTTGGGGCTATCAGAAGGTTGATGTGGGCCTATAATGAAAAAAATTATGTTGTATGGCACTGGAGCAAGCATCAGTGATGTCACAGAAGATGGTGCAGCTATATAAGGATGGTAGCAGCAACCAAGACAGTCACCACTTGACAATGGCTGAGGACTACTCAGCTACTTACATGACATAGGGTTGGTTATTATACAATGGAAAAATTATCTATTGGTGTAAAAAATAACAACCACAATCACTTAAATAATATTTCAGCATAGTGCAAAAACTGTCTTTTCAAACCTGAATCACTGAAACTCTTAGATAGTACATTACTGCATTTACAACTTGTTTATAAATGCAGATAGCCGGCCAGGGTGGCCGAGCAGTCCTAGGTACTACCACTACGGTCGCAGGTTCGAATCCTGCCTCGGGCCTGGATGTGTGTGGTGACCTTAGGTTAGTTAGGTTCAAGTAGTTCTGAGTTATAGGGGACTGATGACCTCAGAAGTTAAGTCCCATAGTGCTCAGAGCCATTTATTTAGAAATGCAGATAATTTAAGTTATTAAAGTTGGCAATACGTACAGACATAGCCCTCACTCTTACAGGTTCTTCCATATGAGTATACCAGACATTCTAAGAATATGTCAGCAACTATTGGGTAAGAGGATACTTGCAGGCCACAACCACCCACTGATGCTTCCACTGCGTGCCATTTCAGTCTTCCCTGATGTGGAGTAGTGTAACGGTTCCGTTGATGAACTCGTCTCCACTCCAGAGCACACTGTTGGTACTATGGACATTTTATTTACTCTGTTCTATTTATTTAACAAGCCAATGAGGCTACTTTGTTTTACGAGTGGAGTGTGCTCTCATTTTGTTAGTGCAATTTATGCACAGTAATATTAATTCCAGAAAGCCTGTAAAAATATTGTGACATCTGGTTATTATGTTGTTTTCTCTTAGCATATTGGTTGTACAGTTGTGTGGATTGTCATAGTAACATTTTTTCCTGGTACATTGTGATGAGAGCTAGACACTGTTGAAACTGATCATTGGAAAAATAAAATAAAATTATTACTACACACAATCTTGGCTGCCAAATATTGTTATGTTGAGAATACTCTATCTGTAGTGAACTTTTGATGAGGTGGTTATTGATGCAGTATTTTCATGGTGATGCAATTAGGTGAGAGGTAACTGGGTGCAGAAGTTGTGGGTAGTTTCCCTCCATGGCACAAACAAGTAATGATTCAATGATACAAAGAGACATAGAATTTCAATATACAGGGCGTTTCAAAAAGAATATGCGTATTACAAAGTATTATTTTGCCCAAACTATCAATCACTGCACCTCAGCTCGGCTGTTGGAGAAACGAATACATAATCTAGTTTATATTAATAGTCGTTAGATGTCAGTTGTCTTCTGTTTTGCTTGGTAACTGTCATATGTTTAAAATGGCTACTCTGCAGCAGAAATCATTTTGTGCTCTCGAGTTTGTGAGGTGCAATTCCGTGATTACAGTGAAAAGACGTTCCAGGTTGAGGTAACAAATTGATCCTCCAAATGGGTGGAACATTTGTAGACTCTAGATACAGGATGTGTATCGAAAGGAAAGAGACCTGGCCGCCCTCGTGTTCCTTAAGAGAATGTTGCTTGAATTCAAACTGTTTTCCAATGTAGTCCTTCAAAATCAACTCGTCGTGCCAGTCGGGAGAAACAACTGCCTACAACAACAATTTGGCGTGTTTCGAGACGTCGGTTGGTTATGAAGCCGTACAAGTTACAGCTATTACAAGCTCTGCGCCCTGATGACAATAGCAAATGTGTGGCATTTTGTAACGAGATTCTTGATGCTATTGACAATGATAACACCTTCGCACAACACATCCTGTTCAGTGGTGAAGCGACTTTCCATGTTAGTGGTCAGGTAAACAAACACAATGTTCAAATTTGGGGCCTACAGAACCCACATGCAGCCACTGAACATGTACAAGATTCACCCAGAGTCAATGTGTTTTGTGCAATATCATCTGTTTACAGCCCATTCTTCTTTGATGGAAACACAGTTAACGGTCCGCAGTATCTCACTATATTATAAAACTTGTTGTTTCCGAGGCTGCACAAAGACAACTTAATTTTCAGCAAGACGAGGCACCCCATCACTGGAGTTACCAAGTGCATGAACATATGAATGAAACTACTAAACCGTTGGATTGGTCGTCAAGGAGCTGGCGACTTAGCATGTCTCAGCTGAGCTCCAAGGTTACTGGATTTGACACCTTCTGACTTCTTCCTGTGGGATTTCATTAAAGACAGTGTTTATGTACCACCACTCCCCCAGAACCTGGAAGAGTTGAAGAACTGGATCCATACTGCTATAACATCAGTGACGGACATGCTTGCACGAGTATGAGAGGAATTTGAGTGTTGATGTGACATTGTTCGTGTTGCTCATGGAGGACATATTGAACATTTGTAATCTGAACTTGAGAGGTTTGTAAATATGTGTGTAAAATTTCATATTTGTATGTCTTAAAGTTTACTAAATGTATGCATTTGAAATACGTATACTCTTTTTCAAAAACCCTGTCTATCATTTATTTTACATAGCATGGTACAAAAACTGTAATGCCTCAAGAATTTTGGTATAAATTCTAGAAACACTAGGCCTTCCGCCGTCTCGAACGCCTGATATTTTAGGAGTGCAGGAGAGTGAGAACATTTCTACCGATCCACCTGTTTCTATGTGCATGTCGGAAGTTTGTTATTAGAAGACTGTAAGAGGGGCAAGTCACTGACGATGACAAGTGTTTGCCACCATGCCACAGGAGACGTGATAAAAACTCAAGGAATAATTATGTAGTATTCTTTGCTGTGTTAGTGAAAGTGATTATTGTAGAAAAAGAGAAGAAAACAATTGACTATATTCTTTTAACTTACTTCGTGTCTTAGCTCTGCATGAGGCTGGACGAATGTGATGTCCATAAATTGATGGATTATTACAACTTACCCCCATGAACCATGGACCTTGCTGTTGATGGGGAGGCTTGCGTGCCTCAGCAATACTGATGGTTGTACCGTAGGTGCAACCACAATGGAGGGGTATCTGTTGAGAGGCCAGACAAACGTGTGGTTCCTGAAGAGGGGCAGCAGCCTCTTCAGTAGTTGCAGGGGCAACAGTCTGGATGATTGACTGATCTGGCCTTGTAACACTAACCAAAATGGCCTCGCTGTGCTGGTACTGCGAACGGCTGAAAGCAAGGGGAAAGTTCAGCCGTAATTTTTCCCGAGGGATGCAGCTTTAGTGTATGGTTAAATGATGATGGCGTCCCCTTGGGTAAAATATTCCAGAGGTAAAATAGTCCCCCATTCGGATCTCCGGGCGGGGACTACTCAAGAGGACATCGTTATCAGGAGAAAGAAAACTGGCCTTCTACGGATCGGAGCAGTGGAATGTCAGATCCCTTCTAATCGGGCAGGTAGGTTAGAAAATTTAAAAAGGGAAATGGATAGGTTAAAGTTAGATATAATGGGAATTAGTGAAGTTCGATGGCAGGAGGAACAAGACTTTTGGTCAGATGAATACAGGGTTATAAATACAAAATCAAATAGGGGTAGTGCAGGAGTAGGTTTAATAATGAATAAAAAAATAGGAGTGCGAGTAAGCTACTACAAACAGCGTAGTGAACGCATTATTGTGGCCAAGGTAGACACGAAGCCATGCCTACTAAAGTAGTACAAGTTTATATGCCAACTAGCTCTCAGATGATGAAGAAATTGATGAAATGTATGATGAGATAAAAGAAATTATTCAATAGTGAAGGGAGACGAAAATTTAATATTCATGGGTGACTGGAATTCAAGAGTAGGAAAAGGGAGAGAAGGAAACATAGTGGGTGAATATGGATAGGTGGAGAGAAATGAAAGAGGAAGCCATCTGGTAGAATTTTGCACAGAGCATAACTTAATCATAGCTAACACTTGGTCCAAGAATCATAAAAGAAGGTTGTATACGTGGAAGAATCCTGGAGATACTAGAAGGTATCAGATAGATTATATAATGGTAAGACAGAGATTTAGGAACCAGGTTTTAAATTGTAAGACATTTCCAGGGGCAGATGTGGACTCTGACCACAATCTATTGGTTATGAACTGTAGATTAAAACTGAAGAAACTGCAAAAAGGTGGGAATTTACGGAGATGGGACCTGGATAAACTGAAAGAACCAGAGATTGTAGAAAGTTTCAGGGAGAGCATAAGGGAACAATTGACAAGAATGAGGGGAAAGAAGTACAGTAGAAGAAGAATAGGTAGCTCTGAGGGATGAAGTAGTGAAGGCAGCAGAGGATCAAGTAGGTAAAAAGACGAGGGCTAGTAGAAATCCTTGGGTAACAGAAGAAATATTGAATTTGATTGATGAAAGGAGAAAATATAAAAATGCAATAAATGAAGCAGGCAAAAAGGAATAAAAAGTCTCAAAAATGAGATCGACAGGAAGTGCAAAACGGCTAAGCAGGCATGGCTAGAGGACAAATTTAAGGATGTAGAGGCTTATCTCACTAGGGGTAAGATACATACTGCCTACAGGAAAATTAAAGAGACCTTTGGAGAAAAGAGACCCACTCGTATGAATATCAAGAGCTCAGATGGATACCCAGTTCTAAGCAAAGAAGGAAAAGCAGAAAGATAGAAGGAGTATGTAGAGGGTTTATACAAGGGCGATGTACTTGAGGACAATATTATGGAAATGGAAGAGGATGTAGATGAAGATGAAATGGGAGATACTATACTGTGTGAAGATTTTGACAGAGCACTGAAAGACCTGAATCGAAACAAGGCCCCAAGAGTAGACAACATTCCATTGGAGCTACTGACGGCCTTGGGAGAGCCAGTCCTGACAAAACTCTACCATCTGGTGATCAAGATGTATGAGACAGGTGAAATACCCTCAGGCTTCAAGAAGAATATAATAATTCCAATCCCAAAGAAAGCAGGTGTTGACAGATGTGAAAATTACCAAACTATCAGTTTAATAAGTCACAGCTGCAAAATACTAAAGCGATTTCTTTACAGATGAATGAAAAGACTGGTAGAAGCCGACCTCAGGGAAGGTCAGTTTGGATTCTGTAGAAATGTTGGAACACGTGAGGCAATACTGACGCTACGACTTATCTTAGAAAATAGATTAAGGAAAGGCAAACCTACATTTCTAGCATTTGTAGACTTAGAGAAAGCCTTCAACAATGTTGACTGGAATACTCTCTTTCAAATTCTAAAGGTGGCAGGGATAAAATACAGAGAGCGAAAGGCTATTTACAATTTGTACAGAAACCAGATGGCAGTAATAAGAGTCGAGGGACATGAAAGGGAAGCAGTGGTTGGGAAGGGAGTGAGACAGGGTTGTAGTCTCTCCCCGATGTTATTCAATCTGTATATTGAGCAAGCAGTGAAGGAAACAAAAGAAAAACCCGGAGTAGGTATTAAAATCCATGGAGAAGAAATAAAAACTTTGAGGTTTGCCGATGACATTGTAATTCTGTCAGAGACAGCAAAGGACTTGGAAGAGCAGTTAAACAGAATGGACAGTGTCTTGAAAGGAGGGTATAAGATGAACATCAACAAAAGCAAAACGAGGATAATGGAATGTAGTCGAATTAAGTCGGGTGATGCTGAGTGAATTAGATTAGGAAATGAGACACTTAAAGTAGTAAAGGAGTTTTGCTATTTGGGGAGCAAAATAACTGATGATGGTCGAAGTAGAGAGGATATAAAATGTAAACTGGTAATGGCAAGGAAAGCGTTTCTGAAGAAGAGAAATTTGTTAACATCGAGTATAGATTTAAGTGTCAGGAAGTTGTTTCTGAAAGTATTTGTATGGAGTGTAGCCATGTATAGAAGTGAAACATGGACGATAAATGGTTTGGACAAGAAGAGAATAGAAGCTTTCGAAATGTGGTGCTATAGAAGAATGCTGAAGATTAGATGGGTAGATCACATAACTAATGAGGAGTTATTGAACAGAATTTGCGAGAAGAAGAAATTCTGGCACAACTTGGCAAGAAGAAGGGACCGGTTGGTAGGATATGTTCTGAGGCATCAAGGGATCACAAATTTAGCATTGGAGGGGGCAGCATGGAGGGTAAAAATTGTAGAGGGAGACCAAGAGATGAATACACTAAGCAGATTCAGAAGGATGTAGGTTGCAGTAAGTACTGGGAGATGAAGAAGCTTGCACAGGATAGAGTAGCATGGAGAACTGCACCAAACCAGTCTCAGGACTGAAGACAACAACAACAACAACAACAACAACAACACAACCTATGATATTGTACTTGTGTTTTATCGAGTCTGACATTTAAAGACACCATTTGGCTTGCCAGAGTTTACATACTTATGTGAAAACGAGTAAATGTTGCTTTGTGTTGAGAGTTGAAAATATATCATGAATGAATTGAAAGTGCTCCATGAGTACACAAATTATTTCAAGAATAGAGAAGTAGCTTAATAAATTCCTGTAACACGCTATAGTCTTCAGAGAAGAAGCTTTTAGAGATCGATGTAGCTGATTACCCAGAGAAGAGGATCGGCTGCACAAAATATGTAAGTCAACTGTGAGAGACGTGAGAGTCTTGCACCCCAGTACCACACTGTCTTGTGTCTTCAAAAAAAATGTTAGAAAACAGTCAGTCACTTCATCCAAATTAACTGTTTTCAGTGTGGACACTTCACTCTGCACTATCATCGCTGGTCAGTAATAGTCTTTGGGGCACTGTCCCCACAATTCTGGTAAGCGTCCCACAAGAATGTGTAGTAGATGTCAAAACTATACACATGGAATTTCAAACCTGCCAAGATGAGCTCGCACCTGCCAGTCCACTTTACTGTGTTGACAGTCTAGTCACACCTTTGTCCATTCCTGACAATCACGCCTAACACATGGCCAAACAAATTGTTCAGTAATGATCGGAGTTGTTGCCCATATGCCTGGGTAGCTGAGATTATGTAGTTGAAAAACACGCATTGCACCAATGAAGGTATATTAGGCCGAAGACATTGTTGTGATATGTCACATAGAAGAATTGCATCCATTTCTGGAATCAATCTGAGTTCTGTCTTGAGGTTAGTTGACACATCCTCAAGCAATGCATCAGTTGTCTGATTGCATTCCTATTGTTCTGCAACTTTGTTGAAGTTGAGGGTGAGGGATATGGTGCTGACTCACTACAAGTAATCCATGATGATGTTATCTGCCGCACAGAGGTGGCAGACATCCACAGGATACTGTGTAATCAGATAAAGATGTTGAAATTGTCTCAAGTGACCATAGGTGAAGGGTGTTGAATGGCGTCCACCAGAGGTTTATGAGTAGTACAGATAATCCGTGACATCCCTCAATATCCTCACAAAAATAGCATACAGCCTCTTAAACCACGAGTAGTTTTTAGTCAAAAGAAGACCAATTTGTCAGTGAGGCTGTAAACTTTCTAGAGAAAAATCTCAGAGGTTGTGTATCACCTACTACTTCGTACTGGAGGATAGCACCTAAAGCTGTGTCACTTGCGTCCATCATAATTGTAAGCTCTGCATCTGGTACCAGATGTCCTCATGCAGGCAAATGCTGATAGCTTCTTCAGTGTCCATAATACGCTGATTAGCCAGAAAATTATGAATACGTACGTATAGCCAGTACATATACGTTTGGAATGGATAACGGAGAAGCAAGAAGGCTTTGGTAGATCGAACACATCCCGGATGTGTTCGATCAGATTCAAATCTGTCAAGTTGGGGGGCCAGCACATCAATAGGAATTCACCACTGTGTTCCTTGAACCACTCTATCACACTCCTGGCCTTGTGACATGGTGCATTATCTTGTTGAAAAATGCCACTGCCGTTGGTAAACATGATTGTCACAATGAAGGGGTGTATGTGGTCTGGAACCAGTGTATCATACTCCCTGGCTGTCATGGTGCCTTGTACAAGCTCCATTGAACCCCATCAATACCCATATGAATGTTCGCCAGAGCATAATGGAGCCACCGCCAGCTTGTCTCCATCCCGCAGTACTGGTGTCAAAAAGCTGTTCGCCTGGAAGATGACTGATTCACACCACACCCTCAGTATGATGAAAAAGATATCAGGATTCATCAGACCATGCACTGTTCTGCCATTGTGCCAACATCCAATGCTGATGGCCATACACCCATTTTAGTCGTAGTTGCCGATGTCATGGTGTTAACGTTGGAACATGCATGGCTGTTGGCTTGGAGGCACATTATTAGGATTGTTTGGTGCACTGTTTGTTCAGACACAATTGTAATTTGTCCAGAATTAAAGTCTGATGTCAGTTCCACCACAGTTCGCCACCTGTCCTGTTTTACCAGTCTGCCCAGCCTACGATGTCCAAGGGGTGGCCGCCCACCCCACGTCTGGATGTGGTTTCATCTTGGTATCACCATGTGTTGAAACACTCACCACAGCGCTCCTTAAATACCCGACAAGTCGGGCAGTTTTGGAAAAGCTTATGCCGAGCCTACGGGCCATCACAATCTGCTCTTGAGCAAACGCAGATCATGCATCTTCCCCATTCTACACATGAAGAGCACACTCACTGACACTATGTGCACCGTGCATGTATAACTAAAGGACATTCCTGGCCAGGTGATGCTGATATGGCCTGGACGGATTTATATCAACAGTAGGTTTATAGGCATAATGTCTTGGCTGATCAGTGTAATCTATACTTGCCTTGCATGTGAGGCCTGACAAGGGTGTTCATTATTGGTGATTCAAAATGAGCAGCTTATGGGGATACCATCTGTAAAAATTAAGGATTCCCAAGAATCATGGAATATCGTGATATGTGCAAGGCGGTGGCAGCCATTGGATCAGTTGCATTTGGTAGAGGGTAATGAGAATGCATTTGAGATTAACTTTGTGGCTCTGATGACCATGGGGAAAAAATCAGAATGTCATCTAAAAACACATAGCTTCAGCATAATTTAAAAAATACCCCGTCGATCCCCATTGCCAGGTCTGAGTTGCAATTTTTTTTTTTTTTTTTTTTGGCACCATCAGAAACTCAAATAAGCTGAACGGCATGATGATGGCCATTTTAGCAACATTTTCTGGTTGCAAAGAGATCTGGTCTGGTAATATGCCTTTTTACAATCCCTCATGGAAAAACTGTTGCCCCTGTGAGTGCATGAGTAAAGTTCTGTGTATTTGGTAAGGGTAACTGTTGTAAATCACACATGAGTTAAGTGTTCTATAGTCTCCACATAGTCAAACAGAACCATCTTTCTTCATTATTAATTTAATGAGAAATGCCTGTGCACTGTCTGATGGCTATACAATGCCCACGTGCAACCTGTCATTTACTACTATCTTAAAAGCTAGCAGGAGGGTTGGAGCAAGGTGGCATGCTCTATCCCAAACAGAGGGACCCACTGTCGTACTGATGTGTACATTGTACCATTTTTAATACTGACTAATAAAGTAGAGCCCGTGATGCATTATGTCAGGCACTATCATGGCATCTGTTATAGACATGGTTTAGCTGTCTTCAAACCATAAAAATACTACTGTCCCGGGGTTTTGCTGCAGAATGGTCATCTTGAAACTTCATAATTGTGGCACGGTAGATGCGCAGCAGTCACATACATTATAGTAGGTATAGCAGGGTCGGGCATGGCATCCAAACTTCATTTGTGCATGGCATACAGGCCAAGGCCTGGCCTGTCTCAGCTTTGCTTTGTCATTCTTGGAAGTACCCAGAACAGTGTGGCATTTCATTGAGCACTGCAGCATGGCATTTTTCAGTCAGCACAACTCTCTTCGCTTCACACAGAATTGTGATGTTGGCACACAAAGAATTTAAAGATTTAGTTGACAATGAAAGAGCAAAAAAGTACAATGATCAAAAGATGGGATTCATCATTCTATACATCAACTGGTGGCATGAATAGCAAAATTTCTGAAGTTGCATGCATAATTCCACTGTCAGATGCAACAATTTTTAATGGATCTGAACGAAGAGTATGGAGACATTATAATTACTGCAAAGTGATTTGGTTAAGTCAAGGGCCATGCCTACAATGATTTTTCAATTTAAAAGTGCTATTGCTTAATTTATGGAGAAAAAAGGAGTACAGGAACGAAAATTAGAACATTTGTAATGGATTGCAGACATTGCATTTTAAGTGGACTTGAATGAACACTGCCTACAGTAAGACATTGCAAGATGAGTAACAACTGCTTTCGTATTTAATGGGGATGCATTCAAAAAGAAAATTGCATAGTAGAAGGGACACTTTCTGACAAACACAGACCAGGTCTCTAAGCCCACTGGTATTAAAGAATTCATTGTAGCCTTGAAAGAATTACAAGGATCGTTTTGTAAATGTTTTGAGGCCGTTTGCCATTTCAGTTGAAAGTGCCCCTGTGGGTGTAACTGACTGATCTGCAAAGTAGTTATCATTTGAAAGGCAAATCCCTTTAGTATTAAGACTGTCCAGGACATTTACTTTGATTTCCTCAGATAGTTTCCATGCCTACGTGATGAAGTCACAAAAGTACTACAACATTTCAACCAACATGTGTGAAAGATGTTTCTTAGATTATGAAACTAAATAAGATATGATTACTTGGCAACTTGAGAGTGAAGATCTGTGAAATTGTCTGTGTCTGTCCATATACCAACAATGTGCAGCAGATAAAACAACACACCAAAAATAATTAAATAATAGTGAAAATCTGTTTTCTTTGTTTTTTTTTTGTCTGTGCTGTTGATAAATGTGAAATACAAAACAGAGTCATATGCAGTGTGACTCTAGTGCCAATTAAATGTGGTGCATTCTCAGTTTCCCCCTCAGTCTGCATGTTGGGGAAATGTGCAGCAAGGCTAAGCACTACAGCACTTGTACCAAGGAATGTATCGCAAGCAAATTCTTGGGCACCCATGAGGTACAGGATGCCCCATCAGAATGTTATTTGCCCTGACAAACACTATGAATTTGTACTTTCACTGCTCATGGCGTCAATGTTGCACAATAGTTGTGAGTAAGGACTGGACATAACATACGCCTGTATATACAATATTGTAGATGTAAAATCAGTCTGTACATATGTAGACCATGAGGGATCACCAAAATTCACTGTAGTAAGTTTGGAGAACCAGTTCACAGTTAAAGACTGCCATTGTTGCATCACACTCACTGTGATCTGTGCAGCAATGTTAGCACTCAGGTCCTATTCTAATCTGCACACTGTTTGTTGTTGTGAGTACCAAGCTCCTTTCATACCCCATATAATCGGAGCTCATAAAATGGCTGGTGGGCATGAAGTTGTGTCTGCTGATTGCATTGCAGACACAAAAAAAAAAAACACTTCGGCATGGAATACCACAGTAATTCTGGCGGTTTCACAGACAGGGTCTCTAACGAGGTTAGTTTCCTCTGTGGTGTAGACAAGAAATGACCCAATGATACACAGAGATGTAGAATCTCAACAAATATAATTTATTTTACACAGCACAATACACAAACATCTTGCAATTGCAGTTGCTCGGTCTGAACTAACCATTTTGGGTGCCAACACTTTACTGTTCAGTGACAGTCATTGTGGTGCTGTCCTCACAAAATATTCGTGATTTATTATGAGATGATATGATTATGTGTAAGGGATTTTTGTGGATTATTATTATTATTATTATTATTATTATGAGCAATACAATGGAGAGGTTAGGGTTACGGCTTTATTGTCATGAAAATGTACAGGACTTTATTAATTATGTTACATCAAACATTTAAGTGGCATAAGTAATTTATGAGAATAATTACAAGGATCGTCACTGACAAAATGGATTTGATATCTGTTGACTTAGTGATTATGATGATGATGATTTGTAGTGGTTGGGTCAAGCTGATAACTTACTAGCAATTACAAGTATGTCGGATAGTGAATTAATGATGATGAGACGTAATGATGTTACCCATAACTGTGTACCCTCTAAAAGTAAAGTAGAAATGAGTGTTGACAAAAATATTACAATTAATGGAAAATTTAGGAATGGGATTTATTTATTTACTTTTTTTGGGGGGGGGGGGTAGGGGAGGGGGGGGGGGTTGTTAAATATCACGAATGGGGAGAAAACTTCGCCATGAAATAATTTACATGAAATAATTATACAGCTTTTACTAATCAGCATTCTTTTATGATGTACTGAGAGGTCATATTTCAGATTTTGCTGCCTTTTAGTTTCATGTTTGTATAAATTAGCACTTAGTTGCCGTTTCTAGGATTAGTCTTGCTTAAGCATATTCTAGTTTGTTGGTACAATACATACATAATAAATACATGGTGATTTTAAGACACCCTTTCAATACATTACGGAAACCACCATTATTCACTAATGTTGTTAAGGATGAATCTGTATATACTGTATATCTAAAAAGAAAGATGATGAAAGATGATGAAACTTACCAAACAAAAGCGCTGGCAGGTCGATAGACACACAAACAAACACAAACATACACACAAAATTCTAGCTTTCGCAACCTATGGTTGCCTCGTCAGGAAAGAGGGAAGGAGAAGGAAAGACAAAAGGATATGGGTTTTAAGGGAGAGGGTAAGGAGTCATTCCAATCCCGGGAGCGGAAAGACTTACCTTAGGGGGAAAAAAGGACAGGTATACACTCGCACACACACACATATCCATCCACACATACACAGACACAAGCAGACATTTGTAAAAATGTGTGTGCGAGTGTATACCTGTCCTTTTTTCCCCCTAAGGTAAGTCTTTCCGCTCCCGGGATTGGAATGACTCCTTACCCTCTCCCTTAAAACCCATATCCTTTTGTCTTTCCTTCTCCTTCCCTCTTTCCTGACGAGGCAACCATAGGTTGCGAAAGCTAGAATTTTGTGTGTATGTTTGTGTTTGTTTGTGTGTCTATCGACCTGCCAGCGCTTTTGTTTGGTAAGTTTCATCATCTTTCTTTTTAGATATATTTTTCCCACGTGGAATGTTTCCCTCTATTATATTCTGTATATACTGTGATAGATGAGGGAATGTTTGTGAAAATAGATGTAAGGAGTAGGAAGGGTTACTAACCAATTTAATGTTTAATGAGCAAAATAATTAACATTTCATTTTCGTTGTTACTAATGTAGGCACACAGTAATCAGTTCAGTATACAACCACAATTATAAAGGTGCATTGTGTTTTTTGTAGTAATTATGAATCTATTCCAACACTGTGATCAGAATACTTACGTAATGTGAAGGTGCTGTCTTGCTTAATGTTTGCCACTGTCATGAAATTCTGTACAAGTGTATGATGTCTTGTAAATGTTGTGCATATTCTTTCTAAAAAGGCAATTTGTTTGTTCACATTGTCAGTTTTGACAAACATGCCACAGCAGTACTAATTATAAATGATTTGAGACACTACTTCAGATATTTAGCTCATCTTGCTGCTATTGTACTTGGATTTGTGTATTTAGTGATGTATAAATACACTAGAGGTTTTTTAAAACATTTTTCATGCGCCAGTTATCTTATTCATGCAATTGGACAGTGTATTAGGAGGCCTTTTTGAATACATTCCTACTAACATACGTATCCATCCCTCCGACATTTATAGTTTCATCTGTTTAATGCCTCTGTCATCCCTTAATTGTATACAATGCTAATTAGGGTGTACGAATTGTAGGAAAAAAGCAATCTCTAATGTAGCGTTCAAGCAGGATACAAGCAAAGGAGATGAAGAAAGAAGACTGTACCAGGAAACAAGAAACAGGGAAGAAGAAAGAGGATGAAAGTAATAGTATATGCATTTGTTTAATGTGTCACATACAACAAAAACAATTACACAGTATGCAGGGACACCTGTAATAAAAGATACCTATCGATTCAGTTCGTCCAGTGTCTACACAATTCAGGCACCTAGAATGTATATTTTTTTTCTTTTACATTTATGTATCAGCAGAATCTCCTGTATAAATTGTATGCACAAAATTCTGGGAGTGTGCGCATTGAAACAGACCGAGACTCACATACTGAATAATATGGTAACCACAACTAAAATATTTAACGATACACTTGTCTATTTCATCTTTCGTAGCAAACCTGTCAATTTTTATATTACACTAGTACTAATCACTTATGCTAATTTTCCTGTAATTTTTCTTTCATTTACACTCATCTATAAATTAAATCTCTAACCAAATGAAATAATAATAGATGTTCTTACATCACTGGATTGTTAAAATCACATCACGTAATTTTCATATAAAGGTGCCAGATTTTGAAGAACTGTATTTACTGGAAAGATGATTGTACAAATTAATATCCTAATTCTTGTGGGAAATGTTAAAGCTCAAAGTAAATAAAAAAATTAGGTAAGTTAAATTTGAAAAGTTTGCTAATATCACAAAAAAAGGCTGATAAAATTGTCATTGTAATTGTGTTAGCTTGAATGGTAAAGTAAATTTTAACATGAACCTCATAGCACAATCATCTGAGTTATAAAATTGTGATTATGCTACATGTCTTAACAAGGAGGTTAGCACTAATCCATTGTTAAAAGTTTATATAAGCGACTGTGACTGTGCACTGCAGTTCAGTTTGGAACAGTTTTTGCTCAGTTCAACGCAGTTGTGTGTCAGTTTTGCCACAATATTTTCTCAGTCTGATTGTTAATGAAAAGTTTTGTAATGGAGAACAGAAGAAACAACAAATAAATTTTGGATATTGAAAAATTTTGATTACGAGAACCTAATTTCTAATGATGTAAGGATGCAACTTATATGAAGATAACCAATGCAATACTTTCTGCACCAAAGAAAAAGAATGTGCCAATTTGATCAACAATCATCGACACCTCTGATACATCAAGATCAGTATTTTAATATTACTGATTCATTTTCCTCCTTCGACGTTTATCTTTTACAATAATTTCTGTAAATTAATGCGAATATTGAAATTAATGCACTTAAATTTATACGCAATTTATGTTTTAGTCATGAGCAGGAAGGTTTCAAGAGTCACAGGACCACCTGGTATCGGTTCTACACCATCTACAATGCTCTGAAGCACCAGTGTGCACTTTTAAGGTGGTGACTAATATTTTGTCCCGTAAGCTTATATGTTTTAGGGACTTGCCACACATTGTACAGGTCTTCCATAAAAAAAACGATAAAAGTCGTGTTACACAATGATTTACCTTTCCTCTTGCTATGTGATGAAGGGAACAACAGTACCATAGTGATAGTGGAAAAAGTGCAAAGAGTACAAGCTTCATTCATTCCATTTTATTAAATATTAAATTGTGAATACAGACTGGTTTATTTTAATAAGAGTTGCACCTGTGGCAATAAAATGTCTCGTGAGTGGGCACATGACCAGCATGGTTGCCACTGGAATGAACAAGACAGAGCACACTAGTGTAATAAAATCACATTTGCTGGCAGATGAAAATTATTGAAGTCAAGAAACATCACTTCACATGTGAAGAAAGTTTTATGGAATGTACTTCTGACTTGGCCATTCCACACATGTATTTCTGGTGCTGTATTCTGATTCATTATTATTTAACTGTACCTGTTAACATATGACAAAAACTGAAAGGATATTATGTAAAACTGAACTGGGACAAACTGCAACTTTTTGTTCCATACATACACACATACATCCATTCTTATACAAGTTTTTGATGACAGTAATGACAAAATGGGAAATAAGCTCTTGTAGCAATTAGCATGGCCATGAACAGACCATTACATTTGTGATCTTTCTTAACCTGTCTGCTTACAAATGACCAGTATCACAGAGTGGCTGTACCGTATTGTACTCCTCATCTTGTGAGAATCAACACCCGGAATGGAGACAAGTGGTGTACAGTCCTAATAACAGTTTTACAAAAACCACATGAGATTATTTCTATCAGAAGTATAAACAGTGTAGTGTATTACTAAATTATGTAATTTTATAGAAAATGTTATCAAATATTAATTTAAGCCAAAATATTTCCACCATAATTTCTTTTTCAAGAAATTTCATCTGACAGTCAATTGCCTCCTGGTATGTCAGACTCACAAAATACATTACTCCAAATATTTCTTTTCATGCACAGATTTGTCCATTGTTTCACAGTTTGTCTTAGATCGCATGAAATTACTTCTTATAAATTCAAAATTCAGTCACCTTTTTATGTAGTGATTACACACCAATTAAGTACAATGAGATTTTGAAATCAATTAGGTTTTTTGAGTGATAATAGTTCACTGCTAACTCTACTCATTATCATCTTAATTTTAAAATGTCAAATTGTACCATGAACTCTACATTGCCAGAGTTCCTTTATGAAATACCTCTGGAATTTTCAACAGACAGAAACCAAAACCACATACCCACATAAATGAAATGCAAGTATGCCTTGTAACTGAGAGCGTGACAGTGATAATCAAAACATTAATCAGATGCTGCCCCCCGCCCCCTTGAAATCTACTCACTAAAGTTTATATTGTAACTAACTAAACTCTCTTTATAACATGGGAGTTGATAAGTACAGGTAATATAGCCTTGTAACTATCATCATATGTAAATTTGAAATGTAACATGCTTCAGTACCAGAAAGGTAATTACACAAAAGAAAAGAGTATTTGGGAGCACTTCCAGTTTAAGGGTACTGAAAAAAAGCTATATTTTGCTTTCTGTTATTAAATCAACAAAACCATGAAACAATTATTTTTCCAAGTAGGCATTTGCTCCATTGCCATTATAATTGGCTTGAATTGAGGCAGCCTATTACAACATGACTATATAAATGTAATGGCAGATATAATTTCAGAGAAATGTGTTCTGTCTCCAATCACATCAAATATGCAGTTCATCAGTAACCATCAAAGCTGAAAAGGTGGAGTTGTAAGTTACTGTCATGCTCTTCCTCTTTGTGCTGAACACATTTACAGGAATAAGTGAAAATGGCACTCTTAGTTAAGAAAAGATCACATCTTTTGTAGTTCATTACAGTTCATGTGCAAATGTTAATTACTTAAATTCATGAATAATGTCCAAAAATATCCAGTTACTTTTTGATAGCTTCAAGAAAAAAGGTCATGAGCACTATGTGAGGATTTCTGCACTGAATCACTGGTTAAAAAGTCTGTGCCAAAACAGTGAAGCTGCAGGATGGAATTAAAAGCAATCACAACAGCACTGCAGTGTGACAAACAGAAATGCAAGATGAATTAAAAAATGCTTGTGAAAATCACAATGCTGGAAAATAATACTAGTATATTTTAACTTGCACAACTAAATTATTCGTGTCTTAGTGGGTAAAAGCCTAAACTCCATAGGTTGGAGGAAGATAGGGTGAAACCTCCATTAGGACCATGCCTAATAAACCACTGTCACGTGCAAACACACCTTTGGCTTGAAGACAAATTCACTTGCCAGATTGCTGTCAAATGACCATTTTCTTGCTTCTATTATTTCTATTCTGGATTCTATATCCTTTTCAGTGTCATTCATGCAACATCACAAGTTTACATTTATACATACACTTCCTAATAACACAAAAAGCTGTTACATGTAATGAAAAATGAGCATCTTCTTTCAAGGTTAATCATTCTAGTTTAGCTTGTAGAAATGTAAATTTCATGAAAAGACTGTATCACAATTCATAATCACATACAATTGACACAATATTCTCAAGTGCCATAAGAATTAACAGAAAATGTATTGTGTGGAAACAAATGATTGCAGTGTTTCCAAAAGTTCCATTGGTCACATTTGTTTCATGACTCCAAAGCTCATTATTTTGCTAATGTCATTACAGACTCAGTCTTCTATCCACAACAGCTGTATGGACAAATAAAATAGTAGGCACAATGAGTATATATTTTTGTAACTATATACTACAGTATTGACTGAAAACTCTAATTACATCATTTGTTCACACATAAAGCATAACAATACAGCAATATTAAAACAACTCAAAACTGCAATGTGCATAAACAGTAGATAGGGATCTTTTGTGATTTCTGATTTATGGACATTAGGCTGTGGACTAAGGCAAGTTTCAGTGTCTAAAAATTTCATCTCGTAAAGCTGGAGACATCTTGAGGTTATAAAGACATCTTCAGTTGACTTTCAAACTTAAAAAAACCGTTCAATTTGCTGAGACTGTTTGATTTTGAAAATCAACTAATGACATCTTTCTAGTCTCTGAGAATTTCTTCAGCATTAGGAGATGAAATAATCAGCACTCTAACGTGCTTTAAGCCATAGCCTAATGCCCGAAGTTGCTAAGAATGTAAATACTGGCTGTGAAACCACATTGTATGGCCAATGGCTAGGGACATCAGCATGTAACTAAGCTGGACATCACTGTGCAATTACAAAAACATTTATGTTGTATACACTGTACACTTTCATGAGAAATTTCAAGACACAAACATCATTCAGATTGCTTAGGCTAGACAAAAACCAAAAACTGACGCCATGTTCTGTTAGTACCAGAATAATGACAGACCAGAAAGATCATATGTTATAAGTAACACAAATTAAAACTGGATGATTGCTTTTGTGGTATATAGCACTTTATAAAGTTCTGTTTAACTATTCCCATATAATACATCTGACTTAAACAATAAAGTAGGTTATATACACATATATATAAAAATAAGAACAGAAAGACTAGTAGTGTTGATGAAATACGTTTTCGAGGGCTGCAACTATTACTTTAAGCTTCTTCAGACTTGAAGCCAGTGAGTACAGGTTTGTGGATTCTGTATAAACATAATAAAATATTTACTGTTCCCTTTCTGTCCTCACATTCTTCACTTACTTAATTACCAGTAGTCACTGAAAATGTTTGTTTTACTTGTAAAGATCAGCTTACTGTGTTGGTAATAAATGTGGGCCTAAAGTTCAAACAACTTTCACCCTACTGTCTTAGATAACACGTGAAACAAATAAAAATAGTACCTGAAAACTAGTGTTTAATCTGTGGTGATGTATTCACGGTAGCTTGCCAATATCCCATGGTGACTAAGAAAGTGAAAACTTACTGCCTGCTAATTTTTCCAACTGTGGTATTATACATGGAAATTGTTTTGATAAACTGGCAGGTATAACAACAGTTTCAAAGCTGAATCGTGTATCAATAAGATAAAGAAATAAATCAGTTGAATACAATAATTGACATATTACATTCCAGTTCATGTAACAAAATCATTTGGAATGTAATATCACCTTCTTTTAAACTTTTCTCTCTCTCTTTTAACAAAATTTCTCCAGTAAAATGTGTTATTAAGTAAGCTTATTCACAAGTGTCATACTGGATAATTACACTTGTATATGTTTACATGGGTAAATACATGCCAATGTGCAAATTTAAACTATTAAAAACCCCCACTTTCTTTTAGACAACTTGCAGAAGTAATACACAAACAGCTTACTCTGTTAAATATCTGTGATTATCATAACTTTTTGCACCAAACTGTACTATAATCAGAAATTATAATTAAAATCTTCAACTAGTCATTCATGAACAATTTCTACTGTAACTTCAGTTTTGTAACTGCTGGAGGAGAAGGAGGAGGAGGAGGAGGGGGGGGGGGGGAGGGAAGGTGCTTTAGGAAATCCTCCTTTCAGTTAAAAATGGAACAATGGAAAATCCAAGATGAATGTAACAATATTATGAAAAGATAGTTGCTACTCATCTTATTGACAGATGCTGAATCGCTGATAGGCACAACAAAAAGACTTTCAAAAAATTAGCTTTTGGCCAACATGGCCTTTGTCGAAGATACAACTCACTCACTCACTCTCTCTCTCTCTCTCTCTCTCTCTCTCTCACACACACACACACACACACACACACACACAGCAAAGCGCGTGCAGGCGTAGTATCTCCAACGAAGGCCTTGTTGGCTGAAAGCTCATTTTCTGACAATCTTTTTGTTGTGCTATCTGCAACTCAGCATCTTCGCTGTATGGTGAATAGCAACTACCTTCTTCATAATATTGTTACATTCTTTTCAGTTAACTATGCCCACAAGTACACTGTTCAACATGACCCTTTAAATGTCTGTGAACACCTTACAGAATGTAGACTCTGTTCTCAACACTATTAACAAAAGTTTGCTTAGACACAAGCTTTGTGTTTCAACAAATGTAACGTCTCTACAAAATGGTCCTGTTATAACTAAATTTTGAGTGGTTGCTGATGAATAACACAAAGCATTTATTATCCTTCAGTTTTTTTGTTTTTGTTTTTTTTTTTTTGTTTCACTGTTTTCTTTTTTTTTTGTTCACCCTTCTTTCTTTGAAAAAAAAAAAAGTGAAACCTAAGTGATCTGCTGAATCTTCTGATCATGATTTTCAAAGCAGATAAGACAAAAAAGTTCTTGGTTTTGGGTAAAACAGGAAACATTAGCTACACCAATAAATTATCTGTATTAATCTGAAGAACTGCATCACATATGAATCATAAGCTAAAAGATCATAACATAGATAGAACTTCAACTTATAAACCACACAAATATGACATGACACCTTGTGATTTATCCAAATAAAATTAAACCAGTCTCCAGCAGTCCATAACAAATGAATCATTAACAGTTACTTTAAACTGAAAAAAACAGTGTAAGATAAGTGGGATGACACACTTTACTTAACTGAAAACAAATTTTCTAACTGTTGTACATATTACACAATTAGATTCTTACCTTCCCATAACAAACATTGCTGCTACAAATAGATATTTTATTACACTTCAAATTTGGGTGAAAGCGTTTCTTCCCCACTTAATGGACATCAATTTTTCATGCAATAATGAAGAATCAAAATTTAAAATATTTGACTTTTTCTCTAAGGGTAAAAAAAGAATATGCAATTAAAAATAGTATACGGGAAGATGGCAAAATTTAATAATAACCAGAATGGAGAAGGGATTAACAGACATTAACCAAGATGTACCATAGCTGAAATTCTGATGTTTCATTTAAGAGCTGCCAAGTTCAGGTCACTGTCTTGCCATTATTATAAGATTTCCCATTACTTCTCTGTGGAACTGAGTTAAAGCTTTGTTTTTAGTGATCTTTGAAATAACAACACGATAGATCGCAATAAACAAAGATAGAACAGAGGAAATGTTGAAAATAAAGATAGAGTGCCTAATATTCACAGGTGATGTGGCATTATTAGCAAAAAATTATAGTATACAACCAGAAACTGATTGAAAAACTACTTACAAGTGCAGGAAAGACAGAACTAAAGCCATCTTATAAGCAGACAGATTACATTTATACCAATACAATAAACAAAACCATCTGGAAATGAGGTTTAAAAACTTCAGGAGAACAGACAAATTTAATCATCTTGGGGAATTGTTACAGCAAATAAAGGAATAGCTATCTAGATGGAACTAGCATACAGGATTGTACACAACAAGAGAGTTAACAACAAAGCAATGACAAAGCATTACACCAAATTAGTAAAGACAGAAGCATTTTGTAGTTCAGAATGCCTGTCATGGAACAAAAAATAAGCAATAAAAGATGAGAATTAAAAAAATTACTGAACATTTTACGATGCAAAAAGTCAATTCATGAAAGGAGGTGAAAATAAATATGTATGCAGATGTCTAGAGAAGATAACGGACACCCTATGCAACACAACACTAAAATTATGAGTGCATTGCAAGAAACAGATAAATTAGATTCTAAAATGACAGCTAAATTATCAAGTCAAAAGTAACCACAAAATGGAAAAAGGAAATACAAAAAATACACCCAAGTTATGACTGATTAAATGGATACTTGCAAGTGTTTCAGACACATGTCAAGGGACCCTACGAAATAAAAACTACAATAGCCTACAGCATATTTCAGAAGAAAGGAGGAAGATGCTCAGTAAAAGAATGAAGAAATTCTGGGATAAAGAAAAGAGTCACTCCACAGTTAAAATGCAGAGTCAAAGCACATCAAAAGTATTTGGCACATTGTTTACTAAGCAGCAAATGGGATATAATGTAATAAGAAATAGAACTCATTACAGAAAAATAATGCAGATCAAATAAGTACAATGTATAGTTTGTCTCCACACACTGTTTCTTTAGTAAGTAAGAAAGACAGTAAGCAATTAATATGATATATGGAGGATCAAGGAAACATTTCCAAATTAGTTGTCTTGGATTAGGATAAAATCACATAATTACAGGATGTAACTATACCTACTGCTCTGGTCACTTGAGGCCCATCATGAAGTTTCATGCTAAATTACAAAAAGGCTGGTATAAGACAAAATGACACAGCAAACAGATATTCTGTCAAATTCTCCACACACTGTGAGATATCATGAATTTTGTCCCACACAGTATACAGCATGTTCCATCAACTTTTCATTGAAATCACATTTGTTCATTGTATTGCGTTGCATGCTTGATGGGACATCTCATATTTTGTCCTGTTCTCTGTCTCCCACTAACAGGAGCACCTCTTTTTTCCTATTTGTCTTCTGTCTTCAAATTTAAATCAATGCTTTATCTCATATGGTTACATAAACAATATTTCTTCCTCCAAGCTGATAATCTGAAAAAAAATAATAAAATGAGCATACGGAATTGCTGGCCGGGAGGCCACATTCGGGGAAGTTCAGCCACCAAGCGTGTCTTATTTCAGTTGACGCCACATTAGGCGACTTGCATGCCGGTGATGAGGATGAAATGATGACGAGGACAACACAACATTCAATCCACGAGCGGAGAAAATCTCCAACCCAGCCGGGAATCGAAACCAGGCCCGCTGCACAGGTGGCAAGCACATAACCACTCAGCTAAGCAGACGGACTGATAATCTGCAGAACAGACTGAACAAGTTAAGAACCTTCTTTCTGTTTATTGTTACCTGTTCATTGCTTACAGTCTGCCTATTAGATATTTCCTGTCAAATGAAAATCAACATGGAGAATACACTTTAAAACAAATATACCAGTACTTGTGAAAAACAAGGCTTGCACACAGTAATGTCCTCACTGTGCTACCAACGTGAATTAATATATCACAGGTGGAAATTCTGTGTTCATTTTACTGCACTTTACCTTTTCTCCCAAAATTACTTTGTTTTTCTATAAAATTAGTACAAAATCAAAACTTTTTAACTAACACTTATGATTCATTTCCACACTAGCACCCCTTTTCATCAATGCCTGCTACTTGGAAATATGTCCACATGTCCTTTCAAGTCACTTATCTTTTACTGCAGATATAAATACATAAAAAGCATGTTTGCTCTGATTATACTGAACATAAAATATAGTGAATGTTATAATAACAAACATGCACAAGCAATTTATTTTTGTGTGCTAAAAACTATGCATTCTCATCTTTCAAATGGTACAATACAAACAATGAATGCTTGTGGATTAAGTATCAGTTCCAACTGCAACAGATCCAAGTTCAATATGGAAGTATGTACATTTAAATGTAACAAGGAAAACATTCAATTATTGATAAAATTATTTAATTGGATAGATAAAAAATCTACTCACCAAGCGGCGGCAGCAGAACACAAACATCAAAGACTGTTGTGACTGGCAAGCTTTCGAGGTCAGTGGCTCCTTCTTCATGCAGAAGGGTTGAAAGGGAAGGAAGAAGGGTGAAGGAAAAGGACTGGAGAGGCCGTGGAAAAGGGATAGATTATGGGAAAGTAGCCCAGAACTGCGGGTCAGGGGAGACTTAACATACAGGATGAGAAGGAAAGAGAGAATGAGAAGGAAGATCAGTCTTTCCTTCTCATCCCGTACAGTAAGTCTCCACTGACCCGCGGTTCTGGGTGACTTTTCCATAATCTACCCCTTTTCCAAGACCTCTCCAGTCCTTTTCCTTCACCCTCATTCCTTCCCTTTCAACCCTTCTGCCTGAAGAAGAAGCCACTGGCTCCGAAAGCTTGCCAATCACAACAGTCTTATGTGTGTGTTCTGCCACTGCTTGGTGAGTAGATTTTTTTATCTAACCAATTAAATAATTTATATATAAAAACAAAGATGAGGTGACTTACCGAACAAAAACGCTGGCAGGTCGATAGACACACAAACAAACACAAACATACACACAAAATTCAAGCTTTCGCAACAAATTGTTGCCTCATCAGGAAAGAGGGAAGGAGAGGGGAAGACGAAAGGAAGTGGGTTTTAAAGGAGAGGGTAAGGAGTCATTCCAATCCCGGGAGCGGAAAGACTTACCTTAGGGGGAAAAAAGGACAGGTATACACTCGCACACACGCACATATCAATTAAATAATTTTGTGCAATTAAATGGTTTAGTAAGGGATTTTATAGTCTTAATAATGATTAGAATACAGTCGTGTTAAATTAGAACAGTATCTTTTTGGTAATCTTGAAAAGATGTGACATAACTGTTCGATGTAACAATAGCTATTGAAAGCAAGCACCAAATTATGTAAGAGAAGCCACTGTTTCAACAAAACACAGTGTTAGTAACAGCAAAGTAATTAAAAGGGGCAAAGTGCAGTTTGTTTTTATTGTATTCATTGAGGCAAAATGAATTCTTGCGTAAATTTACAACTTATTTACTTAATGACTTTCACAGCCATAACAGCACAGGTAGAATTACTATTTTCCTTTATTTCCAACAAAAAGTGCAAAATAATGGGCTTTGCCTGCTGGCTATTAATATTTTTCTTTATTTTCCACGATTGTCAGCAGAAACAGGAACTGCCAATTCCTTTATCACAACAGAGCAGTCTACTACCTTCTCTCGTGTAATTAAAATCTCAGGAGTTGGCCATACCGGCATAAGAATACAAATGCAGTATTGGAAAGAAAGATACGGTACAACGCTTGCTGATACTTCTCACAATAAAGAATGTTTAATGTTCTGGGTCAAAATACTTTTATAACATCCAACCAAGTAATTTATTTCCTACAATGTCATGTTGCTTGGCGCCATTATGTAAAAATCACAGTCTAAACTGAATGGATTGTGAAATAAAGCAATAAGTTGTGAATTTGATTTGCTGTAGCCAACTTGATAAAAAATACAGCATACATGTAGAACAGAAAATCTAACTTGTAATGAGCACACATATGGCATGAATTCTCCTGTATCGAATGTTCACAACAGCATTTGGAACTGTTAAAAATTATGTTAATTTCAAACAAAGTAACTCAAGATATTCAGACAGCAAAACTTTCTGTAGTTAGCTAAAGTTATTTTGTTTCTGGATTACATGTTGTGCATTTACAAAATGCCTATTCACTAGTTGAGAATGATATTTTCATACTTTCCCTGTAGCTTTGTACAATATTCTGATGGTAAGAGGGAGGGGGGAGGAGGAAGGGGGGGGGGGAGAGGGAGGGAGAGAGGTAGGGGGGAGAGAGAGGGGGAGAGAGAGGGAGAGAGAGAGAGAGAGAGAGAGAGAGAGAGAGAGAGAGAGAGAGAGACTGTTGGGGGAGGGGAGAATTTTAAACCTACTAGTGCACTGCCATTCTACCATGAAAATTAGCCACATTAGGCATTCAAATGGAACTGCTTAGTGACAGTTCCCATCTTTACTTTTTCTCCTCTCTTTTCTTCAATATATGGACAGTGCCATGACTATCAAAGGCAAAATCACAAAGAGAAGAAAGAGTGTAGAGAGGGAGAGGCACTGCTGGCTCTTATAAATGGCAGCACAATATTTATATTGGAAAAAAGTCTACAAATGAGAACAACAATCACATATAAAACAAATTATGTGAAATGGAGGAAGGTGTATAAGAAACACCCAAAATACAGCACAATAACAAGCATCCCTTAACCTGGAGTCCACAGTGACTTGTAAAATATTTAAACAGAATTGTCAGCAGCCAAATATCACAATTTTTAAGTGTGATTGTAAATGTGGTTTAGAAGTTCTGCCACTGGAAGGTCATTCAATCAGAGCTAAACCTAATCTTGTAAAGAACATCACAATGTACAAAATAATAAAGGACGAGAAAGAGTATAATTAATATACCAAGTGATTCATTCATATTAGAAAATATTTATCTTTCATAACATGAATATTCATATGAACACAAATAATAGAACAAAATAGAAAAGAAGGTAACAAAAATCATTCTGGACAGTATATTTTAAGTCACATAAACTTTAGCTTTAGTTCAAAATATCACAACACTGTAGCAGCCTCAACAGGCTCAGTATGAAACTATGAACTGGAAAGCCATTATGAATGTAAATTGTGACTGGTATTGCACTGCGGTTACTACAATGGTACAGGTACTACTGATTCAAAATCTCTGTCGTGAGACATATTTGAAATAAAAAATTGTAACTATATAGCTAAAAAATCTTCAAATTAGGTTTTAGAAAACATATGTTATAAACAGAATCTTCTTCATGGAACAGTCATGAAAATACAGTTTCTGTATTTCCTACATATAAATAAGTGAGGGGGATAAAAACTAGTTAGGAATATGTATCAGTCAAGACATCATGGAAATTGCTTCCTGAAAAGACATGTAAGCCAGATATTTTCAACAATATTTGTACGAAGAAATAACAATTTATAACTGCAATGAAAGCAATTATTTATGGTAGAGCATTATTCCATAAGAAATAAATTAGAAACTGTAAATCAAAACTGTTAATTAATTCACTTTGAAACACATTACTCTTTAGAATAAACCACATATGAGGCATAGTGATACACTATTTTACAATATGGCAATGGCAGCAAGTATGGGACAAATTGTAAGCAATATCTGAATTAAAGTAATAAAAAATTGTCATGTAGCACCAAGATACCCTCAAATTCTCAGAGTACGTAAACCTGTTCTGTAGCCAAAATTAAATATTAAATGAGCTATGTCTTTAAAACGATACACAGAAATAAATATTTTGTTATCATATTTGAATCTGAATTGATACTCAGAATTATGATGGCTTTGGTATATTACAGGAAATTCTTTTTCTCATGAAATAAAAGTAATACACTTAAAGTTTAGCAAACACTTTTGCAAAGAGAAAACTCACCATGCATCAAACACACATTTAATAGTACAAAAATAACACATTCTAACACATTTTTGAAGTACACATAATACTTTCAAACATTTGCTATCATGTAGCACACAATTAAATGATTTAAATGTTTAGCCACCATACATACATAACTTTTAGGACACAAAACAACTGTTTGTCTTGTCCTAAATAACGCACCGGAAAACATAATTTAAGAGGAAAATACCCAAATCTAAGCCATTAAGTCTTCTGACAATGCTCCACATAGAGCAGTTAAGTTCTTAAAAGTTATATCACAGTGACAATTCTATTATCTAGACATTTACTGTATTGGCATGATTTGCTCTTTCAAAGAAAGAGCCAACGTTAATACAATTACATTATGCTGCTCACACAGCAACTCATATTTGATACAAAACAATAACAATTACACGTACAGATTAAAACACATTAGCAAGAGACATGACAAATCGTTGATGACTAAAGGCAGCAACCTCAAGAGACGTGGTGGGGTACAAAAGAAATCAGTTCCACTTGAGCGTCTGCAGAGGGGGAGGAACTGCGTTCATCTTCCAGCAACTGCTCACTGTAGTAGTGAGGGGTATTCAAGTAGTCTATGACTCGGCGAGGCAGTGGCAGGGTGTGAATCAAGTCACGCCGTACTAGTTTCAGTATAACAAACCTGTAACAATTGGCATTATAGTACAAAGGTTATAGAATAACAATGATGCAGAAATAAAAAGGATACTCTAGCAGTGCAGAAAGTTAAAATTCTGCATTACCCCGTTGAAAAAAAAAGTAAATAAACTGCATATACAGTTATGGATAACAATATTTTAATCATATATACTAGGTACATAGCAGTTAAGAGTGGAAATGTCAACAGTGAATGGATATGGATAACAATCAGTTTTCTTCCCTCCACCACCTCTCATCCAACTGCGAGGGAGAATGTTACACAGTTCTTTACAGAACTAGACTGTTAAGGAATGATTAACTAACTGCTGTTATACTTCAGGGGTCTCTTATGTGCCACATTCCGATCCTGTGAAGTAATCAGTATGAAACGATTCTACAATATAATTTTGTGTGTGATTACTGACTCTCAATGGTATTTTAACAAACATATGGGAGTTTCTGAGCAGATGATTCTGTACATCTGTTTCATCTGGTAACACACAGAATGAAGGATAATCAATAATTAATGAACTCCATGAGTTTAAATAAAACAGACAACACAATTGTCTGAGTGTATGACTAATTGTGCTGCTGACAGACTACAAGAAGTGATTTGTTACTACATAAATGTAATTTGCAAGAAAATCTTACAATAACTGAATGATCAGTAAGTACATTTTCAAGAATTCACTGACCAGATTTTTGATATATTAATTAACCAATATTTAAAGCTGGAATGCCATTCACAGTAGTAGGGAGTTTAACAGGAGCCAGACTGCAAACATAGGCTTCATAATTTTTGTCCATAAGCAGAAAAAAGAGGAGCTTCACTCAAGCTGCTCCCCCTTCCCAGAAGACAGATATTTATAAACACCTTAAGGAGATAAAGACAAACGTTGACTGAAATATCTGCTTCTGTAGACAATAGTACAAAAAGTGGTGCGAGGTCATTAAAGATGGAGCATAAGCTCAGTGAAGAATGTGGTGGGACTTCTGCCACATATTTTCCAAAGGAACTATACCAGCAGTTGCTAAGTAGGCTTACCATATGTCCAGGTCTAGATCAAACAGCCCTGGTCTTTTAGTGCAGTCCAAGGTAATGTCTGGTGTTCCAAACGTGTCCATGGTTTGAGCATTTTTTACTGGTGAGGACTTTTTAAAATTTTAGATCTATAAAATCAATATCACATTTTTAAAGATTCATAACAGAATGTTTAAAAATGCCAGGCCTCTCTCAGCTGACCATGAGCAAGCAATGATGTTGGTTAGGTGGTATGGCTACTGGTTCCACAACAACTTTTCACTCAGTCATTTAACGACACAAAAGGTGCAATGTGTTCATGTTGTTTTCATCTGTAAAGTAACTCATCTACACTTTTCAATAATTCTCTCTGTATATGTTTTCCATTGCATCATTTGGCAACGGGGAAAAGAGAATGTGTATTTAAAGTTTTATACCATCTTCGGCCAAAGATCTGCTATCCACTCTAAAAGAAAATAATGATGTTCAGGAACAAAATTTTTCTTAAGTGTATAAATTTTTGTAATACTAATACCCAATACCTAGACTTATGGAGAATCAGCTTCGATAAAGTTGGTAAATGGATTAATTTGTGAACTGAAATTGCCTGGTCTAGAGTGTGCACAAGTTGTCAATGAAATTATTAAAGATTCCATAAATACAGATGACCAATTTCATGAATATACATTTTTGAACCAGATAACTGAAAACCACATCTGCTCCAGTTGAGAGAGTTTTCTCAATTATGGGGTACATCTGGCTTGCAGAAAGGTATAGCCTTTCATCATCTACTGTTAAATACTTGCTAGTGTTAAAATTAATGCAAAGCTTCATTATTGTGAGTTTTATGTTGTAATTCAAACAAACCTATTCTAAAGAGAGTCATGTCCAGTGAAAAATACAACTCAATAAATACATTTTTAATGCTTCCGTAAACTGTTAAAGACATTTCAGCAATTTCAAAACTATGTGCTGACCCAAAAAATATGGTTAGCCAAGCTTTAAGCAATTAAGCAAAGTCACAGAAAACATAAATTGTATTGGCAGAATAGATTTGAACCTTAGCCCTCTTGGATGTGAGACCAGGTCTTAACCTTTATGCCACCTCACTTGGTGGAAGTGACCCAATGAAACATGCTAGGATATCTGTACTTCTCGGTACATATATAGTAAACTATGGATAATCCCCTTTGCAGGTTATCTGCGACCTATTTTTCCCTATTTTTTTCAACCTGCTCAAAATTTTTCTTTTACCCATAAGTGGTCACCGGTGAATGATAATGTCACATTACAACATGAGTGAAGTAAACGATGTGCTGCACAAACACTTCATGCACTGGACTGTATTGTTCTGATGGAAACTGTAGTTATTTGGTTTCTGTTAGTGCTGAAGAATGTATGAATAGCGAAGACTTGCTGTGCTGATGACATAGCAGAAACTGGAAATAATAAACAAACTTGAATAAGGCGGTAACAATATGCAGAATCTGGCACTGATTTACAATGCGGATGAAATTATGATCTGTGATACTTGGGGAAAAAAAGACAAAATAATTTAATTTGCTAGCAGTTCTGCCTCCTCTATAATCTGTGTGTGTGTGTGTGTGTGTGTGTGTGTGTGTGTGTGTGTGTGTGTGTGTGTGTGTGCGCGCGCGTGTGTGTGTGTGTCTCTCTCTCTCTCTCTCTTTTCTTTTCATGATGAAGGCCGTAGCCGAAAGCTTTGTGTAAGCGTCTTTTAATTGTGCCTGTCTGCAACTTAATGTATTTTCTTTACTGTAAGTAGTAATCATCTTTTCCTACATTGTTGACTCATCTAACAGTTTGTCAAAGCAGAAAGTTATTAAAATGTCTCTGTATGCAGAACTTGATAAAGCCATGTTGGAATGCTTTCAGCATAAAAGAGCAGAGGGCACACAAGTATCTGGCCCAACATGCACCCAAAAGTCCCAGTTTTTCTTTGAAACCTTGGGGACTAGATGAAATTTTAATCCATCTTCCAGCTGGCTAATCAGATTTAAAAATCATGGTAGCCAGGACATTGCCACCCAAGGAGAAAAGTTAAATGCAGATAATAAGGTTGCTTCAGAAATTTTGTAATGAGTTCAAGGAGTTTACTGTATGAGAAAATTTAGAGATGGAGCAAATACAAAACACAAACAAAACTGGGCTGTTTTGAAAGTTTGTACCAGCAAAGACTTTAGTTTTCCAGACAATGTGCCTGGTTATACATCAAGTAACAAAAGGATGACTGTGTTGTGTTGTGCTAATCATATGGGATCAAGTAAAGTTAAGTTTGGTACAGAGGTAAAGCTAAAAAACAGTACTATTTCAGAGGAAAACAAATGTACAATTTACCTGTCCATTATTTTCACCAGAAAAGGATGGACCGCATAATAT
Source organism: Schistocerca piceifrons (assembly GCF_021461385.2). Classification (NCBI taxonomy): domain Eukaryota; kingdom Metazoa; phylum Arthropoda; class Insecta; order Orthoptera; family Acrididae; genus Schistocerca; species Schistocerca piceifrons. Next base: position 115,254,112 of record NC_060141.1, on the reverse strand, counting down.
GTCAAACAGGTTCCATAACTGCTTTGTGTCACAGGTGTCAGACCTGCAAGGGCTTTATTGTTACTGGGCAATGCATCATCACATCTGAATGAATTTGTTCTGAAATTGGATGACAGGATGATGATATTAAAACATTTACCCCCTAATGTGACAGCCTTAATTCAGCCAATGGATCAGGGTGTCATTGCCAACGCGAAGAAAAGTTATAGAGAAAATCTGCTACAAAAACTTAATGATGAGGGCAGCAAGCTTCAAACATTTTGGAAATAACCGATAGTGCTAAATGCACTTTATGAAATTTTGAACGCAAGGTAAGGTAAAACACTCAACCATACCCAAATCTTGGAAAAACATTAATCCTAAAACTAATGAAATCAGTGATTCTGATGATCAAGAAGACTGCTCATTAGCGACATTAACTGATGTTCTGAAACGTACTCTAGGCAGTGAAATTGTTGACAAACAAAATATTTCTGAATAGTTGATGAGCGCTGCACAGAGCCAGGTCATGAAATGTTGAGTGACAGTGCAACTGTTCAGCGAGTAAATGGGAAATCTCAGGAGGTGAATGACAAGGACAAAGACGAAAATATTCATCTAATTTCGGATACAATAATTAGTCGTGCATCAGCACTTCAATGGGCCAAAGGGTTACTAGACTATCTGCAACAGCAAGAAGATGCTCCCCTTTCTGACAAGTTGGTGTTGTGTAAGATTCATAGTCTGATGTGTAAAAGACAAGCTACCTCACTGAGGCAGAAATCAGTTGACTATTTTATTTCGAAAGTAGTGTGGTGTAATGTGAAATTATTTTTCACTCTATTCTTTGTAAATACTATATTATCACACTTAATATGATGAACAAAGTAGAATTTATTACAAACATTTGTCAAGTCATTTTAACTATGACAGTGCAATTAATCTTCGTTTTTGAAAAAGTCTAATACATTACCGCGAACTTCAATTGTGAGTTCTCTACAGAATTCGATTATCTGCAGTTTTCAAGATGGCAATTACCATGGATAACCGAGAGTACATTGTAAACAATCTATCCCATAAGTGTGAAAAGCACACACAGATTTCTGCTGCAAATGAATGTGTCTCCTGGAAGGTACTGTACTTAAGTTATAGTTGTGCAACTAACTGGATTCAGTTATAACAATTAAATACCTAGGTTTACCTAACAAAGTAATGTTAAGTTTGGATGAATGCACCAAGTGAGTTGTGAGGGATTTATTGGAAGAAATCTGGGAAAATGTAGCACAACTTCAAAGCAGCTACAAGAAAGACGTTCGTGAAACCAATTCAGGTCCAGCTTGAATGTTAGGCACCTTCCCCAAATCAAATTACAGTAACAAAACTAAGGAATTACAATTGTGTTGATAAATTTGCAAAAACTGACTGGTTTAATCAGTACAAAAATGTTACAGGAATGCTCAGGCATCATACAGAGGGTTCATTTTAACTGAAGACACTGAAATATGTTGAAAACTATACATCGGATAAAAAAAGTTATAATTCCAATTTATTCATCTCGGAGGGCGACCACACTCTACCCCCCCCCCCCCCCCCCTCCCCACCCTATCTCATGCCTGCATGGTGAGGGACAACTTTGAAATCTTCAATGGAAGCCCCCATTTTTTATTGCAGATTATGATTCTACAGCTTAAACTACACACATTTTGACTTTAGCATTTTCTTCGTTTTGTCACAGATTGTGTTGTAATCGGACAAACAGAGATTGGTACACAATCGTAATTTACGACATGCTACTCAATGGCCCTTGAATATCCAATGGCACATGGGACCCCACCCCAATGCTGGGAGGGTAGGACAGGCCAGTAAATCAAAACTTCTAATTGCAAACCCCATTTGCAACATTGTATTCCCCTGACATATCACATCAAGAAAGTTATAATTCCAATTTATTTGTCTCAGAGGGAAACATTCAATGATACCACACTGGACCCACCACCACAACCTGTACATGGGCAGCAGAGGGTAACTTTTAAATTTTCAATGGGAACCTCCCATTTCTCCACAGATGGCACTGTAATCAGAGGAATAGAAATGGGTATACAATATTAATTTACGATATGCTACTCAGTAGACCTTAAATATCCAATGGCACGTGGGACTCCATCTCCATGCTGTGAGGGTAGGACAGGCCAGTATTTCACAACTTTTTATTGAAAACCCCATTTGCAGTGTTGTATTCCTCTGACGCATCGAACAGGGTACTACTTGACATGCCCCTCTGAACTGCAAAGTATCATAACAGACAGTACACTGTGACTGGAGCTCACTTACTATGCAGATGTAGAACAGGGGACTACTCGACACACCACTGAGGACGTGGCTCAAGGCAAACGCTACTATACTTTTCCAAATAGAGTAAGTGTTCAAACGTAGTACCACTGACTTCAGTACTCTTTGTGATCTGCTTTTCAAATGAACATACACAGGACAGAAGCATATGTGCTTCTGAAGTGTCGATTATGTCTTCACTGTAGCAGCACCACCGTTGAGGATAGGGAAAGTTAGTTTTGTGTGATATTTGGAACACGAGTTACAGCCAGGTGTGGGCTGGATTGCAGTAAGTTACGCATAACAGCAGTTGCGAGAGCAAATGGAGGCCACAGGGGCATAGAACTGCCAGAGAGGGTGCACACAGCAGATTCCATGGCACAAGTCACAGGCAGAAGAGTGCCACTGGCCAACCTAAGTGTTATGCATATGTGATGCGAAGTGGCACGCTTGACAAAACAGAGGCACACAGCAGAGTATAAATAGGTGCCGTTTTCTAACAAGATTCATTGAAGCGTGACAGCTCTCCTAGACGGCAAGGCATGTCACACTGCCGGCTACACACAACAACAGGTGGGGTGCCAGCATTCCAGTCCACGGCGGGTCACTGGTTCGCCCCTCTGAGGCCAACGCGGGGCATTCCAGTGTGGCAGCTCTCCTGGACGGCGGGACGTGTCACACCGCTGGGCTACACGCAGCAGCAGATGGGGCGACAGCGTCGCAGTCCACGGTGGGCCATTGGTTTGACCCTCTGAGGCCGTCGCAGGGTCCACAGCCAGCCAGCGGCGGGCCACTCTTCAGCTCGCTAACGCAGGCAGTCGTCTCAGCTCCCGACACACGCCAGGGACTTCCGAGGCGTGGGCCACAGATTCGGACGCCGGATCGTGGGCGGTCGTTGCCTCCGTGTTCTCAGTTTCGCCAGTGAGAAAGAAGCAGCAGCGGGGCCGGCCTACGACTCCCGGCAGAGCAGCGCGGAGTCAACGGGGACAATGGCCGCTTAGTCAGCTGCTGGTGCAGCTATCCTGACATTATCGGAACTCAGCAGGCCAGTCAAGGCCGGCACGGCACAGCATTGCATTGCACAGGCTGCTGGGGTGCTTCCTCAGCATTGCTGGGCCTCGTGACGCAGACCGAGGGGAACGGAAGACTGTAGTGGAAACGAATAAATCATTTGGAAAGTTCTCGCCGAGTTTTAATACGATACCTCCTGGCACCCACCCACTACATTTGGTGTCTTCCTGCTACATTTGGTCATCCTGATACATTCGGTGGCAGAAGCCGCCACAACATCACGGTTGTTGGCACTTGCTGGTACAGCTTATCTTTTAAATATCCCCACTAAAAGAAATTTGGAAACGTCAAATCTGGCAACATAATGAGCCAATTAATAGGGCCACATCTGCCGATCCACTGATCAAGAGTAAACACAGTCTAATACCTCCCATGCTTCAACTGCGTAATGTGCTAGGCTACTGTCAGGCTGAAACCACATTGTCGAACACCCAGTGTAACATCCTCCAATAGTACTAGTAGCTCCTGTTCCAAAAGTGTTTAATTTTTATGCCCATTCAATGTATCATCAATAAAATACAGACCAACAACGTTACTCCCCATGATGCCACACCATATGTTAATCAACCGCGGACATTGATAGACAACTTGCCGTAAACAGTGGGGATTGTCTACACTCCAGTAATGCTTGTTACACCAGTTAACATTAACATGGTCTGTGAGTATAGTCTCATTGGAAAATAGTACCTCAGCAAAGAATGTGGGGGTCGTCTGCATTTGTTGACGTGCCTATTCACAAACCATTACCTGATTATGAAAATAAGTGTCATGAAGTTTCAATGCTGTGACACATGGTATGAGAGATACTTATGAGGATGCAGTACTACCTATGGACATATTGAAATCGCAGCGTAATTGCCGAGTGCTTATCCACAGATTGTGCTGCACTGCTGCTAGTACAGCTGTTTCGTTGGCTTCCCCTGTAACACGTTTGCTTCGTTTCCTTTTGCCGGTCCATATGCTGCCATCAGACATAAAAGTGTTCACAATTTTGTAAAAGAACGAATGAGCGCGACCTTTCCCTGAAAAATGCTCTGCACACACGGCAACAGCAGCCTCAACATTTCTCCTACGTTCTTCACAAGTCAGTATCATTTCAATTTTTTCTTCTGTGGTAGCAACATTGATAATCCACTTGCACATCTGTTCTCCAAATGATATGTAGATGTGCAGGCAATAAATACTGCGCAAATACAACAATGTTTAGAGCCGCTATCTGTTCTACATCTGCATAATAAGTGAGCTCCAGTCGCAGTGTACTGTCTGTTATGATACTTTGCAGTTCGCCAGAGGGGCACGTCAAGTAGTACCCTGTTTGATGTGTCAGAGGCATACAACATTGCAAATGGGGTTTTCAACAAAAAGTTGTGAAATGCTGGCCTGTCCTACCCTCGCAGCAAGGAGATGGAGTCTCAGGTGCCATTGGATATTTAAGGGCCACTGAGTAGCATATTGTAAATTAATATTGTATACCCATTTCTATTCCACTGATTACAGTGCCATCTGTGGAGAAATGAAGAAAATGTTTACGACGAAACGCACGTAGATTTTGCCATAGAATTGTAACCTGCAATAAAAAAGGGAGGTTCCCATTGAAAATTTCAAAGTTGATCTCTGCTGCCCATGTACAGTTAGGGGTAGTGGGTCCAGTGTGGTATCGTTGAGTGTTTCCCTCTGAGACAAATAAGTTGGAATTATAACTTTCTTGATGTGATGTGTAGTTTTTGAGATATTTCAATGTCTTCAGTTAAAATGAACACCGTATATAATGGACTTTGTACAAGAAATTGATATTTTTGTGAAACTCTTCTGTGCAATTTAATAAAACTAAACTGAAGACAAACCTGAAAAATGGATTTTACTAGGCCCACTGTATCACTGTGGTCTAGGTCTACCATCTTTGTGTCTACTAATCTGAAAGTCCTATGGTCCAGCCACTGATTAAGTTTTGAATAACAATAATTACATATGATGGCCAAGGAGTGGCCCACATTCTAGTCAATGCCTTTGTCAAAAGAGTGGGTAGCGGTTCAGGGCCTTGGGAATGGGAAATTGCCTCAGATGGCATAAGAATCATTATTGGTCAACAAGGCAATGGAAACCACTGCATTAAAAACCCATGAAGTGTATCCACAGGAAATGTGGTTTGCAACTGAAAAGGTGTCAGGATGATCTCTCCATAGTAAAATGATACCAGAGTAGTTCTCCAAGATAATTGGACCTCTGGTAGAGTATCACGAGAAAAATACTGAAAAATCAATAAAGCAGTACCATTCTATGAGTTAGAGCATGGAATGACAGAATTTTGAATGTAGCAGGGAAATTATAAATTCTGAAAATAAATGTAAGGCTAAGTCTAGAAGTAAAAGGGTTCAGTGAAGTTATACAGATAGAAGATAAATGATTCTAGTAAGAGGAATATAGGACAGAATTAAATAGGAAGGTAGGGCAAAAAGTGAATTACTGTAAACAGTTTGACAGGATTATTCTAAACAGCTTCTAAACCAAACCAATGCCAAAAACAGTGACTTAGGTATATACGCTGTGATCACAAGCAGAAGATGATGAGATAGAGATAGTATGTGAGGGAACTGAACACGTAACTTGGCATGTTCAGGTATGTGAAAATCTAATAATCATGGGGAACTGTAACACTACAGTAGAAGAAGGAATAGAGAGCAGAGTTATGAAAGAATATGGGCTCAGCAATAGGAATGAGAGAGGAGAAAGACACTGAGTTTCAGTTATTAATGGCAAATATACAGTACAAAAATCATAAAAGGAAGAGGTATACATGAAAAGTCAAAGAGACACAAAAAGATATCACCTACATTAAAAGAGATTTTGAAATCAAGTATTAGATTGTAAGGAATATCCCACAGCAGATACAGACACAGATCACACTTCAATAATGATTAACAGTACAGTGAAGTTTAGAAGAATCGCCAGGAAGAAGCAGTATATATAAGAAGTGGGAAACAGAAATATTGAGGAATGAAGATGTGTATCTGAAGTTCGCTAAGCCTGTAATACAGCAATAATGAACACTTCAGTAGGAAGCTCAGTTCAGGAAGAAAAGACATGCATATGAAAGCTAATCAAAAAAGTTGAACAGATAAAAATATAAGAAACTGTGATGAAATTGCATGTAACAGAGGAAATACTTTAACTGACGGACAAAAGGAAGCAATGCAGAACAGGCATCACTTAGGATGAGATAAATTGGAATTGCAAGGAAAATAAAGCAAATTGGCTGCAGGAAAAAGTTGGTTGCTACAAGGAATGATCCAACAAACAGAAAAATCAAAATAACTTCTGCTAAAATTAATAACAAAGCTGGGCCATTCCATGCCAAGTGGTCAACTTTTGGAGAAAGTTACTGCATGTTCATTGATTTTTCTGAAATTTTGTGTCAACATTCACACATGTTCCCAATGGACATTGGTAAAGTTTTACTTCCATCACTTTAATACTTTCACAGATATACTCATTTGTTTGACCCTATAGCCAGCTATCGACTGTGTACCCATTGGTTTTTGACAAGTTTGAGACATAATATCAACAGAACTCTTTCAAACTGTTTCCATTAGAAAGATCACGTTCTGAACCACCTAAAAAACTATATTTGGTTTCCCTTTCTAAGCATATAAGGCCCTAAAAACCAACTAGGTGGAGGTGCACTGAAAATGGGCCCATATTCTGCTGGTACTCAAATTAAATCTGACATCTTTCAATATCCTCTACAATTGTTTAATACTCTCTGTGGGAGATAATATCAAAAGGCCTGATGACTAGGAAATGAGTTTGAGTCAGAAAAAACTGCAAATAAGTAGCTCTTTCATTTAAATTAGAAATCTCAACAGCATTCAGTTCTACAAAATTCCTTTTATAAAAAATTAAATGGAATATGGAATCCAATAAAAAGATTTGTTTTCTCTTTATTGTGGCTCTAACAACTTGAGGTAATCACACCTGAAAAGCAAAATTCTTTGAGTTCTTAATCAAATCAAAATTTTTCCTCAAGACATACAGCAAATTAATGAAACCTATAAAAAAAAACAAGTAGTTTGAAGTAACTGTAAGCTTCGGATTCTAAAGAGACTTCTTCTAGCTATGGCCCCTGACACTTATTTTATATCACCAGCTTGGAATCCTGTGTAAAGAAACCTTTATCAGGCTTGGGAACACATGGTAATAACACAACCCTTGGCTGCTGTTGCATAGCTATCAGGCATGGCCCCTACGGCAATGGGGATGTTGATTTTCTGACTTTTAAAAGGAACCAGCAGCGGTTAAGCCACCACGGACCACAGCAACACATTTACACAGTTTTTCATCAGTACACTAATGTTCCACATTAACCGCGAACTATGCTAACATAAAGTATGCTATATCTTAAACTAGAATTAAATAAGCACATCAATATCATTACACAATAAAAAGACCTACTAATAATTCTCAATAGTATGAATCCGTTCCAGAAAATGTCAGCAAGGTTGCCATGAACATCAAAAAATTTACACAATGTGACAATGGTATAAAACCTAAAGGCTATTTATATGATGTGTGCTGTAGCTGCAATACAAAAATTTTACCACCATGATCTCCACTGCTATGCTAAAACACAATTAAATTGTAAAGTTTATAACCAGTTTGATTCTGTAGTTAAAGCAGAAAAAAGACTGAAATATTTCATGACTCATTGCAATGAAAGACACTTCTTTCTGTAAGTGTGTGAAGTTGTTTGTACTTTATCTCACTTCTTAGTCACACAGACTTTTGATATTGCCTTCTCCTGAGATTGCTAAACAACTGTAGAACATAACAAAAGGAGTCAAAGTTAATTTGAGTACCAAAAGAATATGGCCCACTTTCAATGCACCTCCACCTCGTTGCCGTTTTTTAAGGCCTTATATGATCACATTGCAAAACCAAACATAGCTTTCAGGCAGTTTAGAACTTGGCCTTTCTAATAAAAACAGTTTAAAAGAGTTTATGTAAAAATGGGCCACAAATAACCATTTTTTATGTTTTTAGTAAAATTGTCTACTTTGCCCTCAATTACTATTGAAAAGCCTAAGAGGAATGAAATGTTGTATTCTAAGACCTTGTGATTATATCTCTGGAAGTATTCTGTTAATGATCATGACACTTTACCAATGTTCATTGGGAATGTGTGCAATAGTTCATAAAATTTTTTATCAAAATCTGTGATGCTCATGTATAGAATTCCACTGTTAAACACAGAGGAGGGAGTGGAAAGGATGAATGAGATAGTTAAGAGCCTCTCAGCTGGATGAACTATCTGCTGATGTGATACAAGAAGAAATGGATGCAGATTTGGAATATAGAGGGGATAAAGAATTAAAATGAAATAAGAATGTAAGCTTTCCAGGCCACTGTAGATGATGTTTCAAGTTCTTGGGTATTGCTATTGGGACCATTTGCCAAAAGAGAATACTGTATCAATGCTGCTGCAATTTCTTTAACAAAGAACTATGTCATCTAAGGAAAACTTTGATAATAAAAAGTGATTGTCAATAGACAAATCTCCACAGTGTAAGGAAGTATCAGACGTGAAAGGGAAAGAGGACATGCTCCGTAACTTGTATTTCTGCAATACATACAGAGCGTGACTGGTTGTGTCAGAATGTTCACCCAGCATAAACATTTAAAGCCAGACATACCTAACCCCTGACACAGTATGTAGTGTCTGCAATGAAATCTGCCTATAGCTGTGCCAGATGGTAAGTTGTGATTTGGATTGGTGTTGAACTGGTACTTAATGCTGGTTTGGCATGCCACATAAGTAAACACTGACATGATGTATGCTATGTGGACAGGTGTTGCATAACATATTCTCCAGCTTGCAATGTGACTAATTATCACAACATGGTAATGAATCACTTGAAAATAGAGCTAAAACGGTAATAGTGTCAAAAAGGAAATAAAAGATCAAATGATGAAAGTGTTTTCATTTAGACAATTCCATAAGATGATAACTCCTAAAAATAAGAAAACTCTTTGATGTTTTCAATACAGGGTGTATACGACCCGCGACAACCGGGAGATCCGGGAATTTTTTCATCCGGGAGAAAACCGGGAAAAACCCGGGAATTTTTTAGAATTCTGGGAATTTTTCATTGTTTTAGTTTTCAGTTAATTTTTTGAAATTTTGACTGGTAAGAACCGATACTGTATCAAAGGATATTACTGTATCCCCGTACTGCAGATACTTCAACAATAGAACATAAACGAGAGAAAAAAAATGAAAATAAATTGCAAAGGAAATGCACCATATACAATGACACAAAGTGCTCATGCAAGCGTCTGCTAACAGCAAAATGTGTCAAAGGCTTTAGGAAGACTATGCAATGCTTCATAACAACAAATTGCCTCCGATGAGTGTGAAGTCACAACTGTTTCCATTAGATTCGTTTTAGCAGTTACGAGCGGGCTCATGCTCATGCGCATGCGCAGTTGAGTCGCGTTTGAGAGTAGATTCTTCAGCTTCTGACTACAGTAATGTTGCTGTTGGCTGTGCAAGCAGTCGCAGCAAGCAGCTAGATGCTACCGGGAAAAGGGGTCGCCAAATTCATATTGTTGAGGAAAAAAACTTGTTTCACAATGCGCCTAGCATCCAGCGCACGTTTGCGCGATTATTCATATGATTTTGAAACGCTTCCCCGTTGGATTTGGAACATTTTTGAACACATTTTAAGTTGATTTCTGGATGAATCATAAGTTGACTTTTGAATGCATGCATAGTGTACGTGATGTGTCTGTCAGGAGAATCCTCGTAGCGTCTAGAAATAAACTTTCCGCAGACAAAAGAGGACGGGGCTATACGAGCCGAGGGAGTAAAGCTGAACAGACAAATGCCAATCGCTGTCTGATTATGTGGTTGATTGGGTTTGTGAATGATCAGCATTGTTATAATTACTAGCGAAATCCATAGATTCAGACTATCAGAATGAAAATAAACGATTGACAGGAATAACAGATGTATCCAAGAAAATTAAATTTTGACAGAAAATTTTTGGCCACACTAGTAAGGACCAGTAGTACAGTCCCCAGCTAGCAGCCGCGTAAGTTCTATTCTGGAAGTAATGCGGAAAACGTGTTGTTCGAACACGTAATAACGCCTAACCGGAAAATAATCGCAGGGTAACTAAACCTGTGATTCTGGCACAGTTAGTGAAGTTAATCGTCGAACAAACTTTGACAGTGGCAGCAATAGCTACAGAATTGGTGATGACAAGATTGTTTGTTAGAAGGAGGAAGGAGAAAAAACGTGGACATCACACAAATTATGGAAGAATAAGACGATTCCACATTTATATAAGAATTTCGTAATACTACTTTTCGATCTCATGCTTGAGAAGCTGGTGCCTATGAATGAAATGTGAAACTATTTCCTAACATAAGGCTTTTTGCTTGTAGTAGGCCTAATGGGCATCTGATATTGGTACTTCGTGGATTAGATTCTGTCGTGTTATAGAAATGGCCATTTGTGCCAAAACAGTCTCGTTTATTTGGTGTGTTACAAAATTTCTGCAACATTAGAAAGGCCTATTTTGTTTTATCTAGCAGTGACAAAATAGTCGTAATCAGATTGAGAAACCACACCAGTCTTGGGTATTATTTGTACAGCTTTTTCAGTACTAGATAACGACATTTCATTTTTTCATGTAGCAAAACGTTTGACGAACTGTGATGAGGTAATAGATTCTTTTGCAGAATTAGAACCATGCCATGCAAAGCTGTAGCAAGATTAGAGAGAAAAAAAATGCTAGCAGCTGAGGTTTGAAGAAATGTGTAATTTCTTGGATATCTCTTGTCAGTATTGGTTTTATATATCCTATATTTAATTAAATATGTCACCCAAAACAGCAAGTTATTAATTAATAGGCAATAAAGAGTTCAGATTTTCTGAAAAGTTCTTGTCCTCTCGATTACAAATAATCCCATCTGCTATTAATTGCGAGATTTTTTAAAAGAGGGGCAGGCTGTCAAACCGGCCGACTGGGAGCAGGAGAGACACCACAGGACATTTCAATTTCCACTCTCCTGAATATAGTTTGGACGTGCGGCAGAAAAATGCTTTATGAAGAGACATGGCACTGCACCTTGGCATACTTAAGACCAAATGATATATCTTACATTTCCTCGAATACATATGTTTTATGTTTCAGACTTGCGCTACAAGGTGAACATATTTTGAAAATTCGCAAATGTCGTAGATCCGGGGCTGATGCGCAGAGCAGTCTGAGTTATAGTGGCTAGTCTCCAAGTGACCTGTGTTTACATTTAGTGATTTTGTTGTTTCCCCCTTCATTTACTCTCACGTCAAATGAAAACAAACAGGATATCTGTAGCCGGGAGCTATCAAGTGAATTAAAACACATTCACATAAGTACAGAAGGCTGAAATCTGTCATTAGTTTCAGATTTTATTTTATTTCCACCTTTCTGACACTCGAGTGTTAATCACCTTGCGGAACAATGAAGTTATATGTTATTTTTGTCTATTTGCTAAAGAAATTTGAGTTTTGTTAACCTTTTCCGCAGAGGCAGTCAATTTATTTGAAACGAAATGTTTAATTCAACAGTTCTGGTTAGTTTCAACTGTTCGCTGCATTTCAAGTGCATGTTTTCATTTTCTAGCACGTATGGCATTATGCCATAATAAAGAACCAAACATGATATAATACAGTACTGGTGCTCCAAGAAAATTTCCATCCCAAAAACCACACTGAAAATCTTAATATCAGGTCGAGGTCTACTTCATTGGGAATCTGGACAAACGAATATGCCCTTTAAGTATGCACTTTAAATGTGCACATTTTAATATCGTTCATGAAATTCCGATGCTCTTGCAGTATCCTCTGATGTCTTGTTTCTTTTATGAAATAATGGATGATTTTTCAATGTTTTACACGTACGTACATACGGGCTTCCTACGTCATGATAGCTACCCAAGCGCGGTGTCACCTGTTATCTGCACTCTCTGGCAACTGCTGAAACGAACCTGTTTCTAACAGGTCGCGGGAAAATATTGCGAATAGTAAATATCATTTTACGTAAGTCGAACTATTTGCAAGAATGTACCATGAATTTATTTAATCACAGAGTGTTTGACTCTCATTTAAAAATCAACTATTTGATGACAAGCCATTTAGAAAAATTTCGAACCTTGAAAATCAGACATTTATGTCATTATTAAAAATTTTACTGGCACATTTGTGTGATATATCTTAAAGTGTAACACACGCAAAAAAGATCAACAGTATATGCGAAAGCTTAGCTTCTCTTGCAGCTTGAGACCAATATTATATGTGAAAGCCTTGCTTTTCTTGTGGCAACACTATCTATATTAATTTACACTATTAACTTTCCCTGTTTGTGTGTTCGTGCTACTTAACAGTGATGTTGCTGTTGCTGACTACATCATGTGCCCTATGCTCTGAATATCCGCTGTCATCGGCTGGCGAGATCACATGACATGACCTATGAACGGTTTACAAAAGCGCATCGAAATCTCGATTTCAATGATTAGGAAACTATCCAATGGAAAGTAACATGCGGTGTTTGGTGGCATTGCAATGTATACTTTCGTAATACGAAAATACGCAGCGTACATGTTCCTGCACATCAAAGATATTTCCAAAACGTGTCTTTTTCCCTGTGTTTGGTTTTCTAAAGTGCTGGGAAATTGTACGCCCGTGTATAAAACCATAATCATTCAAAGGATTGATAAGGGAAAATATACTGTCACCCAGGAGAAAGTGTATTTTTAACCGGGAAATCCGGGAATTTTTTCCCTTGTCCACGTATACACCCTGTCTGAATAACTGCCGTCATTCGCTAGCGAGATCACGTGACATGAGCTATGACTGGCTGACAAAAGTGCATCGCTCAACGCAATCTCTATTTTAGAGTTTCGGAAGCTACCGTGCTGTAATTTGTGGAATTTGTGTATATACTTTCGCAATACGAAAATAACCCCTGTGCACATTGTCTCGCATCAAACATCTTTCCAAACGCATTGTTTCTCCTGGATTTCATTTTCGAAAGTGCTGGGACATCCTCCGCCGGTATAAGACCTTTACGATTCAAAGGACTGATAGGTTTTACAGCTCAGAGGGAAAGTATACTGTTGCTTAACACGGATGTATTTTCACCCGCTTTATACGTAATTTCATCCGGGAGAAATTGTGTTTTTAACCGGGAAATCCGGGAAAAATCCGGAAATTCTTTTTCTTGTCCACGTAGACACCCTGCAATAGCACTGATGCTCTGGTCTCCTGGCCATAACTGACTTACTGACAAGGATGTTACAGGTACACTATGTGATCAAAAGTATCAGGACACCCCTTAAAACATACATTTATTGTATTAGGTGCATTGTGCTGGCACCTACTGCCAGGTACTCCATATCAGTGACCTCAGTAGTCATTAGACATTGCGAGAGAGCAGAATGGGGCACTCCTTGAAACTCACGGACTTTGAACATGGTCAGGTGATTGGGTGTCACTGGTGTCATACATTTGTACGTAAGATTTCCACATTCCTAAACATCCCTAGTTCCAGTGCTTCTGATGTGATAGTGAAGTGAAAACGTGAAGGGACACATACAGCATAAAAGCGTACAGGCCAACCTCCTCTGTTGACTGACAGAGATCGCCGACAGTTGAAGAGGGTCATAATACGTAATACACAGATATCCATGTAACGTGTAATAGGCAGATTTCTATCCAGCACATCACACAGGAATTCCAAACTGCATCAGGATCCACTACAAGTACTATGACAGTTAGGCAGGAGGTGAGAAAGCTTGGATTTCATGGTCGAGCGGCTGCTCGTAAACCACACATCACGCCGGTAAATGTCAGACGATGCCTCGCTTGGTGTAAGGAGCGTAAACATTGGACAATTGAACAGTGGAAAAACATTGTGTGGTGTGATGAATCATGATACACAATGTGACGATGTGATGGCAGGGTGTGGTTATGGTGAATGCCCAGTGAACATCATCCGCAAGTGTGTATAGTGCCAACAGTAAAATTAGGAGGCAGTGATGTTATGGTGTGGTCATGTTTTTCATGGAGGGGGCTTGCACCCCTTGTTGTTTTGCATGGCACTATCACAGTACAGGCCTACATTGATGTTTTAAGCACCTTCTTGCTTCCCACTGTTGAAGAGCAATTCGTGGATGGTGACTACATCTTTCAACACGCTCAAGCACCTGTTCATAATGCACAGTAACATCCCTGTAATGGACTGGTCTGCACCGAGCCCTGACCTGAATCCTACAGAACACTTTTGAGATATTTTGGGATGCCAACTTCATGCCAAGCCTCACCGACCGACATCAATACCTCTCCTCAGGGCAGCACTCCGTACAGAATGGGCTGCCATTCCTCAAGAAACCTTCCAGCACCTGACTGAACCTATGCCTGAATTCCAGCATTACCGATGGAGGGCGCCATGAACTTTTAAGTCATTTTCAGCCAGGTGTCCGGATAATTTTGATCACATAGTGTAAAAATCCAGAATTATCACTCTGATGGAACAGTGCAGCACTTTAACCACAACTTTTACAAGGTTATAAAACCATTTCCACCTCTTTAATGAATTTCTTACTAAATGGATGCTGCACAGGTTTACCAATCATAATTTTATTCTTTATGTAGTCATCTGGTTCTTTGTGGAAATGGTAAGATAATCAGCCATTTTAAGAAAAGACTGTAGGAACTGGAAAATGGGTCATGTGAGATAGCACAATGTGTAAAAGTTTAATACAGTATAACAATGAATCATCAGAAGCAGCATCACACGAAAGATTGAGTCTATCTGTGTAGTGTAGCTACAAAGGTAATATCCTTTACTGACAACTCAATAGGTCACAAATTTTTAAAAAATCACACTTCACTTCACTTCCCAACTAGTCCCAGGATTACTGTACGACACTTCAGGCAACTTTCAAATCTCAAAAATGTATGCACAGAATGAGATATAAATATGGTATTTTAACCTGTAGTGTTCCTCAGGCATCCATACTAATGGAATTTCTTGGGCTGGGGAGGGGGGTGGACCTCGCAAGTGGTGACAGGAGAACACACATACAAAAAAGGTTTTACTTACACAAGCTTTCAGAGCCAGTGGTCCTTCTGGCAGAAGGGCTAAAGCGGAAGGAAGAGGGGTGAAGGAAAAGGACTGGATAGGTTTAGGAAAAGCGGCAGAGTTCGGACATCCACCCCTGGGTCAGGGGAGACTCACTGGTCAGTCTTTCCTTCTCATCCCGCTCGGAAAGTCCCCCCTGATCCGGGGTTCTTGGCGACTTTTCCGAAATCTATTCCTTTTCCTAAACCTCTCCCGTCATTTCCCTTCACCTCTCTTCCTTCCCCTTCAACCCTCTGCCAAAAGACCAAGCCACTGGCTCCACAAGTTTGCATAACTAAAACCTTTTTTTTTATATGTGTGTTGTTCTGTCACTGCTTGGTGAGTAGATTTTTTTTATCCATCTAATTACATGATATACATTACTGCTTCACCAGCTGCAAAAGATAACAGTAATGCTGTTTTGTTTGCAGGTGATACAAGCACAAGAGTTTTTCTTTCAGATTTAAATGAGAAATTGACTTACATACTGATTTGGGGAGAAACAATTCTGATTCACAATAATAAAACACAGCACATACAACAGTTTCTTCTACAACATTCAATAGAAGGCATGTTAGTGAAGCAGAAAATACCAGCCAGAGTGAATGGTAAGCTCTCAAGGAGGGCACATATTCACAGCTTCCTGCAGAAGTTCAAGGTGGCTATCTTTGTGACTGTCTACAGAGAAACCAATGATTCCCAGTAATTTGTTTACTTTGCATACTTTCTTTTTGCCAGGGACAATATTTTAGGGCAATTCAGTTCAAGAAGAAATAATATTTTTAATGTAAAAGCAAGTGTCTGGGTCATATGCAGTATTAATTAACACCACTCATGTAGATGTCTAACACCAGAATGGCAGAATGGATCAAAATGCATCCTATCATACTTTTTTTCTTCAATTTCATATCCATTTTTTTACTTCAGTCTTGAAATTATGTGAATCTTCATAATTTTTTCTCCTCTTTACCATGATGTATTAGGAGTTCAAAAATATTCAAATTTTTTTGGTCATTTCATGTGATATACCTAGAACTGGGACAATTTGATACCACTGTAATTTCTCCTCTGAATATACGTAAACAATTCAACTAAAAAGTGGTAACAATCAGCAATTATGTAGAGTTGCTTCTGCACATTGTCGCATCTAGGCATGTGCACATTACAATCTGCCAAAGCTTACATTGTATCATTTAGGTAATGTTCTTTTCACATGAAAGACTTTTTAGAACTTCTTGCCATTGTGGACTTTCTGATAAAGAAATGTTATGTCTCTTAGAGAATTCAAATGTCAAATTGGAAATCGACTTCAGTGCTGAAGATGACGATTCTGTACCAGACAAGTGAAGATGAAGACAATGTGAGAGGAGGAATTGGTGGAGGTGGTTTCAGACACTGATCTACAATAATTCTCACCTTATTTGTCACAGCAGGTCCAGTTGAATACCTCTACAAAGATGATCGTTAGGGATGAAAATGAGTGGGACATTGCCAATTCCTCAGCTTTTAGAGAAAGGTCAGCTATGGACATCCAAAAGGAGAGAGGAGGTCCAACTACTTATACTTGTCAACAAATGGACGACTTTGTTATCAGAGCTTTCTGTCTTATTTTTGATGAAGTGATGCTAGGGCTCATTAAGAAACACACACAATGAAATGCTCAAAAACACTAAAAAATAATGATTGGACAGTGTCACTTGAAGAACTGGAACAATTGATAGCTGCCATATATGCTTGGGGCATCATCTGTATAAAAGCTAAGTCTGCAGATGATCTTTGGTCGCATTCTTGGGTGCCTACTTCATCAAACACTTCATGTCAAGGGACAGATTTCAAGAGCTTCTCCAACTTTTCCATTTAAATGAAAAACAATGCCTGCCAGCCAACAAATTTGCTCTTGTATCTGAAATTTGGGGAAATTTAATGGAAAACAGTGTTCATATAGACGAGCAACTGTTACCAAGGAAAACAAGATATAGGTTCACTCAACTGAGTCTCAAATTTTGGACTGCTGCTCAGGCATAGATGAAGTAATGGTTTCCCATACGTTGGAAAAGAGGACATGCTTGCAGGGAGTACAATGTGTCTCATGCAGCTATTTCTAAATTAAGAATGAAACATGATGACATACAACACATCTCTTCAACTTGCTAGGAAGCTCACAGACATCATCAGGTACCAAATGCTGAAATACAATCTGCCACCATCCTGCACCAGACTGGCAACACAGACTGCACCATGGCTGTATAGCAAGGAAAAATAGAATAAAGACTGCATTCTTCAGAGTACACTGCATACTGAAGTAGCAATAAGCAAAGAAGGAAAGTCGAAACCTGACACCATAACATTCTACGATGCAACAAAGTATGGGATGGACGTGGCTGATAAAATAACTTGTACATATAACACAAACATTGCACATAGGAGATGGCCAATGCATGTCTTCTACATCATCTTGGACATGGCAGCAATAAAGACATGGGCCATCTACAAAATAGTAGCAAACAAGAAAATGGAAAGGAAGAAGTTAGTACTTCTGCTGGCAAATGAACTCAAGGGATTGAAAGAGCAGAAGAAGAACAGACAAAAGAAGAGAATACAGGACCAAAATTATCTAGAAAGAAGGAGACGTGCCAAATTAGCATCTGCAAAGGCAACAAAACGAGCGACAACTGTGTAAAGTGCCAAAAAGCTTTATGGGGAAAAAATGTGCATGAAAAAAAAGTCACCTGTGTGAAGTACATCTAGCAGATTCCAATGACTTGAGTACAACAAAGCTATTTGTAGAAAACATGAGAGTTCAACATGGACCACAAATACTAAATTTGGTTAGAAGGTTCTAAAATTAGTTATATATAAAGGCTACAGTTTGGGAAATTTATTAGCACGAATAACGACAAACTGGTAAGATTTGCTTTGTTGAAATAAGTAAATAATCATGTTAAATAATTGTTGTTATAACTCGCAAAAAGATAGGGATAAACGTATACTAATTTAAAGTACCTGTGTCAGTCAAATATGAAAATATTTTATAGGGTTCAAGAAAATTGCTTTCCACTATTCTAGAAATGTCAAAAACTCCACCGTTATAGTGTTAACAAGCCTAGGACTGTTACTTTCACATCACAATAAATCTACTCGCAAATGAGACCTATAGTTGACATGAAATTGTCTGAAAGGAACAGCAACATTCATTTGGTGAACATAAGACATAAGGTATGCCTTCATGTCGCCAGGATACTTTTTACTGTTCAATGAGAAGTGCTGGACTCTACAACATACATTTGCAACAGGGTTCCAGAAGAGTAGAAAACTGGCAAACCTGTAAGACTACAGTCATTTTTTCGCATTAGTTTACTTTTTGAATGTGCACCTGCATCATTTACGTATTGGTAGGTTTTGTTGCAGGTGTTCTTGGTCTACTGTTGCTTACGCAGTAAGTGCCAGCAATAGAGTGTGGGATGCAGTAATGTGCAATTGGGCCATAGTATATCTTTAGCATAATTTCAATTACTGATATTAACTACAGTCAATTGGAGATTGATAAACAATTTTACCATTTTCAAGGAATGTATTATTTGCTTCAAAGTGTTTTGTAACAATATTATGAAAAGGATAGTTGCTACTCATCACATAGCAAAGATGCTGAGCCGACAATGAAAAGACTGTCAGAAAACAAGCTTTCTGCCAACAAGGTTTTCGTCGGATATATAATACACACACACACACACACACACACACACACACACACACACACACACAAGAACAACACACACACACACACCACACCACAGTCTCGGGCAGCTGAGACCACACAAAGTAAGCGTTTTATTGTAGTGGGTGACTATGGTTTGATGAAGTGAGCTGTACTGGTTTACTTTGTAGTGTCATTTACATATTGAGAAAAATATTACAACCCATATTATCACAAAATACACTAGTCAGCACCTCCGATGAGCAGACATTCTACATTTACATCCATACTCTGCAAACCTCTGTGAAGCGCATGGCAGAGGGAACGTTCCTCTGCACCAACTATTAGGGTTTCTTCCTGTTCCATTCACATTTGGATAATGATTGATTGATTGCCTCTGTGCATGCTGTAATAATTCTAATCTTGTCCTCATGATACCTAAAATTGAACGCATATTGAAGAACCATGGAGTAAAAACTGTCTTTTGTCCACCCAATAAAACATGAGCATTATTGGCAAGCATAAAAGATTATCTTGACTGCGGAGGGCCAGCAAATAAAAGGTTCCATGTCAATTGCCACACTGTCAAACAATGTTGCTGATAACACCAGAAGCACACATGACTGATGTACCCCAACAAGCCAGCGCTCGCAGAACACTGTTTGCCCTACAATTACACGATGGAGTACTAACATACCAACTTCCAAATACTGGGACAGCGTCATCAGAGAAGCAATTGATATTTGCACCAGGGACGATCTCATCAACCAAGATTGTGGTTATAATCTTTGCAAGGCTTAGGAACCAGTACTGAGTTTAATTAAGAAGACTCTCAGCAAATAAAATGATCTAGCGATCAGGGCAGACAGAGTACTTACAACAATGCTATCACAGATGCTGAAGCTAGTGTGTCTGTGACCACCGAAGAGCAGCTGCAGGAGTGGAAGGAGCAGCTCGTGGGGGCAGTGCTATTAGCCGGTTGCACATCCTCAGGAGCTCAGTTAGTCAGTGCACCTGACGATGGCAACTTGTCTGATCACCGAAATATTGTGCCCATTGAACACTATGAACCAGCAGTACACCCGTGGACTGTTTGATCACTTCAGCTTTTGCTTTGCTACTTTCAAATTCAGTTTCTGTCTCATTCATTAGGGACTGGACCTAACTGTGGTGCTATGAACAGCCTTTATATATGATCAGAATTTCTTTGGGTTTTGTGAAAGATCATTTGATAATACTCGGTATGGTAGACACTGAAGGCTTTACACATTGCCCTCTTGACAGCCAAATGCATTTCACTCAGCTTGTCTCTATCTATAGTCCTATGTTTTGTTTAAACCTATTACGCAGTAGTTTCTGTTTCTTTAGAAGTTTCTTTGCAGTGACTGAATACCATGGAGATTCCCTGCCATTATGAACTGTTCTACTGGGTATGTATCTAACCAATGCACTGGATTGTCAACTATTCTTTTAAACCTGAGCCATAATTCCTCTACTGTGCTAAAAGTTTGAAGTTTCTCATTGAGATATGACACTACTGATTTTTTATCTAGTTAACTGAACATCTGCACAATTCTCTGACATCTTAAAGTGTGGTTTCAGTTACCTGAGACTGCAGTTGAGTGCGTGAGTTGTTATATAAAGCTGCCAGATTCTCAGACGCTGAATCCCAAAGAACTGTCCATGAACATACAGAAAAATTCAAGCAGACTTCCAATGCACATCAACTGCTACATGGCGCTTCATGCAGACCAGACAGATGAAAATTCGACAAGAGATTTCTCACAACTGAGCTAAGTGAACGCCTGAAGGACTATCCTGCTTCATAAGCGATGCCCAGTGGAAATACAGCAAGCTGGAAGATGTGAAAAACACTTAATCACATCAGAACAGGTATAGTGTCACTCAAAACAAATCTTATTAAATGGGTGCCCAGACATGAAGCAGACAACAAATCTGACAGGGCATGGAACACCTTGTACAATGTCCAATTGTTGCACGAGATGTACCCTTGACTGTCTATGGTTTGACAAGACTGAAGCACTGGACAAGGCCCGATATAGGGCTAAAAAACTGTATAAGAAATCTTCAGGACACAAAAAAGTGAAACAGTATTAGATGTTTACTGATCATTATTCAGATGCATTGCCTTCATTTTCCCATTCACTGAAGATGCCACATTGATATACTAGTGGATCATTGGCTGAGAACATCACAAGGTGATTGAGAAACTCCCTGGAGTGTTCTTTAGGACCTACTTCTGTACAAACAGTTAAGCCCTACACCGTAATTTGTTCAGCAGCAACAGTGGGGTTTAAGCAAATGGTAAAAGACAAACGTAACATTCCATCATAGGTTTACAAGCTAAAGTTTTTCTCCGTGCAAACTACTTCTAGTCTTCTGTGTGTGAATGGTTTGGATTCGCTTAACTTAGTTATGAGAACGAAATTCATGAGGAAAAAATTGAATATTAAACTTGATCATATATTTTCCATTGCTTTCTCAAATCAATCTAGGCAAATGAGATAGTTGTTTCTAACCTGGCATGTCTGGTGCCTAATCCTTCCCCTTCTCATCACTGACACTTGTTAAATTAAGGAATTATTATTGGTTTCATTCTAGAATTGATGTTATTTGTAGGGGTGATAGTGGGATAATTAGAAATCAATATCAAGACGAAGAGCATACTTTAGTGAAATATGGAAGAAAAGTTATTTTCATTCATTTGTGAAGCAGATGATGATTAAGTGTCAGGACACAAGTGTAGATTAGGGTAAGGTTCAAGTATTCTGTTTTTTTCTGGTTGTTGTTGTTGTGGTCTTCAGTCCTGAGACTGGTTTGATGCAGCTCTCCATGCTACTCTATCCTGTGCAAGCTTCTTCATCTCCCAGTACCTACTGCAACCTACATCCTTCTGAATCTGCTTAGTGTATTCATCTCTTGGTCTCCCCCTATGATTTTTACCCTCCACGCTGCCCTCCAATACTAAATTTTTCTGGTATCTGTAACAAAATCTCTGATCAAATCTGAAATACATGAAATGAAAAGATTTTATTTACACACCAAGGAAACTATCCCAGAATCGGTGAATTCCTGATTGTAAATGTGGAAAGAAACAGCTTTTGTTAATCTGTATTACTCCACAGCTGTTATGACTTGTGTGAAAAACATGGTTCAGAGACTTACAACTGAAAACTCCTCTTCCAGCAAAATTATGTAGAGATGATTTTCTCTTAAATTCTGAGAGGGTAGTGATAACTCTACCAGTAATACAAAAGAGAAAGGTTATTTTAAATTAAAAAAGATGTTGACAAATTGTAAAAAAACAATCAAAAAACAATACTGTTGATAAAAGTTCCTAAACATTCCACAGCACAATTCACCCACATCAAAAGCTCTCCAGTGACTAAAGCCTACTCTTGCTCAAAGGGTGATTGTCTTTCAAACAGTAAATTTCCTCCAAACAAAGTAGGTTTGACTGTTGGACTAGGTATGACCTGGATTTTTTTTGTAAACAGGTGGAAACAGGTTTCCACAATTTGAGGAATAATGCAACACTCAGGAAGCAATAATTAGAATGGGGGCACTCTCTTTACATTGACAACTGGTATTCAAGCATGGACCTGTTCCTGTGGTTTCATAATCATGGCACAACTGCAGGTCGTACTGTTTGTTGGAACAACCACAACACGACAAAACAACAGGACAAACTGAAACAAGGAGAAATTCAGTTTACATCCACTGATGTTATGAATTCATGCAATGAAAGATAAGTATGGATGTGAACCACCCTCAATATCAAATAAATATTTGAGGCTGGAAAAAACTTTTGGATTAAGGGAGACCACTCACCGAAAAGCAGAAGCACAGAGTTTTTGATAAGCAGAAGCACAGAGTTTTTTATAGGCACGCACAAAAGAAAGGAAAGTTGTTCGCTTTTGGAATTATCCTTTGACAGTAAAACACACACACACACACACACACACACACACACACACGCATGCTACTCACACATACAAATACCTCTGCCCCTTCTTGGTACCATTTGGACTATCAGTGCCAATGCTTTGTTTCTTGGCAGATGGACTGGTTGTATTGGAGGTAGTGTCGTCTGAGGTGGGTAGAGGGAGAAGGATGTCAAAGGCAGGGAGAGAGACTGGGGGTGTGCTGGTAGAAAGACTGTTGAAAGAATCAATAAACTCTAGAGTTTTGCAGATTTTTTTTTCCACAAAGTGAACCTGTGTATTTTAAATGTTCCTGATATTCTCAGAGTAGCAACAGAATAATAAATGCCAGAAGCATAGTTTCATCTGTCTAAAGAATTGATATTGTGATCAAAGACTGGAATAAAAAACATTTGACAGTATTGGATCACTGTTTGTATATGCGACTATGTTGCAGTTGGTGAAAAATAGTTTCATCTGTCTCTGGTAAGAGAAAAAGTTGAAACTTATGCCACAGACCAGAGGAACGCTAGTACAGACAGGTATTTTGACTGCAAGAATTCCCAAAATTTACTGAGAGGCATTTTCCAAATACTATTCAGAATGAACAATCAAGGAAAGATACACCGACACATACATCATAATTTGCTCGAAACAGAAAATGTGCCAAGAAACCAGGTATGAATGCAGAACATCTTTCACTACGTACTGCACCGTGTATCAAGCCCTATCAAACGAAAAGAGGGTGTTAGGACTGGAAGCTTACATAACTTATTTGCTCTGGCTCAGTAACTGATTCAGGAACATCATACCTACTTACACCACCTGAAATAGCCTCAGAATCTTCAAACAGGTCTCACAGAATATATATGCAGTTTCAAAGAGCTGTAGAAAGAGAATTACTGTTCAGAATTTCATCAAATATGAACAGCATATAATTGACGCAGGGGGGAAATGTCTTAGGCGCAAAAAATTGACCAATAGGTTGCACTGTAAGTATCTGAATATGTCTACCAACAAATACACAGCACATGGCTGTTCCTCAGTTTGCATCCGAGACAACCAGCATGATTACCTCCATAAATGATTGCCTGTTGCTGGTAAAGCTAATTTACAAGAATGGTGACAATGTGCCAGAAGCCCTGCAGAAGTGCCAGACGCTCAAAGGTATGAAAAAAGGCATTGGTCCCAAGTCTGCTCAAGGCCTGGAAAGAATGAAAGCAAAATTCGAAGGACCATTTCTTTTAAAAGTGCATTGTGACAGAGAGAGGAAAGCAGTTGATATGGTGTCGTCAAAGATGTGGACACAACGCTGCAGGAGGGGTCCAGCAGTGGTGTGTAAACCCGCAGTGCAAGAGGAGTTGCCCGAACGTTGAACATGCTTGCAGGCATAGTGCATAAAATCCCACAACACATCCTGCACTGCTATCCATAAAGAGTCATCAATGTTCAGGAGCTGCTTCCTGCTGAACTGCCAGCAAGACAAATGTTTGCTCTGGAATTTTCTGCTTGCATGGATGTGGACAGTGAATAACCATGGAACATTCTGTGGGCAAACAAAGAGCACTTCTATCTCCAAGGGCATATGCAGAACTACAGAATATGGGCAATGGGAAATTCACACGCACATCAACCAGTACCACTTCACTCTGCAAAGTGTAATGTAATCAACTGTCAGAGATACGGTTTACCTGAAGCAAAAAGTACAATGCCCACAGTAAAGAGGTAGGTAATTCATTATAGTATTATGTTGCCAGAGAGCGTGTTTAGTTTATTTAATTATGAATATGTTCTTTTATGATATATAATGGACTTGTTTAAGATGTTAAATGCTATATTAGTTTATAAGGTCAGTAGACCAAAGAATCTAGGAAGCGGGGATGTCTGCAACTTTTGGGCACATGTTGGCTTGCCCGCCACTTCTTTGTCAGTACTGGAGGAAGACGGAAGTGCTTTTGTGACAAGTGTAGTATAATGGATTTAGATTATCAATGTTGATAGTGAAAATGGTGTAGCTCCTAACAAAAAGTACGAATAAATATAATTTTTTGCTGAAAGTATTTCCAATCCGGTGGAGTTAATTTTAAACAGAACAAAACCAAGGCCATGCTTGATATTGGAAAGATTATTTTGCAGACAAAACTACGAAAACCCCTTAGACAAACGAGATCTGCAGTGTGTAATCTTTCAGCTACTAAAAAATAATTCTTGCTGAAATTGTGCTGGAACTGGTCGTATCATTCCCATTCAAAAACACGTGGTGAGAGTGTTGTCCTACCATAATATACCGTGTAAGATTCCACAAACAATTTTTCAGTTATCTAAGAAACGAGAAAGATAATAACCAGTACAATATGGTGTCGTCGTCCGGGATTACTGAAAAAGTTATCGAAATAAATTACCACCGAGATTGCGAAGACAACGGCAGAATTCATACATCCTGGATGAAAATGTTCAAGAAAGTCGTATGCTGACACCTTCAAGACAACGGAATGCAGTTACTGGAGCAAGAATAACGGCGCAATAAGTCAAGAAAGAAGATAAAAGTGTACAGTGTTGTGCAACAAAAAAGCAATATTCATGTAAGTGCATTGTTTCAGTGTTGTGAATTCCATCAGCCACCAATCAACAGAGAAGATGTTATAAGATAAGAAAATCAGTGAACTGTGAGTAAGATAATTTAGTATCCTTTAGCAAAGATAAATTTTTTGTTTTTGTTTATTCCTGTGATGACAATTGTAAAAGAGGAAAGTATTGGCAACGGTATCGCTAATGCTAGTATCACTGTAAATTTATCATACGAAAGTGAATGCAACAGGAATAGTCTTGATCCTGTAGAGAAAGTTGAAACTCGTATGGAAAGACATGTTATCAACAATAATGAATTATACGGAGGGAAAATTTAAGGCAATTGATGACACTAACAGACAAAACGGGGAGTGGTTAGAAAATATTAAAGACAGACTCGGTGCTAATGAGATTCATTTGGAACAAATGGAGAAAAATAGTGAGATTCGTTTTAATCAAATGGAGCAAAACAACACTGCTCAGTTAGACCAGAATCTTAAGTACATCAGTGATCGATTTGAAAAACAGTTCAAAGAATATGAAAAGAAAAATGACGAAAACTTTCAAAAAGTAGAAGCAAAAATTTCCAGTTTGAGTCATAATCAGATCACGGGTAAGGTCAATTATGTTGGGAGAAAGGTTAAAAATGTAGATAAAAAAGTAAAAGAAATCTGAAAACTGAAATTAGCACAGGTAGAGAGAAAATCCATAATGCATTTAAAGTTGTGCATGCAGATATCAAACAAGCAGAAGATACATTATCTGCTTGTATTTCTAATGTAGATGATAAAATTGTTCAAGCAGAAGGCAAATTTGAACAAAACATAGGAATCATTACTGAAAAAATAGATGCAAATAAGCAAATACGCAAAGATGAAGTCAAGAGTTTAGAAAATAGTATTAATGACATCACTAAGAAACTTGAAAGTGTTAGTAGCAATATGGAAACCAATAGTTTGGCAAACAATATTGGCAATATGTGGTGCAATATTCCAGTAAAAAAACTTTTCAGATGAGAGCAGTATAGATCCAGTAGATTTCCTGAAGCATTGCAAAGATAATTTTTTTCCAAATATGAATGATAATTTGAAAATTAAATTTGTGAAAAGATTTCTAGAAGATGAAGCACTGTCATGGACTAATCAACATTGTATTGAGGGAATGGCTTTTGCAGAGTTTGAGGAGAGGTTCTTAAGTAAATTCTGGTCAGAGACAGAACACGCTCGAATAAAAAGTGAATTCTTGAATGGACCAGTTTATAAAACCACAATACCATAGTCAAAACCCTTTTCAAAAGACAGGTCATACAAACTGGGCAAACACAATTTTGGAAGTAATGATTTTCATCAGAGAAATCACCAGTGCAACTTCAAGGGATCACAAGGAAACAATTTCCATTACAAGGATCAATATGGAAATAACAATAATCAATTTGGTAACAGACACTTTGAAAATAAACCAAAGGAGTTGCATAGTCATAATGGTATGGGGAGAACTGAACAGGCAACAATACAGGAGTTAAAAAACTGAATAGGGCTCCACTGGCGGTCCGCAAGATAGGAGCTACTTATACACAAATGGAAAGGGCCAACCCAAACAGCCAAACTAAACAGAAAAATGCCAGTGACATAATGAGTAATTATTTTAAGGAGAAGTGTTATCCCATTAATGTGGTATCTGTTACAAATAATGTCATACAAATAAACAAGAAACAAAAGGTAAGTTATTTAAAGACACTGCTTGCTTGGAGAACCGTGAAGAAGAATTAAACTTGGATTTACTCTATGAGTGGGCTGAGAGGGACACCTTGCTGGAAAATAGTTGTTCAAATGATCAAAGTGTGTTAGGAATTAGAGAACTTATGGAAGAGTCTGGTGGGCTAGGAATGAAAATTGCACATAGTAAAGATGATTTAAATGTGTATCTGCATATTGAAGGTAAGGGTGCAGAGGATGCAGAGGATAATTTTTGTGGTGTTGATTGGGAAGAAAAGGAGACTGAGGATAGCAGTGAAGAAAGATGTTTTATTGGTGTAAGTGAGTAGTTGGGAGCTTTAGGGACTACTAATATAAAATAGGATAGTAATGCAATTAGTGAGGTGGTACACATGAACACAGTTGACAATTTGAATGATAAGGATGTCAGAATTTTAGCCAATGAGCTATTTGATCTTAATACATGTAAGAAAAACAATGAGAGGGAATTGACAGCAGGTAATCTTAACAGCATTAAGGGAGTAGATGATGAAATGTCAGATAGTGAGCAATTTTTGCTTAGCTTATGGATTAACAGTAGTGCCATTAAGGATGATGAAAATTTCAGAAAGGTAACACTTGATATATATGAAACTTTGTATCCAGAATGGTGGCATAGAATTAAGTACCACATTTCACAAATGTTAAGAGATAAATATAAAGGAGAGACACACAATATCACAAATGAATGTAGTTGGATTAAAGAAAAATTCAGGAATAGTAACCAGGCCAAAGAAAAGGCAATCACGGTAATAAAAGCATATAACCCTGGAAGTAATGATACAGGTAAAGACACTAGAAAGGGATATGGGTTTTAGTGAGACTGAAGATGACTTATTACATGAGAATATTAATAAAAAATTTTACTTTGATGTAACCAGTCCATTTATTGATGTACAGATAGATCATGGAAAGGAAAGTATTTAGTGGACACAGGAAGTCAAATATCTGGGATATCAGAATCATTAAGTAAAAAACTGAAAACTAATAAGGGTTATGTTGAGTTACCTGTAGCAGGAATTAAAATAACAGGTGCTTCTGGGAGGCACAGTAAATCAGTAAGGAGTCAGGCTTTTATTACTTTTGAAATTGAAGGAGTATCATGGTCACATGGGTGTCTCATTATTCCTGATCTCTCAGAGGATTTGATCCTAGGCATGCCTTGGATAATAAAAGTGCAGCATTTGACTGGGTAGGACAGAAATTAATGATGACTCTACCAAGTGGTTAAGTCATTGCTATGAAACTTCTTACATCAAATGTGTCGAGTATGAATAAGACTGTGAACAGTATTGAATTTACAAAAGAAGGTAAGTACATTGAAAACCAAGTCACAGATTTTGATACAGATGAGATAGAGTTTGAAAACTTGGTAAATGAAAAAGTAGCCGAAGCTAGAGAACTAACTGAGAACCAAAAACAAGATTTGAAATTATTTTTGTGGGAATATAGTGATGTATTTAGCAATATACCAGGTAAAGTAATCGGATACGAATGTACTTTGCAGTTGAAACCACATGGACCTTTCTTTACAAAACTGTAAAGTATTCCAATCTTGGAAAGGGTAACAGTGTAGAAGGAATTACAAAAGATGGAAGTTTGTGAAATCATTGAGAGTACAAGCCCTTATAATAATCCCTTGGTCATTGTAAATAAACCTACTGGACAAGTCAGATTAGTGCTAGATTCCAGACAGTTAAACAAATGTTTATACAGAGAAACTGACCGCCCAGAGAACATTGATGAGTTGTTATATAAATTTAAAAATATCCAAATTATGTCAAGCCTTGACCTAACTTTGTGTTTTCATCAAGTACCTCTTGCAATTAGTTCTAGAAAGTACACTGCTTTCTTATACAATGGGAGATGTTACCGATATTGTATAGTGCCTTTCGGATTAAACTCATCAGTCACAGAATTTATAAGAGCACTAGACTATGTAATTGGCCAAGAAGTTGTGTCAGAATTAACCATTTATGTAGATGATATATTAGTGTCAAATCAAAGTTGGGAGGATCATTTGAAGTTATTGAAAAAGGTGTGTGAAAAACTCAGAAGAGGAGGAATGACATTAAAACTAGAAAAATGTGAATTTGGTGTGTCAGAACTCAAATTTTTAGGTCATGTCATTACTAAGGAAGGGATAAGTGCAGACCCTGAGAAAATAAGATCTATCGTAAACTTTCCATCTCCTAGAAACTGAAAACAATTGAAATCTTTCTACAGAATCTGTGGATTCTATCAAAAATATATAAATGGACAATGCCTTAATGTAACATGTTTAAGCAACTTACTTAGAAAAAATGCTACATGGAATTGGTCTGAAGAGTGTCAGAGAGCATTCGAGAAAATTAAGAATGAACTTTGTACGAACAATCTTTTACACAGACCAGATTTTAGTTTGCCATTTTGTCTTCACACTGACAGCAGTGATTATGGACTAGGAACAGAGCTATTTCAGGAGAAAGTTGTGAATGGAAAAAAACTTCATTGTACTATTGCATTTGCCAGTATAATGTTACTTAAACATGAAAGAACTTACACAGTCACAGAAAAAGAATTACTTACGGTACACTGGGCATTTACAAAATTTAAAACATACCTGTTAGGACACAAGATAGAAGTGTATTCAGACCACAAAGCTTTAAGTTATTTACAGGAGTGTAGACTATATCATAATAGATTAACCAGGTGGGCAATGTTCCTGCAACAGTTTGACTATGAAATTGAGTATATTAAGGGGTCAGAAAATGTAGTAGCTGATGCTTTATCCAGGCTACCAGTAGGAGGAGATGAGGAAATGTTTGATCAAGAGGAAGAAAATTAATTTAAAATAAGATACATGAAGGGAATCCAAGATGAAAAGCTCATAAGGACACTTTGCAATAACATCAGGAGGGGACAAAATAACGATCCTAACTGGAAATTGGTTAAGGACTGTTTAGGCAACAGATGTACGATAAACTTGACAAATAATATAAGGTCTTTAAGGGAACACTCTTTAGAAGAACAGACACGGACTCTGACAATTGGAAGCTATGTTGGCCAGAGTGTGAGGCAGACAAGTTAATAAGGCACACCCATGAAAGTTATGGTCACTGTGGAATACAGAAATGTGTAACAAAGTTACAAGAAAACATCTATTTTTGTAACGTGGTAAAGGTGAGGAATGAAATATCAACATGCAACAAATGTCAAAGAGCAAAAGTAAGTAACAGAACATGTCAGGGAGAAATGCAGAACATTATTCCGGATAAGCCATTAGATTTAGTAGCTGTAGACTTTTATGGCCCTTTACCTAAGAGCAAAGGTGGTCACTGTTTTATATTCATCATGGATGATGTATTTTCCAAATTAATTAAACTTTATCCTGTTCGTAAAGCTATGAGTAAAGAGATCATTACAAAGGTTGAGAGAGATTACTTCAAGAGCTTAGGGAAACCTAAAGCAATACATCTGATAATAGTTCACAAAAAAACTGGAAAGCATTCATGGAAAAAACTAACACAAAACACATCTTGATACCAGCATACAACCCATCTTCAAACCCAGCAGAAAGGTGCATGAGGGAAATAGGGAGACTTTGCAGGACATATTGTAGTCACATGGTCCGACCTTGTAAACAACTTTGAGGACATCACGAACAGCTTGCAGCATAGCTCTACTCGATTTTCACCATATGAAATTATGTTTCATCTCAGACAAGTGAATCTTATTTCTGACTTAGACTTTCCACAATGTGCCTTAATATCAATGAAAGAACATGAAGATATTGTAAAGAAAACCACGAAGAAAGTAGGTGAATCTAGGAAAAACAGAAAAATAAAAGCTACCACATTCAGAGTACGCGACCATGTCTTAGTGAAATCCCATGAACGATCGAAGTTACTAACAGCAGAACTCAAGAAGTTTTTTTTTATATATACACATTGGGCCATTTGAGATTATTGAGGACCCCCACTCGAATGCGTACCAATTAGTACATCACAAGTCGAGAAAGCTGTTTGGTCTTAGGAACGTTGTTTCTTTGAAGCCGTATATTGAAAAAAGGACAAATTGAGCCTACAAATATGCCTTTATCTGGAAAGAATTTTACTAGAAAAATGAAATCCTGTGAGATAAAGTCACAGGAACAAATTGAATCACCATGCTAAGTCATGTAACATATCTCGTGCAAAATGATGTTGTATCTAGACTGATTGTCACTCAATTCTGTTATAAGATTAGAGTTCGTAATTCCAACGTGCTTGTTTAAGTAATTGTACGGTATTTAATGAATTGCAAAATATTTATACTTGACAAATGAGGGATTTTATTTTAATGATGATGCTAGGAGACAATACATGTCACCCACCCCGACTGTGTGAGAATAGCAAATCTCATAATTTTTGAAATCTTGCTCATTCACTTAAATAAACCATAATGCTTATAAGTTCTATAGTTAATAGGCTATACTTTCTTGTATATGCAAGTGTGCTTTTGCTTTACGTCATGCTCATCATGAATATCCATTTTTATTTGGCTGTGTTGATCACACAAAGCAGATACTTTATGCTGGCTTCTTTCACCTCTTAATCATGATATCTATCACATAATCTACAAAGTTCATGAGAGTTTAGTATTGGTGAACTCATATACTTTTGTAACATCATTGATGATACAGGAGTTAGTGCTACGTTTATTCTAATATGAGAAAATCTTTTAACTATGGTACTATTTTATAGTAAGTTTCTGGGCAACAAACCAATATGTGTGTTTATGTAATTTATGTTGTGAGACAAAGCAGGGAGTCAATGGGTGATGTAAGAATGAACAATTTGCTAGAGTTGTCATAAAAAGTTGTATAGAAGCCAAGACAGTTATGCAATTTCTGTATCGGACTGACAAGTGGACCAGGGTACACTTGTAAGTCTGGTGGGCTAGTGTAATGTAATCAACTGCCGAAGATACAATTTATCCAAAGAATCTAGGATGTTGGCTTGCCCGCCACTTCTTTATCAGTACTGGAGGAAGATGGGCATGCTTTCATGGTAAGTGTAGTATAATGGATTTAGATTATCAATTTTGTTAGTGAAAATGGTGTAGCTCCTAACAAAAAGTACGAATAAATATAATTTTTAGCTGAAAGTATTTCCAATCTGGTGGAGTTTATTTTAAACAGAACAAAACCCAGGCCATGCTTGATATTGGAGAGATTATTTTGCAGACAAAACTACAAAAAACCCCTAGACAAACGAGATCCGCAGTGTGTAATCTTTCAGCAGCTACTAAAAAATAATTCTTGCTGAAATTGTGCTGGAACTGGTCGTATTATTCCCATTCAAAAACATGTGGTGAGAGTGTTGTCCTACCACAATATACTGCGTAAGATTCCACAAACAATTTTTCAGTTCTCTAAGAAACAAGAAAGATAACAAACAGTACAAAAGTGATCAGCGCGGTGCGGATTGATGGCATCATTTATCATAGGGCCGCATTTTTTTGAGGAGATGAATCCTGTGGGTCCTGTTCCTTGTAATTCACTGGTAAATAGTGTGAGTCTTTTGCACACCAACATCATTCCAAACATTCGACAGTGTGGATGTGTGGGTAGGATCATTTTTGTGCATGATGGCCCTCTTCCGCACATTGCAAAACCTGTGCAGTGGCTGCTGTATAGACAATTTGGAAATGCTAGAATTATCAGCCATTATTTCCCTACAGCTTGACTGTGCAAATCACCTGATCTTAATCCGTGTGACTTCTGGCTCTGGAGTTATATGAAAGATGTTGTGTTCAGTGCTCCAATTATGAACATAGCTGAGCTGAAGGCACATATTGTGCAATACATTTGAACATGATCCCCCAACACACTCCCACCTGTTGTGGAACATGCTGTTTCTCAATTTCAACTTCTGGCAGAAAACAGTGAACAGCATATTGAACATGTCCTGCACCAGTCTCATGACAACTAGAAAATGATGTCATTTTGTTTTTTTATGTGATTTTTCACACCAACACAATTAAAAACTGAAGGCAAGTCTCCCCTCAAAGAAAGGACAATTGGGTTAAATCATGACATACTTTATCTGTGATAAGATACAATCGGCAGTCTAGGGCACCTGTTCATAGACACCATGACCTGTGCACAAGACAGACACCTTCACCTTCACCAACCTTACGATGACCACAAGTAAATACAGTCATTGGCCAATTACAATAAAAATAAGCATTACCAAAGTCTTTGTTTGCTATCTGTCTGAAATGAAAGGTACGGTAAGTAATGATATAAGAGTGCATAACACACAATTCCTCTTGAAGTTGCTGCCTTATTCTTGCTTGTAAATGTTCTCTCTCCATTCTTAAGCTCCAAACATCCAACTGATTTGCACATCGTAGAATGGTGAAGATGAAAGTAACAAGGCATCTCTGTGCATCATTCAATGTAGTTGCCTTTGTAGCAGCTTAACACAGACTGGCAGTGTGCACTTGTGAGCATGCTTTATCAACCACAACTTTGGATGCAAGCCAAGTGCAACTTCTGGCGCAAGCCTTATCAGCTTCCGCTTTCCAATGTTTTGCGACACTGTGGGGCGACCACACGGTTTTTGGTCCCATGACAATTGAAAACCAATGTCATTTTCCTTTTCGTATGGTTTTTGGCCTCAGGACAATTAAAAACTGATTTTTCCCATCCAATGTAGGACGACCTAGCCATGATGGACGAGCTTACCTAACTAACAGTGCCACAACTGTTGACTGTCGTGTTGCGATTTATCTGTCATTTCCAGCTGACCCCATTTACATATTGGTAAAATTTTCATTAATTTTTTTCCTTCCGTGACATTTCTCCTTGCAGCAATAATATGCCTTTCAAATTTGACATCATTCTGGGCAGTGGTTCTCTTTCTACAGTATGTTGAAATGGAAATTATGGACACCTTGTATAAATGAAGCTAGAGGGGCTAAAGATGAGAGCAGTCTACGTACCTTAGGCAGTGAAAACAGACAAATCCACAGCTTACTGTAATGTGTTGTTAGGGATAGTGAATAAACATTTCACAAAACCCCCCCTAAGATGTATTCATTCACTGAACACCAGTTCCAGTCGAGCAAACATCTTCAAGCCATGAATGAACATTAAATCATGTTAAAGGGCAGTTCATTGGTGTCAAATAAGTGATTATTAACAGCTGCAGCATCTGCCATTTCTGCGTGCATCTTATCTATCATACATTTTTGCATAGTTACTAAGTCTACAAATCTTTAGTCTGTTGGAGTGTTTTGTACTCTGGTCATAATCATATCATAAACTGAGAGTCTATTTTCCACATTCATTAATGGTATGTTTGACCACTGTTCTAAACAAAATTTGTTCTTTTAAATACATTTC
Organism: Schistocerca piceifrons; assembly: GCF_021461385.2. NCBI lineage: Eukaryota > Metazoa > Arthropoda > Insecta > Orthoptera > Acrididae > Schistocerca > Schistocerca piceifrons. The sequence continues at coordinate 115,219,238 of NC_060141.1, read as the reverse complement.
AAAACTGCAAAACACTGCAATTAGAATCAGTTTGGATGTAAACCTCTAAGATCTCCGGTGTTGTCCTTTACTGTCTATGCACTTACATTACGGAAACCCTTATATTTTTCAAAATAAATGTAATATAGGTAATGACTGCAGACTACAAAAAAGTGTGTGTGTGTGTGTGTGTGTGTGTGTGTGTGTGTGTGTGTGTGTGTGTGTGTGTGGTGGGGGGGGGGGGAGGAGAGGGGGGGGGGAGAGAGAGAGAGAGAGAGAGAGAGAGAGAGAGAGAGAGAGAGAGAGAAATGTTATTCATGATCACTTTACCAGACAAAACAAAAACTTACACAGGACCCAAATCAACACATTCCAGTGCCAAAACAGTGGTTTCCACAAGGGAGTAAAACTTTATAACAAACATCTTACAAGGGAACCTCCCCATCGCACCCCCCTCAGATTTGGCACAGTGAATAGGCCTTGAAAAACTGAACACAGATCAATCTAGAAAACAGGAAGAAGTTGTGTGGAACTATGAAAAAAATAAGCAAAATATACAAACTGAATAGTCCATGCGTAAAATACGCAACATAAAGCAAAGAGAACAAAGGAGCGCCGTGGTCTCAGGGTTAGCGTGCGCAGCTGCGAAATGAAAGGTCCTTGGTTCAAGTCTTCCCTGGAGTGAATATTTTAATTTTTTATTTTCAGTTTATCTGACAAAGTCTTATGTTTTCATCACTTTTTTGGGAGTGATTATCACATCCACAAGAAAACCTAAATCTGCCAAGGTAGAAGAATCTTTTTACCCATTCGCCAAGTGTACAAGTTAGGTGGGTCGACAACATATTCCTGTCATGTGACGCATATGCCGTCACCAGTGTCGTATAGAATATATCAGACGTGTTTTCCTGTGGAGGAATCGGTTGACCTATGACCTTGCGATCAAATGTTGTCGGTTCCCATTGGAGAGGCACGTCCTTTCGTCTACTAATCGCACGGTTTTGCGGTGCGGTCGCAAACCACAGACACTTAACTTATTACAGTGAACAGAGATGTCAATGAACAAACGGACAGATCATAACTTTGCGAAAATAAAATTTTACTCAAGGGAAGACTTGAACCAAGGGCCCCATGTTCCGCAGCTGCTTACGCTAACCACGGGACCACGGCGCTCGTGTACTCACACTATCCTTGATCTTGCATATCTTGCGCATGGACTACTCAGTTTGTATACTTTGATAATTTTTTTCATAGTTCCACAAAACTTCTTCCTGTTTTCTCGATTGATCTGTGTTCAGTTTTTCAAGGCCTATCCACTGTGCCAACTTACAACTAAATCTGAGTGGGGGTGCGATGGGGAGGTTCCCTTGTTAGAAACACAAAAACAATTACTAAGCTCAAAACCTTTGGAAAATCTTTAAAGATATATTTACTGCATCACTGATTTTACTCAACTACAGAATAGATAAATTTATGAAGTGTGCTACATAAATACTAAATGTTTGAACTGAATTATTCTGATCTCAAATAAGTACACATAGAAGTCTTTCATCTGTATACTTATAAATTGACTTGTGCAATGGCTTAAGCCTCAGCTGTAAACAACACTCTAGAACAAATATGAAAAACAATACTGATAAAGAATAGCACAGTCTAGAAAAATTGATCAAGGAAGGTGCTGATGAAGCAGTTGGTGAAAAGAAAAAGATAGGAAATGAAAAGGTTTACTAATTTGTGATGAAGCGACAGAAGTGGTTAATCAGCAAAAAACAAGAATCTTATCTTAAACAATGGAATATTCCAGTCCGAGCTGCCAGAGAATGCAGCCATATGTGCATGAGGCGTGCTTGCTTGTGTGGACAAACATGTGTAAGAGTTTCCTTTTCTGCCGAAGGTTTTGGCCAAAAGCTAATGCGTAAGCGTAAGCGTCTTTTTGTCGTGCCTGTCTGCAACTCAACATGTCATCCTTATAGTAAGAATCTTAAATTAAATAATTGAGCAGCGATCCATCTGAAGAAACTCACCATATTTGTCAACAAAAACTAAATAACATTAAGAAAACAATAAAAAAAGCCCATCAAGATTCATGGGAATATTTATAGGTGTAACGGAAAATAGTACTCATGGGGGCAAACAGTAGCCTACAAAAGAATCAAAATGCTCAGTAAATCAGAAAGACAGTGGATTGTTATAAATAATATAAAAGAACTGGGTAATCAATTACAATAAAATATGGTATGAAGATTTAAATTCTGTTCAAAGTTAAAACAGATGAAAGAGACATGGATGCAATGGATGATCTAGATTTGGAAGAACTCACAGACGTCATGAGAGACAAGTAAGTGACATACGAAATGGGCTTCTATAGTATGGTGGTTTGCCTCACAGCTCACATTTTTATGACCACCTAGTATGCATTGGAAAAGTAGTAGTACTACCATGGCCGTGGCAGCAGACAAATATAATTTCATGAAATGTATTCGCAGTTGTGCATATGAACCACCTTCAGCTGTAGAGTGGAATGAAGAGAATGAAAACTAGTGCTGGGTTTGGACTCAAACACAGATTCCTCACTTTATGCAAGTGGCTGCCTCTTAACTGCTTCAGCTGTGTGAGCACGACTCACGGACAGAACCCAACTTCCATACATCGTCGTTCATGTGTCTTACCTGTACTTATAAATCCCTTTAATGCTATTCCTACACAGGGGAGACATTTTATTTGGAAGTCACAAGCCCGGTGTTGGCTGATAAATACAAATTGCAGGGCCTCTGTTGTGAAGAAGTATGATGTAATGTTCCTTCGGACATGCACACATTCACAGAGAAGCGTTGAAATCAGGAACTGTTGAGTGTCCGAATAACTGTTAGATTAACAGTGGCCAAAGTCAAAGCAACATATGGAATCACCACTGTACACTCCAGAAAATATCTAGCACAGTGTGAGGTAGGCTGCATGCGTCACTCAATGCCAAATAGCAGCCTGAGCACAAGTAACTTAGCGAGCAGGTAGTCAGATAACTGATAATGATACAGTGGCCGAAATTGCAAGTAACAACAACCTCTGCAGCAGTTAGAGTGTTAATATGTTGTGACAAATGAAAATTTGGATAAAGTTGTAAAATTGTAAGTTGAACCCATTTCCTGTGTACAGGGATACGTGATGCTTCCTACTGTCTTATTACACCCTTAATTACACCCCTCTTCGTTATACTTCAAACACTCAACTTCTATTTCTCTATCAGTGAATGTCTCCTTGTTTGTCTGTTCTAATAATTTCATGCACTTCATCCCCCATTCACAATGCATTTTATCAGCTTTTGTCTGCTCTCTCTTTCTTTCTTTTAGCAACCCGTGATTTCATTTGAGGTTAGTTTCATCTTTGACATATCAGTAACTGCCAGCTATTCCCCCCCCCCCCCCCCCCCCAATGCTCTACGCTATCTTTCCCTTTCTTTCTACTCCCTATCTTTCCCTCTCTCTTGCCTAAGGAACTGTTCTGACAGCTAAAGAATCACCTATGCTTGTAATCTGAGTCCCTGCTCTGCTACAATTGTTTGTTCAGCTTGTTGGTAAATGAGCCTTTCTTTTACTAGGTATGTTTTCTATGCTTCCTGGAGTTCTTCCTCTACACTCTTCCCCTATCAATTTCTGTTTGGGAATTGAAAAAAGCATTTTATTTCACAATTTTCAAGATTCTGTGAATCTTTTAAATGATGTTGTTAAATCTAATATCTTAATTACTTATGGCAATATAAAATTTTTATCTATCTCAGGCATACTCACCTACACATATGTTGCAGACTTTGAACTTGCTTGAAGCGAGACACCGGATGCAATAGCTGCACTCGCATCGGGCCCAGTACTGGTCTACGATGCAGAAAGAATAAATAACGCCCACTTCTTGAGTGTTCTACTGCATTTTCGATGAAATCCACAATAGTATGACTTTTGAATTTTGTACAACTTCCAAAGCTAAAATTTCCTATGAGAAAAACAATGAAATTCGATGCCAAATTACAAAGTATAACCACAAATATAATGTATAATAAATGTAATGGTTATTTCACACGAAAAAAGGCAGAAAAACTGTAGTTCTTTGTACCATAACCATTGCCAGACAACGTTATCAACAATATATAACAATATGCTGCAACCCAATATTCAAGAAAGGTCAAATATGTAAACACTTTACAAAAAACGACACCTAATATTAGACATACCTTGATCATGTTCTATCCTAACATGACGAATGCAACCATGCAGTTTAAAAGTGAGTGAGAAGATGTAGTGATCATCACTACTATCACGAACAATAAATGACCCATCCGGCTCGTTTGACAGAATTTTTTCAGCTGCCTCTCCAGAAATTGGACCCCAATACCAACCGTACTGCAAGACAAGATGTAATAAATAAGCTGTATAAAATGAGCTAAGACTAATTTATGGGAAGGATGTGGGACATCATGTTTCTATGAACCAATTATGCAGAGTATAACTGGAGAACAACTCAAAATTAAAATGGGAAACTATACCATTCCCAAACCACTATGTTGTTACTTGGAAAAATGAATAATAATTTGCCAACACTTAATTATTTTCATACACACTCACAAAAATTACACTAAAAAGGCTACTACTAGATATACAAAATGTTCTTATTGTATATGAAACGTGATAACTTCTTGTAGAATAAGTAACAATTCAGTGTCAAGAAACTGATTAACAGTTTGCTCAGCCAAGTTCTGTTATTATTTGAAAATGGATTTAGCGAAGATTGAAACATATGGATAATTAAACAAGCCACTAACAGTTGGAGCTGTTTTGACCTTCATAACTGTTACAACAATTGTAAGATGAAATTTTGTTAAACAATGCAAGATGGACACAAGTTCGCAAAAACTTATTTGAGATGCAACACAATAGCAACAAAAATTGCTTTCCTCATTGTTTCATTCATCATACGTAAAGTTTTTTTACTGCTATGAGAATGAGCAACCGGCCAACAAAGCTCAGACCAACATAAAAAAAAATTAAACACATACTTTGCAGCAAACTATCATAATATGGCAGCACTCCATCATGAGATATAGCAGTTACACAGAAGTGAAATCCGAGAAAGAATGCACCACTGTCAACCTTGTTGAATATGCTCATATTCAAACAAACTTGTCGACATCTCTAGCCTGAAAGACAATAAATTCCAAACAAAAAAGCTTGTGAATGTAACCATCACAATCATACATATTACTGTTCAATTGACAGATTACACTATGTGATCAAAAGTATCCTGGCTGAAAATGACTTACAAGTTTGTGGCGCCCTTCATCGGTATCGCTGGCATTCAATATGGTGTTGGCCCACCGTTAACCTTGATGACAGCTTCCACTCTCGCAGGCATACGTTCAAGCAGGTGCTGGGAGGTTTCTTGGGGAATGGCAGCCCATTCTTAACAGAGTGCTGCACTGAGGAGAGGTATCAATGTCGGTCGGTGAGGCCTGGCACGAAGTCGGCATTCCAAAAACATCCCAAAGGTGTTCTGTAGAATTCAGGTCAGGACTCTGTGCAGGCCAGTCCATTACAGAGATGTTACTGTGCATTATGAGCAGGTGCTTGAGCGTGTTGAAAGATGCAGTCACCATCCACGAATTGCTCTTCAACAGTGGGAAGCAAGAAGGTGCTTAAAACATCAATGTAGGCCTGTGCTGTTATAGTGCCAAGCAAAACAACAAGGGGTGCAAGCCCCCTCCGTGAAAAACATGACCACACCATAACACCACCTCCTCTGAATTTTACTGTTGGCACTACATACGCTGGAAGATGACATTTACCGGGCATTCACCATACCCACACCCTGCCATCAGATCGCCACATTGTGTACCACGATTCATCACTCCACACAACGTTTTTCCACGGTTTAGTTATCCAATGTTTACGCTCTTTACGCCAAGGGGGCATCGTTTGGCATTTACCGGCATGTTGTGTGGCTTATGAGCAGCCGCTCGACCATGACATGCAAGTTTCCTCAACTGCCGCCTAACTGTCTAGTACTTGCAGTGGATTCTGATGCAGTTTGGAATTCCTGTGTGATGGTCTGCATAGATGTCTGCCTATTACACATTATGACCCTCTTCAACTGTCGGAGGTCTCTGTCAGTCAATAGACGAGGTCGGCATGTAGACTTTTGTGCTGTAGGTGTCCCTTCACATTTCCACTTCACTATCACATCAGAAACAGTGGACCTAGGGATGTTTAGGAGTGTGGAAATCTTGCATACAGACATATGACACAAGTGACACCCGACCACCTGACCACGTTCAAAGTCCGTCAGTTCCGCAGCGTACCCCATTCTGCTCTCCCAAGATGTCTAATAACTACTGAGGTTGCTGATATGGAGTACCTGGAAGTAGGTGGTAGCACAATGCACCTTATATGAAAAACATGATTTTGGGGTGTGCGGATACTTTTGATCACATAGTGTATGTTGTGTCTGTATTCAGCAATGGCCTGAAGTTTTAATAAACAGATATCCACTTGTTCAACAAATTGAAATAATTCAGAATTAACTCCATATCTGTGTTCAATGTCGTCACCATTTCTGGGTTAATCTCCGATGATCATATTTTTACTAAGTGGACTCCATAAAGCTGATTTGTGTAAGGCACAACTTCTAAAAAACTTCTTCATTGGTAATATAGTACGTGGTCACTCACCAGTCATTTTACTTTTAAAAATGGCATCTTTTAACAGACATGAAGTGACATGGAACAGAGGTTAAGGGCCTGGACTCACATTCAGGATGAGTGGTGTTTAACTTCCATGTTTTGCCTGCCATCCAGATTCAGGTTTTCTGGAGGTTTTCCTTACCTTAATTAAAGAGAATGCCAGGATTGTTCCTTATAAAAGGACATTGTCAATTTTTTTCCCCAACCTTGCCCGATCATACTTTAGTAGCATTCATCTCCCACGACCTCACTGTCAACAGGATGTCGAACCCTACTGTTTAAACTGGCCACCAAATTATGACAAATTAACAAACACAGGAGAAGCCTTTAAAAATTCAAGATAAGTTGCATATAAAAGTTGATGATAAGCAAAAAACCAAATATTAGCAATATGCCCAACCACTAGAAGGACTACATTCTGTCCCATTCTGTCAAACACAGCTTAAATAGTTTAATCATACTGTGTTTTGACCTCAAATCTGCTTCATCGCTAGGGGAGAGGGGAGAGGGGGTGGGGAGGGGGGGAGAGGTGGGAGGGGGAGGGAGAGAATGGCAAAAAGTGCAATGGATATAAAGTGTCCATCAGAGGAAAGAGCAGACCCAGAGGAAATCCTGTGAAAATGTGTATCATGAATTCCAAAATGGTGAAAATATTGGGGCCTACCCTCAAAGAACTCACACAAGAGAATTTGTTAACTTCAAGTGTGAGCAATTCTGTTGCTGCTACTGCAAATTCTACTAATGGATTTCAAATTTATGTGAAACTAATTAATTTATGAAACAATTAATATTCAGATTTCAGAAACAGCTACATCTGCACATTGCTGACTGTACCTCAGTACTCATTAGATTAGATTTACTTTCATTCCAATTGGTCCGTAGTGAGGAGGTCCTCCAGGATGTGGAACATGTCAGAAAAACAACAATACATGACAAATATTTACAACTAAAACAAATAAGCTAATGTGGGTGGCGCTGCGCGTAGCGCGCGAGTGTATACCTGTCCTTTTTTCCCTCTAAGGTAAGTCTTTCCGCTCCCGGGGATTGGAATGACTCCTTACCCTCTCCCTTAAACCCCATATCCTTTCGTCTTTCCCTCTCCTTCCCTCTTTCCTGACGAAGCAACCGCTGGTTGTGAAAGCTTGAAATTTTGTGTGTGTGTGTGTGTGTGTGTGTGTGTGTGTGTGTTTGTGTGTTTTTTTATTGTGTCTATCTACCAGCTGCTTTCCCGTTGGTAAGTCATGGAATCATATTTTATATGAATATCAATGGCTGTTTGTGAGTAAGTGGCTACCCTGAAGTTGAATGATAGTGTTACTAACTCAAATAAGTTCTTATTGGGAGAGTCTTTAAGGAAATCTACATTGAAATCACCAGGCAACAACTATTTTCTTTGTTTCTGGTTGTTAATTAAGTTTGAGAAAGAAATCAAAAAACATAATTCCAGCTTATTACATCAGCATAAACAGCTATTGGTTAAGAATTTTCAACAGTCAGCAGATAATATAACTCTACCAAATTTTAACTCAGTCAATGTGAAATGTCAGCTATCTTTATTGCTTCAAAATATTCGAGGACTGAGAAATAAAATTAATGAATTAACTATCTGCATAGATGAATTAGTCTTCAAACCCAGCTGACATAATCTGCCTCTGAACATCCATGTGACCACTGGTATAGAACTTTTAAGTGTTACAGGGTTTAGGTTAGCATCTCACTTTTGTAGATCTAGAATATATATAAAAAACAAAGATGATGTGACTTACCAAATGAAAGTGCTGGCAGGTCGACAGACACACAAACAAACACAAAGCATACACACAAAATTCAAGCTTTTGCAACAAACTGTTGCCTCATCAGGGAAAGAGGGAAGGAGGAGGGAAAGACGAAAAGGATGTGGGTTTTAAGGAGAGAGGGTAAGGAGTCATTCCAATCCCGGGAGCGGAAAGGACTTACCTTAGGGGGAAAAAAGGGACGGGTATACACTCGCACACACACACATATCCATCCACACATATACAGACACAAGCAGGACATGTATATAGGGGGAAAAAAGGGACGGGTATACACTCGCGCAACACACACACACATATCCCATCCACACATATACAGACACAAGGCAGACATCATGTTATCTGATATGACTATCATTTTCTTGTAATATATTTGCTTTGACATCCGTATTACAGTCTTTAATATTTGCAGTATTTCTTGTAATGTGCTATAGCATCAACATCAGAACTGTTTCGGGATTGACAGATGCAGTTTTCTTTTTGTTTTACAAGATACCCATATTCGAGTAATGCATGGCTTTTTTGTAGACTTTGCTCTAACCTTGGTAAGTTTTGGGGGGAAAACAGTGTTGGAATAAGGTACGTACTTTATTAGCAAAAGTGTTATATTTTTCATTCATGCCATGAGCACTGTAAACATCAGTCCAGTGAATGTCTCTGAGGGAGTGTCCTAAAATAATCAATTTTTGGCTTATTGGTTACCCTCTTGAGCTCAGATTTAACAGATTTTATATCCTGTTCAGTATTAACATTTAACAGAAGGAACTGCATGTTATGGTCTGAGAGGCCATTGACTATTGGTTTTGTAATATAATTCTGTTCATTGGACTTTTCTATAACAATATTGTCAATGGCTGTTTGTGAGCAAGTGGCTACCCTAGTGGGGAACTTTACAGTGGGAATGAAGTTGAATGATAGTGTTACTAACCCAAATAAGTTCTTATTGGGAGAGTCTTTAACGAAATCTACATTGAAATCACCAGCAACAACTATTTCTTTGTTTTTGGTTGTTAAATGGGCCAGTACAGCTTCAAGGTGGTTTACGAACAGAATTAAAGTTACCTGCAGGTGCTCGATATACAATTAATATTATGAAGGATTTTTTGTGAAATTCTAATTCTGTTGCACATGCTTCCATATGCTGTTCTAGGCAAAATTTATGAATGTCTATGTTCTTAAATTTATGACCGTTCCTAATGAATGTGGCAACTCCTCCTTTCTCCATTTCTGATCTACAAAAGTGAGATGCTAACCTAAACCCTGTAACACTTAAAAGTTTTATACCAGTGGTCACATGATGTTCAGAGAGGCAGATTATGTCAGCTGGGTTTGAAGACTCTAATTCATCTATGCAGATAGTTAATCCATTAATTTTATTTCTCAGTCCTCAAATATTTTGATGCAATAAAGATAGCTGACATTTCACATTGACTGAGTTAAAATTTGGTAGAGTTATAATATCTGCTGACTGTTGAAAATTCTTAACCAATAGCTGTTTATGCTGATGTAATAAGCTGGAATTATGTTTTTTGATTTCTTTCTCAAACTTAAGGTTTGTCTCAGTTCTAACCTCTCTTAAAATTTGCTTTCTTTCTGTCCTCCCTACCCTAGATTCTGACCTTTGCCATTCTACTTTCGTTAACCAGGTTTTCATGCACCAGATGAGACTTTATTAATTGACTGAATCATCAATTAACATTTTTGCACAATTTACAATAATTTTCACAATGGTGCTTGTACTCATATGTAAGATATTCCCAACGTGGATGCATGAAGTGAAGACATAAACTTTTCTAAATTTCTCGAGTAGCATATTTTTGGCAAACCAAAGTTTTAGCAATAATTATAGTCCATAATAAACTGCAAAATCTAACCTTGCCATTTTTCAAATGATTTTGGAGTTCCTGAAATAACAATTTGTTCATTTAACAGTCTTTATACAGTCAGGCGTCACTCGAAGTCTGTGCCCAGTCCTAGTTGAAGTATCAAGCATGTAACACTTTAGTTAGGTATGGCCACAGTGTATGTTCATGTAATTGTCATGCACAAGTTGTTTGCAAAAATACCTGTATCGGTATACATGAAAACACAATAATGTCCATGTTTAAAAGCTTAAAGTGATGTCTTTTAACTCAAGTTGATGAATAGTTGAATGGAAATGTGTTGGACTTGATATAAGGCCTGGACTATTATTGTCATCAGAACGAGTGATTGTTGAAAATTGTGACTTTCATTAATGACTGAACTGAGTAAACTACTGCAGTGTACGTCTCTCTAGTGGATTACTAAAAAGAAAATGCTGTATGTCAACTATGGTGATTTGTGTAAATATGGGCTGCGTTCTATGCCACACTTAAATTTTTTTGTTTGGTGACTTGTCAGAACTATCATTGATTATTGGACAGTGTTTCATTATTTGTGCTTCCGTACCCTTACAATTTATTTGAGTAATTCTGCAACTAGACTCTTGGTTTTTTGTGGGTGCCAACCGGCTTTTCGGTGCCAATAATCTCACAAAGAAAAACTGGTCAATGTCACAACAATACAATGCCGAGGCTAACAAATGAGTAAAAATAGTGCAACCTAAACTGTGGTGTTGGTTACATTTTCCGCGCAAACATCATCAAAAACTAAATAAGATTTTCAACTTCAAGACAATAGACTGACATTCTACCAAAGAGGTGACAAGAAACTACAGGAAATCAGGTTGGCGGCTTACACATTATGTATTTATCCTGCTAGCGAAAGGACTGGAACAGGTCCCATTTGGCATTTCGGGGAGAGTTAAGAATCTGCTTGAAGGAGATGTAGAGGCCAGGTTACAAAAGATGACACCAATAGCTGGAACAACTGTCTGCTGATCTCAAGTCACATTACACCTTAGGTCAAGGATGATGCATCGACTGGTCACCAGGCCAATATTCTATAGAATAACTATTCATCACCAAGTTTAGCAAAAAGGGAAGCAAAATACACAATGAAATAAGCCCAGAGAAAATGTACAAGTGAAAACTTGTGGTCACTCCCCCCACCTTCTCTTTCTCTTACCACCACTCCATCTCCCATTTAGTACATGTGTTGTTATTATCTCACTGCCAGTTGGTCCTAACAGAACACAAAACATATAGAAAATGCCTCTTTGAAACACTATTTACTACAGTAAAATTATAATAATGTGTGCATTACACACTGATGCGGTCTCCCTCCTTGAAAGAGTAACATTGTACATATAGCATTACATGAATGGCAGGATTACGAAACTGGCATTACAAAATAAATTTACATGCAATGACCCACACATCCAGTTACCAATGCCAAATGATGATATTATTTAATGGGCAACTCAAATCTCTAATTTATTTTGCTGTTCAAATTTCACTCAATAAATATGGGTCAATATCATGTGATGCACGCAATAATGCCTCTACCATTGGACTCCCATACAGGACGTGATGTTAAGGTTACCACAATAATCTCTTTTTTTCTACGCCTTTGTCCTGCATCGACACAGGATTGGGAAGGTTATTTATAGATTTGCAATGATTAGTTTAAGGGGTGGCCGGATTCCCTTCCTGTTGCCACCCAATTAGGCCACCAGGATAGAATATGTTTACACCCCCCCCCCCCCCCACATGTCTGTATGTATGACCGGATCAGAACAACAAAGTGATTGACAATGAAGCACAGCTGAGCATGAAAGGGGGTGAGGTTTTTGGTTTGCTGGTGCGTGTGTATGCACTATGGCTGTAGCAGCAACAGCTGTGTGGTTCCTTACTGCAGTACCTTCTCACGTTGCCAATTTTAATGTACAGTATTGAGTTCGCTTTACAGGATTGTTATATCTTTGTGGCTTGACAAACACACTCCCATGTATAAAATGATACTGTGCTATTATTATTTGTATATCTCATTACAAGCAACAAGAAGAGCACTGTTTTTCAATAATCAGAATGAATCATGTTCAGTTGTCGTATTCAATATGTAAGGAGTGTTATAATGGGTCTGAATTGTTTATGTAAATACAATAACTAACAATATTAAAATAATATAAGCTGCTTGAGTACTTACCAATCACTGAAGTGTGCATGCAGAATGTCACACTTGTGCATACCTTAATAATGAGATGATGATTATTGTGCACAAAACATAAAGACGAATTGAGGCAAAGGGTAAATGCCACTTCATAATTGCTTTCTTCCTTGACACTGTTGTTATATGAGTTCTGGTCCATGGAGTAGCCACAGGAATTGCCCAAGGATATAATTATATTTTCTATATTAGTCTCTATATTAGTCTCAACACTCACTTCACTTTTCCACGGTTCTTTAACAAACGTTTCTGTGTGGTGTATAACATTTCTCCACTTCTCTTGCATTATTTGTGCCATTGCTTCCTCTAATAATCTTTGAATTTCTGCCACAGTGAAGCTTTGTTTTCTGTTGCCACGTAATTTTTAATTCGTGCCCAAAGCATTTCGATGGTGGTAGAGTGGCAGTGGTATGGTGGAAGCCTAAGAAGCCTGTGGCCATGTTCTTTAGCTACCTTGTCCATAACATACTGTTGAAACTGTGGCTTATCTTTCTTTATTATTTCCATGAGTTCTGCCTTACATAAATCATTTTGAATTTTCACATTGTGGTGTTTCAACATTTCAACATTTTTGTTGCCTTCATTGGCACTTTATCTTTAATAACTGAATGGTATGAGGCATTATTCATTACAATGACAGACAACTGATTTACATTTTCCAGATTTGACCCTTGAACCACTTCACAAAACTATTGTGGTTCATCTCCTCATGGTAGTCGTTTGTTTTCCTCAGTTTGTAAATGTGGAGACAGTTAGGTAAGAAACCAGATGCACTTCCAGCACACAAGACAATAATTCTTCCGCCCTTTCCCAGGACAATAGCAGAATTTCAACATAAACTACCATCTGTGCAGTCTTTCCTGACAGAATGATCTACATTTCTTCAGGTTTCGTCAAGCCACATAATGTCTTCAAATGGCACTTTAACAACAGTTCTTAAAAATCGACAATGCCATGCTACAATGCTGCCTCTCCTAATTACAATTTTCTGTCCATTACCAAAAACCAAGGGCTCTGACAACCATTAACAGAGACATTTTGCTGCCACTTAATAACTCTGCCTCACGATGAGTAACCCACAATTTTTTAATAGTTGATTGTTCTTTTCAATTGCAAGATCCATATATGTGGTGACAAACAGCATCTTGTTGAATTTTTACGCTTGGTTCTCTCCTGCTCTTCTTCCCAGGTGTCTGCTGTTTGGATGAATCAGGCTCTTTCCCTTCTGCACAGTATTTCTCCTTACAAATTCTGACGACAGTATTTGTGTGTATCTTCAAGGTGTCTGTAGCTCTTTCGACAACCTTCGTTAAGAGTCAACAGAGTTGCACCATTGTCTCTCTCTTTCTCGAAATATTCTCACATCGAGCACACAAAGTCACGTGCCTGGCACACAAAGTATGAGTAGATCACTGAACTTTCCGTTTAGCAGCCACACTTTTATGCACATTTCCGCTACTGGTTTAAGGCATTCTGCAGTGCAAAATAAACTCGCTGCACAGAGAAATAAACCACAAAACGAAACAGATTCCAACTGTTAATGTTAATGGCTGCAAGCATCATCTACAAATGGCTACAGTAGCCGCTACCTGCAGTAACAGAGAGATTCAACAATGGTGAACGTAACAGGAGGTGCAGTCAAGTGCATTCTCTGATTGGTTGTTGCTGCAGTAGCAGCCCTGTGAACAGCTAGACATAAATATCTTTGTTACTCTGATCCATGTATAGTGTTATTCAGGCGAAAGCGAGCAAAATTTTTGAAATATTTGAAAACTGTGTAACCGGTGAGGGGACATGCATACCAGCCTGGTATTCAGCTTGCGGAATGTGGAAAACTGCCTAAAAAACCACATACAGGCAGGCTGGCTGGCATGCCAGCCCTCATCATCCATCCACTGGACAGATTTGATTTGGGACCAGCACACATCCCTGTCGCGGAGGCTTGGCTATCCGCGTGGGTGTGACCAACACAATAATGTCTAATACATACACCGATATCACTACAGGGCAGTTTGAAGTGAAGTTTGTCTGAAAATACTAATTTCTCCTACACAGTAAACCAGTGACAGCATTCACATTCATAATGTTTTGTTCTGTAGTGTTTGTCGTTTTTGGACACTGTGTGCTGTTACAATGGCACATGTACCGCAAGTCTACAGCCTGAAGCAGATGATGTCAAACAGGAGAGACAGAGTTTCAAACATATTGAAGTATCCTGGCAAATAGCTAATATTGTAGATAAACTTGTATGATTTGTTAAGAGTCCTGTGTACAATGTACTGCTCATCATATAAGAAATTATTGTGCATCATGCAGTACATGTTTGATGCTATGTACAACCTCCTGCTATCTGCTGGTTCCACACCAGCACAGCAGCTGCAGTAGCATATACAAAGAGCAACAATATAGTAATATTTTGATAATCCAAAAATATTAATACTGTGTAGAAAAAATATTAATATTTGCACATCAATATTACACAGTTCGTATACAATGATAATTCATCTCTCTTCATGATTCTATTTTTTGTATACTTTTGCTGGGGAATTTAATGCATGTAAATGGCTGGGAAAGTCAGTTTAAAGGTCAGTAGAGCAATGGGGTATACCACCTATAATAGGGCCTTGCCTCATAAAGTATTGAGGTGTTTCAAATCAACCTACAAGTAGGGGACAACTTTACATTTTAAGTTTTGTACCTCCTATGAGAATGATCAGGTTTCACCAACCTGAGAAAAAGCTACACATTTTGATGAGTGGTAGATTTCCCCATTATAAGAACGAGCAGATGTAAGGGTTTCAGAACTTGAGGTTTACCAAGTCAGCAGAACGTAGATGACAACTAGCTAAGGTAATATCTACATCTACATCCATACTCCGCAAGCCACCTGACGGTGCATGGCGGAGGGTACTTTGAGTACCTCTATCGGTTCTCCCTTCTATTCCAGTCTTGTATTGTTCGTGCAAAGAAAGATTGTTGGTATGCCTCTGTGTGGGCTCTAATCTCTCTGATTTTATCCTCATGGTCTCTTCACGAGATATACGTAGGAGGGAGCAATATATTGCTCGACTACTCGGTGAAGGTATGTTCTCGAAACTTCAACAAAAGCCCGTACCAAGCTACTTAGCATCTCTCCTGCAAAGTCTTCCACTGGAGTTTATCTATCATCTCCGTAACGCTTTCATGATTACTAAATGATCCTGTAACAAAGCGCACTGCTCTCCGTTGGATCTTCTCTTTCTCTTCTATCAACCCTATCCCAAACTGGTGAGCAATAGTCAAGCAGTGGGCGAACAAGTGTACTGTAACCTACTTCCTTTGTTTTCGGATTGCATTTCCTTAGGATTCTTCCAATGAATCTCAGTCTGGCATCTGCTTTACCGATGAACAACTTTATATGATCATTCCATTTTAAATCACTCCTAATGCCTACTCCCACATAATTTATGGAATTAACTGCTTCCAGTTGCTGACCTGCTATATTGTAGCTAAATGATAAAGGATCTTTCTTTCTATGTCTTCGCAGCACATTACACTTGTCTACATTGAGATTCAATTGCTATTCCCTGCACCATGCATCAATTCATTGCAGATCCTCCTGCATTTCAGTACAATTTTCCATTGTTACAACCTCTCCTGTATACCACAGCATCATCTGCAAAAAGCCTCAGTGAACTTCCGATGTTATCCACAAGGTCATTTATGTATATTGTGAATAGCAACGGTCCTACGACACTCCCCTGTGGCACACCTGAAATCACTCTTACTTCGGAAGACTTCTCTCCATTGAGAATGACATGCTGCGTTATGTTATCTAGGAACTTTTCAATCCAATCACACAATTGGTCTGATAGTCCATATTCTCTTACTTTGTTCATTAAAGACTGTGGGGAACTGTATCGAACGCCTTGCGGAAGTCAAGAAACACAGCATCTACCTGGGAACCCGTGTCTATGGCCCTCAGAGTCTCGTGAGATAAAAAGATTTTACAACTCTGGAATAATATAGATTATATTTACTGAGATAACTTACAGAATCGATAGATGTGTCATTTTGTAGCAACAACCTCAAGTTTGATTCACGCAATGCATCAGAACCCCATTCCGCCATCAAAGTTAAAATGAAAACTTTAACTGGTGCTGGGCGTGCTGTCACTGGTATTGTGTATCTGGATATGCTTGAAATTTTTTAATTCCACAGATCAATGAAGATGACTGAGATGGGATGGTTTACTAGTAGCAAGAGGTGCACCACCTCATTTTTCAAGGAAGTTCGAGGTTTTTTTGGCAATTGCTCTGTAGGTTGGTGGATTACCCGTTGAGGGTCAAATGCGTAGCTACCTCGCTCCCCAGACTTGACACCACTGGATTTCTTTCTCTGGGGTTGCATTAAAGGCCGTGTGTATTTCCTCCCCTACCAAACAATTTAGCTGAGCTGAAAAATCGAATCTATGCTGCCATTGCACAAGTTACACCCAATTTGCTGCAATGAGTGTGGGAAGATATTGATTACCAGTGTGATGTTTGCCACATCAGAAATGACAGTCACACCAAACCAAAATGACATTTCATACTCTTATGTGAAACTTGAGATTATCTGCTAAAAATGACACATCTACTGATTCTGTAAGTTCTCTATATAAAATTTTATAGCATTCCAAAGCTGTAAAGTCCTTTTTGACTCACCCTGCATTCTCGATCTAGTGATCACTCATTAGTAGGTAATAAGCACCTCTGTCGCTCAGGACATACATTATGGTCCTGTGCTCTTTGTAATGTTATCTTCTTAGTACGCAATATGCTGATATCAGATTTGCACAATGCTGCACAATTACAAATGCAATCCAGAATATCTGTAAAAGAAATTGTGACTGGGAAAAAAAATGAATGTTGATGTTGCATCAAATGATATGAATTTTTACGCCACATTTGGGATTCAGGAGCTTGAACCAGTGACTTAGATGAGACTATTTCTACATATGATACACTGCTACTTACAATGGAATAATTAAATCTACAAACAGCTCAGTAATACACACTAAAAAAAAGATATGTTCTCAAAACAAACATGATGTTCACATTTTTCTGCATATGCAATGTTCAGTTTATATGATGGAAGATTTAAAAAGAGATTTTGTGCAATCCTTAAAAAGATCAAAACTATTCCATTTTTTGACTACAATTATTAACTAAAATAAAAATCATGAGAAATGCAGTTGAAATCGAAGCAAACGAGAATCACGGATTATCTTATCACACATCAAAATGTATTATTAGAATGTAAGTATACTTACATCTTTCACTTTTTCTATACTGGAAGCAAAGTCCATGCTCAACTCTTCTCCTGCAATTTCCACATCATCATCATCATCATTTATTAACTGTCCATCATCGGGAGAGGGCAATGGTGTTGCATCCATTGCGCCATTTGTTTCTGAAGGATCATTTGATGTTACAGCTGGAAGCGGTGGAAGAGCCCGTCTAAGGAACGGTGGTTTTCCTTCCAAATTAACCGTGCCATTAGATATCTTGCAAGGTTCAACTGAAGGCTTCGGTTGTTGTGCAACAGGTTCCCGCTTGATCACACTGCGGTCAGGCGAGGAAAATTTTCGAAATCTAAATATGTTGCAAAGTGTTTGCTTCAAGCTCATTGTAAAGCTATGTCTACCAGATGATTTCTTTTGTTTTTCCTTTTCACAAACAGAATTTTCATTTTTAATATTTCCCCTGTCCTGAACAATATCACATGATTCTTTGGCTTTCTTATTTTTAATATTTATTACAAAATTGTTCTTTTTATTTCTCCTAATATCAGCAGCATCTGTGGTACTCCCAGAAACAGTTCCTAATGTATTTGTAACTGAAGGAGCAGTGTTGCCAGTCTGACGGTGTTTTGCAATGGGCCTGTTTTCTGAAGAGTCACTAGAACTGGAATACAAATTCTGTAAGTACTGCCTCACTTCGTGGAGAGTCATGTGGACGGGCTCGGCAACTCGACGTTTTGATGTACCAGGAACACTGTGCCGTTTGCTGCCGCCTCCAGATCCCCCTCCTGAGCACACACTCACAGGGGGTGTGGGCTTTCCACTTCTACAGCCAGTGTTGCCAGGTGCACACTTTGCACTACCTACTCCAGATGATGAGGTGTGTCTTCTTCGCGGTTTCCGATGGTGTCGCTTGGGCCTACTGGGTGGTACTCTCACTTCGGGGCGCACCACGTCTACAGGTACCGCGTATATGTCACTATCAAACGGCACATTATACACATCACTGATGTCACCAGCAGTGAGAACATCATGTGACATAGCAGAAGTGATGAAGCTCGAATCGTCGGCACGATTTGCTGCGGGAACCGATAATGAATTGTGTGAGCTGGATAGCCGCGAAGATGAAAGTGAACTTCGAGAACTGGGCCGGTGACAGGGGCTGAATGCAAGCAGTTCAGGGGTCCAACACAGCCGCGCTCGACTGCGGAACTGCTGCTGGACATTCGTCACTTGCACCTTCTTTGGACTGTTGTCATGTTTCACACTTTCCGGATGCACCACAGATTTGGAAGACACACGAAGTGCTTCTTCTAAAACGGCAGCCACAAGGCGCAATGCAAACCTTTCCAGACATCGCTCAAACTTCAGTAGTGATTCTGGAGGGCTGTCCTGAAATTCTGGTGGGGGATCGATAGGTATCACATGTTTGCAGCCATCCCCCGGAAGGTCAGGCCAGCCAGGACCTTTCTTCAGTGTATTGAAATTCTCTCCACACATGCCGTCCGAGTAGTCCAGGGAGTCATCTTGCGAAAGAGACTTTTCTTCTCCGTCGCTCTCGAGGAGCTGAAAGACATCAAGTTTTGAAAACTGATTAACACGGTAATAGTCTTCTGATTTGCGGATCTCAAGTTTTGTCGCTTACCTCGAGTGGCAACTGGCCACCACCACTGCCACTGGAGATGGAGCCACTGTGCCCACTGGTCAGCAGCAGTCCACTGTCGTCGCTTGTTGGAAATACTTCTGACCACGTAGAGCAGGTAGGCGGTGACTCCATCGTTCCCCCTCAAGTCATCTGTGAAAAATACTTGTATATAATATAACTGCAGGGGCAATGATACAGCATTTAATCAGGTGGAACGTGCCAAGTAGTTAAACCAAAGTGTCACTGTAAGTGTTTAGCACCATGAATCAAAAGGTTCTGAAGGTGTATATTAAAAGAAAGACACATATTTATTAAGATTTTTAGGTAAAAAAGAAAAAAACTAATACATATTTACTAGGTTACAATTATCACAGTAGTAAGAGAAAGCAGAAATAACTAAACAGAGCTCCACACTGACTTCTTATAAGGAAGTAAATGGACAACATTAGCCTTTAAAATTTTGCAGTAACTTACATTAAAAGAATTCTTCAAAGATATTCTCTATTAGTAAAAAGAGAATGGTACTGTCACTTAGGCACAAAAAATAAAAGTTTCAAGATTTTTAATATTTCTTTCTATTTAGTCTGCCACAAGTATTAAATACATTTTGATGCAGTTATTGTAATAACAAATGTATGACAGGACACTCAACATATGCTTCACTAATTGCTGTACTTCATTAATTGCTATAAATCACACAAATATTTCACAATCATATATTGTCAGCTTACATCGAAACCTCACAGCAGACAGGATTTCCCAATGTAGCCGAGAAACCAAGCGGAAATCAATATAAGTAAAAAGCAACATATTATTAACAAACTGTTTTTTGATCTTAATTAAATTGTAAATATCTTTAATTACAGACCACGGATGATGCTTTACCTCAAAAAAGCGAACTGCATCAGGTGAAAAAAAAACTCATTTTCTTGTCACTGCAATGACAGAACAAAAATACCCTCAGGGCATGCTGTTATCTCTCAACTGAAGAAACACTGAGAGGCAATGGAAGAAGAATATTTTCCAAATTTCAAATTACTGACATGGAATCCAAACTACCTTGTAAAAAGAAATTATTGCACAAAAATGCTGCTATTCCAACTTCATGGATGACATCACCAGAATATCCTGTCAAAGCATTATAATGAATGTTATGTAAACATATCACAATGGATTAAATTGGATATTTGTAAATATAACAATCAACGACAACCCAGACCAATAAGTTTAATAGTGACCTCCTAAATTCAGAAGCACATAGCACATACCTGCAAGATAAGCCAATGTGAGAAAAAAGAATTGCATTAAAGCTACTATTACTCCAAAGATGACTGAAAAACTTAGTACTTCTTCTAAAAACAAGCTTCATATTCTCTTAAGATAACTACAACTGCCACACTAGATTACATTTCTTTCAGAATTCAGTGACAACCTGTGTGCAAACTGAAGCTGTGACTTTAACAAGTTCACAATAAAAGACAGACTGAATCACTCACTGGGTCCAATGTGAAACCTAAATAAGTCTGTATAGAATGATCAGTTTAATCTACATCATGTAGCCCGGAAGAAGAGTGGCAAATCACTTATATATGCCTTCAAGGACACTGCAAAGTAGCTACAGTTAACATTCTCTTGCAGGTAACACTGCCTAGCAAGATAAATAGCTGTCTGAATATTTTTGCAAAGAGCCACACAGGACTCAAAGAAACTGCTGAAAAATGACACACTCTTAGGACAGTGACATGTTTGTGAGGATCCAAAGAAAACAATGAAATGATTCATGACTGTTCATTCAAAATGTTCATGGTGAGATATAGTAATTTCATGGCGGTTATTTCTAGAGCAATCTAGACGTCCAAAACATCATCAATGAAGTATAATATTCACAAGCAGAAATTCATATTTTACTGTAATTTTACACTGTTATTGTATTGGTTTGATAGTATATTAGCTTTCTTCAGTGATGTCATCATTTGCTTTTGGCCATGACTGTGCACTGCATTTTTGGTCCTTGTGCCACTGTCATGCATAAGGTTCTATGTCATATTATGGCATAAAAATAGGTTAAAAATAACCATGTCCTTGAGAATAGTCCATGGGACAAAATAACAACAGCATAATAAAAACTGTTACAGCTAGAAATTGTAAATGACATAGGTAAAAGACTTTATAGAGACTGTGGACCAGCATTACAAGGAGTTATTGATTCCCTTATTTGCTGGATATTTCCTAACCCTTCCTCTAAATCATTGGTTCCCAAACTTTCTTAGACCCTTACCCACGAGTGCAATTAGACATTAGCTAGTAAACCCCCCCCCCCCCCCCCAAACACACACACAAACACCATCTATAAACTCTAGCACCTAACTGCAGAATGACAGACTTGTCTTGGATACTTTTATTTTCAAAATGATGAAATATGAATGTTATTTTGTTTGTTTGTGTGTGTGTGTGTGTGTGTGTGTGTGTGTGTGTGTGTGTGTGTGTGTGTGTGTGTGTTTAAAAAAAAAAAAAGAATGAATGATGAAGAAATTCGTGGTGCACTGCTAGTGCTACCCACAACTCCTCAGATAAGAAAGCTAACTATCCATCTTGATAATAGCCACTTGTTACAAAATACAATTCCCCTGCATTACTCCTCTCCATTGTGGCACTAGCTCGACCTGCACACTGCAACCCTATTTAAAATGCTTGCACTATACTTACTGTTTGTAAATCAGCTGATTGCTGCACCCCCTTACTTTTGAACTGGCAGAAATTGGAAGACTTCAGCCTGCTAATGCTTTGTGCCTTTACATAGTTACTGCTGTGTCGTGCTGTTAATTAATTCATATATCTGTTTCGAAGCAAGTGATGAAGCAATTTCTGTACTGCTGCAGTTACTATCTACAACTTGGAGAAGATATTTTCTTGAGATATTTAGCATTTGTTACGCATACGTCTCACTTTTATCATCAGTGATGTACACAACAAAGCACACCTTGTGCAGTGGGTTGACTACATGAGGAACTTATAACCTCCACTGCATTAATGCTACTAATTGAAAAAAGGAATTATTGATAACTTATATAATCAATATATGAGTCTTACACAATTGTGATAATGGCAATGATCGACTGAAAATAATTTAGTTTCATAACTGAAACAGAATCGAGTTGTTTAGTTTTTGCGCCTTGGGGTAATTATCCACAGGTTGAGAACCACTGCTCTAAATAATCTCATAGTCACTGCACTTAGAATTTATAGTCATCTATAGCCCATAAACTGTGCCAAAATTCATACAAGCAGCTTCAGAAAGTAGCAACTGCTTCGCATTTCACTCTTCAAAATTGGAAATATATCTGCCAAAAAAAAGTTTTCTCTGTCTGCACTATTTTCCTCTTTAATGACTGGCAAGCAGCTCCTCTTTCATAGTTGAAATCACTTCCTAGCTCATAGAATTTATTACAATTTTTCAGTGAATCTTCCTTGCCTCAACTGTGTTGTTCTGACAGTAGTTCCAACTCATATATCTCCCCAGAATGACACTCAGTCCTTAATTTACCATCAACACTAATTCTTCACAATCTTGACTATATATTCCATTCAATATTTCTTCTGGTGATTCTTACTCTCAACAAGAAATGTGATGTAGTCATCAAACAAACAACTCTGCTCTCCCTTCTTCCAATTTTACTTCACTCATTGTCTTTTACAAATTACTGTTGAACACTAGGTAGTGATAAGTGGATTTCTTATCTTGCTTTGTACTCAGTAAATGCACCTCGGCCATGACCAAACTTTTCTAACAGATTAAAACTATATACCAAACTGGTACCTGAATATATATTTTTGTTCCTCGTAGACAACAATCAACCAAATCAACTATTTGATCACAATTCATAATTTCACCAACTGCCATTTAAGGGTACCGGTCTCATACTATTTCGGGGGGGGGGGGGGGGGGGGGGGGGGCGAGTCCCTGTATCAGGAAACATTTTTAATCTGCCAAGGAAGCTCATTTCAATGTCCTCTCTACTATAAACAGAAATTTTTAATAAATATATATTGTTCAATTTATGGATAACACAATTTTGGTATTTGTTTATATTGCATTTTTATCTGTTACTGAGCTTTCTACATCTACATACAAATTCTGCAAACTTCTGTGTGAAGGGCATGACAGAAGACACTTAGCATTGTACAACAAACAGAACTGCTTCTCATTCCAATTGCATATGAAGTGCAGGAAAAATGACTGCTTAAATGCCTCTGTGTGTGCTATAATTAGTGTAATCATATCTTTACAATTCCTTCAAGAGTGGTGCATAAGGGGCTGAAGTATATCTCTAGATTCTTCACTTAAAACTGGTTCTTGAAAGTTTGTAAGGCTTTTGCGGGATAGTCAGAATCTATCTTAAAGCGTCTTTCAAATCAGATTTTTCAGCACTTTCATAAAGCTCTCCTGTGTGTCAAGCAAATCTGTGACCACTCATACTGTCCTTTGTATGCATTCAATATCCCCTATTAGTCCTGGTATGGGTCCCACATGTATGAGCAATACTCTAAGATGGGATGCACAAGCTTTTGTAAACACTCTCTCTTTTCTCGGTATGCTGCCAATAAACCATAATCTGCTGTCAGCTTTACCTAGTTCTCAGCTAATGTAATCATCCAGTTTCATATCCCCACAAAAATTACACCCGGGTATTTGTATAAATTGGCTGATTCCAACTGGGAGTCATTGATATTGTCGTCATAGGATACTACTTTTCTGTATTTTCTGATGTAAACAATTTGATATTTCTACATATTTGCACCACTACGAAATCTTATCAACGTCTGATTGGATGTATGTGGACCATTTACAGATAGAATGTCATTAATCTGTTTCCTCCATTATTTCTAACTTTCTTCAATTAACACAATAAAACTCTCTCACTGACCTACAGGCATAAGATCAAATTGTTTCCTCCAACAATGTTACTTACTCAAGGCTGAACTGTTCATTATGCAAACTGTCTTTGGTGACAGTTTCTAGTCACCCATGTCTTACAGTAAACAACTTGAGAATGTGAGCATGGATTTCTGTGCCCACCATCTCCTTCATCAAATCTTTTCTAGGTATGTGACTGCTTCACCATGTTTTGCAGACCAGTGTTTCAGCCATTGTTGCAAGTTGTTAATACCATCAATAGAACCTAGATTTTTATATTACATATTTGGTTCCTTCCCTCCTATGCATGTAAAAATGGTAAATGTTCATGAATTATTTGCCAGCTTGGATATATTTCATCGTATCATCATGTATTTTTACGTATTTCACTATGATTACATCTATTTACATATTTTAACTTTACATTATGTAAAATTACATATTATCACTTTTTTACCCTTCTGACCATCTCTGCTCCCTAAAAAAACATCCAAATCAAACATACCATAAAAGTTAATGACAGGAAGTAAATTATCTTCAAAATCGCATTATAATGCAATACAACAGAGTTAACTGCACTTTGAATTGAATTATGAAGGGCATGTTTCTGCTAAATTTTCCACAATTTGGAATTTCAGTTCTAAAAAAGCAAAGCAGATACAATAATAATACTACGTGTAACACTGCCGTAGCCATTATTGTGTGTAGTGAAGGGCTTCATGTACTGTCGAGATTGGTAATGGGGCAAACAAAAGACTAGCAGTCGAAAGTTTTCCATCTGCTAGCAACTTCTACAGATTCAGCAGAACTAAGGAGTGTGGGTGCCAAGAAAATTTTGCTAAATAGTGCTTCTTAAGAGTTCATGACTATGTTCATGCCGCCTCCTGTCGTATCAAAATTATCATCTAAATTAAGATCTTTAGTCTCGAAGGATGATCTTTCAGTACTGATGGAGAGACTGTTTTATGCCAAGCGGAGAGACTGTTTTATGCCAAGCATGCAATAAGCAGATCGGATGTATTATGAAGGCCCAACTTCAGCAACATGTACACAAACAGCACATAAAGAACAAAGCGATTCAATCTTCTAAAAAATGAATTTTAGTGATGCAGGCGCAAAAGGCTTTAAACTCCTCAAATAATTTTTTCCATGGTGTGCGCTCCACTACTGTTGCTGCAATCATGTCATGGTACGAGTTTCAAGTGTCTGAATACTGTGCATTTCTATGAAAGTGCTGTGGGTAACAGGTTCCTGGTGAACTGACAATAAGGAAAAACTGCTGGATAGTTTTCAACGATGCAGAAGATATATTTAGATGTTTCAACAGCAACCTCATCTGAGAAGAATTGTCAAAGCCAGTGCCGATATCCTGTGAAGTGTTGTAACGCACAAATCCTTCAACAGTAGCTCATTTTGTGAATGACAGTCTTAAATTGCTAGGGCTTGGGCGAGTCCGAGTATAAAAAGTTCTTGTCATGTATTTAGATGCTGTGACCTTCATACTGAAAGTGGCAACTGCACTTCACATATTCTATCTGCATTTAATCCACTTCACCAGTCTGGTCCATGCACTGCAGTGTATCACCGAAGAAGTGTTGGCAGCTGTCCACAAGTACATAAAATAATTTCATACACTAAGATAGTGTTTATCAAATCTCTGCAGTGTGTGTTGCCATATAGAGAACTGCTGCTGAACCAAGCATTGCTGCCCGAGCTTATCCTAACGTGGTGTGGTGTGCATGGACCGAAGCTGTCAATTTTTATAATGAACATTTTCATGCCATGGAATCGGTGTTTATTTAATTTCCAACAGAATCTTAAGCTTCAGTATGATAGGCACAAAATGATTTCACCAAACCTATAATCTGGTTGCTTTTGCAAAAACTGTCAGAAATTGTTGAATGCCAATTGCAGGATGATTGACCTCAGTAATATTGGGCAAATGGTAGTGAAAAAGTATGACACTGTTTTGACCAAAAATACAGGCTACTCCACTTTTTCTATGATCAGCAATATCCAGCCAACATCTCTCCAAGGATATTCTCGATACACATGACAACATGGAACGTGCCATTTGTGCAACAGTTGTATACATATAGAAAACTATATGCTACTAAATATGTGGCATACTGATAGGTAGCTGATTGTTTCTATCAAATTAGAAGTTTAACAAAATATTATTAAAAAATCCTAAAGCTAATGACCTATAAACAGCAGCCATGCACACATACAAAAAAGTTACACAAAACAATTTTGGCAAGGACTAGAGGAAGCAAAATTAGCAAGTGTTGACTCCCTATCAACTTGCCCCTATTGTATTACCCTTGAACCAGAATGACTGTTGATGCTCAATTTAATGCTATTTTAGCCCTCCATAATGAATCTTTCACTTGCAGTGGAGTATGAACTGTTTTCAAACTTCCTGAGAAATTGCAAACTGTATGTCAGAGTGGGACCTTAACTGGAAACCTTGCTTTTCACATGCAATACTCTCTCTGACTGTCCGACCCAAGCACAACTCAAGGCCCGCCCAAACAGCTCCAATTGTCAGCACCTCCTTTCTAGCTCCCAGAAAACACGAGCTCCCCCACATACCAGCAGGATCAGCATTCTTTTAAAAAAGGTTTCCTTGAACAAATGGCTTAGGCACAGCCTTGTGGTTGTTTACACCACGAATTCTTCACTCTGCAGCACAATGCACCTTGTGTTGTAACTTTGGAACATATTAAAAGTGTTTGCCAGGCGGAGGACACAAATGTTGACCACTAACAGCAGAATGTGCGGTTCCAGGTTTGAGTCTGAGTCCAGCATATAGTTTGAAATTCGCTTCATTTCCTCCTATTCTCCCCTCTTGTTGGACTAAGTAATCCCTGTCTTATAAAACAAATGTTTGGTCAATACCTGTGGGTCGTCACACTGCTGCCACTGAATTACTCAGATTTTTTCCTTGATTGAGGGAAAACTTATTTTAATTCAGTGCAGTTTTAATATACTGGACTCCCTTTCAGGAGGACCACTGTTTCTACCCCATACAGTCATCCTGACTTGGGTTTTCCAAGATTTCCCCTTGTCATTAAGGTGAATGCTGAAGTGGTTCCTTTGATTAGGCCACAGCCGATTTTGTGCCCTATACTCAACTATCCTATCGTATTTTGTTAATATTTTATATGTATGTATATTTCTGTAATGTTTCTGACATGTCCAATACCATGGTTGTAAATAGTCTATTGACGAGTAAATCTATATAAATAAAAAATCCATTGCCACATATATGAAAAGTCATCACCTGAGAATGGCTTGACCAATTTGGTCGATGTTGTTGTTGTTGTTGTTGTTTTAGGTATTGTCAGGACAAGGTTTGTATGACAGAATTTTTTTGGAAAATTCAATGGAAAGGTCAGAAATTACAATCAATTACAGCTTGTACAAAATATAGTTGATTAAGAATGGCTCGACAGATTCTGTTAATTTTTGTCATTGCTGTGTTCATAATTTTCAAGACAAGGTTGTATGAAAGAAAAGTTTTGGAAAATCCACCAGACGAGGCTGAAATTAAAATCAATTGTGAAAGATCACCACTTCAGAACGGCCTGAAATCCCCCCCCTGTTGTGTTCGTAATTGTGGCTGGTAATGGTATTTTTGGTATGAAAAAGAAAATAATAAAATATTTTATGTTGAGTTTGACAGCTGTATATATAATACATATGTAATAATAGAGGGAAACATTCCACGTAGGAAATATATATCTAAAAACAAAGATGATTTGACTTACCAAATGAAAGTGCTGGCAGGTCGACAGACACACAAACAACCACAAACATACACACAAAATTCAAGCTTTCGCAACAAACTGTTGCCTCATCAGGAAAGAGGGAGGAGAGGGAAAGACGAAAGGAAGTGGGTTTTAAGGGAGAGGGTAAGGAGTCATTCCAATCCCGGGAGCGGAAAGACTTACCTTAGGGGGGAAAAAGGATGGGTATACACTCGCACACACACACATATCCGTACATGGATATGTGTGTGTGTGCGAGTGTATACCCGTCCTTTTTCCCCCCTAAGGTAAGTCTTTCCGCTCCCGGGATTGGAATGACTCCTTACCCTCTCCCTTAAAACCCATTTCCTTTCGTCTTTCCCTCTCCTTCCCTCTTTCCTGATGAGGCAACAGTTTGTTGCGAAAGCTTGAATTTTGTGTGTATGTTTGTGGTTGTTTGTGTGTCTGTCGACCTGCCAGCACTTTCATTTGGTAAGTCAAATCATCTTTGTTTTTAGATAATACATATGTAATATATAAAGGGGAAATACTGTTACTATAAATCTCGAAAAGTTCTTGACCAATTTACTACAGTTTTTACAGAATACTCTAATGAACTTTTGTACAGACATAGGCTATATATCTTTGTAATTTACAATATATCTAAAAAGAAAGATGATGAAACTTACCAAACAAAAGCGCTGGCAGGTCGATAGACACACAAACAAACACAAACATAGACACAAAATTCTAGCTTTCGCAACCTATGGTTGCCTCGTCAGGAAAGAGGGAAGGAGAAGGAAAGACAAAAGGATATGGGTTTTAAGGGAGAGGGTAAGGAGTCATTCCAAACCCGGGAGCGGAAAGACTTACCTTAGGGGGAAAAAAGGACAGGTATACACTCGCACACACACACATATCCATCCACACATACACAGACACAAGCAGACATTTGTAAAGGCAACTTTGCCTTTACAAATGTCTGCTTGAGTCTGTGTATGTGTGGATGGATATGTGTGTGTGTGTGCGAGTGTATACCTGTCCTTTTTTCCCCCTAAGGTAAGTCTTTCCGCTCCCGGGTTTGGAATGACTCCTTACCCTCTCCCTTAAAACCCATATCCTTTTGTCTTTCCTTCTCCTTCCCTCTTTCCTGACGAGGCAACCATAGGTTGCGAAAGCTAGAATTTTGTGTCTATGTTTGTGTTTGTTTGTGTGTCTATCGACCTGCCAGCGCTTTTGTTTGGTAAGTTTCATCATCTTTCTTTTTAGATATATTTTTCCCACGTGGAATGTTTCCCTCTATTATATTCATATCATTAATTTGTAATTTACAACATACATATGTAATATATAAAGGGGAAATGTTGTTACCATAAATCTCAAAAAGATCTTGACAAATTTACTTCAAATTTTTACACAATATTCTACTGAACATTCAGACAGAAGTGAGAGAGGTGAGGAGGAGATGGACAGAGAGAGAGAGAAAGAGAGGTTACGCGCTGAGAAATGGGGGACGGAGGACATGTACAGAGCTACTGAACATCAAGACAGAAAGAAAGAGGGGAGGGACAAGGAATATAGGTTGTATATGCAATTTCCATACATATTTAACAATTATGAAGCATTGCCAGGTTTGCTAGCAAATGAATAAATTCATACATGGTACACATATCATCACTGATCTGTCACACACACACACACACACACACACACACACACACACACACACACACAATTTCCTTCAGTGGGTTATTAAACAGTTTTTAATTTTGTACTGCACTTGTACCTTGGGCATAAATTGAGTCAGTGGACGATAGGGCACATCATTTTTTTTCTTCTGGTATTAAATCTGTAAATGGCATGAAATTCTACAGACAATGCTCATAATTGAAATTTCTGTCTAGTTCCTGTCTAAAGACCTTTAAGGCTATTGTCCGTATTCTTTTAAATAGATGTTTACAAAATGTTCATATTGGAGCCTGCTTAATAATCTTAATACATTTTGTATAGTGATTTTTTTTTCTCCACAAAGATTTATCAAAACATTACTGTGCAATATTTGTGTAAGAAATTATGCTCAAAATGTTGTTATTAAAACACACTTATTATTGTTCTTAATGCAAAAATTTCTGAATACTGATACATCTGTTCAA
Source organism: Schistocerca piceifrons (assembly GCF_021461385.2). NCBI lineage: Eukaryota > Metazoa > Arthropoda > Insecta > Orthoptera > Acrididae > Schistocerca > Schistocerca piceifrons. Next base: position 115,188,925 of record NC_060141.1, on the reverse strand, counting down.
GTAAAATGGGGGGATATTGCAACAAGAAACTCCTAACAAAATAAATATTTTTCTTGTTTGCACAAAATTATTGCAAATTTCTGAAAGACAAGATTTTTGTGTCTGCATGATAACTGTGTGGTGAGTACACAGGAGTAGTGCGGTGAGTACATACGAGTATAAGCTTTGGAAATTAATAACTGGTACATTAATGATAAAAGCAGATGTACAACACACACGAGTACACACAGAATTTAAATTCATCTGTCTTTAGACAGGAACTAGTCAGAAATTTCAATTATGAGCATCGTTTTGTAGATGCCAGATTCAGATTTATTGGAAGAATCCCAAAGAAGTATAGTTCAGTACAAAAGAGGTCACCTGTGGAAACTCTTTATTCAACAAATTATTGAGTATTGTTCAATGGCCTCTACAGAACCCCAATTCAGATTACAGGTGTCCAGACTGACATTGTGCTAGGTTCAGTTCTTAACCCTTTGAGTGACACTGGTAAATACAATGATGTACAAAACTTAGCAAAGAAAGCAAATTCCACGTGATGTGTCATTGCCCAGAAACATATCTTGAAGATTCTTGGAACACAGATAAAAAGAACTGCTACAGTATAGTACAGAAGGTAACTAAAAGAAATACACAGTGAGACAATCAGAAATGACACTTTTATTCAAAAACAATAATGAGACTGAAGTAACTGTGATTCATGATGGTTCCCTGAACAGTACACAAGGTGGGACAAGGTTCTTAATAGGGTGTGTGATGAACACAGACAACAGTGGATACTCTGCAAGGTGATACCATTCTGACCATAAGGTTGGTAGGGTGTTCCATTCGTCCATCAGTGGAGCTGACGGTTTAAAGCTGGATGCTCGATGGTGCATGTGGACATGGTGCAATACATATCCCCAATGCATCCCACATGTGCTCAATGGGATTCAAGTCGGGGAATGGGCAGGCCACTCCATTCAGTGAATATCCTCTTGTTGTCATCCATAAAAATGTTTGACAATGTTGCTGGGTGTATTATGTGTACCCACCCCTCGCCAGAAGAGGGTAGTCCATAATGATTGTTTTAGTGGTCCATTAGTTATGGTGTGGGGAGGATATTTATTTTTATGGATTACAATGTGCGACCACATCAACAGTGCAGGTGGAGAAGCTCTTGGAATACAAGGATATTTGGCAAATGGATTGACCTTACTGTTGCCCCAACTTAAGTCCCATTGAGCATATGTGGGAGACGTGTTGCAGCACATCCATAGGCACCAATGACCATCCAGTAGTTGTCTACGGTGCTGGTGGAAGAATGGAATGCCCTAGCACAAGAATTCCTTCCCAACCTTGGGGCCAGATTCAGAGCACACAACAGATCATGCTCATCATGCAACCAATTAAGAATCATGACCCACCATTTGTAATGTACAGGGGACCACACAAATTCTAGTGGTTTCAGTGCAATTATTGTATTTGAATAGAAGCATCATTTCTCTAAATCTCATTGATATTTCTGTTACCTTCTGCACTACACTGCAGCAATCCTTTCTGTGTATGGTCCAAGTTTTATTGAGCCACGTTACTTGGCAGTAGCACATCACGCTACAATTACTTTAGTCCAATTTTGCAGATATATGTATAAACAACGTAATTACCACATAATTGTTTTTCTCCTAATTCATTAGAATCAATATTTATCAGCCCATACCCCATCCTAGACTTGAAGCCTCCTTTAGGTATATCTCATACATGATTGGTCACCAATGACATAATGCTGTAGGTGGAGATGGGTGGAGCTTACAGTATATAATGTCATTCAAAGCTGCCTTATTCAGCAGTGAAAACTGTACCCTATGGTTCACGCTTATCTGCCGCCACCAACAGCCATAGTGGGTATAACCTCATACTTCGTAGCTTATATTTTAGATGTTGTTTGCTATATTTTCATCCCCCCACATTGAATCTGTATTATTACTGTATTACAGCAGTGTAAGCTAGAAAATAGTCCAAGGAAAGAGCCAAAACTCACTGTCAAAAATAAAAAATCTGAAAACACAATGGGGACAGTTCTTATCAACTTTTAAAATTTTATACTGGTCACTGTCCTCCAGGCAAGAATGTTTTCTAAAATTTTGGATAATGATCCAATGAAAAAGCAAATATCTAACAAAATATATAGAGGTACAGAGATGCAGACACTTACAGCCATTAACAAAGCACATATTTAGCAAGAATTCTACAAAGTAACCAATCTGAATAACTAATGGAATTAGAATATCATGAATGAGGAAACAGAAGCTTTATCATACTATGAAAGAGGGCCAGAGCCCAGTGAAAAACTTTCTCTAAAGATAATACTGCAATGTGGTGAAGAATGTCACTTCGGACAAAGTCCATTTCATGTACAACTGATCAAGTGCTAACTTAAGGCTCTTCATCCATGCTGGTTAACACAGGGTCTCCCAGTTGAGAGGTAGTGCAATTTCGTGTCTGACTCATTGTACTGTGGCACCACTGGCCCCATTTCTCTCATCCACTGGACCATTCTTACAAGGGAACCTCCCCATCGCACCCCCCTCAGATTTAGTTATAAGTTGGCACAGTGGATAGGCCTTGAAAAACTGAACACAGATCAATCGAGAAAACAGGAAGAAGTTGTGTGGAACTATGAAAAAACTAAGCAAAATATACAAACTGAGTAGTCCATGTGCAAGATAGGCAACATCTAGGAGCGACTGAGTTCAGGGGCGCCATGGTCCCGTGGTTAGCGTGAACAACTGCGGAACAAGATGTCCTTGGTTCAAATCTTCCCTAGAATGAAAAGTTTACTTTTCTTATTTTTGCAAAGTTATGATCTGTCCGTTCGTTCATTGACGTCTCTGTTCAGTGTAATAAGTTTAGTGTCTGTGTTTTGCGAGCGCACCGCAAAACCGTGCGATTAGTAGCCAAAAGGACGTGCCTGTCCAATGGAAACCGAAAACATTTGATTGCAAGGTCATAGGTCAACCGATTCTTCCACAGGAAAACACGTCTGATATATTCTATACGACACTGGTGACGGCATGTGCGTCACATGAAAGGAATATGTTGTCGACCCACCTAACTTGTACACTTGGTGAATGGGTAAAAAGATTCTTCTACCTTGACCAATTTAGGTTTTCTTGTGGATGTGATAATCACTCCCAAAAAAGTGTGAAAACATAAGAGTTTGTCACATAAACTGCAACAAATGAATGCAACAGTTTCACAGTCGCACAGTTTTGCCTGTGCTCTGTCAAAACATATGTTTTTAACGTTTTCAAATTTTTCCGTGTGTAGACTGTCAAATCCAGCATATGTCCAAGCAAATCTGAACATGTCCTGGAATTTTGGAGAGCGAAGTTGATTATATGTGAGTGCCTGAACTTTGATAATTGTCTGAAAATAAAAAATTAAAATTTTCTCCCGAGGGAAGACTTGAACCAAAGACCCATCGTTCCGCAGCTGCACACGCTAACCACGGGACCACGGCGCTCATGTGTTTACAGCAACCTGATGGTACCTATCTTACACATGGACTACTCAGTTTGTATATTTTGTTTATTTTTTCATAGTCCACACAACTTCTTCCTGTTTTCTCGATTGATCTGTGTTCAGTTTTTCAAGGCCTATACACTGTACCAACTTACAACTAATTCTGAGGGGGGTTCGATGGGGAGGTTCCCTTGTTAGAAATATGGTATGTGTTGAATGTCTCCTTTGTGCGTACTTGGCCCAAACCAGTTTCCAACAGCTTGTTTGTATATGATGTCTCTTCTAATTCTTTAGTTGATAAACTGGTGTTTCACTAGGACTTAAATGTCTGCCTGCCTTCTAGAGTCATATAACAGCATGGAGTTGAATTCATGTACCGGCATCCTGTTGAGACAGCTGTGTACCTCAGCTGTAGTACAGGAAACTCTTTAGCTGTGATAATTCAATATCTCTGGCCACAGATGACAGAAAAAAAGACATACTGTTGCAGAGCTGTGGTGTTCATTTTGTAAGAAGACTGTGAGCCCTTCTGACATCAAAGGACATTATTGTAAGGGTTTTGATGTTTATAACTGGTTTTGAATTGTTATGGTTAATGTAAACTAGTATCAGGTAGGATGGATACATCCTGATGAAAATCAGAAGTCCCACTTGCATTTTAAAGGCCTACATAAACTTAAAAAGATACATCTGCATTACAAGGCACTACGCTATTTTTAGTTGATTTGGTGATATTCCCCTCGAATATTACATCCTTTTGTACAGTTTTTGATTGTTTCAGCAGCAAAGTGTCAAATGACAAAATATCACCAGTGGGTAGTTTTTGTGATCTATCTAAGGAATTTTTGTAGATCTTGGCATTCCTTAAAACAAAGTTTAAAGTTTTGTGGAATTGATACTTTTAAAAACAACTGCTTTAAATCACATTTTACAAAAAATGGTGCCGTATAAATTCTGGAAAGGGAGAAAATTTCAGTTATTGGGGAAACTACTGAAAAGTGTAACTAAGAGTTCAGTTTTTGTCACACGCCTTCTGTTTATGTATGTGAACAACTTTTCACTTAATACACATCAAACAGAGTTGGTACTTTTCACAGAAGACACAAATGCTATAATTAATCTTGTCAGACAGTAACAGAAGAGATTGTTAGTAAAGTTTTTCAAAGAAATAATAAGTGGTTGTCTGTAAATGTGCTCATCTCTTCTTCTTTTTAAATTCATTTCTATATAACAAAAAAAGTAACAATCAATGTAGTATATGAACCATGTGAATAGGATACAAAGCTTCAAATTTTATCCATTCATTAATGTCTTACACCACGATTTCCTGGTAACTCACTGCTTAGGAAGACAGTACTCATTGCACAAAAATGATGTGAGAATAATTTGTGGAATTCTCCCATAGTAATCCCATTGGCGTCTCCCAAGAAGTTAGGCATTCTAACTATATCTCTACATTATATATGTATCTGCTAACAATATGTCATAAATAACCCACTGGAATTTGAAGTAAACGGTAACATTCACAGTTACAACACTAAGGGGAAAAAAACCCTTAGCTACTCATCACTTAAGCTACCAGCAACACAGAAAGGAATTCAATATGAAACCACAAAAAGTCTACATCTATATACACACACTCTGAAAGTGCATGGCAGAGGGTACTTAACTGTATTACATTAGTGTTTCTTCTCGTTCCAACTGACTATAGAGTGTGGGAAAAGTGAATGCTTAAATGCCCCCAAGTGCAACTTTAATACTGACTGTCTTTTTAATTTCTAACAAAGTGAGTGATACATCACGAATGAAGAACATTTCTAGATTCTTCATTAAATATTTGTTTTTGAAACTTTGTAAGTCAGCATCCACAGGATAACTGGTGTTTTAGGTTCAAATGTCCGCCTACTCAGGTTTTCAGCAATTCCATGACACTGTCCTGTGATTCAAAGAAACCTATGACCATTTGTGCTGCCCTTCTTTGGATATGTCTCGTAGTTTCTGTCTGTCCTGTTGGTATGGGTCACACACACTTGAGCAGTACTCAAAGATGGACCATACAAGAGTTTTACAAGCACTTTATATACTGGCTACATTTTCCCAGAGTCCTGCCAATGAAACGTGGTCTGCTGCCAGCTTTACCCACAAGTGAGCCTATGTGACGATTCCATTTCATATCCGTTACAAGATGTTGCATTCAAATAAAATTTGATCAAGATTTGACTTGATATTTTTGCAGCTTATCTCAAATAGAATTTCATTGTAAATAACTGAATCATCTGCGAAAAGTCTAAGTTACTATAAATACAGACTGCCAGATCATAAACACAAAAAATGAAAAGCTACTGCTACTCATCTATGACCCTCCATCCCAGATAACGTTCTGCATCCTTCCTACCAAGAAATCCTCAATCCGATCATAAATATTGTTTGATACTTTAAATCGCCATACTTTTGTCAATAAACGTTGGTTTGGTACTGAGTCACATAGTTTTTGGAGTCTGAAATACCAGATCCTCCCTATTGTCTTGATCCACGGCTTACAGAATGTAACATAAGAAAAGCGCGAGCCACGTTTCACATGATGCTGGTTAACATGGAAGAAATCTGATGAGTTACACAATAAATTTTAAATTTTAGCTAAAATGATTTCTTCTATACTATCTCCTACCTATAGATAATTACTCAGTTTAATCCTTATAGCATGAGGATGACTGTAGAAACATATATTTACTTTCTTGTTACATCTCTGGTTCTCTTGTAACATGAGAAGCAGTAATGACCTATTTAAGCTACTGAGATGTTTACTATTCTGAAACTGGCCAGCATGCATCAACATTTATTATCAAGCTGTACACACACATCATTTCAATAGCATCACATAAATAAACTACGCAAATATATCTACCTAAGCAGAGTTAGCACCTACATCCATTAAAAATCAATTTATTACCTCAAACAATTATACACTGGCCAATGTATTCGACTGCTTGCATATGATACAAAATATTCAGCCTTTTAACTTATAACTCGATTGTCTTTATTTTAGATTGCTGTATTTGTCATCCTCCAACATTCCTGAAAGTTTGGGGTCTAGTGTAGCAGGGGATACAAGCCGTCGGCTTTGGACAATGACATCACAAGTCGCCAGAGAGCAGTTAACCATTTTCGCTTTTGCTGTTATGTTTCAGTTTCGTTTTTTTACTGATTGCTTAATAAAGTGGATCTGTTTATTCTATCTCGTGAGATTTTTTTTAAAAAAAGCCAAAAAACACTTATCAGCCACTGAAGGGGGCTACAACACTAAGAAGAATCGCTTCTCGATTGGCGACTTGTGACGTCATTGTCCAAAGCCGACGGGTTGTATCCCCTGCTACACTGGTCCCAAAGTTTGTATCATCATCATCATCATCAGGGAAAAACTCCACATATACCAAACAATAAGGTAATAAGACATAGATTTTTACTTTGTTGGGTACACAACTGATACAACCATTTCAAGAGGCACAGTTAGCAGAAACCACTGTGGTACTTCAAGCAGAATTTCACACCCACTTCAGGTATGTTTGGTGCATATACCAAAATAATGTTCTGAATCAGACCAGATGCAATCTCATTTAGCTACAGAATTTGTATTTCGTGATATAATAGGTGTTAATTATTGTGGAAAAATGCAATCTCCATCTTCTAACAATCAGAAAATAACAATTCACTGAGATTAGCATTATTACGAGAGAGAAAAATGGGTGAGTTTTCACAAGGCTGGAGGCAGGAACTGACTGCTAGGATTGTGGTGTGAATGAAATGTGACAGCTTGATGAAAATGAATACATCCCATAAAAAAAGTTTACTACACATCAGTGAGACCAGTGGGTGGATAAAGACAATTGGACTCTAATTGATAATGTTTTCTTTGATGAAGCTCAACGAAAGAAATTAATTGTTTACCCAGTAACAAACAGTCTCTCTGATCATGAAGCACAGTTAGTAAGGATAAACAACATAGCACCTTTCGATATGGATACCTCAGCGGAAATCAGTTAGAATAACTAGTGACTCTAGGACAAATGTTTTTAAGAATAGTTTAAAGTAGATGACATGGGATGTAATTTATAATGAAACAAACACTAACACAAAATTTAATATATTCCATGATAAATTCATATCATTACTTGAAAACAGCTTTCGCGTAAGCTAGTCAGAAAGGACACTAAACAGACAGATAAAAAAACATGGATCAATGAAGGTATTGAAATATCTTGTGAAAGGAAATGAAATAGAATGTATCTTTCAGAAAGAAAAAGTAGGGATTCTGCGGTATTGCACACTACACAAAATTACAAAGAAAAGTTATTAAAAAATCAAAGAAGCTGCACCCAATGTCCCAAATCAGTACGTCCAACAACAGACTTAAGGCAACATGGAATGTAGTGAAGCGAGAGACAGGAGAACCAGTCACAGAACTATGCAGCAGCACTATTGGACTGAATGGAAGGGCTCTAAATCACAGGTAGGAAATGCATGTAACAATCATTTATTAAATATAAAAGAAAGCACAGGGGCAAACAGTTAAAAGGCAAAGTCACAGCAGATTGTTGAAAATGTAACTTTAATATAAAAAATAAAAAAAGTGGCTGCAGTTGTAAATGCAGACGTGGATTCTACGGCATCGACATTAAGTGCGGGTTTTTTAAACTGTGGTATCTAAAGTAGGGACGTATGTGCTCCAAAAATCACCGTGAAGTTTTGTACTTGCATTCTAAAAATTAGTTGTTCCGTTATCTTAACTTTTAATGTACAGGAATCAATTTCGAGTTACACGTTACACTGTAAGTCAAATTTATACGTCTCCATACTTACTTGCTAGGTTATCCAGCCCCGCGACTTCTCGTGCATGATTTAAGGCGTACAGTATGTGCGTATGCAAATGACTGTAACGAATAAAATGAAATAATGTATTATGTAGTAGGGCTGAATCCAATTACTTCTTACTGGTACTGCATAATTTAGTGATACTAAATAGTGCATATTTACTACACAGTTGTGTTGAAGAATTACATCTACCAAAGTGAGAACAGTCATTTTCGTGAAGTTGAAACAAGAAATTATTAATCTGTTTTGAGGGAAAACTATGTATCCAGGGCTTTCTGGTAACGCACAGAAAAAATAACTAGAGCTATCTGCAAACTACGAAAATAAGATCAAATACGTATTTGGCTTATTTACATTCATCAAATGACGTTTAATCCACTACAAAATTTCCATCATTTACAGTTAAAGAAAAGATCACAAGTACATGCATCAAAGTAGTTGAATGTTTCTCCTTTCCATTACTCACTTTCCTCAGCTACATAACAAATACATAAATCAATAAAAATTGTCTGTCTTAATGGTACTACATGATAGTAACGCCATATTGTTTTACTACATTACCCAGGATGCTGCGTGCGAGGAATCTCCCATTGAGAGCGACGTAGTGCGAACTTTGCGGTTGTCAATGATTGCTTATGGGAATCTGTTTCGGCTGTTCGTAGGATCTGACGATAAATTGTTGCAGAAAATCGTTAAACAGTTACATTCTACATTTTTTATTCATTACTGTCTGCTATTAGTCATTGCCCTGCCTGTGTAATACTCAGATTTCCGTTTCTCTGTATGCTGTTTCTGTTTCTCGGAAAGCATTTTCACCTATTATTGGAGCATTACTGAACTGATACTGCACCACAGGATGTTATGAAAGTATTTTTTCTTAATTGCTGAACAAAAACTTATTGATCCATATTTCTTGCATTCAGAAGTTGCCGATGTGCATATTATCAGTTTGACAACGGTTCTGTCGTGTGGCACGAATCTGCCAAAAACTCCGATTCGTTTACCCTTAGTTTGGATGATTTGCGGTCATTGTAAGGAGCATGCGCCAGACTCCAACATGTAAAAACAATTAACTGTTCGTAGGAAGAGATTTTCGTACAGTATTATTCCTCAATAAGGTGATGTTGACCCACATACCGTGATAGGAGTTCGTACAGGACATGGTCTCTTAGCTATGCCGAATCCGTGATAGAATTTCATGACTGCTGCAACAATGCAATGAGTAAACAGTAGGGAGGACCAGGTTATAGCAGGAGCTATAGAGGTGAACAGGTTTAAAGATAAGACTTAGGTGGTACTTTCTTTGGAGAATATCAATATATTCCTTTAAATATGAAGATACGTGTGTGTAATGATGGTCTATTATAGCATAAGTTAATAAAAGTTGCTTCTGTTTCGTTAATGTGTAGGCGTATGTTAACTTATCACACATTCCAGAAGGTTCTCCTTTTTGATGAGATGTAAAAAAAAAACACAATGAATGGATAGTACAGTGAGGAAGGTAGCCTCTGACTGTTGCCCATTTTTTGATTTACCATACTGCATAGGCAGCCATGCCATCGTGTTGTTATGAAGTGTTTTAGTGGAGAGCCGGATAAGCCAGCTGATTTAATATACATTGTAGTTACTTTCTGTCAGGAACAACAACAGATATGATTTTAATAGGTATTATCTAAATCCAAGCAGGATAAGCAAGACATGATTGGTTCAGCACATTGGTTGTAGTTGAATGCCTAATTATAGTTTCTGTCAGACTAATGTCTTGGTGTTTCCCTCCTAAAGAGTTTAGCAAATATATGGCCTTAACAAATGGAAGACTCCAGCACCCTTGAACTTTTTTGAGTAGCACATTGCATTTCTTTCATTTGTACTTCGCCAGAGCCTACATTCCAAAAATTAATACAGACACAAAAGAAATATTGTCAGTGTTCCATTCTCATTCAGTCTGCACATCTATGACATCATACACCAAATCATCATTATGATACAAGACAAATCCAACATCCGGTATCACCAGGTTCAGTTGGCATGACTTTTGACTTGATTGAGCAGGGTCCTACAAATGTAAATACTTGCAGACATCTCTACTTTTCAGTGAACTTGTGCTTTGAAATTGGATTCCTTAATCTGTTCCTTCTGTGCTCCTGCTTTACAATTTGCATTTTGCAACTTTGTTCACAAATAATTCTTCTGCCACTGAAATACCCATCGGATACTGAAGCAGTTTTGGTAGCTGCTCTCCAATTATGTGTTCCTTCATAACTTCCATATGTACCAAGCACATGCTACCACGAAATACTCAGTATTTCTTCAATAATGAATGTTTGGGATTACAGAAGTGTCTGATTCCACCCAATTGATTTGACCTATGATGTCAGCAATATGGTGGAAATGGCTATTCTAAGCGTCTCCAATATGTCACCTGTGACGTCACTACATACCCACGGAACAAACATGGAAATACATATAAATAAGACAATAACATCTCCCTCCAAATATACAGTCAAACTAATGGGACAACTGCGGGAAACTGGGAGGTGTCAGGGTGGGGACGAGCTAAACATAATAGAAAAAAAAGAACCACACCATGATCCCACAACACACTAAATGACAAAAAAAAAAAAAAAAATTACAACATTCTGCTACACCAACAAAATCTAAAGGAATCTGATATTTCACTTGACCCATTTAGGTCTACCACGGCTGACACTACCAAAATACCAGCACCTTCACCTAAAACTGCGAAAATTAGAATCGGTCATTTCCCTTGATCTATATAGATCAACTACAACTATTGATGCAAAAAACCAACACCTACAACTACAAAAAATAAAAACAAAATCACAACACCTCAAAAGTCCAAAAACCAAACATCCCTACATAAATTAAAACACATCCATTACATCATAAATACAAAATACACAAAACATCAACTCGAGAAGAACAGACCCAAAAACACAATTACTTACCACCAACAAATTCTGGCGCTGCAAAGTAGGTGCCACCCCCCCCTCTCCCCCCCCCCCCCCACACACACACACACACACACACACAAAACTCCACATGTACTCATCCCTGGCCTGAGACATCAGAACTCTGATCAACTTCATGTTGAGGTTGACTTATTCAATGACATAAGCTAGAACTCAAGAGTGTCTATATAGTTTTGAATATATCTATATTTGCGTAGCTTATTCCACTGAAAACAAGAGAAAATAAACACACATATGCATAGGAACATATATTTCTCTTGTTGTCTGTTGTTACCACAAACACTTTCCTTAACAATCAAAAATTTTTTGTGGAGTCTAATGATTCGCCCATTCTTGCACTTCACTCAACATTTCAATACACGAATGTTTTTGTAAATGTAATTGCCTTTGCCTCAGAAGCGAATCTGTTGAAGGTTCTTGTCATTTGGAGCTCAGATTTAGCAATAATTGTGGAACTGGTTTTTCCTATGTTGGGAAACAGTTTTATTGCTTTTGACGATTTATCATCACATTTGTGTGATTTTCCCTTAGGCTACAGTTGTGTTGGCTTATTTGATACGTTAAATTAAGTAGGTATTACATTCCATACATGTTTCGTACATTCCACATTCACTGGTTTGGCTCAAAGTGTAGCAAACAAAACTCTGATTTGTTGAAGAGATATACGATACCTTATGTAAAAGGTGAGGCCTTCTGGTATATGCTGGCAATTTTTTGTTATTATTGGATACCAACAATATCCAGTAAGTGTGTGTACATTACAAGAGAATCATAAATAAACTGTCCTGTAATGTACAGTTACATACATCCCAGGGTCCTCAGGAAACTACACACATCAAAAAAAGTTTTGCATCACCTCGGTTCTGAAAGTTCTGGAACCTGTGCTGGAAACTGGAATAGAGATCAACATAAACATCATTTCCTCCCTTTTCATTGCTCATGAAAACCACACATTGCATGTTGTACCACCATATAGCAAGACCTTTAGAGGTGGTGGGCCAGATTGCTATACACACCGGTACCTCTGATATCCAGTAGCACGTCCTCTTGCATGGATGCATGCCTGTATTCATTGTGGCATATATCCACAAGTTTATTAAGGTACTGTTGGTCCGCATTTTCCCACTCCTCAAGGGCGATTCGGCATAGATCCCTCAGAGTGGTTGGTGGGTCACATCACCCATAAACAGCCATTTTCAATCTATCCCAAGCATGTTCAATAGGTTTCATGTCTGTATAACATACTGGCCATCCTAGTTGAGCAACATTGTTGTCCTGAAGAAAGTCATTCACAAGATGTCCACGATAGGAGCGTGAATTGTCATCCACGAAGACGAATGCATATGCTTGCATTATCAGTTGGAGGATGGCTTTCACTTATTGTACAGCCTTTACGGCGCCATTCATGACCACCAGCGACGTATGTCGGCCCCACATAATGCCACCCCGAAACAGCAGGGAACCGCCACCTTGCTGCACTCGCTGGACAGTGTATCTAAGGCATTCAGTCTGACCGGGTTGCCTCCAAACACGTCTCCAACGATTGTCTGGTTGAAGGCGTATGCGACACTCATCAGTGAAGAGAATGTGATGCCAACCCTGAGCGGTCCATTCTGTATGTTGTTGGGCTCATCTGTACCACGCTGCACAAAGATGGACATCGCCATAGACGTCTGGAGTGAAGTTGTGCATCATGCGGCCTATTGCTCAGAGTTTGAGTCATAACATGACGTCTTGTGGCTGCACGAAAAGCATTATTCAACATGGTGGCATTGCTGTCAGGGTTCCTCTGAGCCATAATCCGTAGGTAGCGGCCATCCACTGCAGTAGTAGCCCGTGGGCGGTCTGAGCGAGGCATGTCACCGCCAGTTCCTGTCTCTCTGTATCTCCTCCATATCTGTATAACATTGCTTTGGCTCACTCCGAGACGCCTGGACACTTCCCTTGTTTAGAGCCCTTCCTGGCACAAAGCAACAATGCGGAAGTGATCGAACCTCGGTATTGACCATCTAGGCATGGTTGAACTACAGACAACACGAGCTGTGTACCTTTTCCCTGGTGGAATGACTGGAACTGATCAATTTTCAGACTCCCTCCATCTAAAAGGTGCTGCTCATGCATGGTTGTTTACATCTTTGGGCAGGTTTAGTGACATCTCTGAACAGTCAAAGGGACTGTGTCTGTGATAAAAAATTCACAGTCAACATCTATCTTCAGGGATTTTGGGAACCGGAGTGATGCAAAACATTTTTGGTTTGTGTATTTCATTGTGATATCCATACCTAACAACAGAAGCTACAGGCTTACCACACCGGAAACAGCAAACCAATAAAATGTAATGGGAACACCAAACACGTAAACAAAAAAAATTCAATTGATTACTCACTGAAAAAACTTCCAAACTTTACGTGTGGAACTACAAACACTGCCAACAACTTCACATATCCAACACCAAGACTCAAATGATCCCAGTACAACACATTACACTCAGCGTACGCACGCACATGCGCGCGCGCGCGCGCGCGCCACACACACACACACACACACACACACACACACACACACACACACACACACCACTAGAGGACACCATCAAACATAGCAAGATGACTTCTAAAAACACAACAAATTCATAAACCCTGTGCTGTAATGACATCACACACAACAACACCCTTACATCAAGGGTCAATGTAGGTGGGTGGAGTTGGACGCTTCCATTGACCCGAATGTTTTAGAAACAAACTGAAATAATTTCTACTTGATAACTTCTCATCAACTTCTCATACACCATACATGAATTTTTAAATATGTAGTAGCTGCCAGTGGTTGGGTTATACAAGTCAAATTTTGTTTTGAATTTTTAAAACAATCTAGTTATGTAAACAAAGAGGATGTGGCTGTGTTTTTGCAAAGACAGTGTAACTTATTTGTAAGCCTACTGATACATCCGTATCTACATATGCATGGTGGAAGGTACTTCCCATTGGGATAAATAGGAATATTCAGTACTAGTCATTGGTCTTGACAAGTGACAGGAAGCTTGCAACAAAAATCATAAACAGCATGGCAATTGTAACATAATATTAGAGGCTATTTTTTTTTTTTTTTTTTAACATGCTCAGGTGTGTCACTGCAACCAGGTGTTTTGCTTTCCCATTCATTGATGCCAACTCTCAACCACATTGTTACCTTTCACCTGCACCTTGACTCAAAATCCCATGCTACGAGTTATTAGGGAATTTTCCCGTCCCATTCACATATAGAACGTAGAAAGAAAGGATGCTAAAATGCCTCTGTGTATGCTGTAAGTGATCAAATCTTGTCTTCACAGTTCATATGGGAGCAATGCGTAGGGGATTGTAGCATATTCGTAGATTAAGCATCAAGAGTCTGCCAGTTCAGTTCTTTTACCATCTCCATGACACAGTCCCATGCATTGAGCTAACCTGTGACCATTTGTGTAACCTGTGACCATTTGTGCTGCCCACCTCTGTATATATTCAATATCCACTGTTAGTCCAATTTCTTACAGATCCCACACACTTGAGCAATATTCTAGGATTGGACACACAAATGTTTTATGTGAGATCGCTTTTGTAGACTGATTGCATTTCTGTCATATTGTACCAATGAACCACAGTCTGTTACCTGCTTTACCTGTGGCTGAGCCTGCATGATCACTTCATTTTATATCCCTATAAGTTGTTATACCCTGGTATTCGTATGAGTTGACTGATTTGAAATGCGAATGACTGGTCTTGCTGTCATTGTGTACTAAATTTTGTGAACTACAAAATTTTACATTTATGAACATTTAAGCCAAACTGTCAATTCTTACACCACTTTGAAATCTTATCAAGATCCGACTGAATGATCTTACAGCAATCTTGAGACAGTACTTCATTATATGTAGCAACATCATTTGCAAAATGTCTGATGTTAGTATTCATCTTGTCTGCAGGTCATTAATATACAATGTGAACACCAAAAGTCCCAGCATAATTTCTCAAATGGTTCAAATGGCTCTGAGAACTATGGGACTTAACATCTGAGGTCATCAGTCCCATGGTCTTGCGGTAGTGTTCTCACTTCCCACGCACGGGGTCCCAGGTTCAATTCCTGGCGGGGTCAGGGATTTTCCTTGCCTCGAGATGACTAGGTGTTGTGTCATCTACATCATCATCATCATTCATCCCCATTATGGTCGGAGGAAGGCAATGGCAAACCACCTCCGCTAGGACCTTGCCTGGTCAGCGGTGTGGGTCTCCCGCATCATCCCCTACGCTCCTTGGGGTATGGGACCTCATCATAATCAGTCCCCTAGAACTTACAACTAGTTAAACCTAAGGACCTCACACACATCCATGCCCAAGGCAGGATTCGAACCTGCTACCGTAGCGGTCACGTGATTCCAGACTGAAGCGCCTGGAACCGCTTGGCCACAGCGGCCAGCCAAAATTTCTCAGGGCACACCTGAAGCTACTCTTACATCTGTCAATGACTCTCCATCCATGGTAATGTCCTGTTTATTCTCCTCCAAGAAATCCTGAGTCCAATCACGAATCTCACGTGATACCACATGTGATTGTTTTTTGATTGTGCGCATATGTGTGATACTGGGCCAAATGCCTTCTTGGAGTCAAGAACCACTGCAGTTATCTGACTGCATTGACCCATGGCTTTCAGGAGGATGTCACGTGAGAAAAATATGAGTTGGGTTTCACATGATCCCTTCCCCAACCCCCCCCCCCCCCAACCCCACCCCCACCCCCACCCCCACCCCTTTCTCTGGAATCTATGCAGGATGCTGGTTGACATGAAGGAGTTCATTCTGTTCGAGATAGCTCCTTACATTGTCCTGTGTCCTTCAGGGGTACATTACAAGACATCCATGACCTCACTATTGAAGCATTGGAATGGCTGGCCCACAGTGACCCATTTTTCTGATAAAAAAACCTAAGACCAAATTGAAAAGCCAGTCTCTATGGTCTTGGAATCAGTGACTACATGAAGTTAAATCAGAAAAGGTAATAATAAATAAAATAAAATTTACATGAATCCTATTCAGAGGACAAGCTGCCAAGTATATATTAGTGTAATCAACAATATAACAGAGGAATTTGCTTAAATTTTTTTTCCAGAAACTCTCCATCAGCATAGAAGCAGGAGCCATGAGGATTACTGCTAAAAAATTTTTAATTCTTGTGATAGCCTATTGAAAATGGATGCCAGAGAATCCTGATCAACTTGATGCACAAGGGTCAAGGAGGCATGATTCAAATGCAGATTGAATTTTTTCATAGTATTAATTGACTGAAAGCTGCTAATTCTTGGGAATAAGCTCATATTGTTAACAGCATTAAACAAAAAATATATATTGAGAGGCCAATGTCGTAATTCCCAGACTCCTGAATAGGGGTGGACAAAAGGTTAATCAACTTACACTACATATTGCTCGAACTGCCCATATGTGAACCAAAACTACACTTTGCAAATGGGAAGAATGCAATGCTGTCTGTCATTAGCAGATGAAAATAAACAACATAGGCTAATTTTCATGTTGGACTATCAATTATTGCATATACTGTTCTCGTGGTAAACATAGCAGGATTCGGTTTTTGAACTAGATCTCGAACATGGACTTTCCATGATAGGTTCACATCTACCTGAACATGTAGAAATTTGGCTCATTCAGACTCAAGAATTATGTGCCCATTCTGTGTAATCAAAATGCCAGTTTTAGCTGAATTGTGTGTTACAAACTAAAAGCTGAGCCATATTGTGATTCAGCACCCATTTACAGCAATGAATTTATGTCTTGAACTGTGTGATTTGATACGTTTCCTGTGTGGCCTTGACATCCTACACTATCCAGCTGGTGTCACCAGCAAAGAGAAATGTTCTAGAATCACCTGCCTTACTTGCATGGTGAACTGGCTGACATAATAATTATAGCAGTCTATAGAGCACCTAGTGATGACATTCTCTAATAAATTGGAGTCTTTGCTGGACATAATGTTTACTGAAAAAGCTACTATTATTGTTTGTGAAGACTTCAGTGCAGACCTTATGCATGAATCTCATCTAGGAAGCTTTTTCTTAATGCACTGCACGGCTTCAACATGTTTACTCTTGTAAATAGCCCCAAAAGGATAACAGATAGATCAGAATGTTGACACCACAGAGAGAAAGTATTGATTCTGACTTAGGGCTATCTGACCATAATGCCCTCATCCGTACAATTCCAGTGATACCTATGAAAGAATGGAATGTACTTATAAAAGAAATTTTTCTGTGGAAAATTGTGCTAGTTTTATTGTTAGTCTAAGTAATGAATCCTGGTTAGAAGTGCTTTCTCTCCAATATTCATGCCCTATTTTGAAATGTGTTTTCCTAAGAAACTGACTAGAGCCCATTCATGTTGGGATTCTAAATCTAGTTCCTGGGTCATGTCAGGCATTAACATCTCCCACAGGACTTTAAAAAATACTCAGTTCTCAAATGAAAAGACCCACAGATCCCCCTTTGTAGAAAAGGCAAAGCTTAGAACTGATAACATAAAGAGAATGCCAGTCAACAAATTAATATCCGTATCAGATATCATAAAAAGTGAAACAGAAAAGATACATGAAGAGCAGGAAATTAGTCTCATAAAAGCTGATTTAAATATTGGCCAAAAAGACCTATTAGAGTATGTAAATGATTACTTTATCAATGATTCCAAACTATTTGCTCAAGTTTCAAACCCCAGGGTAAACTTAGGTTTTGCACACTAACATACAGCTTAAGGTTAGTTCAGCAAATGAGGATAAAGTAGTAAAGATGATTAAAAGGCTCAAATGCAAAATGTCAACTGGTGTAGGTGATGTACCAGTGTCACTAAAAATACACTCCTGGAAATGGAAAAAAGAACACATTGACACCGGTGTGTCAGACCCACCATACTTGCTCCGGACGCTGCGAGAGGGCTGTACAAGCAATGATCACACGCACGGCACAGCGGACACACCAGGAACCGCGGTGTTGGCCGTCGAATGGCGCTAGCTGCGCAGCATTTGTGCACCGCCGCCGTCAGTGTCAGCCAGTTTGCCGTGGCATATGGAGCTCCATCGCAGTCTTTAACACTGGTAGCATGCCGTGACAGCGTAGACGTGAACCTTATGTGCAGTTGACGGACTTTGAGCGAGGGCGTATAGTGGGCATGCGGGAGGCCGGGTGGACGTACCGCCGAATTGCTCAACACGTGGGGTGTGAGGTCTCCACAGTACATCGATGTTGTCGCCAGTGGTCGGCGGAAGGTGCACGTGCCCGTCGACCTGGGACCGGACCGCAGCGACGCACGGATGCACGCCAAGACCGTAGGATCCTACGCAGTGCCGTAGGGGACCGCACCGCCACTTCCCAGCATATTAGGGACACTGTTGCTCCTGGGGTATCGGCGAGGACCATTCGCAACCGTCTCCATGAAGCTGGGCTACGGTCCCGCACACCGTTAGGCCGTCTTCCGCTCACGCCCCAACATCGTGCAGCCCGCCTCCAGTGGTGTCGCGACAGGCGTGAATGGAGGGACGAATGGAGACGTGTCGTCTTCAGCGATGAGAGTCGCTTCTGCCTTGGTGCCAATGATGGTCGTATGCGTGTTTGGCGGCGTGCAGGTGAGCGCCACAATCAGGACTGCATACGACCGAGGCACACAGGGCCAACACCCGGCATCATGGTGTGGGGAGCGATCTCCTTCACTGGCCGTACACCACTGGTGATCGTCGAGGGGACACTGAATAGTGCACGGTACATCCAAACCGTCATCGAACCCATCGTTCTACCATTCCTAGACCGGCAAGGGAACTTGCTGTTCCAACAGGACAATGCACGTCCGCATGTATCCCGTGCCACCCAACGTGCTCTAGAAGGTGTAAGTCAACTACCCTGGCCAGCAAGATCTCCGGATCTGTCCCCCATTGAGCATGTTTGGGACTGGATGAAGCGTCGTCTCACGCGGTCTGCACGTCCAGCACGAACGCTGGTCCAACTGAGGCGCCAGGTGGAAATGGCATGGCAAGCCGTTCCACGGGACTACATCCAGCATCTCTACGATCGTCTCCATGGGAGAATAGCAGCCTGCATTGCTGCGAAAGGTGGATATACACTGTACTAGTGCCGACATTGTGCATGCTCTGTTGCCTGTGTCTATGTGCCTGTGGTTCTGTCAGTGTGATCATGTGATGTATCTGACCCCAGGAAAGTGTCAATAAAGTTTCCCCTTCCTGGGACAATGAATTCACGGTGTTCTTATTTCAATTTCCAGGAGTGTATGTAAAGCTTTATAAATTCTATAGCCCATGGCTCACGTTAATCTATCATTCACTGAGGGTGTGTTCCTCCAAAGATTAAAAGTATTGAAATGATACCTTTATTCAAGAGTGGCATAGGCATAAAGCTGAAAATACTGACCTATTTCACTCTTCCTGGTATTCTCTAAAGTAACTAAGAGATTAATGAAACAACAGATCGCCAAGTACTTAGACAACGACATCTTACTGAATAATAATCAGCATGGCTTTTGAACAAATAGAAGTACAGAAACAGCAATAAATGATTATACTGATAAAATAGGTCATAATTTAGATAACAACAATAGTTTTGTAGAAGTTAATTAGACCTTTCAGTATGGGCAGTCATGAAATCCTTTTAGATTAGTTGGATGCAACAGGGATACAAGGAAGAGGGAAAAAGCTGGTTCTATCATACTAGGTGGTTACAATTAAACTTTCCCAATTGAACACATTATAACACGGAAACTAATTGCCGTACGAAAGACCTGGAGAAGAGAAATAATGCAGAATCAATTCAGCTGAAACACTTTTAATGTGCTGCTACAGTACATCATACCATTATGTAACAGTACCATTACAGCTTTAAAAGGGCCTCATTATGGTGCCCATTAATGTCCAGAAAAGTCTGAAAGTGGAGGACTGCATTCAGCACAGCAGAATGAAGCATGTCCATAGGTACACTGGCTACCTCTCTTAATATGCTGCGTTTCAGATCAGTACATGTGTGAATGTTCCTCTGGTAAACCCTGTCCTTCAGGTAGCCCCTCAGCCAGATATCACAGTGAGTGAGATAAGGTGATAGTGCCCGCCAAGCATTTGGAAACAATCAGCTGATAATTCAATCATTTCCAGATGTGTTTCAGAGAAGCAGGTGAACTTCAGGAGTGATGTGCAATGGGGCCACATCTTGCATGAAAACCGTTAAGCTCAATGTGTCCCTCTCCTGTAGGGTGGGTATGACATGCTGGAGAAGCATATCACAGTAATGCTGCCCAGTCACACTGCATGTCTTTGGCCCTTGAGCACCAACCTGTTCAAAAAAGAATAGGCCAATGATCAATGTATCCCGTAAAGCCACACCATATGGTGAAATGTTCACCATTCAGAGAACTTCATGCACAGTGACTGGAGGTGAAGATCCCCACACTTGGCAATTCTGTGTGTTCACCTCACCTGTCAGAGAAAACTGAGCTTCGTCTGTCCATAGGATGGTCCAGGGCCAACCATTATCAACTTCATTCCTTACGAGAAAGTGGAGATCGAAGTCAACATGTCATTGTGCATCCTGAGGTGCAAGCTGCTGTATGATGTGGATCTTGTACAGATATCATTTGAGAATGATTCAAAGCACCTTCCATACAGTGGACCATGGGATGTTCAACTGTCGTGACACAGCACATGCGCTGCCTGATGATCAGGAATTGCACGCAACATTGTCTGCCATAGTAACAGTGATTTCATCAACCACCTGTGATGCAACTGGTCATAAGCCTCTTCTTGGAGTGACGGCCAGTTCTCCAGTTGATTTGAACTACTTTTTCATTCTACGCACAGCAGGTGGAGAAAGAGGACCTTTCGGCAATCCTTTCAGCCAATGATATTCTCAAAGTGCAGCTGCAACATTACTGTTGTTATGATAATAGAGCTTCACCAATAATGTCCAGCTCCTTTTGTCCAAGCTCGTGTTGACACATCAACAAGTGCACTGTGAGTGGCCAGGTGTGTGAATCTCGATGACTGATTATGCCACTTGGTGGACAGTGGCGCTGTGATGCTTGGAAATCGTGCACCCCATAATCTGGATATAAATGCTACCAGTTTTGGTACTCGTACAGTAATTAGTTTCTCTGTTATAATGTGTTAAATAGGAAAGTTTAATTATAACCACCTGGTACTTACAGAGAGCACATCTGAGGCTGAGAGCATAGCACGGTGTAGATAGAAATCACTGGAGGAGCGATTGGTACACTGTCAGAATCTTATGTTATAGTTAAACACAACACTTCACTGACCTGTTCAGAGTCCTTGTGAATGGGATCTGGTTGTATGTTGGCATCCTGTGAGCCAGTGGATGAATGACAGAACTGTTGCAGACATTTTAGGACAGCAATATGTTACTTGGCTATGTGTAGTGTGGCAGCAGGTTGGTGATGCACTACTGGAGGTCTGGATGTTTGTATTATCGTGTCTCGTAATGTGATCTGTGATGCATAGTGAGTAGGAGTCCAACATCAGAGAGCAAAGTTTGTTGAATAGTAGAGAACACTTAAGGGGAAGGTCTAATGGTCTATCTCACAGTGATGATGGAGTGGATGGTGGTGGAGCTTGCTCGGTGTCAACATTGCCAATAACTCCACCGATGGGATGCTGACAGTTGTGGCATAATAACAAATAATGGGCGAGGTCAAGATGCAGCTGATAGTGATGTAGAAAGTCCGATCCCAGGATTGGCTCGACAGTCTGTTTGACAAAGAAGGCCTGAAATGTGTTTTTCTGTCCTTAAGTCTAGGTAATGCCAGCAACAGCTATGATGATATCATTAGGGGCATGTAATTGAAGCAACAATAGAAAGAGAATAAGCGGCGTTTGAGGTGGTGGGAGAGTGGTGATATCAGCTCCTGTGTTAATGAGTAAGAAGGCTCATGTGAGACGGTCATAAACAAATAAGCGGGAGTTGTCGGAGGGCTGATGTGGGGTGGAAGAGCTGTGCTGGTCCAGTTGGTTAAGGCGTCTCCTGGTTGTAGACCTGGTGCACCTACAGCAAGTTTCTGTACATGTTTGGGTGAGCACAAGGCATCCTGCAGTTGTTCACCTCCTATCTAAATCTGCTATGGAACCAATAGTATCGCTTGGCTGCTGAAGCAGCAAGACAAGTGACACTGTTTCCTGTCTTGAATTTGTATGTAAACAGTGCTAGAGGAGTGGCAGGCTGAGGGGAGGAGGTGCAAGCATATTCACTGTAGCATTCAGCATTTGTTGGCTGTCCACGCAGTGAAGCTCTCGCAGGGAGGCAGGGGGTGGGAGCTCAGGCCAATTTGGAGGGAGATGGCTGTCCTTGGTCATTTTGCAGCTGTGTGGTGTGAATGCAGTGATGATATCTGGCGTTGTGGGTGGGAGCTCAGACTGGTTCAGCAGGAGTCGACTGTCTTTGGTTGCACTGTAGCTGAGCTATACGATGCCCTTGATGGCATCAGACTGGCTGTTAATGAGATAATGATGCTGCGCCTGGGGGTGGATTCATTTGACGAAGCAGAGTCTGGTGTCAAGGGGGTCTTCCCCATGAGACAGCATTGCAGTTTGGTTGTGTGTGGGAAGTTTAAGAAGCCACAGTTTCCAGAGAGTGCTGTAAGGTATAAGAGTAGCATCAATCTTTGTACGGAGTTGGCACCAGAGTGAGGAAGGAGAGCTGTCTCTAAGAGTTTCTTCATGTATAATCTGGTGTAGTTGCTGCTTCAGGGAGTGTGAGTGGCCCTGGAGCAACAGGATCTTGGCTGTCTTGCACTTATTGTGAATGGATGCTGCCAGGAAGAGATCACTGAGATGACTGATTAAAGCCATAAATCTCACATCATTGTGATGATGCCATCAGCAGACATCAGGCACTCACATAAAGTGAACCATACTGCCAGGAAATTGGTACAGAATGGGGCAGTTTAAAACGAGGCTGGGTGGCATTATGACTGTTCATGGGCTGTGGATGCAGTACTGGCCAGAGCAAGGTGTTAACTGGCATGGAAGCACTGGATCATGTAGTATGCAGTTGCTGCATTTCATAGAAGTGCATGTCAGGCACGAGCACAAAGGCGTGTGACCCAAGTGGGATGGACATTACGTCTTCTGAAGTACAGACCTTGGGCAATGTACCATACTGCTGAGACGATCATAGGAGCATGGCTCAAAAACCGATGCAGCAGGCACAGAAGGGATTGGGTATGGTCAGTACAACACATGGATCCCTGTTCGACGGGTGGCATATGAGAGGTCAAAAGTGAATGGCATGGCTAGTGTGGATGTGATATCAGACATAGATTGGCTCTGCAGAGCCAAAAACTGAAGAGGTGTAGGCTGTGAGAGTTCAGGCTTGTGGAGCATGTTTACACTGTACACAGAATGCACCTGACAGGCATGAGATGTGAGGTGGGCGGTGGTGGTGAGATTGAAATCAGTGAACGATACTACTGGAATGGGGTGGACGTCATTTTTCGTTGCACCAGGATCACATTCAAGTGGAATGGACAATGTTGAAATAGGTGCAGCATGAGACTTGGACACCACGGAGGGATGAACCAATGGAATTTGCTGTCCATAAACTGAATAGCTGGATGAGATAATGGTAAGATTGTTTGACAGAGTCCATTGTTGATGTGTGGTAAAGGCGCTGTTAGGATCATCCATATAGCACTGTGGTCAGAGATTTTCACTCAAAAAGTCACTGTAATGGTTCTGTTCAGTGAAAAACACGGTTAGTTACATGTTCCACTGACCAGTCTCACGGTAACCATTATGAAGTGGAACATGTCAAGTGCATAAAAAATGCGCGCTTGAATAAAGGTGTTTTTAAGCTTAAAATTTTTATTACCTGCCCAATTCCCTTAAATGGCACAAAATACATATATTATACCTATAGATTTATTTATTCCTATTCAAGAATTCATCTATGGTATAGAAGGAGTTGTCAAGGAGATATGATTTCAATTTATTTCTAAAACTTTACTGCTGTCTCTCAGACATTTTATTTCATCTGGTAATTTATCAAAAAGTCTTACAGAAGCATATTTTACGTCTTTCTGTGTCAAAGATAGGTTAAATAGAAGATAGTGTAAGTCTTTCTTTCTTCTGGTGTTATAATCATGAATGTCACTATTGTTTTTGAACTGGACCATGTGTTGAGAACAGATTTCATTACCAAGTAAATTTACTCTGAGGCTGTTGTAAGAATTTCTAACCTTTTAAAGAGATGCCTACAAGATGTGCGACTATGAGCACCACACATTATTCTAACCACTTCCTTTTGAGCGGTGAATATTTTTTGCCTAAGTGTTGAGTTACCCCAAAATATTATTCTGTATGACATCAGAGAGTGAAAGTATGCAAAGTATGTTAGCTTGCTAATTTCTATACCCTAAAAATTAGCAGTTATCCTGATTGCAAAAGTTGCTGAACCTAATCGCTATAGGAGATGCAAAATATGTATTTCCCAATTAAGATTCTCATCTATATGAACACTCAGAAACTTAGTATGCTCTAACCTGGCTACTGACTTCTGTTGGTGTGTTATATTTATTGAAGGAATTGTACTCCTTGTAGTAGAAAATGGGATGTACTGTGTTTTTTCAGAGTTCAGAACAAGCCCATTTGCATGAAACCAATCAATAACTTTCCCAAAGACATTATTTCTATCATTTTCGATTGGAGTTTCTTTGTTGGATTAATAATGATGCTTGTATCATCAGCAAACACTGTCAGTTTAGCTTCTTATTTCGGATAAGAAGGGAGGTCATTCGCATATATCAAGAACAGAAGGGGACCCAATAATTGAACCCTGTGGAAAACCTAATGTAATATCACCCCAGTTCGATGAAATGGGAAACTTTCTTAAATCACTTAAACCATATAAAGAAACTTCTTGCTTCCTGTTCTGTAGGTATGACTTCAACCACTTATATGCTGTTCCATTTATACCATAGAACTGTAATTTCTGTAACATAATGTCATGGTTCACACAATCAAACACTTTGAACAAGTCACAAAAAATTCCTATTTGTGACATTTCGCTATTTAAAGACTGTATAATGTAGGCAGTGAAATTACATATTGCTGTCTCATTGTAACAGCATTTTTGAAATCCAAACTGTGATTTACTAAGTATCCCATTACTGCTGAGATGGCTAACCACTCTTGAGTACATTACTTTCTTGACAGTTTTTGAAAATGCTGTGAGCAAGGATACTGGGTGGTAATTATTGACATCTGTGGTGTTCCCTTTTTTGTAAAGAGGCTTGACAATGGCATATTTGAATGTGTCTGGGAAAATACTTTGAGTTAGTGATGCATTACAGACGTGACTCAGAACATCAGCTGTAACTGCTCCACATTGTTTTAATATCTTGTTAGAGATGTCATCTACTTCAGCAGAACATTTATTTTTCAAAGATTTAATGATTTTCCTTATTTCACAAGAGGCTGTTAGATGAAAACTAATCTGACTAGGATTTCTCAAAACAGACTCTTCCATGTACTGCTTGGCTTTTTCTTTTGAACTATTCTCAGCAATTTTTTCACCTACACTTAAGCAATGGTTGTTCAATACATTAGCTACTTGTGTACTGTTGGTTAAGATGGCCTCATTCTCTTTAATAGTAGTACTACCTACGCCAGTGGTTATTTTTCCTGTCTCTTTTCTAACAACATTCCATACTGATTTGATTTTATTGCCCGATTTTTAATTTCATTTCTTATACAAACATTTTTTTTAATTTTCTGGCAACTTTTCTCAGTGTGTTACAATAATTTTTATTGTGTAAAATCACTTCTGGGTCCTTACTAATTCTTGCTGTCTCATATAATTTCTTTTTACTTTCTGAAGACCCTTTAACACTTGTAGTGATCCAAGGTTTCTTTGAAAACTGTTAAATTTATCAAGAAATATGTTGCTTTTATCATTGTCATTTGGCTTGTTATACACATTTCCCTATTAACATTTCTTAAACTTTATTGGACGTGCTCTATAGATACTGGGTTGACCAGCCTTACACTTTTACTTAATGGCTTCTGGACTGTACACCCTGCCAAGTTTTGTAAGGTAATCAGTTGCCCATCATGGTCCGATAATCCATTTATCGCAGTGAAAGCATGTGTTAGTTTTACATCCTCGTGCTGTACAAATACATTATGACATTACTACTGTCTTGAGCTATACATGTTGGGAAATTGATCACTGATTCTATGTTATATGTCGTTAATAGCACTTCTAGTTCACTTTTCCTATCAGAATTGCTTAGAAAGTTTACACTGAAATCACTACAGATTAATAACTTCTTCTTTTTTTGTCTGACAGACAGCATAACAGGGAGTTAAACTCTTTTATGAATAGCTCTCAATCTCCTTATGGGGACCTGTATGCTGTTGCTAATAACAACACTACATTATCTGGCTGCAGTTCACATGCATAAACTTCAAAGTCTGATCGAAACAAAATTTGCTTACTCCTACGTTTTTGTACTTGTACCCTTGTTTTTTGTAAATGGCAACTCTTCCTTTATCCATGTTAGATCTGCAAGTGTAAGATGCTAAATTATAACTGTTTATACTGATACTTTCCATCCCCACAGTTACACAATGTTCAGGCGGACAAAATATATCAGTCTCATTCTTATTTTTGAGATCATCTAAACACACTAACAGCTCATCTACTTTATTTTTTATTCCCCTGATATTTTGATGAAATAAATTGACACTACCCACCTTTATAGCAGAGATGCTGAGTCGCAGATAGGCACAACAAAATACATTACATTCCATCCTGGATTTTCCATTGTTTGAAATTGATACTACCCTTAGCTTTATCCCTATTAACTGTACATGAAGCTTCTTTTATTCTATTTTTCTTTATTTTTGTCTGTCTAGACTTTGGATTTAACCTAAAAAACCTATCTGCCTGGTCCCATTAACCACAGGAATCATCCCTTGTGTGATTGTGGCCCCCCTTACAGTATCTGCTATAGAGAAGCTAACTTATCTTTCCCCTTCCTATTTAGGTGCAGGCCATGTCTAGTGTATCCCCATCTACCAATAGCATCAACTGGAACAATGCTCATGTGAGATTTTGTCGGTGTCTGGAACATTCTGTTCAGCTCAGTGTTAACATGCCTTACAGCAGCTAGAAGCATGTGAGATAGCAGTTGCAGTATAAACAGGGTGCCATTGTTCGTGATTCCACTCGACATTATTCTTGTCCAAATCACTGCACTGAATTTCACTTGGTCCAGGTCAAAGGTCATTTTGCAGAATGTCACATGGAATGTTTGTAACATGCCGTAGCACTGTGTGCAAAATAGCCTCGGTGCCATGGTGGAGGCAGTGAGGCGAAACCGCGGACAATGGCAGCATTTTCATGTACCCAACCAGTATGGTAGATTTGCACAAAATTGTGATGTGGTGCAGTAGATGGGGTCACCAATGTAGGAACTGCAGTACTGTTAGATGCATACATGGAATAATAGACATTGGTACTAAGTAGACAGTTTCATACTTTATTAGCAGAGTAGAAAATACACCATGACACTCAAGTCAGGAGTACTGAGAATTGAACTCAGAGTCAAAGACGTTACTGTTACCTGCTGCTTAAGGGAGCAACATCAATATTTACACTGAGAGATGATAAATAGTCACTATGTTGCCACATCCCATTCTATCAGGTGTATTCAATGTATACCCACTAGGTGCCATAAAGTGTAATTTTTTGTACAGTAAAAGGTAATTTTACAAGTTTAATGGTAAGTCCCTTGACCTTTAGCTTTTTTATTGTTGGACTGGAGTTTTTTCTGCTGTACAGCTTGAAGGAAAAATACTTGGTCATCATACCAGATGTGAGTGTCGTATTTGCAAGACATTTCAGCATCATACTTAGATGTCGTCATGAAGTGATATGTTGTACCCAAGTGCTATTGTTTTTCCATTCCATACATATATACCTCTCTTATTCCTACTCATGGTACACATTATGCAAGCGATTTTCTTCCCTCATCACTGACATGCAAGAGACCCATGTGCCACACCAGGCTACTCCAACCAACAAATGAGAACACCTGCTGGAACATAAACACGCTATGTAGTACAAAGAAACACCCATTGTGAGACAGCCCTTTTCGTACTGGGACAGCATCATCAAAGAGATTGTGGAAGTTTACTTTTTGCAAAACCTCATGGATCAGGATAACAGATACTTCATCAAAAAAAAAAGAAGATTAAGCTCTTGCATTAAAAGCATTATATACTTCATGTCAGAACACTTCAGACCAGTACGTGTAGGGGCAAGGCGGAGCATCTGCAGACACATGCTAACATAATAGAAACTCTAGCTCACATGGCTTGTGCCCTCTGTGGCACAAGGAGTTGCACAAAGGAACTAGAAAATATTAGGCCATTTTTCTTAACAGCAGCTGCTGCATGGAACAACAGATTTGGTGAGTGTTATACCCAACGTTGACAGTACAGTGAGAGCAAAGAAGAGGCACATGAGAAGACTGTAGTTAATGTTTCTCCAGCATAGTGAGAGAATGTCCGGAAAAATCAGACAAATTTTGAAGAGGCACGGGATCAAAACCATTTTTGGCCCACCAGTATAGAAACTGCTTGGTTGCGTAATATTTTTGCATCAGAAAATAAAACTCCATTCTGAATCATAGACAGGGATGGAGTAGTTTAAATGGGAATTAGTTTTACTTATAATATTGTGGTTTTGAATTTCTCAATTCACCCAACTGTGCTTTTACTATTAACCACAACACCAATAAGAATGGACATAGGTTTTCATTTGAGTGTAAGGGACTTCTGCAAAATGTCTGGTTGCCAACTTTCCGTAGTACTCTTACAACACACTTCTGTAGAATAAATACATTTTTGGTGTAAGTATCATTTCCCCAAATCATAATCTCATAGTATAGTGTCAAGTGAAACTATGCTAGGAATCTTGTCTCTGGGTCAACTGAGACATATCTCCAAGTTCAAATCAGGCAAAACTGAATCTTTTCATTAACTTATCCGTGTACTGTTGCCACCTCAGTTCTGTACCTGAGAACTTCATGCCTGGAGCTTCATTCAGGGTGTTCCCATTGATCTTTAATTCTTGGACCTGGAATCCATATTTATTTATTTGTTTGTATTTACGTAATATGAGCCTTTGCACCATTAAGAGTTAAGCTGTTTATTTTGAACCAGTTGTAAACCTGTTCCATTATTCTCATGGCTTTTTCTGGTTCAGATGTTATTATCATACTAAGTACCATCATTTAACATCACAGTTTTTGAATGATCGTACAATGTCTTGGAAAAATCATTTACATAAGTTAAGAAGAGGAGCGGCCCAAGTGATAAACCTTGCAGACACTATAATAGATGTTTCCCAACTTCAAATTTATTTTTATTCCTGGGATATTATTTATTAATGTGATCCTCCATTTCCTTTTGTTAAGTAATGACTCAGTTCATCCAAGGGGAATGTGATTAGTGCCACAATGTTGTACTATCTGTGACAGAATTTTATTATCTACACTGATAAGAGGTCTTGGCAGCATTGTAGAAAATCCCAACATGGCTATTTTCATACTTCATCCTACCAGTATAGAGTTTAAGGGATCATATGTTGCTTTCTCTGCAGAGAAATATGCACAGAACTCAAACTGAGCAGTTTTTGAAGGGGTATTGTCATAAAGAAAGGTCAATATTCTGTTTGCTACCTTCTCAAAAATTCCACTCCACAAGCCACCATACAGAGCATGGTGGAGGACACCTTGTACCACTACTAGCTTCTGTTTCTGTTCCATTTACAAATGGAGCAAGGGAAAAATGACTGTCTATGTACCTCCATACGAGCCCTAATTTCTCATACCATGTTGTTGTGGCTTTTCTGCAAGATATACATTGGTAGTAGAATTTTCTGCAGTAAACAGCAAATGGTAAACTTTCTCAGCAGTGTTTCCTGGGATTTCTATTTGAGCTCTCGGAGCATTTCCATAATTCTTGCATGTTGATCAAATCTACCATTTACAAATCTAGCAGCATGCCCCTCAATTGCTTGAATGTCTTCCTTTAACATGACATGGTGGGGTCTCAAACAGTCAAGCAGTACTCAAGAATGGTTTGCACCCTGATAGCTGCTTCCTGCTTATAGTGCACACCTGACCTATTATGGGAAACCCTACAATTTTGTACCTGGCGTGGGAAGTTGAAAAATTTGCTTCTGATATCACTGCACAGTCATCTGAGCCTCTTGTTTAGATCCTCCATTCTGCTTGAGACCCGAGGAACATGATCGATCCTAGTACAAAACTAACATAGTCAGCTTAGCCTGCACCCCACTTGCAATGCTGTTGCCTTCACCAAATCAGCCAACTGCCGAAAGAAGCTGAGGATGGCTTCAGAACCCAAGTTGCAGGCATCATTCGTGCCAACATGTGCCATTATTTGCAGCTGGTCACACCCATTTCACTTGTTAGCTGCCAGGAGGGCCTTCTCCATGTCACAGATGAGACCCCTGGTGAACAAACTGATTGCACACTGGCATTCTTCCCCACCTTGCATGCTATTTCCCAGAGGGGCTCCATTACCTGCGTGACATTGGAGCTCCCAGTGACTAGCATATCTGCCCTCTGCACTTGTCCAGATTGGGCATTAAAATTTGCTGCTGGCCTGTGCTGGTTCAGGAGTATTATCAACACTGAGTAGCACCTTATACATGTTGCTAAGGTTTAAGGAGCCAGCCATGCTGTCCATTTCCTCTTTCGCCATCATCCAGTGTCATGCAAACCCACCATTCCTTCTCAAATGAGGACAGATTAGCCTGATGTTGCATGTCAGAAGACACAGTGCCAATCAGGTCACCAGCAGATTCCAATGGCACCAAAGATGTTGTAGGGCTCATTACTAGCACCCCATTGTCACCACAACTTTGAGCAGAAGCCAGTTGACCATAGCCATTGCAGCTTCCAGTTGTTTACGGACAGCTGCCAATACTCATTGTGTCCACCCATGCCAAGCACAGTCCCAAGCCATATTGTACTGTGTAAAGAAGTTGAATAAGATCTCAAAACATACAAACTGAGAAAGTACAAACAGATTACTGGCACCAAAACAGAAGATTACAGACAGAAGGCCAAAATACTGAATTTGGTCTTCCAAAATTGTTTCATCATGGAACATCATACCATGTTTCCTCCTTTAAATTGTTGTATGAATGCTAGAATGGCAGATATTGAGACAACTCATAACTGAATATAAAAGCAAGTACAGTTTCTTAGAGGAAAAGCGTTAGGACCAGATGATATAGCTGTAAGATTCTACGAAGATTATGCAAAAGAACTTGATCCCCTTCTAACAGCAGTTTACTATAGGTCGCTGGAGCAGTGAAGGGTACCTAGGAAGTGGAAAAAAAGTGTGGGTCACCTATTTTTCAAAAAGGGGTGTAGAACATATGCACTAATTATAGGCATATATTGTTCACATCAGTCTGTTATGGAATTACAGAATAAGTTTTATGCTCAAGAATTATGTCCTTTTTTGAGAATGAAAATGTTCTCTGTAAAAATCAACATGTATTCTGCAGAGATCTTGAGAATCTCAGCTCACTCTGTTCTTCCATGAAATCTATAGATCCGACTCTCAAGTTGATTCTGTGTTCCTTGACTTCGGGGGGGGGGGGGGGGGGGGGGGGGGAGGAGGCATTTGACACTGTTCTGCACTGTCAGTTAATGAAAAAAATATGAGCTTACTGAATATCAGACCACACTTGCGACTGGATTCAAGACTTCCTCATGAACAGAACTCAACATGTTGGTCTTAATGTAATGAAATCAACATGTGTAAAGCTGATTTCGAGAGTACCCCAAGGAAGTGTGGTAGGATTGTTATTTTTTACAATGTGTAGGAATGATCTAGTAGAAAGTGTCGGAAGCACTTTAAGACTGTTCACAGATGATGCGGTTGCCTTTAGGAAAGATGTAATGCCAGAAAGCAGTATTGAGTTGCAGAATGACCTACAGAAGATTGATGAATGATGCAGGCTCTGGCAGTTGGCTCTGAACATGAATAAATGTAACATATTGTGCATACTGACAAAAGAAATCCACTGCTGTACAATGACATTATTGATGAGAAACTGCTGGAAATCGCATCAGCCACAAAATGTACAGCAGTAACCATACAGAGTGATCTTAAGTGGAATGACCACATAAAACAAATAGTAGGAAAAGCTGATGCTAAGCAGAGATTTATAGGAGGAACCTTATGGAAATGTAACTCAACCATAAAAGAAGTGGCTTAGAAGATGCTTTCTCAACCAATTCTTGAGTACTGTGTGTCAATATGGGACCCTTACCAGGTAGGACTGGTAGAATAAACAGAGAAGATCCAGCAAATGGTGGCACATTTCATCATGGTATCATTTAGTCAGCGTGAGAGAATTACAGAGAAGCTCAACAAATTCCAGTGGCAGACATTACAAGAGGGACATTATGGATCACAGAGAAGTTTTTTATTGAAATTTTGAGAGAACTCTTCCCAGGAAGAGTCGAACAACATATAACTACCTCACAGATACATCTCGCAAAATGTTCATGATGAGAAAATTCAATAAATTACAGCTAATACACAGGCTTACTGACAATCATTCTTCCCGCATGCCATTCATGATTAGAACAAGGAAGAGGGGTCTTCTGGCAATACCAACACTAGCCTTCACCACACACCATTACGTGGTGTGTGGAGTATGACATAGACGTAGTGTTCTGTATGTGGTCTCCTTTGTAAATGAGTTACACTTACTGAGAATTCTCCCAGTAAACTGAAGTCGACCATCCACCTTCCTAATTACCAAACTTACATGCTCGTTCAGTTTCATATCACTTTGCAGTGTTACACCTAGATGTTTAACGAAAATGACTGTGTCAAGCAGCAGATCACTTAATTGTTTTTCCTACTCAGCTGCATTAACTTCAATTTCATTACATTTAGGACAAACTATCATTACTTACAAGAAATATAAATTCTGTCACTCATTGCTGACACTTTTCCTGTACATTACAGCATCATCAGTAAACAATTACAGATTGCTGCTGGTCGTACTCCTCAGATCATTTATGTATATAGCGAACAAGAGCTGTCCCATAACACTTCCCCAAGAAGCTCCTGATGATACCCCTGTCTCTGATGAACACTCGCTCTTGAGGACAATGTATTGTGTTCTATTGCTTAAGAAGTCCTTGAGCCACTCCCATATCTGGAAACCTATTCCATATGCTTGGACCTTCATTAACATTCTGTTGTCGGGTACCATATCAAATGCTTTCAAGAAATCTAGGAAAATGGAATATGTCTGTTGCCTTGTAACCATCTCTGATCTAAACTGAATTTTTTGATGTTCATTTTCTCCACTGATGCTTCCAGTATAAGTTTTGTTTGTATTTCGCAGTTATTGGTTTGTAGAGGAGCTTGATGCATTATTGTACTTTTCGGTTGTTACTATTTTGTTATCTTTTTTGAAGCTGTTGTAGATATTTCATGCTTTCAGAATCCAAGTATATGAAAACTCTGAAAAATTAGTCATTCTGGTACTTTTGTGGTTAAATTAAACTATAAAGGATACAAATAACACTTAAGATAGTTAACACAAATTATATTCTACTATATGACTATAACAAATAAATTTACATTTTTTATTGCACACAATGTATATCACACTTCACACAGCATGTATAATGCTTCACACAACGCATATCACACTTTATATCTAACAATGGAAAATCCAGGATGGAACACACACACACACACACACACACACACACACACACACACACACACACACAAACTGCAGTCTCGGGCAACTGAGTGTGGTTTCAGTTGTGGTGTGTGTGTGTGTGTGTGTGTGTGTGTGTGTGTGTGTGTGTGTATTGTTGACAAAGGCTTTAATGGCCGAAACTTTATTTGTGCCTATCTGCGACTCAGCATCTCTGCTATATGGTGAGCAGCAACTTCCCATTTCATAATATTGTTACACTTTTATTTAAACCTTTGTAATTCAATTAAAGTTTACCTGTACTGCCTTATGTTTGTTTGTTTGTTTGTTTGTATTAGTCAACCACAATATTACTGCACCTGGGAGTGAGGGAGCTTCAGTCAGCTTATCATGAGTTTTTATTGCATGTTTCATGAGGACAGGCTGAGTCACTTGATAGTATATGCACAAGTGTCCTGAAAGCATTTACAGTGTGATGCACTTTCCGTAATCATCATTGTACTTATTTATTGTTAAGTCACGGCATGTTTCCGATAACAGCAACGACTGGCCAAGTGCAATAATATCGTTGTTGAGTAGTATGTAATGGAACCCAATGAGGTGAACTGGCTGTTCTGAATAAGTCATGGTGCAGTGAAATACTACAGCATCAGACATGCTGTAATCATACAGTTAAAAATTTGTATGGTCCTTGTTGTAACTGTTGGAAGGCTGAGAGAGAAGTGTAATATTTGTAAATCGGATGTGTTAACATGACTTTGAATGAAAAACTTTGCAATAAATTAAAAAATCGACAAAATAAACTGTTGCAGCTTCTCTGACGAGAAGCAACAGTTCTTTGACTATGCTCTTTGGTTTTTGTCGTCTAGTCTTTGTGTTCTCGTGCTACATTTGATGGCCATCTTTCTGTATTCGCTCCATCAAGTGATGAAATAAATGTCGTTTCGATCCTAAAACTGTGTTATTACGGTTCAGTGCCATGTAAAACCCACAGTGGTGACCCTGACTTCAACGTTGTGCATTCAGGAATTGTTTTGTGCTTATTTTCATCAGTAACAGCCTTCATGTGCCGGCCCACTGCTCTTTGTGTGCTGCTTGTGGCTGCCCCCCCATGCAGACCTCGGGCGACGCATCGCCCACTGTTACTGCACTCCCGGTGTTGCGAGCTCCCTCAACCGCTGACATGGATCTTCGCCTGCCTGTGGTACATCAACATGTGTTACCCAGCAGATTTCCTAAGCTGTATGCGTTGCAAAAGGACAACCCTAAGACTTGGTTCACTCTGATGGACCATCTACTGGATATCCACGGGATCTCAGATGACAATGCCCATTTTGTCCGCCTGGTGAGCCACCTCAACGACCATCCTGACCTAATTAGTGATCTACTACTCTCGCCACCCACTTTGCACAAGTATGTGATGACGAAAACTTTGCTTATCAAACACCTTTCTCACCCTCTGACCGAGGCCATCCACCACATATCCATGACAAGCACCTCAACGACCGCACACCTTCGCAGCTGCGGCAGTGCCTTCGTATGTTGGTTGATGACCAATCACTACCCCATGCTGTGCTGTGGACTCTGTGGATAGTCAAACTTCCATCAGACCTACGGCTTCACCTGCTATCGCACGTCGCCGACCCTCTCGAGGTCCGCCTATATGAGGCCGATTGGGCCTACGCAATCATTCGTCACAGACACCGCCTGTCATGGACAACATCACCTTCACCTTCAGTTGGCACCCCTGCTTCGCCAGTTCCATGCGCCACCAGCAGAGGCCACCGCATGTGCCTCAGCAGCTCAGCGACCTGCCAGGTGCTGCCTCCTGGTGGCCTACAGGAGGTACTACCTGCACCCTCTTAGCAGCAGCCGACCTTGCCTGAGCAGCAGCCCAAGCTTCCGTGAGCTTTGATGCAGCTAGCTGCATCCCTTGCCCGCCCCGCTAGGCCTCGCCTCCAAGCTTACCCGCTTTGCTGGTACCATGTGCAACCCACGGGGACTCTGCTCGCAACTGCCATGAATCTTGTGCGTACCCAAAAGACTTTGTCGGGCACGTTTAGGCGCCACATCCTGCCATAATCATCAATGGTGCCTACCTTTGGACGCCGCACTGCTTGCACCAACAGCGCGACACCTCTATGTCACGGACTTGTCGTCGGGCACACGCTTTCTCGTTGAGAAAGATGTTGCTTCGTCTGTCCCTGGGCACGACATTTACTTGGACCGACGTGGACAAACCTGTGATTAGGTTGGATTTGCTGCACCATTACAAGCTTTTGGTGGACCTACAGGCTGCTGTGCTCTGGAACCGCGCTGCTGCTATGGTCGCAGGTTCGAATCCTGCCTCGGGCATGGATATGTGTGATGTCCTTAGGTTAGTTAGGTTTAAGTACTTCTAAGTCTAGGGGACTGATGACCTCAGATGTTAAGTCCCATAGTGCTTAGAGCCATTTGAAGCTGCTATGCTCCGCCACGCATCTTGTTCTACCGTTCTGTGTTCAAACGAGTGCAGCACTTCTCTGCTCTCCACGTCCTTGGCCACACTTTTCACATGTCTTTCTCTGCTCGAAGATATTACAGCTCGCCTCTCTGATTTATCACACATCTGCAAGCAGATCGATGAACTATGCACTCATAACACGGAGTTACACTCCTGCATTGCTCCCGACTCTGCTGAATTGGCTCATGTACGGATTACCTTACGCTGCCTCTCTGCAGAGCCGCTCCTGTCAATGCAGCCTCCCTCTCCTACTGTGTCTTCACGCTGCTTCGCTCCTGTGTCGAGCTGCACCTTTCCTGATGCCAGTTCCACATGGATGCAGTTGGACCTGCAGGACACTCCTGCACCCACTTCGCAGGATCCTTTGCATCGCGTGGCTGTCATGCCACACCCACTTTTGCCATCTCCCGCCAAGGCACTGCCCACGTCACTCCGGCCTAGCTCAGATGCTCATGTTCCTGCTTCATGGGATCGCTCGCTTTCCGTGGCTACCGTGCCGCATGCTCAG
This sequence comes from Schistocerca piceifrons, assembly GCF_021461385.2. NCBI lineage: Eukaryota > Metazoa > Arthropoda > Insecta > Orthoptera > Acrididae > Schistocerca > Schistocerca piceifrons. The sequence continues at coordinate 115,151,706 of NC_060141.1, read as the reverse complement.
CCGTCGCATACTTCCGATGCTTCATACATGCCATCCTGGCACACCAAGGTCAGTCAACCACCACCGCTCGTGCCCCCCCTCCCCCTCTCGCCCTACCATGCGTGCATCCCTCCACAGGTCTTGGCAATCAGCAACGGCACCTGCCACCGAATCTGCATCATGGACGGCCCTCCCATATGTCACAAAGCTCGACATGTAAATGGTTTCAAATTATTGCAGGTGAAAGAGATAGTTCAGGATTTACTGGCTTCAGGTGTGCTTCAACCATCGGGCAGCAACTGGTCCTCTCCCATCCACCTGGTGCCTAAGAAAGACGGTTCGCGCCACGTGTGTGGTGACTACAGGTCTCTTAATGTTAGGACTATTGTAGACAACTATCCGATTCCTTGTATCCAGGATTTCACGCAGGTTCTGCATGGCTCAAAGTTCTTTTCTGTCTTTGACTTTTCGAAGGCATATCACCAAATTCCAATGCACCTGCTGGACATTCCGAAAACAGCGGTCATTATGCCTTTTGGCCTTTCGAGTACTGCTTCATGTCCTATGGTTTAAAAACTCTGCGCCGACGTGGCAACATTTCATGATTCGATTTTGCTACCACTTCCTTTCGCTTTTGCCTATTTGGATTACATACTTATCTTTTTCTCGTCTGTGGAGGAACACCAATTTCACACTGATGCAGTTCGTGCGGCTCTTGCGGCCAACAGCGTGATTATCAACCATTACAAATTGCAGCTCTGTTCCACATCTGTTACTTTCCTTGGCCATACAGTCTCATCTGATGGGCCTCCTCCCTACTGATTCACAAATCGCGAATATCCTCACTGTGCTTCTACTCGAGGATTACGCACAACTGTGCCGTTTCCTAGGGTTGGTGAACATTTATTGGCGACATATACCTTGGGCTGCCTCCATCCAGTTAGCTGTTATCAACGCCCTCTCTGGTAAAAATACAATGGGAAAGCATAAACTGGACTGGACTAGGCCCATGATGGACAATTTGAAATTGACCATCACGTAGGCTATCACTCTCGTGCACCCCGAACCTGAGTTGTGGATTGTCTATCACAACTGATGCTTGCGAGTTGGCGGAAGGTGCTGTCCTCCAACAACACACTGCAGAATCAACCAGCCGCTGCATTTCTTGTCAAGAAAGCTAACAAGGAGTCAGTGTGAATGGTCGACCTTCGACCCCGAGTTCCTCGCGGTTTATGAGGCAGTCAAACATTTCAGGAGTGATGTCGAAGGACGTGCTTTCACCATCTATTTGGATGATAAACCTCTTGTTGATGCGATGTGTAGCCCAGCAAAAGATCTCCCACATGCCGCTTCCGGCACATGGACTTTATTTGCCATCATTCTTCGGACACTTGTTATATCTGCGGTCCAGAGAACATAGTTGCTGAATACCTCTCCTGCATTTCGATGCTCTCCACCCTGTTGAACTTAGAGGAACTGGCATGGCTTCAGGCTGAAGACGTGGACACACAGTGTCGTGTCACATGATATTGCCCATCCTGGAATGCGGGCAATGACACGACTAGTAATCGAACGTTTCATCTGGCCGGGCGTGCGGCACGATTGCCACTCGTGGTCATGTGAATGCAGTCCGTGTCAATGGAGCAAGGTGAGCGGACATGTGCAACCACCTTTAGGACAGTTTGACGTCCCCAGGGGCTGCCTGTGCCATGTGCACATTGACGTGGTCGGTCCCCTTCAGCCGTCCGAGGGATACAAATACATCCTTTCCATGATCGACCACATCACCCGTTGGGTTGAGGCGCTACCCCTGGTGGACATTACAGCTGAGACAATCGCTCACATGTTCATTTTGGTGTGGGTGGCTAGATTTGGTTGCTCCCTGTCACTTACCATGGACCAGGGCCGCCAACTCGAGTCGTCGCTTTTCACTCACCTGCGTGAGTTGTGCGAGGTTGCGAAATTTCACACAACTGCATATCATCTGCAGGCCAATGGTCTAGTGGAGTGATGGCACAGAACGCTAAAAGCTACACTCATGTGCCACGACGGGCTTTGGTGTGAGGGTCTGCTGTGGGTATTACTGGGAATCCGCTTCGCACACAAGAAGAACCTCAATGCTTCATTGGCGGAGATCCTGTATGGTGAACCGCTCATCCTGCCTGCTGAATGCATCGAGGACACTTCTACAACGGACGCTACTGACCTGCCGGCCCTCATCAAATGAGTGTGTGCTCACGTGGCCCACCTTCATCCGCCTCTACCTTGCACTCACACCATGCCGCAGGTATTTGTTCATAAGGACTTGTAATCATGCAATTTTGTCATGTTACAAGATGATGCTGTTCATGCAGCTCTGCAACCTTCGTACTCCGGCCCGCACCGCATATAACACTGCAGGATCAATACTTTCATGATTCTGCTCAACAGCCACCCGAGTACAGTTTCAGTACAATGTTTAAAGCCTGCGTGGTCCCTCCTGGAGCCACATCTCGCTGCACCCTGCTGACCTGCCTCCACCAACACCTCGCCTGACACCGCCACACCCCCTTCAACTCGCCATCGCCTGCGCAGCTGTCTGACGCACAGGACCCCTGACGACGATGTGCTCAAGCCACACACTTCGTGTGCCAGACGCCGCCTCCACTCACCGTGCTGGCATGAAGGTTTTTTTGTGGGTGGGGGAGAGGGGGGCAGAGCTGTGGCTTCTCTGATGCGAAGTGACAGTTCTTCGACTATGCTCTTTAGCTTTATCTTCTAGTCTTTGTGTTCTCCCACTATGTTCGACAGCCATCTTTCTGTATTCACTCTATCAAGTGACGAAATAAACGTCGTTTCGATCCTAAAAGTGAGTTATTACGGTTCAACGCCATGTAAAACCCACACTGTGATGTAATATACAATGTAAACTTGGACCTGAATTTTGGAATATTGAAGAGATTTTTGCTGCCCGTAGACAACAGCTGCTAGAAGAAGGTTAGTAAATTAACTTCTTCTTTCTATTACCAATAGTGAAATTGTCTACACCATTTATACATAAGCGATATACACTTTGGTTGCGAGGGAGACAGTTAAATTGTTGACTACAGTATCTGTCTCATGGTAGTGAGCTGATCAGGCCCTTCATTCCAGGGTTCACAGGATACCATACAAGAAAAGGACAAGCTTAATTTTGCACGAGCAAAGTTATGCTATGGTTTTAAATGCCACCTTACAGAAATGTGGCTTAGCCAAAATCGAACATGCAAAAGGACTGAGCCAGGATTTTAAGTACACATCATTCACTATTTGACAAGCTGGATTGTTTTTTTAAAAACTATATAATACTAAGAGAAACAGTTTCTGAGATCAGCAACATCCACTTTAAACAACAGTTAAAAAGGAAACAACAGCTTGGATAGCAACAACTGTTTTGAAATGAAACAGGACCTTTCATCAAATTACAACTTTTTGTAGACAATTTAATAAACTGGAAATATTTAATGTCAAATCACATCCAAATGTTATGATAATTTAAACCACAAACTGTAATATTTTAACCAAGGGCACAGCTTGAGAAAACAGTAATGGATGCAAATAAGTTAATTACAGTTTTCCGTTTACTTTTTACGAGAATGTTACAAACTTGACCTTTTAGCAGAGTAATTTGCTGGTGGTATCTGACTGGAACTGTAAGATTTATTGTACACATTAACACATTAAACACAAACTAATGTATTATACAGTCCACAAAATAAAGAATACCACTGTCCATAGCAACCCAAAAGATATATACACAGCCAAGGAACAGATTCTAAATCTCTCAACCCCACTAGAATCAAGCACAAAAAAATAAATAAAAGAAATAAAACCAGATGTTTTGTCATCATATCTGCTATTATGGTTTGAAGATATGTGCTGCACAGTGACTTGGGCTGACTCTAGTTTTTCTCCTATAAAGTGGTGTCTAGCGTTTATATGTTTGGTTTGACTCTTGTAACCATTAGTCTTAAATAAGGCAATTGCTGCTCTGTTGTCACACAATAGTTTGATAGGATCCTTCTTGGGGATTTGAGATATTTGACTGTCTAACCGTTGAAGCCACAGATCCTCCTGACCTGCTGAGGTCAGGGCCATATATTCTGCTGCAGTTGTGGATAAGGCTATGGTTGGTTGTTACTTCCTCTGCCAGGATTTTACTGCTCCTTGAGATTTAAACAGTTATCCAGTTGTTGACTTCCTGTCTTTGGAACCTTTGGCCCAGTCTGTATCATAGTAACCTGTTTTGTGGCAGTCCTGTCTTTTAGAAAACAATAGTCACATATCCTTGGTTCCTTTAGGTATCTAATGATTCTTTTGACTGCTTGTCAGGGTGGCATGCTTGGATTGTCACAAAAATGACTGACAATCTGTATCGAATAAGCTAGGTCTGGCCTCTTTCCTAACTGAGCAGACATTAAATCTCCTATTGCTTTTGATAGAGTATGTTCTTCATAGCTTCTTGCTCCTGTTCTGTTTTTTTTTTTTTTTTTTTTGAACTCATGTCATGAATGAGCAATTGGTTACTGTCCAGTGGCATAGATATTGGGTTCCACTCTTTCATATTAATTCTGTTGAGAATCTGCTCCGCATAGTGTGTCTGGTCTATCCATATATAATCTTCTTTATGGTTCCTAGTGATTCAGATACCTAAACAATTTGCAGAATCACCAAGGTTTTTCAGCTAAAATTTTTCTCTTAAACTTTTTTTGAAAACTTCTTTCTATTATGAATTGTTACTGAAAATTAGCATATCATCCATATAAACAGCAGCTATTAAAATGTCTGAACTTTGATTTTTGTAATAGACACAAGGGTCAGCTGTTGATCTCTTCAAGTTTAGATTTAACAGTGTTCTGTCTAATTTCAAGTTCCATCTGTGACCACCTTGCTTTAATCCATATTCTGCCTTTTTCAGTCTTTTAATACCAATATTTTTCACTGTCTCTGTAGCAGAGTCTACCTCTGACACTTTCATGTAAATCTCTTCATGTAAGTCACCTTGTAGGAAAGCAGTGGCAGCATCTAGATGATCAATGTCGAGATCAGGTTTAGCAGCCACAGCAAATAAATATCTTGATGAGTTATATCTTATACCTGGGGCATATGTTTCACCGTAATTCAGGCTTTGCTTCTGAGTAGTACCTTCTATTACTAGCCATGTTTTATAGTGTACAATGTGACCTTTCAAATCTTTCTTTGACTGAGACACCCATTTCCCATTTATTGGTTTCTTAAACGAAGGTGAAACAGCAGACTCCCATGTGTAGTTCTCTTTGTGTGATTGTAGCTCTTCTTGTATTGGTTTCAGTCAGTGTTTAGACTGATAAGTTACAAAGTCATATAGCTTCTTTGGCTTGGGAATTCTGGATGACTTTTGTACTGACTCAAGTTGCTGTGGATGCTCGTCATCATTATTTGCATTATCTGGGTTTGGTTCCTCATTGTATTCCTCAACTACTACTGGCTGTGATAGTCTCAGGTTCAGTTTCAAATTCTTCGACTTCAGCCGTTATTTGATTTTGCTTCTTTTGCATCAGTGGGAGAAACAATAGACTTGGTTCCTGCAACACAGTTTTTTCTTTACACTGTTTAAAAGTACATTCATAAAAAATAATGTCCCTTGTTTTTATGATTCTCTGGCAATTAGTTTCAAAAAGCCTGTATGTTTTTGATTATTCACAGTATCCTACCAAGATACATCCAATACTTTTTTTGTCCCAATTTCATTGAGTAGCTTTCAGAATGTGAATATAGGCCTTGCTTCCCAATATTTTGAGACGTTGAAGATCCACCTTTTTGGTTATCTAAGCTTCTTCTGGAGTCTTGCTTTTTAGTGTCTTAATTGAGATCTCTCAATTACATAGACTGCATGGGAGACTGCTTCTGCTCAGAATTTATTTGGCAAATTTGTTTCGAAGATCAGGCATCTTGCTTTTTCTACTATTGTAGGGTTATTATGCTCATCAACTCTGTTTTGTTCTGGTACATACAGTGCTGTAGTCTGATGTTGGATACCTACCTGTATGAAAAAGTTTATCAATTTATCATTGAAGTTTTCTGTGTGTAATTACCTGCATGTGAAGTACAGATCATTTTTCCAGTTTGCCTTTCAACTAGATTTTTAGTATCGAATCAGGTGTGGTACTTGATTTTTATTTCTGAGAGTATACACAAATGCTTTCCTGGAATAGCAATTAAGGTAAGGTAATACTTGGCTCCTCCAGTTGACTTATTTTGTACAGCCCACACAAATCGGAGTAAATTAGGTCAAGAGTTTCCAAGGCTCTTGAGCCAGATCGTGAAAAAGAAAGTCTTGTTTGTTTCCCCTTTAAGCAAATATCGCAAGTAGTATTAGCTGCTTCCTCAAATGAAATTGCACTAGTCAGGCTTTTGCGAAGTGCATGCATACTTCAGATTGCAGATGACCCGGACTTCTATGACAGAAGCCTGTGCTATTTGACTGTAATATTGATTTTGCTTTAAAAATTAGATCTGTTACTGTGGATTACCTGTCTTGAGCTGACTGCAATTTAATTAATCTTTCTTTTTAATTAAATTGCAGTCAGCTCAAGACAGATAAACTACAGTAACAGATTTTAATAGCTGTCGCAGAAGATGGCCGCTCGAAAAAAAGTATAGATTAGGTCATTTGGTTGGTACAGTTGGTATATACCATTTGCTAATGATGCACTTGTTGTGACTCACCGATCTTTCAAAGTGCCGCCGTGCAGTTATGTGCGTCCTCTACATGCGGCACTATCTGCCAGCCATGCAGCAGCAGCGCCACCTAAGCGGCCAGCCAGCCAGCGGCCGCTAGACTTGGACTCAGTTATGATTTGACTGAGATTTGATAGAGCTGCATCAAACCACTCTCAGGACTGAAAACCACAACAACAACAACATGCTCAATTGGATTCCTTGTTGACGACATTTTTGTCCCTTTTATCTCCTGGGTTAGGCTATGCAGACAACTTTGAAGCTCATATCATGCTCAAACCCACTGCTCGGCCTAAGTTTTTTTGGGCTCGGCCCATTCCTGTGGCCCTTCGTGATCAGGTCAAATGGGAGCTGGATCATCTCACTGCTTCAGGGATCTTACTTCCTGTCACTTCCAGTGAGTGGTCCTCTCCTGTCATTGTCGTTGCTAAGTCAAATGGTTATATTCATCTCTCTGGCGATTTGAAAGCCACTGTAAATGCTCAATGCCTTATCGACACTTACCCTATGCCTCAACCTGAAGAATTGTTCACTAAACCTGCTGGAGGCCAGTATTTTTCTAAACTTGACCTGTCAGAAGCTTATCATCAACTTCCTCTCGACGCTGCTTCCTGGCAGTTTCTGGCCCTTAACACGCCTTTCGGCCTTTATCAATACCAAATATTGCCATTCGGGGTTGCCAGTGCCCCTGCTCTCTTTCAGCGATTCTTGGAACAATTATTGCTCACTGTCCCTGGGTGTATAAATTACCAGGATGATGCTGTTGCCACTGGCTCCACCACTGATGAATAACTTCAAAATCTCCACACACTTTTTCATGTCTTACAGACTGCCGGTCTTAAGTGTAATCTTCAGAAATCAAAATTTTTTTCAGGCATCTGTCACGTACTTGGGGTTTTAACTCTCTCGGGATGGTATTTGTCCGCTTCAGCAAACAGTCACTGCGATCGATGCCCTTCCTCGCCCTACATCTGTTAAGGAACTGCAGGCCTTCTTGGGGAAAATAGCATACTATCACAAGTTTTTACCATCTGCTGCTTCGGTGGCTCAACCATTGAATGCCTGTTGCATAAAAATGTGCCTTTTCACTGGTCTGCATCATGCAATGCGGCTTTCCAGAAATTGAAGACTATGCTGAGACAGGCCCCATGCCTGGCTACTTATCGACCTGGCCAACATCTTGTTCTTGCCACAGACGCCTTTCAATATGGGGTCAGTGCAGTCCTTACGCACCGTTTTTCTAATGGTTCTGAACAACCCATTGCTTATGCCTCCAAAACGCTCATGGACACCCAACAAAAGTATTCTCAAATTGAAAAAGAAACTTTGGCCATTATTTATGCTCTTCATAAGTTTGGTGTTTTTCTCTATGCATCCAAATTTCATCTTGTTACGGATCACAAACCACTTGTTTCCTTGTTTCATCCATCAATGTAACTTGCCAACAAGGCTGCACACCGCCTCCAGCGTTGGGCTCTTTACTTGTCTCATTTCAATTATGAGATTCATTTCCGGCCGATGGCTCAACATGCGAATACTGATGCACTGTCTCGCCTTCCCATGGGTCCTGATCTGGCATTCGATAGGGATGAACTTTTGTGTTTCCACCTGGATGTTGCCGAGCAGCGGGTTGTGGACGGGTTCCCCATCACCGGGGACTGGCTGGCGGCTGCCACGGGTTCTGACCCTACCCTCTCCCAGGTTTTACGCTGTATTCAGAAGGGTTGGCCAGATCGTCCGTCTGCTAAGACTTCTGATCCGTTGCGGAACTACTATGCTTTGAATTACCGCCACACGGCTAGGGATGGTGTTATCCTCCTTTCCACCGAAAATGCTTCACCGCATGTTGTGGTACCTGCGTCTTTCTTTGCGTGCTTCGGTCTTGCGCCTCCTTCACCAAGGGCACTGGGGTGTGTCTCGCACAAAATCTCTGGCGCACTGTCATGTGTACTGGCCCGGCATCGACTCTGAAATCGCACACATGGTCGCTGCCTGCGGCCCTTGTGCGTCATCTTTGTCACCACGGCCTTCGCCTGAGAAGCCCTGGGAGCGTATTCATGCTGACTTTGCGGGACCTTTTTTAGGTACTTATTGGCTTCTCGTTATTGACGCATACTCTAACTTTCCTTTCATTGTCCGTTGCACGTCGCCTACCACCACGGCAACCACCAATGCTCTAGCTCGCATTTTCTCTTTGGAAGGCGTTCCCTCTACTCTTGTTACTGATAATGGTCCGCAATTTGCCTCTTCTGATTTTGTGGATTTTTGTGCCCGTCACCGCGTCATGCATGTCACGGCCCCTCCGTTCCATCCACAGTCAAACGGTGAGGCTGAACGACTGGTCCGCACATTTAAGGCTCAGATGAGGAAACTCCTGACTTCTTCTGCTGCTGACGATGCGCTTCTCCAATTTCTGGCTTGTTACCGCTTCACCCCCATGGGCGACCACAGCCCGGCTGAGCTCTTACATGGCTGACAGCCCTGCACGCTACTTCATCTTCTGCAGCCTTCCACCTCACGGCCGCGGGTGCCTTTGCTTGGCTGGTTCACCACTGACGACCTTGTATGGGTACGGGGATATGGCAGGCGGCCAAAATGGAGTCCTGGCCGCATCTTACGACACTGTGGCTGACGCCTGTATGAAATCCAGACGGACACGGGTGTTGCAGTGCGTCATTCGGACCAGCTTCGGCCTCGTGTGCCAGCAACGCCTGTTCTGGATGCCACTACACCACCTTCGGCTCTACCTGATGCTCGGGATACTGGAATCTCTCATTACTCACAACGCAGTCCTCTCACTATCATATCGGTGCCAGCACAAGAACTGACACCACTAGGAGACGTGCCCATGCAGGAAACAGATGACCATCATCTGTCGGAGCAACTCTACTCGCCTCCATCTCCTACAGACGCGGACACATCGCCCATGTCTCCTGTTATAACAACCGGACTTGCCGCAAAGGGCAGATTGGTGCACGGGGCTCCAGTAGATTCGATCCCCACGCCTCCTGTCATCTCAACCCGTTATCATCGGGGACACTTCCGTCCGTACTGAAAGCCTCCTCCTCGAGACTTTACGGCCAGTCAAACAACATCTGTGGACGTTAGCAATCTACAGGCCACCTCCAACAAGACCTGTGCAAAAAATTCAAAGGGGTGAAAACTGTTGTGACTCACTGATCTTTCAAAGAGCTGCCGCGCAGTTATGTGTGTCCTCTACATGCGGCGCTGTCTGCCAGCCATGCAGCAGCAGCGCCACCTAAGCGGCCAGCCAGCCAGTGGCCGCTAGACTTGGACTCAGTTATGATTTGACTGTTAAAGTGTACACACGTCTTACTCTGTTTACTTGATCTGTGACGTTCATGTATTGTGTCTTCCTTGAAATGTATTTCTTCAACTTGAAGCTGTTACAATTGGCGACGAGGTAGCGATTTTTCTTTTCCATCGTTTCCGGACACATGTCCACATAACATATTTTCTTTCTTTGTGTGTGAGGAATGTTTCCCGAAAGTTTGGCCGTACCTTTTTTTTAACACCCTGTATACATGGCTGCAAACTCGTACAGACAAGGCAGGCAATTTGTAAAAGAAAAAGAAACCACAAGACTCAACCTCCCCCAACTAATACTGGAAAAAGGGGGAGTGGAGTGCTTTCTCCTTTTTTGCCTTTTGATAAAATTAACTATTCTCCTTGACTTGGCTCACATGAGCCCACAACACACTGTGTGTGCAGAAATTCTGCAAAAGAAGATTAACAAGACTTAATTTCTGCATGATCTACAAGGACTGAGGAACTGCAGAGCCAATTTACTAGCATAATCCACCTCCCCTTTTAAGGCGATGTTGGGGTTCTACACATAACTCATTCCCCTACTGTAACTTTAAACTCCTTTGACCGCAATTGTAAAGCCTTACTAACTTCTGATGGGAGTGCTGGGTGTTGTGTCTCACCCTCCTCTAATTCCACTCAATAATTTCCGGACTAACCTGCTCCAGAAGAAGGTCATTAATAGACCATAAGTTAGCTAATTGGGAATTCACCTGATAAACAAATATAAGGGAAACTGGGAAGGCCTTAAGAGTCTCATGTTGGAACATATTGAATGCCAAATTGAGTCAGGGTATCAAAAGATCCCACTTCCTTTGAGACCTACCATCAAAAATGATCAGTGGTGCCTTTAAATTACGGTTAACTTGCTCCACAAAGGAGGGTTGCAGATGGTATGGAGAGGTGGTGATATGTTAACAGCGCTCTCAAAACTAAACCTTTTAAACACTTTGGAAATGAAAGGCAAAGCATTATCTTTCACAAGAGACCTAGGTGGTCCAAAGGTGGAAAAAATTACTTCGATGGCCAAAGGCCCTGTAAACCTACTGCTCAGAATCAACTAGCAAACAGGAAATGGTATCGACAACCACCAAGACATACCCGTTCCCGGCACAAGTATGACAAATGGGTCCTAAGTAATCAATAAAAAGTTTCTCCACAGGACAACCCTCCTTGTCAACTGCAGAAGGCCTTTATGCTAGTGAGTACTGGGTTTAGCACTCTTGCAGCTTTCAAACTCCCACTAATCTCCAAATATCTTTGCAAATGGTAGGCCAAGTAACATGCTCCTGAACCTTAGGAATAGTTTTATGAATACCCAAGTGGCTACCCACCACAGTATCATGAAAGTAATGGAATACAGGACTGACAAGTTTCATGGACAAACTGATCTTAGTTTTGCTCTTGCTGCAACAACTATAACAAAGCAGTCCTATGTGCAGGCTATAACCAGAGACCTGTTCCCCTTATAACAACCTCCGTTTAATCCCAGTAATTGTTGGTCAAGATATTGCTTCCCTCTCAAATTAATAAAGAGTTCAGGATCTCCGTCAACATCTCCATTGCCCAGTCCTCGGAAGCCCCCCCCCCCCCCCACCTCTGATCCTGATGAACCTGGACCTATCCATCAGACACTCAGCTTAAGGCCACCTAACTGTCCGGACCCTTAATATGCCTGCCCTTAAAACAGAAGGCGGAAATCTGAATTGCCCAATGTGCTATTCACTCAGTCTTCTGGGGATGTCTCAGAATCCAACTTAGGGCCTGGTTATTCATTTCTAGAAGAAAATTCCTATGCTCAAGATAAAACTTAAATTTCTCAATTGCCAATGTTTCCCATTCTTAATTGGAATATTTAGTTTCTGCGTGTAACAACTTCCTAGAAGCATAAGCTATGGGATCTCACTCCCATTTTGTTCTTGCAGAAGAACAGCCACTATTCCACAAGCAGAAGCACCCTTTTGGACAACAAACAGGCGCCCAAAATCAAGAATAGCCAAACTAGGGAGATTACTGAGGGCCTTTTTAATTGCCTAAGAGGATGCCCGATGACTATCGTCTCAATGGAAAACAACCCTTTTTGTACAAAGTTTGTTAAGGGGCCCAGCACAACTTAACAAAGTTCATAAAGTTGTTTCCTCTCAAGAAAGCTACCAGTAAGCAAATCATCTCTAAGTTTGAAAACACATATTTTCATCACTTGGCTATCCTCAAAACAATTTTATCTGATACTGGTTCTTAATTTACATCAACAGCTTGGAAAGATTTTGTTGACCATGCAAAAATAAGGCATATTCTAACTTCGGTGTACCATCCTTCAAGTAACCTTGCAGAAAGATATATGAGAGAGGTTGGAAGACTGTTTAGAACATATTGAAGTAAGAATCATACCAGTTGGATAGATTATGTCATTGACTTTGAGGATATTATGAACAGATTACAACATTCTTCAACAGGTTTTTCCCCATTGGAAATCATGTTTAATCACAGACCAGCTAACTTTATTTCTGAAAACATTGAGTTTCCACCATTTAAAATTCTGTCTCCACAAGAGAGGGAAGAATGTGTTAGGGATATGATGAAAAAACGGGGATAGGAGAGAGAAGAGACATGATGGTAAAGGTATATTTTCTAAGTTTGAAGTAGGAGATCTTGTGTTGGTAAAAGTCAAAGAGAAATCTAAAGTGTTGACACCTGAAATAAAGAAATTTTTCGATATTTATATAGTTGCAGAAGAAGCCAAGTAGTGCAGTCACCATAGTGTAGTGGTTATGATACTGGATTGTTGCATGGAGGGTTGTGAGTTCAAACAGAACTGAAAAATTTTAATTTGTATATTTGGTTTGAGTACATTCTAGAAATATCCACAAATGGCAAGAATCATTATACTGGAATGTTCTGTAGCTGTATATATACCACATGTGTTCTGGTCAGAGGCAGTTCCCTCCGTGGTTTTGTATGTGCAAGTGCTGAATAAACTTTCGTTAAGTGAAGTTAGTGTTCATCATTCATCTACTTACACCTTTCTCTATGTGGCAATATTGGACCATTTGAATTCATCTACTTACACTTTCTTCCACAAAACATTATTCTGGTGGAGGCGCTGGGTATTGGAACTTGTGATACTGCACATTATCAACGGCATGGTGGCTCCCATCAGGCCACGACAGAGCCGCTGTTTACGTGGCGAGAAACCCAAGTTCGAGCCATATTCAACAGATTGCAATCTATTGGAGATAGAAGAAGAAGAGGACGTCACAATGACAGCAACTGTGTGCCACCACATGCGACATCCTTCCAGCTTCTCTGGTAATGATGGCCAATACCCAAACAAGTGGCTGAAGGTATATGAGTGTATAGCCAGATTTAACAAATGGGATGACACTGTGTGTTTGGCTAATGTATTTTCTTACTTGGAGGGCACTGCCGAGCAATGGTATGAGAACAACAAGTAGAAGTTCACAAGCTGGGAAGTATTCCAGGCAGAACTGCGCAAATATTTCGGCGACACACAGTGACAGAAGTGCAAGGCTGAAGATTAATTAAAGTGCAGGGCACAGCGTCCAGGAGAAACAGCAGCATCCTACATTCAAGACATCTTGGAGCTGTGTAAAATACTGGATCCTTGAATGTAGGAGGAAGATAAGGTTGCACATCTCATAAAGGGTGCTGCTCAGGACATGTATCAAGCCCTACTCCTGAAAGAGGTTTCGACAGCAGATGACTTCATAAAATGGTACCAGTATACCAAGACAATGCATCAAAAAAGAATTATATGCAAGAAGTTTGAATGGCTTCCAAACGGCGTATTGATGTCTGTGATGGAGGAAGAAACTGATTCCACAAGTGTTCTTCGTCAGATAGTGAGAGAGGAAGTTCAGAAGACATTTGGACTGCATACTGAGCAAAAAACCAAGACGCTTCAAGAGGTCATAAGGAAGGAATAGGAACAGACATTGAACCCAATCTCTCATCCTTCATTTCCCTTTAAAACTGTAAAATAGTCGAGACCCAGGTGAAGTTACATTCCTACAATGCTGAATGAGGTACCTGTTTGGGCACCAAGGAAGACTGATGTCTGGAGGACCATGAATAACCAACCAATATGTTTCCACTGTGGATGACCACGTAGGTCACCACCGCCGCAAGCTAGCCACTGGAGAGGACGCTCCCCAACACATTGATCAAGGTCTCCATCACTGTTTGGAAGCTCCAGCTGATCACCTAGCCGCCACAACCTGGAATACTAAAGGGTGCGACCTTCCTTGCCAACACGTCGATCAAGATCTCTATCACAGTTTGGAAGCTCCAGCTGATCACCTAGCCGCCACAACCTGGAATACTAAAGGGTGCGACCTTCCTTGGAGGTGAGGTCGCCGAAGAGAAAAATTCTCTGCTGTCGATCACTACAAAAATGATAGGAAACTACATCGATATCCTCATGGGTGGCCGACCAGCCCAAGCTCTTGTGGACTCTGGAGCATCATATTCAGTCATTTTGGAGAAGTACCGTCACCAACCACCCCCATGAACCATGGACCTTGCCGTTGGTGGGGAGGCTTGTGTGTCTCAGTGATACAGATGGCCGTACCGTAGGTGCATCCACAACGGAGGGGTATCTGTTGAGAGGCCAGACAAACGTGTGATTCCTGAAGAGGGGCAGCAGCCTTTTCAGTAGTTGCAGGGGCAACAGTCTGGATGATTGACTGATCTGGCCTTGCAACACTAACCAAAATGGCCTTGCTGTGCTGGTACTGTGAACGGCTGAAATCAAGGGGAAACTACAGCTGTAATTTCTCCGGAGGGCATGCAGTTTTACTGTATGGTTAAATGATGATGGCGTCCTCTTGGGTAAAATATTCCGGAGGTAAAATAGTCCCCCATTCGGATCTCCGGGCGGGGACTACTCAGGAGGACGTCGTTATCAGGAGAAAGAAAACTGGCGTTCTACGGATCGGAGTGTGGAATCTCAGATCCCTTAATCGGGCAGGTAGGTTAGAAAATTTAAAAAGGGCAATGGATAGGTTGAAGATAGATATAGTGGGAATTAGTGAAGTTCGGTGGCAGGAGGAACAAGACTTTTGGTCAGGTGAATACAGGGTTATAAATACAAAATCAAATAGGGGTAACGCAGGAGTAGGTTTAATAATGAATGAAAAAATAGGAGTGCGGGTAAGCTATTACCAACAGCATAGTGAATGCATTATTGTGGCCAAGATAGACATGAAGCCCATGCCTACTACAGTAGTACAAGTTTATATGCCAACTAGCTCTGCAGATGATGAAGAAATTGATGAAATGTACGATGGGATAAAAGAAATTATTCAGGTAGTGAAGGGAGACGAAAATTTAATAGTCATGGGTGACTGGAATTCGAGAGTAGGAAAAGGGAGAGAAGGAAACATAGTGGGTGAATATGGATTGGGGGAGAGAAATGAAAGAGGAAGCCGTCTGGTAGAATTTTGCACAGAGCATAACTTAATCTTAGCTAAGACTTGGTTCAAAAATCATAAAAGAAGGTTGTATACATGGAAGAATCCCGGAGATACTAAAAGGTATCAGATGGATTATATAATGGTAAGACAGAGATTTAAGAACCAAGTTTTAAATTGTAAGACATTTCCAGGGGCAGATGTGGACTCTGACCACAATCTATTCGTTATGAACTGTGGATTAAAACTGAAGAAACTGCAAAAAGGTGGGAATTAAGGAGATGGGACCTGGATAAACTGACTAAACCAGAGGTTGTAGAAAGTTTCAGGGAGAGCATAAGGGAACAATTGACAAGAATGAGGGGAAAGAAATACAGTAGAAGAAGAATGGGTAGCTCTGAAGGATGAAGTAGTGAAGGCAGCAGAGGATCAAGTAGGTAAAAAGACGAGGGCTAGTAGAAATCCTTGGGTAACAGAAGAAATATTGAATTTAATTAATGAAAGGAGAAAATATAAAAATGCAATAAATGAAGCAGGCAAAAAGGAATAAAAAGTCTCAAAAATGAGATCGACAGGAAGTGCAAAATGGCTAAGCAGGCATGGCTAGAGGACAAATTTAAGGATGTAGAGGCTTATCTCACTAGGGGTAAGATAAATACTGCCTACAGGAAAATTAAAGAGACCTTTGGAGAAAAGAGAGCCACTTGTATGAATATCAAGAGCTCAGATGGAAACCCAGTTCCAAGCAAAGAAGGGAAAGCAGAAAGGTGGAAGGAGTATATAGAGGGTCTATACAA
Source organism: Schistocerca piceifrons (assembly GCF_021461385.2). Classification (NCBI taxonomy): domain Eukaryota; kingdom Metazoa; phylum Arthropoda; class Insecta; order Orthoptera; family Acrididae; genus Schistocerca; species Schistocerca piceifrons. The sequence goes on along the minus strand of NC_060141.1, from coordinate 115,135,433 downwards.
GGGCGATGTACTTGAGGAATGTAGTCGAATTAAGTCAGGTGATGCTGGGGAATTAGATTAGGAAATAAGACACTTAAAGTAGTAAAGGAGTTTTGCTATTCGGGGAGCAAAATAACTGATGATGGTTGAAGTAGAGAACATATAAAATGTAGACTGGCAATGGCAAGGAAAGCGTTTCTGAAGAAGAGAAATTTGTTAACATCGAGTATAGATTTAAGTGTCAGGAAGTCGTTTCTGAAAGTATTTGTATGGAGTGTAGCCATGTATGGAAGTGAAACATGGGCGATAAATAGTTTGGACAAGAAGAGAATAGAAGCTTTCGAAATGTGGTGCTACAGAAGAATGCTGAAGATTAGATGGGTAGATCACATAACTAATGAGGGGGTATTGAATAGAATTGGGGAGAAGAGGAGTTTGTGGCAAAACTTGACAAGAAGAAGGGACCGGTTGGTAGGACATGTTCTGAGGCATCAAGGGATCACAAATTTAGCATTGGAGGGCAGCGTGGAGGGTAAAAATCGTAGAGGGAGACCAAGAGATGAATACACTAAGCAGATTCAGAAGGATGTAGGTTGCAGTAAGTACTGGGAGATGAAGAAGCTTGCACGGGATAGAGTAGCATGGAGAGCTGCATCAAACCAGTCTCAGGACTGAAGACAACAACAACAACAACAACAAACCATCACCAAGTGCAGGAAACCGTATTCGTCGACAACAAAACATCTCTGCTGAAGGTGGCTAACTGGAAATATGTAAAACCTACAGGAACATGTGTAATTTGTGTGGGTATAAGTGACCTTAGAATTCTTCTTACAAGAGTGTAGTCATGACGTCATTCTCGGATGGGACTTTTTGAAAGCTTCTCAAGCAATTATAGATTGTGGTTGCTCGAAGATTATGCTAGACGAGATGAGTTATGCTAGACGAGATGAGATACTGCGGACAGGAAGATGTGCATCCGAGTGTGTGGAGACTATGTGTGCTGGATGAAGTGATCATTCCTGCATTCGGTGCTAGAAAGGTAGCTGTCATGTATCATGCCATGCACCAACCCATGGATCTTGGTGTGGAATGTAAGAGAAGCATACCACTGAAGAATAACTTGCTCATCCCAACCTCTGTCATCTCATTTAGGAACAGATTCGGTGAATTGTGGATAGTTAACTGTCGCCAAGAACTGCAGATCCTTCCAAGACACATGTGCATAGCAAACTCTGAGCCATTAATTGCAGAGCTGCTGAGCATCATAGAAACCTCCCATGCCGAGTCTGTGGGCAAAATTAGCACTACCACTACAAGACAAAACCTTCTAACTCGACTATCAACAGATCTCACTAAGGAACAACAGAAGAAGTTACTTGCCATTCTTCAAGAGTTCTCTGAATGCTTCAATCCGCAGGTGAAGAGCAAATTAGACAAATCAATGGTGAAGTACCGGATTAGCACTGGAGACCATCAACCAATAAACCAGAGAGCAATGGAATGTCGAATAATTTGCGGCGAGGTAGAGAAAATGATGAAGAATGAAATCATTCAGCCTTCTCAGAGTCCGTGGTCATCACCAGTGGTTCTCGTCAGGAAGAAGGATGGCAGTTGGCACTTCTGTGTTGATTACAGGAAGCTTAATAAGATAACTAAAAAGGACATTTACCCTCTTCCATGAATTGACGATACTCTAGATTGTCTGAAGGGGGCTAAATTTTTCTCAACCATGGACATGTACTCGGGATACTGGCAAATCGAAGTAGATGAGGCTGATCATGAGAAAATTGCATTCATTAACCCTAAGGGCATGTATGAGTTTAAGGTAATGCCGTTTGGTTTGTGTAATGCACCAGCAAATTTTTAACGAATGATGGATAGTCTTCTAAGGTACCTGAAGTGGACAATGTGTCTTTGTTATTTAGATTACATTATACTGTTCTCAGAGATATTTGATGAACACATAAAAAGACTGAGGGCCATTATTAAGTGTCTCCAACAAGGCACGCTGAAACTTAATCTGAGAAATTGTCTCTTTGGAGCAAAAGAAATCAAAATACTTGGGCAGCTTGTGTCAAACAAAGGTGTGCGGGCAGACCCAGAAAAGGTGAGAGCTGTGACGGAATTTCCTATTCCTAAAAGTATCAGAGACATAAGAAGCTTCTTCGGATTGTGTTCTTACTACCGTCATTTTATCAAAGACTTTTGTATCAAAGCCAGGCCATTCCAAGAGTTGCTAAAATCCAATGCTAAATTTATCTGGGATGGTGCTCAACAAGATTCTTTCAATGTGCTGTGAAAAGCTCTGACGACTGACCCGGTACTTGGTCTGTATGTTGAGTAGAGCAACCGGGGTGAGGTACTACCTTTCGTGACGTTTGCCTACAACACCACCAGTCAAGATGCCACAGGATTTATGACATTTTTCCTGGTGCCTGGGTGTGAGGCGACGACAATGATGAACAGTGTGTTTCCATTACATCCTGATGAGGTGGATGATGACTACATTGGCCAGGTGTTAACCAGAGCTGAGGAAGCTTGGCAGTTAGCTCAACTCCACATGCTGCAGGCTCAAGAAAATGATCGCCGAAGGTATGACGTGAGCCACCACCCTGTTGTCTACCAGCCTGGTGACCTTGTCTGGTTCTTCACTCCTGTTCGGAAGGTTGGTCTCTCTGAGAAACTCCTCAGGCGCTACTTTGGACCTTATAAGGTTGTAAGACAGTTGTCTGATGTTATTTATGAAGTTGAAGATTTCAACCCCGACACAAGACGACAATAGATCAGAGATATGGTCCACGTCCTTTGAATGAAGCCCTATAAGGATCCTGCAACTCACAGTAAATTCGAAGCTCCAGTGACAGGCAACAAGTGGGAGGTTCGAAGAATGCAGTGGCAAGGGAAGTTCTAAGAAGATCCCAGGGCGAACATCAGTCATAGGGAGTCGGAGTATGCAGGACTGATGGCTCATTCCCGGACTAGGAGGACATAACACCAAGATGCTGTTCTCTTAAGGAGGGAGCAATGTCGCAGAAGAAGCCAAGTAGCACAGTTGCCATAGTGTAGTGGTCATGATACTAGATTATTGCATGGAGGGTCGTGAGTCCAATACTCACCTGAACTGAAAAATTTTAATTTCTATATTCGGTTCGAGTACATTCTAGAAGTATCCACAAATGGCAAGAATAATTGTACTGGAATGTTCCGTAGCTGTATATATACCATATGTGTTCTGGTCAGAGGCAGTTCGCTATGCGCTCTTGTATGTGCAAGTGCTGAATAAACCTTCGTTAAGTGAAGTTAGTGTTCATCATTCATCTACTTACACCTTTCTCTATGTGGCAATATTGGACCATTTGAAGTTCTTGAAAATCCAAATTCTAATGCATACAGACTTGTGTATTAAGAATCTAAGAAGTAGTTTGGATTATGCAATATCACTGAACTGAAAGCATAGAGACATGATCCATAAGTATCTTTTTTTTTTTTTTTTGTCCTTTTTTCCATTGTCATGAATTTAGTATGTACGATGATGTGATTTCTAGAGCTCTATTTTATCCATTGACTGAGTTTAAATCTATCTGTATATCCATAAGACTAGATAACTGTGTTTTGTTTTCTGGAATTTAGTATGTAAGATGTGATTTTTAAAGTTTTCTCTTATCTATTGACTGGGTTAATATCTATGATACACTATATAATTATGTTCTGTAATAGATTTGTGCTTTCCAATTTAATATATAGATGCCATGAGACTAAATGCGTAGAGCTTTTTACAATTTTGAAATAGGACAATATTTGTAATTTGTACTGCCAAAATTAGGAATATTATCTGAGCCGTGCTGTGGCTCATGTTGGTGCTGTTGTAGGTTTCCGTCCTCTGTTGGAGGCCAGACTGTATCGTTTGGTTGACATGGTTGCGGTTGTTTGTATTCTTCTTGTGTTGACTGGCGCCACTTGGTTTCGCAAATATTGCCTGTCCGCTAGTGGCAGCAGTGGTGTTATCGATATGTAGTAACTGTGGCCCTATGTTTGGCGTGATGTCATTGTTCTTCCAGGTTGTGTGAGTGGGCAGTTTGGTTGTGAACACCATAGGAGCCAAGAGGAGAGTGCAAGAACACGCTGGGACCGCTGGCAGCACACATGCACTGCCAGATGGAAGAGCCGTGGTCGAGAGGGTGCATGGCCTAGTCGTCAACTGGATCCAACAAGCTTTATGTTGAGTGGATTTTAATCCTAGCGGTGAAACCCCCACCACTGTGAGATCTCGCGATTCTCCAGTGATTTGGGTTCATGTTGCTGCTCGCAGTGTCGCCAAGATGAAGAGCAGTGAGTGGAGTGCTTGGGGAAGGCAGATCTAATTAGCTTTCCTCGACTTCTTGTTACTAACTGCTGCATTCTATGTGTTACTAGTTGTTAAGTGCAACCAGTGGTGTTTTTCCTGCCTAGTGGCCACTAACGCCCCAGTGACCTGCCCTTGAGGTTAGTGTATGTAACGGCAGTGTACGTTTCCTCGCCTTACCGCTGCTGTCTGGTAGGGGTGTCGTTTTGACAGTTTCCTTGATTTTTAGGTCGGTTGGCGTTTCTTCTACTCTGATAGTGGTGGTTCCTTTCTCGTTTTGGATGCTCTAAACACAGCATTCTGAGGACACAGTGCTGACCGCTGGTTCCGGCTTTGGCATGGTGCTCCATCATTGCATTGGTTATCGGACGTTAGGCAGCTTCAGCAGATTATCATTAGTCATTCATTAGACTGCCACTAGTGTGAGTTACCATCTTGCGAAGTGAATGCAACTCTTGGCTGCTTTTCTCATGGCTCACGAAAGTGTTTTCGGCATCACTTACTCAGAGGTCAAGTCGTGGAGCACTGTCTGTGAGTAGCCCTTGTGTTTTATTATTGTGTTATTATTTTACTATTGTATTACCAAATTACCATCATTTGTCTTACCTGTTTGGTGATCAGTTGCTTGTCCTTTTGAATTAACCTTGTTTTTTTTCTGTTTTACAGTATGTTTCTAAATTTTTTAATATAATTGCCATTCCTGGCGTTACAGCAAGTTTCAACAGTTGTGCTACCAAGTTTACTATAATTGTGTCTCACCTGTTTGGTGGTCAGTTGCCTGTCTTTTAAATAAACTTTTGCTCTTGCCTTGTTGTTTGACAGTAAGTTTGTTAATTTTTTTAATAATTGCCATTCTTGGCGTTAAAGGCCTTCAGCCATGACTGTCGCTACTTGTCTTAAAATTCTAATGTGGCAATTTTGTTTTAGCAGTTAACCTTTAAGGCCTTGGTGACTTGTTTTCAATATTTTAATAACAGTAGTTTGTAATTTGCAACAAGTTAAAACGGTTCTTAATTTATTTCCATTAAGGTCTTCAGCCGTGAGTGTCGTTACTTGTCTTAAAATTTTAATTTGGCAATTGTATTATTGCAACAAGCCATCTTATATATTTTAATAACTGTTATTGTAAGTTGCAGTAAGTTTAATCAATGCTTAATTTATTGCCATTAAGGCTTTCAACCATGAATCAGTTCTTAAATTATTGCCATTATTTTAATTTGTTGTTGATTTTAAATAAATTGTGTGCGATTAAAAGAAAAGCCAACCAATAGTAACTGATTACGGCCTCGTCCACAATCGTAACTGAATCCTGCCTTCCTTGACCACCAGGTCTCAAATGGTAGCAGAGCTTGGTTGTGATTGTAATTTTGCCATTTCAGTTACTGTTGGTTTGATTTGTTAACGATTTTTGTCTTTGTGATTCTGTTATGTTTTAGGCGATCAATTCTGTAATGGCGTCAGGCAGTGCCCTGGGATCGGCCTATTGAGGAAGGACCACCTCACTCATGAGCTGGCAATAAGATGCCAGCCTATTGAGGGTAGTGTTCTGGACTTAGCAGCCCCCTTGCGTGCTACCATGCTTCAGCCAATTGACGTCACGCCGGATGTTTTGGGTGAGACAAGGCAGCCATTGAGGTTTTGTTTAAAACTGTTAGGAGTCTTGAGGACAACATCGGTTTCTAGAGGGCACTCAACCCAGTGGCAGTCAGTTAGACGGGTTGTGGACACAGCTGATACATTTAACCATCCGGATATCTGATTTAAGGGGATTAAAGGTAGAGGATCGTCATAAGGAATGAACCACTGTGTTGGAGTCCTTGGTTAATAAATTGCAGTTTAAGTTCACATGTTTAGAGCTAGACAGGAAGAGGACAGGGGAGCAGGATTTGCTATCTTCCAGATGGGGCACTAGCGAGCCCGGGAATAACACCCTTATGTCTTCTGAGAGGTTTGATGGGTAAATGCTAAATTACGTAATCCCCTGGTGCATCTGTTTTGATACATCACAGAATTAGTTATAGACCGATTCGAGCAAACTGAATGCTTGTTATGGTTGCTGGTTTGCTTTGAGTAACAGGCTGATGCGTTTGGTGTTTCCCATCAAGTAGTTTTGTCTCTATTGTATCCTTTAATTAGAGGCGAATTGAGGACACTGGTATCCAGGGCCATGGCAGGAGGGTTATCCTTGCAGCAGTTGAGGGAGCTTATATTAGGGAAAGACTGACCACGGGAGTTCGCAAACAACTTGAGTGTTGCTATATTTGGCAGATCCAGCAAGATAAAGAGGAGTTACATCAATACATGGAAAGAGTTAAGATGGCCTGCTTGGCCTTGTTAGTTGATTTGCCAGCACTGGAGTTAGTTTCAATTGTCCTGAGGGGAATGGAAGAGGTGGATAAGTTACAATTTATTTTTCATGGTCATTCCTCTCTGTTGGAGGAACTGCGTGCCGCTGTTGTAGCGGTACCTGTGTTGCCACTCTTGGATGATAGATACCATAAAGTTAAGGTTCAGCCCGCGGGCGTCGCTGAGGGCAACTCTGGACTACCAACATCAGCTGAGTCTGCTAAAGGGGAATTGTGGCGTTGTTTTAGGTGTGGTCAAACAGGCCATTTAGTTTGTACTTGCACTCGGCCGTGGACACCCAGAGTCAATAAATGACGCCTGGCTGGGCAGCGACCCCAGGGTCAAGGCTTTAAAACCTGGTGTGCCCATGTCATTGCTTGGTCATCACTCTCACTGCCTTATATTTGTTCTTGAGTAGGTGGTGAACCTGTTTGTGCCCTTTTGGATTCTGGTAGCTCCTTTTCATTCTTGAGCTTGGAATAGTTTCTTGAATCTGGTCATCTTGCAGTACTTAGGCCGACCCCTTCTTTGATGCAGAGATGTCGGGTTGCCAACGGTCAGGTTTTGCTTCTGCATGGTTGGGTTCGAGAAAGTATCTTGGTTGGTGATTTCTTGTGGCCCTTCTCTTTGTCCTTGGTTAATGAGCTGCCGGTCGATTTGATTTTCGGATGTGATTTTATCAGTAAAACTGGTCTTGTCTTGAATTATTCAGGGTACACAATTTTTCTTTAAGTTCGCTTCTCGTCAGAAATTTGGCTTCTGTGAGTTTACTAAATGTAAGGTGGATTGAGATGTGGTAATGCTGGCAGTTGATGCTAAGGTTAGTGAGTTTGATCTCACCCATCTTTCTTCCCAGAAGGCCTCTGAACTAAGGGATTTGTTAGAGAGATTCCCAGAGCTTCTCTGTGATAGAATCGGGGTTACTAATGTTCTTGACTACCGTATTCATCTGTCTGACCATATTCCCATCAGGCAGTCCCCATATTGCCTCTCACCGCCTAAGATGAAGATACTAAGGAAAAGATCTCCAAAATGCTTGAGCAGGGAATTATTAGGCCTTCTACAAACGCTTATGCTCTGCCTGTATTCCTCGTTCTTAAGGATCAGGGGCGGGACTTTCGGCCTGTTGTTGACTACTGTCGCCTAAATAAGAAGGTTGCCCTTGAATCAGTTCCTTTACCTGATCTTCATAACTCCTTTACTTGGTTTGCTGGGGCTAATTGGTTTACTGTGCTCGGCCTGAATCAAGCCTATTATCAGATTCCCTTAGCCGAAGAATGTAAACATGTTACAGCATTTTGTACTGACTGGAATCTGTTTGAATTTAATAGGGTTCCCTTTGGTTTGGCTACTGGCACAGCCGTCCTCACTCATTTCCTGGATAATATTCTTGGAGACTTGAAATTAATCTGTGTTTACAATTACCTGGATGACTTGGTAATTTATAGTTGTTCTTTTCAAGAGCATTTGGAACATATCCAGTAAGTTTTTGCTAGGTTTCAGGAGGCCGGTTTCACTGTTAAACCCAATAAGGTGACATTAGCCAGACAGCAGGTATCCTTCGTAGGTCGCCTAGTATCAGGCAAGAGTATTTGGATCAATCAGGAGCGGACTAAGGCTTTGAGAGCCCTTCCACCACCCATTGATAAGCGAGGGATTGCCAAGTTCATAGGGATGGTGCATTATTTTAGGCGTTTTCTTCCTAATTTTGCTAAGTTGTTGGCTCCTGTAAATGAACTGCGCTGAAAAGGGGTTTTGAGTGGGGACCTGCTCAAGAGGCCGCGTTTGAGCATATTAAGGCGTCCATAGCCAATCCTGTTCTCGGAGCACCTGATTTTAATAAGAAATTCATTGTCCAAACCGAGACATCGAATGCAGGAATTTCGGCAGTCCTCCTCCAGGAGTTTGAAGGACAAAGGCAGCCATTAGCATAAGCGTCTCGTTGGTTAACCAGTGCCGAGCTTAAATATTCTGTTTACGAATGTGAGGGATCGGCCATCTTGCTCACAATGGATAAGTACCAGTTTTATCTTGAACATAGAGTATTTCAGCTAGAGACCAGCAATCAAGTCTTAAGCTGGGTCAGGGTGTATACGGCCCGGGAGATCTGGGAAAAACCCAGGAATTTTTCCATCCGAGACAAATCCGGGAAAAACCCGGGAATTTCTTAGAATTCTGGGATTTTTCATTGTTTTAGATTTCAGTTAAAGTTTTGTAGGTTGGACGTGTAAGATCTGATACTCTGACAAAGAGCTTTAGTCCACTACTGCTGAATAATACTGCAGCAATGAAACATAAATCAGGGAATAACACCAAAATAAAAGTTTAGTTGCGTAGAAAATGGGTAATTTACACAATGCACAGACCAGTTTGCCAACACCGTAAAGTGTCAAAGGCTTTAGGTTGAAGATTATGCAGTACGTCCGTAACAACTAACGTGCATTCAATGTGCGTGACGCCACAATTGTTTACATTTCTAAAAGATCACCAGTAAATATCACAAATAGTGACTCGAGATGCGTTACTTTCAAAGGAAATTTCCATGCAAGATGATTTATGTTACGTGTAAGAATGTGCAGTGAATTTCTTAAATCACAGGGCATTACAACTCTCATTCAAAACGTAACACTTTGAGGATCAGCCATTTGAAAAATGTCGGGCCCAGAAGATAAGTAATTTATGCCACTATTTAAAATTTTACCGGCACATTTGTATTTGATATGACTTAACGTGTAGCACACGCTAAAAAAAGACAGAGCTTCAAGTTAGTTTTCACATTTAATGTTGTTCTTACATAGATAAAAAATTATGCGATCGATGGCAAAAAGTGTAATTGACCTTCAAAAAAATGTGCATAATGTGTTACTGAGTAATGTCACAAGTCTTTTCATGCCAGAACACCTCGACTTTTCTACGCAACTGATAATCATTTTGGCACGATTTTAATTGCCAAATTAGAACCTGTTAGTAGGCCTACGGACTTCCTATCATTGTAGGACTGAGAACAGTGGATGCCAATAGACGATGCAATTTTCGTTTGTACATACACATCTACTTACGAGTTAACTGCTATAGAAACGCACTTGGCTGATTTGAGTGAGCTCGGCCTACCTTCGTAACGTACGCGCCGCAGCCTGTCTTTCTCGTAGGCCTCGTGCTCTGAATAACTGCCGTCATTCACTAGCGAGATCACGTGACATGAGCTATGACTGGCTGACAAAAGTGCATCACCCAACGCAGTCTCTTTTTTAGAGTTTCGGAAGCTGCTGTGCTGTAATTTGTGGAATTTGTGTATATACTTTTCGTAATACAAAAATAAACTCTGTGCATATTGTCTTGCATCAAACAAATTTCCAAACACATTGTTTTTCCTGGATTTCGTTTCCTAAAGTGCTGGGACGTCCTCCACCGGTATAAGACCTTTACGATTCAAAGGACTGATAGGTTTTACAGCTGCGAGGGAAAGCATACTGTTACTTAACAAGGATGTATTTTCACCCGCTTTATACATAATTTCATCCTGGAGAAATTGTGTTTTTAACCGGGAAATCCAGGAAAAATCCAGGAATTTTTTTTTCTTGTCCACGTAGACACCCTGTGGGTGCTAGTCAGGCCGTGTAAGTGTAAAACTGGCCATATCGCCAGGTGGGTGGTATGCATTTCAGCATTTCAGTTCAAGGTTAAGCACATTAGAGGCACTGAGAACGTGCTCGCGGATGTCCTCAGCCATATGTATACTGAACAACCATCTAGTGAGGGCACCCAAGAAACTAGGGAATGCAGTCTTAGTTGTGTCATGTTAAGATGGTATGCCTCATTTGTTTAGTGACATGGCTGACCATCAGGGTCAGGACCCCACTTGGGGGCCAGCTAAGAAATGGCTTTCGGCAGGTGAGCATTTGGATGAATACATTATAAGGAAGGGCATTTTGTGTAAAAGGGTGGGACATACCAAGGATGTTAAGATCTGTCTACCAAGCACCCTAATATGCCCGGTTTTCCATTCTTTTCACAACTGATTGATTGGCGGGCATTTAGGAACCTATAAGACATTGCAAAAGATTAAGGAGCATCTGACTTGTCCGTCTATTGACCGAGAGATTAGAGAAATAGTTTCTCGGTGTCAGTTGTGTCATGTGGCCAAACCGAATAACACTCTTCAACAGGGGTTCGTTAGTTCTGAGCGTGAATCTTGCCCCATGGACAAACCCTATATTGATTATGTGAGGCCCTTACCTCGCACCAAAAGAGGCCATTGGTATGTATTAGTCATTACTGACACATTTTTGAGGTTTACCTGGTTTCTTCCGAGTCATGCGAGAGGGCAGTTTGCTTGGGGACACTGAATGAGCCAAGAGGACAGTGCAAGAACACGCCAGGACCGCTGGCAGCACACATGCATTATTGACGCATTTTTGAGGTTTAACTGGTTTCTTCCGAGTCATAATGTGACTGCTGCCACCTCCATTGCGCATTTAACTAACATATTTAGTGTGTTTGGACCTCCTAAGCAAATCATTAATGATAATACACCGGCCTTTCTTTCGACTCCCTTCAAGGCCTTCTATTTTTAAAGTGGTGTTAAGCATGTAACTACCACTCTGTATTATCCGCAGGGGTCCTTTGCGGAAAGGGTAAATTGTAACCTTAAATCTGCACTGATTATCTTTCATCAGAAGTCTCCCAGTAAGTGGGATTGTAGTCTCCCTTGGCTTAGTTTTACCTTCAATACCACCAGCCATGAGGCTTTGAAGGCTACTCCAGTTTCCTTGGTGTTTGCTTATCCTGTTAATTCCTTCCTTTCGAACTTATGGGGGATTCAAGACCTAATTCCTGTGGAGATCACCCCTCAGGTTGTCAAGGAAAACTGTAGTCGTGCCAGGTATAACAGTAATCGGCGAGCCTTCAGGGGTAAGCCGGGAGATCTGGTGTATGTCTGTAATTTTCCCAGGAGGGAGGTGTGTGTGTTGGCAACCTTGGTAAGTTTATGCACCGTTTTCTGGGTCCGTGTATGATTATATGGATTTTAGGCCAAGTACTGATAAGCAATACTGGGTCCACCTTAATCAAATTAAGTTTGGTTAGGCCGCTAGTTGGGTCTCCTAACACCACATCATGCGTCCCAGTTGTACAGCCGACTTTGCTAGCAATGGTTCACTGCCTACATACGCTCTCATTTGCAGAGATGATAGTTTAGCATAGCCTTCAGTTACGTCATTTGCTACGACCTAGCAGGGCGCCATATTCATTAATTAGAATGAATTCTGAACAGACAATATTGTGAATCATGTACCGTAAAGAGCGACGTTCATCATTAATGGATTAAAGGTAAGTATCAAACTAATTATGTCCGCTTTCTGAATTCTAATTCCTTGTCATGTTCCAGACCTCACGTCAGTATAGTCCTTCCCTCCTCATGCTAGCGTGCGTGAGCTAAAACGCGTGCATTACGGCCTCCCCTCGTAAAACGGTGTTGGTTCTTCAGCCAACACAACACCTTTCTCCTTTTGGATAATCTAAACACAGCATTCTGAGGACGTAGTGCTGACTGCTGATTCCGGCTTTGGCGTGGTGCTCCATCATTGCATTGATTATCGGACGTTAGGTAGCTTCAGCAGATCATCATTAGCCATTCATTAGACTGCCACTAGTCTGAGTTACCATCTTGTGAAGTGAATGCAACTCTTGGCTGCCTTTTTCATTGCTCACGAAAATGTTTTTGGCCTCTCGTACTCAGAGGTCGAGTCCTGGAGCACCGTCTGTGAGTAGCCCTTGTGTTTTATTATTGTGTTATTATTTTATTATTGTATTACCAAGTTACCATCATTTGTCTCACCTGTTTGGTGATCAGTTGCTTGTCCTTTTGAATTAACCCTGTTATTATATTTGCTGTTTTAGTGTATGTTTCTTAATTTTTTTAATTTAATTGCCATTCTTGGCACTACAGCAAGTTTAAATGGTTGTGCTACCAAGTTTACTATAAATTTCTCTCACCTGTGTGGTGATCATTTGCCTGTCTTTTAAATTTAACTTTTGCTATTGCCTTGCTGTTTGACAGTATGTTTGTTAAATTTTTTTAATAATTGCCATTCTTGGCATTAAAGGCCTTCAGCCGTGACTGTCACTACTTGTCTTAAAATTCTAATGTGGCAATAGTATTTTAGCTTAACCTTTAAAACCTTGGTGATTTGTTTTCACTATTTTAATAACAGTAGTTTGTAATTTGCAACAAGTTAAAACAGTTCTTAATTTATTGCCATTAAGGTCTTCAGCCATGAGTATCGTTACTTGTCTTAAAATTTTAATTTGGCAATTGTATTTTTGCAGAGAGTTGTCTTTTATGTTTTAATAAGTGTAATTGTAAGTTGCAGCAAGTTTAATCAATTCTTAATTTATTGCCATCAAGGCCTTCAGCTGTGAAACAATTCTTAAATTAATTACAATATTTTAATTTGTTGTTGATTTTAAATAAATTGTGTGTGACTAAAAGAAAAGCTAACCAATAGTAACTGATTATGGTCCTGTCCACAATCGTAACCGAATCCTGCATTCCTTGACCTCCAGGTCTCATTATCTGAGCATATTTGTGTGCATTACCTTATTGTCCATTTTTTCATTACATTTAACTTTATTTATTAATGTTTCATATGCAAACACTTTTTAATTTCAGTTGACATAAATCTCATATAATTGACTTTCAAAGTTACGAAGGGGAACACACCTCATGTGATATGAAGGATGTATTGAACAACATATTTAGTACACAAAACAATGTTTCAGGATTTGATGTGAATGCTAGAGAGGAAGTTACCTATCCATTGGAGCGTGTGACGATACCTCTAAGGAGGAAGCTGAAAGATGTGTGGAGATCCAGTCCGCACACTGCTGTGGGGCTATACCCTGCTGAACCAGTCATCTTGCAAGAGATTGTGGGTGCTGGGTAACGTACTCGAGCATCTGTCGACTGGCATGTGTATTGTCTGATTTTTTGTAAATTGTTAACCAAGACTGCTAAAGACAGTGTTATTCAGCATAAATGCAATTATTTTTATTGGGGGATTGACTCTCCAGTCATTATGTAACTTACAATCAGTATTTTTTTATTTATTTATTTTTTATTAATTGTACATGAATCTTCTAGGTCTTTGTTTGCGTAGGTTAGTGTGGACGACATTTAGCAGTATGGACAATGTAATAGGATGTATACATGTCTGCTTTCATACTCTGATTTTGGTTGTCAAGCTACTGGATCATGTCATCATTCAAAGGTAATTTATGTCTATGTTTACCTGAATTTATCCTGAGTGTTGCAGTGTTGTATCTGATTGGATCTTGAGTTGTGAACAGGCTTATGCTTAGCTCTGTTTTGGGTACCTCTGGTCATCACGACTGTGTGTTTGTTTACTCAAAGAGAATGTACAACATTGATTGAAGCTAGACGCTTACTTCTATAAATCCATCTGCAATCCTGGGCATAATTTTGTACACTGTTTGGCAAACCTTATAGTCTGTCACAAAATATTGTAAACACTCTGTTTCCAAATTTTGTGAGGGGGATATTATAACAAGTCACCCTCTTCTAACATTACCTTTTTTTTTATAGAGATATAGATACCATGTGTACTATCGATTCTTGCATAGTTTAAAATTATTTCAGCTGTTTCACTAAAAGAATTACATATGATTTTGAATATGATGTATTATGTTTCAGGCTAAAATCTATAAAGGAATTAATGTGTTACAATCGTTATATACTAACAGTTAAAATTACTCTTCTTTTAAAAATATTTGAAATTACAAAATTTCTGTTATACTGAAAATTAATATTATCAATTGTACAATCTAAGGCTAATTATTAAATTTATTTCTGGATTCAGTTATAAAATAATGATACATTTTAGTGACGTTTCATCTTTTGTTTTGTAAAATCTTCTGCTTTGTAAACTCTTTTGCTTTGTAAACTCTTTGCAATTGTGTGTGTACTGCAGAATATAGGTAGTGGTGGGCATGCCTCAGATGGAAATGCACGTATTATGCTAATCTTGTCTCTAATAATGTAATTTGCGCTGTGACAAAAATGGAGATTGTGAAGTCAGTGTGGTATAGAAGAATGGCAAATCTTCATCATTTATTTAGTGCAACAAGAACCCACAACGTTAAATCAAAATTTTCAGGAGCTAGAATGACTCCTGTACACAACAAGTTTTTGAGCCAGCAACAACAACAACAACAACAACAACAACAACAATGAAAATCAAGATAAATAAAAAGTTATTATTTTGTATATCTTACACCTCTCTAAGCTTTTGAAAATAATGAAGATACTCAGACAGTGAATGTGTGGAAGGGTAAGATTACAATTCGAACCACCTTGCCTCTTGAATCCACAGATTTACCTCAACTCAACTCAGTTCCTCAATGTGCAGAGCTACTCCAATCAATGGACAATTTGGAAAAACTGACTGTTTTAGGTTGTTTTAAAATAAAATAAAATGTATCAGAAAAAGATGGAATTCTGGTATTCCATATTTTTCCTTTAATTGTGCATGAATGCATGCATATTTTAAGATTTAATTGTACATGGAATTCCAGGATCAGTAGCATTACAAGGACATAATTAGATTTTGGTTACAAGGACATAATTAGATTTTGGATGAAGGGTGTTAAAGGATTGTAAATAATATTACAAGTTCGTATTTGTTTCTGTTATATGTGTGCAAGTATCTTTGATGCAAAGTTAATGTTTGATGTATTTGTTCTTTGTATTAGAGATCCATGAAGTTTTAAAATAATATATAGTTTTTCTGTTGTTCTTACGTTAAGTTCTGGTACTTTAATAAATCTTTGTGCAATCATTTAGAGGCTGGATATATATCTTTTTATCCTAACATGGTAGCAGAGGAGCGTGGTTCGGATTAGCATTGATTTGATGTATAATTGAGATGTGTTTAATAGTGTCAGAATCGACTAATTCAAGCAGACGGCGTGTGACGCGATCACCCTTTTTGGAGACAGTTTACAAAGTTATTTGACGTGTTTGTAAGCGTAAACAGAAAATAATGGCAAAACATCATGACTGAAGAAAAACAACAGTTGAAAAATTGAATGGTGAAGAAAATTGGGCTACCTGGCGTATTCTCATGACGGCTGTCTTGGAATGTGATGCTGTTTACAATGTTGTTTGCGGATCTTTTGTGAAACTGGAAACAAATGTTGAAGGTTATCTAATGAAATTAAGTGCTTGGACAAAAGTGAATTCAAAAGTGAAGAAACGCCTTGTTTTGCCACTAGAAACAAAACCGCTACTTCATGTAGCTACATGTGTAACTGCAAAAGATGTTTGGGATAAGTTACACCAGATTTATAATATTCAGTCTGCTGAAAATATCAACTTGTTGTGTCATAAGTTTCACAATATCAATGGGAATGGTCAGGTGGTATGCAAGGTCATTTAGCAAAATTTGACGAAGTACAAATAAAGATGTCTATGCTAAATAGACCAATAGATGATGCTGATTTGTGTGCACGTTTGCTTCAGACACTGCCAAAAGAATTTCATCATATTTACGTAACTTGGCATGATCTACCACAAGCTGACAAAACATGGCATGAACTACAGAAAAGGTGTTTGAATTATGAGCTGCGAATACAAGACAGAGAAGAAACAAATGTAGCTGCTGCAATGTTTCCAGGAACCAAAGGAAGTGTATCTACATAGCAATGAAGCAAAATTAAATTAGGTAATGTGAAAAAGTTGCAAAATTCAAGCAACCACAATGTGAGGAAATGTTTTTCATGTGGTAAGATTGGACATATTTTGAAAGACTGCAAAACGGGCATAGTGTGTTTTACATGCAAAAGCAAAGGTCATATCTCCAGCAACTGTCCTAGTGGTGGTGGTGGTGGTTCTGCAATGTTATTAGCTGTGACAACATTGTCACGAGAAATTCCAGAAGAAACTTTGTTTAAAGTATGTGATTTACCTACAAATGTAGATGTATCAGAATGTGACGAGTGGTATATTGATAGTGGCGCGACACATCACGTTACAAATTGTCAAGACTGGTATGTTTTATACACTCCTTTTGATGTACCACAGAAAATGGACAGAGAGAGCGGAAGAGCTAACTCCAGGGCTTACTACCTTGGTTTTAATTTCGGATTCGGGGCAACCCGATCCCCCAATTTATTATCCAACAATTACTGCAAAGCATGATGGGAACGTCGTCAAAGATAGACACTACTCCAAGAGGTAGACCGAATGGCAAATCCTCCGTTGTTCGTAGAAACAATACAAAGGGGTCAAAGGATTTTGGAGGACCCCAACCAACATGTATGCAGCCCTCAACACTGAAATTTAAGAAAGCAACTATGTTTGCAACCCTAAATGTAAACTCTCTAATTAAAGTAGGAAAATTGAAATTATTGATTGAAAAGCTGAACCAGAAAGAAATTTTAATATGTGCATTACAAGAAACAAGGTTTTTAGATGAAACTGCTTTAGATTTTGAAAACTATCGTTTATTTAAAGGAAAACCAGGTAAAATCTTAATGAAACAAATGCCATACCTGGGAACAGCATTTCTGGTACATCACTCAATTTTAGATTCAGTTACTAACTTCTACTCGAGTTCTGAGAGACTATCCATTCTTGAGATTAAATGTAAAAACAAAGGATACTCTATAATCAACTGTCATGCACCCATAAACCAGGACAACAAAAATAACCCGGAGAAAGTTGAAGAATTTTGGGAGATACTTGAAATGGAACTGGATAGATGCTCAAAGAAGAACATAAAAATGTTAGTAGGCGATTTTAACGCACAAATAGGAAGGGAGAAAAAATACCATGGAACAGTAGGCCTCTTCCCAGGTCACAAAAGAACTTCAAAAAATGGAGAAAGGCTTATAGAGGTATGTAGGCATTTCAACTTGAAAATAATGACAACACATTTCAAAAAGCTGAGCCGAAAAACTAAAACATGGAGATCACCAAATCCACTTCTCGGAGAATTCCAAATTGACCATGTGGCTATCTCACTTCATTGTCAAGAAGAAATTCAAAACACTAAAGTGCTGAAAAGCCTTGATGTTGATTCAGACCACTATTTGACTACGATTAAATTCAGACCACTCCCATTTCGAAAAGAGAAGAAAACCTTTTACAAAATTCCAAAATATAACACAGAAACTTTAAAAAATGAAGAAATTAAACAACGGTTTCAAAGAGCATTGCACAAAGATAGCGATGGCATATCCACAATAAATAAGGAAGCGGGATGGGAGGAGATCAAAAACGAAATAGTTGAAATAGCAAAAGAAAATTGTCTCGTGAAAAGAGTAAGAAGACATCCATGGTGGGACAATGAATGTGATGAGAACCTGGAGAAGAGACAGAAATTGTGGCAGAAATGGAACTCCACAAAAGATCCTCAAGATCTTGACAATTTTAAAATCCAGAGAAGAGAAACAGCTAAGCTTTTCCGTAATAAAAAAAGAAGACAATTTCAGGATAACCTAGAACAGATTGAGGAAGACTTTAAAAGAAATAATTCTAGAGATTTCTACAAAACTTTTAGAAAACAGCTAACCAAATACCAATCCCCAAATTTATGTTTTAAAGATGAAGAGAACAAGCTAGGTTTGACAAACAAGACTAATTGTGAAATATTAGCAAAATATTTCGAGAATCTACTAAATTGTGAACCACCCAAAGATAAAATGAGTTTTGAAAACCACCGAAATACTAATACCGAGTCAAAACCTCCAGACGCTGAAGAAATAAAACACATAATACACAGTCTAAAAAACAATAAAGCCCCAGGTGAAGACTCCATAGTACCAGAAATCCTAAAAATAATGGATACCAACCTCCCACAAGTTTTGGAACATATGTTTAAGAAGATCTGGGACGAAGAAATAATTCCTGAAGACTGGCAGTGTGCCCTGATACACCCACTACACAAAAAGGGGGATAAGATGAATGTTAATAATTATAGAGGGATCTCGCTACTACCAGTAGGATACAAAATTTTGTCAAGGAAATTACTTCAAATCGTGGAGCCAGTTCTGGATAAAAAAATAGGTGAATATCAAGCAGGTTTTAGACAAGGTAGATCCTGTGTTGAACAAATATTTAACCTGAAAACACTAATTCGTTACAGAATCTCAAGAGGCCAGAGATTTGCAATAGTATTTGTAGATTTCAAAAAAGCATACGACTCGGTAGATAGAGAAACATTACTGAAAGTATTGGAAGAATTTGGGGTCGATAAGAAAACAATTCAAATTATCAAACAGACGCTAACAAACAGTAAGGCCAAAGTTAAATTTATGGGTGAAATTTCAAGGAAGTTCGAAATTAAAACAGGTGTTAGACAAGGTGATGGTTTATCCCCAATCCTCTTCAACTGCGTACTGGAAAAGATATTGAGAATATGGAAAGAAGAACTCAAAGGCACCAAGAATGACATCAGAATTGGAACAAAAAAAGAAAAAATAGAAGTGGACTGTTTAGCTTTTGCAGACGATCTGGCAATAGTTACAGAAAACGAAGAAATAGCTCAGAACTACCTGGAGAATCTACAAGAAGTTTCGGCCAGAGCTGGACTGCAGATTTCATTTGAAAAAACCGTGTATATGTCTAATCATAGAAATAACAAGAAAAATCTTATTACTAAATACGGCAATATTAAGAGAGTAGAAAAATTTAAGTATTTAGGTGAAATAATTCAAGTGAATGGTTTAGACAAGAATGCAAACCAGGCGAGAGCAAGGAAAATTGAATTTGCTTTTCAAAAAACCAAAGACATATATAACAAAAAAAACATTTCGATTCAAGCTAAATTAAGACATTATAAAACTGTCATTAGACCAGAATGCCTGTATGCATCGGAGTGCCTAACTCTTAACAAAAAGGGGGAAATAGAAAACATGGAAAAGAAAGAAAGGAAAATTTTGAGAAAAATATTAGGACCGAGAAAGATTGGAGAAGAGTACAAGCTAAAGAGTAATAAGGAAATATACAAAACTATTGAGAAAGTGAGTGAGGCAATGCGTAAACGCAGACTAACGTTTTATGGTCACCTGTCGAGGATGGATGGAAACAGACTAACAAGAAAAGTGTTTGAACATAGTAACAGGAACGAAAAAACCAACAATAAATGGATACAGATGGTGAAAAAGGATTTGGCCTATTTTAATGTCACCCGTGAGTCAATCAGGGACAGGGAAAAGTTTAGACAAATAGTGAACGAAATTAAGTGTTTTCCAGAAGAAACGAAACTAAAGAATAATAACAGGAAATGGTCGGAAGAGCGGAGGAGGAACCACTCGAAAATGATGAGGAAATATTGGGAAGAGAGAAAAAAAGATCAAAAAGCCGGGCAAGTGAATTGTTGAACGTGGTCCAAAGATGGCCGAAATCGAAAGAAGAAGAAGAATGTGCATATTGAAGGATTTGGGAGTGGTCACATTGATGTTGAAACTTGTAATGGAAAAGAGTGGACCAGATGATATTTTGAAGATGTATGTATGGTGCTTGTAATTTATTTTCTGTTAAAAAGGCTGAAAAAAGGTATTGATCAAACTATCAAAAATGATGCTAAAATATGGTCATTTTATAGAGACAATAATCCAATTGCTATTGCTCTATCTAAAAGCAAGAATGAACTTTATCGCTTGGCAGTGAAAGTGATTAAGCAAGGAAAGTCCTGTGTAGTAAAGGAAGCTTCTGATACTCTTCAGTTGTGGCTTGAAACATTTGGGCACCAGAACAAACAACATGTACAATCATTTTTGACTGCTCATGATATCAATGTAAAGTTAGACAATGAATTATGTGAAGGTTGTATGCTAGGTAAACATCATAGGCTAGTTTTTGGTTCACGAGTTGACAAGTCAACTAGCCCAGCTGAATTAATCTTTGCTGATGTCTGGTCCAATGGAAGAAAATGATTTAGCTAGCCATCGATATTTTCTTGTTTTCAAAGATGACTTCTCAAGCTTCAGAGTGACATATCTTTTACAGAAAAAGGATGGAGTAAAGGAGAAATTTCCAATATTTATTAAGATGGTGAAAACACAAGCTCAATGCACCATTAAAGAACTGCTGACTGATGGTGGCAAGGAGTTTGACAATAATGATGTGAGAAGATATGCTGAGTCAATTGGATTGAGACATTCTTTGACTGTGCCATATACACCACAGCAAAATGGAGTTGCTGAGCATGAAAACAGGATTATCTGTGAAATGGTACATTCAGGGCTTCAGTGAGCAAAGCATATTCCAAAAGCTTTATGGGGAGAACTTGCAGCTACTCATACTCTGAACCAAACTGGGCCAACAAAGGTTAAAGGAAAGACGCCAATAGAATTATTTTTGAGAAGGAAGAGTCAGTTTAATCATCTAAAAGTATTTGGGACAGATTGTTTTGTCTGGATTCCAGCACAGAAATGGAGAAAGTTTGATGCCAAATCTTTGAAAGGTTATATAGTTCATTATGATGACTGTGGCTATCGTGTATACCTTCCAAATAGGCATTCAGTTATTGTTAGCCGAGATGTAAAATTCAAGGATGAAATATTGAAGCAAACACTGAAGAGTGATGTTACCAAACTAGTTGACATATCAACTATGAATGATACAGAAACATCTGATTCTAATGATGATGAAATATCAAAATAAAATATTACAAGTCTGGATCATCAAGATCATATAGATGTGACTGCAAATGCAGATGGTTATCGAGTTTTGAGTGACAGACAAAAAATTAGAAGGTTGTTCCTTCGTCAGGAAGGAGAGAGGGGAAAAAAGGGGAAGAAGGGAAAGTGGATTCTGTTACTCACAACCCAGGTTATGAAGCAATGGGGGAAAGGTAAATAGGGAGGGTAGCAAACATGGAGGCATGGATGTCAGAGGGAAACCAAAGATATTCTACTGTAAGTACTGTGCCAGCTTCAAAGCAAAGAGTATACATACAGAAGTAAAGAAGTATATAGTATAAAGATAAACACAACTATGTAGGATGAAAAGATGCGTGAATGGCTAAAGAGGAAAGGGAAAGAGGAGAAGACTGAAGAGTTGGTTAACGTAGGTACAGTCCAGGGGGATGGCAGGATGAAAGGATGTGTTGAAGTGCAAGTTCCCATCTCCGCAGTTCCGAGGGACTGGTGCTGGATGGGAGAAGTCAAATGGCACGCACGGTGTAGCAGGTGCCTAGGTCCCTAGAATTATGCTGTAGGGCATGCTTTGCTACTGGTTATTGGACATCTCCTAGTCGGACAGTTCGTCTTTGTCCGTTCATCCACTCAGCCAGTTTAGTTGTCGTCATACCAATGTAAAAGGATGTGCAGTGCAGGCATGTCAGTTGATAAATGATGTGTTGTTTCACATGTGGCCCTGCCTTGAATTGTGTATGTTTTACCAGTAGCGGAGCTGGAGTAGGTGGTTGTGAGGGGACGCATGGGGCAGGTTTTGCAGCGGGGTCGGTTACAGGGGTAGGAACTGCTGGGTATAGAAGGTGGTCTGGGAATATTGTAGGGTTTGACAAGGATGTTACGGACGTTAGGGGGCTGAAGAAAGGCAACTCTGGGTGGTGTGGGATGATCTCATTTCAGGGCTTGACTTGAGAAAGTCATATCCCTGGCGGAGTAATTTGTTGATGTATTCGAGGCCAGGATAATATTGGGTGACAAGGGGGATGGTTCTGTGTGGTCTGGGGGTAGGAACATTATTGTTGGATGGGGACGAATGTATTGCTCGGGAGATCTGTTTGTGGACAAGGTCTGCAGGAAAGTTGTGGGAGAGAAAAGCACTGGTCAGGCTACTGGTGTAATTGTTGAGGGATTCGTCACTGGAGCAGATACGTTTGCCACGAATACTTAGGCTGTAGGGAAGGAAGCATTTGATGTGTAATGGATGGCAGCTATCAAAGTGAAGGTACTGTTGTTTGTTTGTGGGTTTGATGTGGACAGAAGTGTGGATGTAAGCTTCAACAAGATGAAGGTCAACATCCAGGAAGGCAGCTTGGGTTTTGGAGAAGGACGAGGTGAAATTCAGATTCAAAAAGGAGTTGAGGTTCTGGTGAAAATCAAGAAGTGTTTCTTCACCATGAGTCCAGACTACAAAGATGTCATATATAAACCTATACCAGGCCAGGGGAAGCAGCTGTTGGGTCTTCAGGAAAGCCTCTTCCATGTGGCCCATGAAGAGGTTGGCATAGGATGGAGCCATCCTGGTTCCAATGGCCGTTCCCCTGATTTGCTTGTAGGTCTGGCCTTCAAAAGTGAAGTAATTATGGGTGAGGATGAAGTTGGTAAGTGTGATAAGGAACGAGGGTTTTGGAAGATCTTCGGGTGGGCGTTGGGAGAGGCAGTGTTCAAGGGCAGAGAGACCATGGGTATGTGGGATGTTTGTGTAAAGGGATGTAGCATCTATGGTGACAAGAAAGGTTTCAGGTGGGTGGGGAGTGGGAATGGATTTGAGGCATTCTAGGAAGTGGTTTGTGTCTTTGATGTAGGATGGGAGTCTGTGAGTGATAGGTTGGAGGTGTTGGTCTACCAGAGCTGATACACGTTCTGTTGGGGCGGCCAGGATGGTTCTCTATGTGGGTTTTGGCTAATAGGTAGAGGGTAGGGGTACGTGGCTCAGGTGGAGTGAATATGTCTATGGAAGCCATTGTGATGCCTTGTGAGGGACCTTGGATTTTTAGGATTTTCTGCAGTCAGTCTGGATGGAGGGAATGGGATCGTGGGTAACAGCTTTGTAGGCTGAGGTGTCGTAGAGTTGACACAGTCCTGCCACATACTCCACATGGTCAAGTACCACAGTTGTGGAGCCTTTATTGGCCGGGAGGATGACAATAGAGCGGTCTGTTTTCAGCTCCTTAATGGCACAGGATTCAGCTGGGGTGATGTAGGGGTTGTCGGGGTGTACTTCAAGAAGGACTGGGAGGCAACACTGGATGTGAGGAATTCATGAAATGTCTGTAAGGGATGGTTTTGGGGGAGGGGAGGAGGATCCCTTTGAGAAGGCGGTCGGCACTGTTCTAGACAGGGTTCAACACTGGGTCTAATATTTGGGGGCTGTGTTTGGGCGGTGAAGTGATATTTCCATTTGAGGTTCCGGGTGAATGAGAGGAGATCTTTAACCAGGGCAATGTGGTTGAATTTAGGTGTGGGGCTAAAGGTTAAGCCTTTTGATAGAACAGATGTCTCTGGAGGAGAGAGGGATCTGGATGCGAGGTTTAGAACTGAATTGGGACTGGAGATATGTGGCATTTGACTGTGGTTATAATTGAGATTTGGTCTTTGTGGGGTATGTGCTGGGATTTGGAGATTGAGTAGGTTGGCTAGGCTAGGTTTGCTGGCTATGAGGGGGGTTTGTTGAAGGTGCTGTTGTGGTTGGTGTTTGTGGGGGATAGGGAGAGGGACCCCACTTCTTAGGTGTTGCACTAGCACTGTGGATAGTTTTTTCAGGTGGTGTATGGCATGGAACTCAAGTTCTGTTTGTTCGTTTCCCCTGATCTGGACATACTTGCTTGGTCTGGTCAACCTTTATCCGTACTTTTCCCTTTTTTTCAGTATAGTGTTTTTCTTGTTTAGTGGTCTTCCTTTGGTACTGAACATCACCAACACATTTTCTTTCTCGTCCTTCCCTCCTTGTTTTATTCCTTCTTATTATTACTATTTTAACTTTATTTATTTAATTTCCCTACCCACCAGTTACCCACTAATAATCCTATTCCTATACCACATTATTTACATTCATTCTGCAAACATGCATACACCATAGCCAAACTGCAATTCCATATACTTTTCCTCTGGTCCTGCTTAACCTTCGGAATTACTCCTAAAGGACTTACCTTAAAAGTTCCCATCTCTGGGTGCAATCCCTCCTTCCACCAGTCTCTCTTGGACTTCCAGAACCTTCAATCCTTAGGCCTTACCCAACTTGTCCTGAATCTCTACACTACTTCGTGTAACCACCACTCCCAACAGCTCCTATCTCTCTTCAAAGTCCTCCACCTCTCTAACCCCTGCTTGGAGAACACACTCAGGAACATCATCCTAGAAGCCAACTGTAAACTTGAGTTCCATGCCACACACCACCTGAAAAAACTATCCACAGTGCTAGTGCAACACCTGAGAAGTGGGGTCCCTATCCCTGTCCCTCACACCAACCACAACAGCACCTTCAACAAAGCCCCCTCACAGCCAACAAACGTAGCCTAGCCACCCTACTCAATCTCCAAATCCCAGTAAATACCTCACACACACCAAATCTCAACTATAACCACAGTCAAGTGCCACATATCACCAGTCCCAATTCAGTTCTAAACCTCACATCCATATCCCTCTCTCCTCCAGAGACATCTGTTATATTAAAAGGCTTAACCTTTAGCCCCATGCCTAAATTCAACCACACTGCCCTGGTTAAAGATCTCCCTTCATTCACCTGGAACCTCAAATGGAAATATCACTTCACCACCCAAACACAGCCCCCAAATACTAGACCCAGTGTTGAACCCTGTCTAGAACAGTGCCGACCACCTTCTCAAAGGGATCCTCCTCCCCTCCCCCAAAACTATCCCTTCCAGACATTTCATGAATTCCGCACATCCAGTGTTGCCTTCCAGTCCTTCTTGAAAAACATCCTGACAACCCCCAACATCGCCCCAGCTGAATCCCATGCCATTAAGGAGCTGAAAACAGACCGCTCTATTGTCATCCTCCTGGCGGATAAAGGCTCCACAACATTGTACTTGACCATGTGGAGTATGTGGCAGAAGGACTGTGTCAACTCTATGACACCTCAGCCTACAAAGCTGTTACCCACGATCCCATTCCCTCAATCCAGACTGACTGCAGAAAGTCCTAAAAATCCAAGGTCCCTCACAAGGCCTCACAACGTCCTCCATAGACCTACTCACTCCACCTGAGCCACGTACCCCTTCCTTCTATCTATTACCCAAAATCCACAAAGAGAACCATCCTGGACATCCCATTGTGGCAGGCTTCAAAGCCCCAACAGAACGTATCTCAACTCTGGTAGACCAACACCTCCAACCTATCACTCGCAGACTCCCATCCTACATCAAAAACACAAACCACTTCCTAGAACGCATCAAATCCATTCCCACTCCACTCCCACCTGAAACCTTTCTTGTCACCATAGATGCTACATCCCTTTACACAAACATCCCACATACCCATGGTCTCTCTGCCCTTGAACACTGCCTCTCCCAACACCCACCCGAAGATCTTCCAAAAACCTCGTTCCTTATCACACTTACCAACTTCACCCTCACGCATAATTACTTCACTTTTGAAGGCCAGACCTACAAGCAAATCAGGGGAACGGCCATTGGAACCAGGATGGCTCCATCCTATGCCAACCTCTTCATGGGCCACATGGAAGAGGCTTTCCTGAAGACCCAACAGCTGCTTCCCCTGGCCTGGTATAGGCTTATAGATGACATCTTTGTGGTTTGGACTCATGGTGAAGAAACATTCCTTAATATACTCCATAACCTCAACTCCTTTTCGAATATGAATTTCACCTGATCCTTCTCGAAAACCCAAGCTACCTTCCTGGATGTTGATCTTCATCTTGTTGAAGCTCACATCCACACCTCTGTCCACATCAAACCCACAAACAAACAACAGTACCTTCACTTTGATAGCTGCCATCCATTACACATCAAACATTCCCTTCCCTATAGCCTAGGTATTCGTGGCAAACGTATCTGCTCCAATGACGAATCCCTCAACAATTACACCAGTAGCCTGACCAGTACTTTTCTCTCCCACAACTTTCCTGCAGACCTTGTCCACAAACAGATCTCCCGAGCAATACATTCCTCTCCATCCTAAAACAATGTTCCTTCCCCCAGACCACACAGAAGCATCCCCCTTGTCATCCAATATTATCCTGGCCTCGAATACATCAACAAATTACTCCGCCAAGGATATGACTTTCTCAAGTCAAGCCCTGAAATGAGATCATCCCTTGACAATATTCTCCCCACACCACCCAGTGTTGCCTGACGTCGGCCCCCTAACCTCTATAACATCCTTGTCAAACCCCACAATATTCCCAGACCACCTTCTCTACCCAGATATTCCTACCCCTGTAACCCACCCCGCTGCAAAACCTGCCCCACGCATACCCCCACAACCACCTACTCCAGCCCCGCTACTGCTAAAACATGCACAATTCAAGGCAGAGCCACATGTGAAACAACACACATCATTTATCAGCTGACATGCCTGCACTGCACATCCTTTTACATTGGTATGACAACAACTAAACTGGATGAGCACATGAACGGGCACAGACGAACTGTCCGCCTAGGAGATATTCAATACCCAGTAGCAGAGCATGCCCTCCAGCATAATTCTAGGGACCTAGGAACCTGCTACAGCATGCATGCCATTTGGCTTCTCCCGCCCAACACCAGTCCCTCGGAACTGCGGAGATGGGAACTTGCACTTCAACACATCCTTTTATCCCGCCATCCCCCTGGACTGAACCTACGTTAATCAACCTCACTCCCATTTACTCTTCAGTCTTCTCCCCTTTCCCTTTCCTCTTTAGCCATTCACGCATCTTTTCATCCTACATAGTTGTGTTTATCTTTATACTATATACCTCTTTACTTCTGTATGTATCCTCTTTGGTTTGAAGCTGGCACAGTACTTACAGTAGAATATCTTTGGCTTCCCTCTGACACCCCTGCCTCCATGTTTGCTACCCTCCCTGTTTACCTTTCCCCTGCTGCTTCATAACTTGGGTTGTGAGTAACTGAATCCACTTTCCCTTCTTCCCCTTTTTTCCCCTCTCTCCTCTCTGATGAAGGAACAAAGTTTAGAAAGCTAGAATAAAAATTTTCTGGTCTGTTTTGTGTATCTATCGGCTGTACTGAGCTGAGATAAGTACTGGCCACCCCCTCCATCTCTTTTTTAGTATTTGTTTCACATCACATCTTTATATGAGATTTTCCATTAATCATTTAAACAATTAGAACGCCGATACATTACCTAGATGAACCTGAGCGACCCAAGATGATGATGCTGAGAGAAGTTCCAAGGAACTATGATGAAGCAGTGAAATCCCCAGATGTAGAAAATTGGAAGCTGCAGTTGATGAAGAAATGGACTCACATCAAAATGTTGGTACTTGGAAATTAGTTTATTTACCAGCTGGAAGGAAGGCTATTGGAGATTGATGGGTATTTGCAATTAAATTGGATAATAACAATGACATTGTATGGTACAAAGCAAGGCTAGTTGGAAAAGGTTTTAGCCAAAGGTTAGGGCTTGATTTTTCTGAAACTCTCAGTCCTGTGGTTAGGTTTAAACTCTGAGAGCCCTCTTGTGTGTTGCTGTTCAAATAAATTGGAACATCAAACAAGATGAGATTAAACCAGCATTCTTGAATGGTAAACTGGAGGAAGAAATTTACATGCAACTACTACAAGGTTATGATGATGGCACAGGCCGTGTTTGCAGATTGCTTCAAAGCTTGCATGGACTGAAGCAAGCAGCAAAATGTTGGTATGAGTGTTTAAAGTTATACCTTAAGAAATCAAATTTGCGGGAGAGTAGTGCTGATCCTTGTATGTATTTTAATGAAAATTTAATTGTTTTATTTCATGTGGATGATGGATTGATAATGGGACCTAGTGAAACAGTTCATAATTACACCAAACAATCACTTGAAGAGTTTGATATGGTAGTAGGTGAATTGGATTGTTATCTTGGCTTTCAAGTCCAAAGATTTAATGATTTTATGAAGATTAATCAAACTGCATATGTAAAAAGAATGTTAGCCAGGTATCATATGACTGATGCAAAGCCAATATCATTACCAATTGAGCCTGGATGGATACCTGGTAATTCACCACCAGCTACTGATACCGACACTTACCGAGAAAATATAGGCAGTCTCATATATTTAACATTGGGGACACGTTCAGATCTAGCTTATGCTATAATGTTGCTTTAAGAGCACAAGATTCGCCTACCGAAGCACACCTAAAATTAATTAAACGAATTCTTCGCTATTTGAAGGGTACAATAAATGACGGAATTCAGTTTAGGAAAATGAACAATTCTGCTATAGAAGCTTATAGCGATGCTGGTTATGCAGGTTAAAAACTGACTAGACATTGAACAAGTGCAGTTTTAATGAAGTTTTGTGGTGGACCAGTAATGTGGAAAAGTAAACTAAAGAAATATGTTACACAATCATCAATGGAAGCTGAATTTGTTGCTGCCGGTGAGGCAAGTAAATCTTTAGCATGGCTTGATCTTTTATTGAAAGAAATTGACATAGTTCAAAAGAATTCAGTTCCTACTTTACACATTGACAATCAAAGTGCTATTAAATATATCAAAGGCACAGGATTCTATGAACGCTCCAAGCATATTGAAACATGCTATCAGTATGTACGACAGTCAGTCCATGAGAAGAAGATCAATGTCAAGTGTTACAACACAAGATCAGGCAGATGACATTCTTACTAAGGGCTTATGAGCAAAGAAGCTATCAAGAATGAAAACTGTGATTGGGATGGAAGTAACTAATGAAAATAAAGACTGAGTTAAATTCTTGATTTGGTGATGAAATATGAACTTGCAGGAGAGTGTTAAAGGATTGTAAATAATATTACAAGATCATATTTGTTTCTGTTATATGTGTGCAAGTATCTTTGATGCAAAGTTAATGTTTGATGTATTTGTTCTTTGTATTAGAGATCTGTGAAGTTTTAAAATAATATATAGTTGTTCTGTTGTTGATCTTAGGTTAAGTTCTGGCACTTTAATAAATCTTTGTGCAATCATTTAGAGGTTGGATATATATTTTTTTATCCTAACAAAGGGGGATGAGGGGATACAGGGCACAGTCGGGTAGAATGAATTCAAGCAGCTTACTATAATAATCATTTTAGAAATCAATGAACAATGGAATGTGCTGTTCTCACACACCCATTTAGCTCTCCACAGACCCCTCCCCATCAGTGCATTCTGGAATTAATTTCCATAATTGAGTACCACTCATGTGATAAAATTGGGCAATATTTTTCCACTGTTGTGGCACTCACTTTGTATGGGCTTCTGGACCATCTATTCTAAGTAGCTTTCAGAGACAGTATTTAGTATTGTATGGTGTCCCATTCTGTTCACCACTTATAAAACTGTAAATATCCCACCTGAGTGCTGGGTGATAAAAATCTCTTCCACAAATAATATTGTGATTGGGAGACATGTATTAGCAAGCAGCAGTTTTCTCTAAGTTTTGGATGCCATTTGGGTGTGAGTCTGGAGGTTAACAGAAGGACCCAATTAGAAGTTTATACACACCCTTGATTCTATGTCTTGGCTGTTGTGAAAAACACCCCCCCCCCCTCGATTTCCCATTATCCTATCTTATAGTTATGCACTTATACACTGATGGAAATTGTTACACCAGCAATCGTTGATCAAAAGCTATCAGACTGATACTCCAGTATTTCCATACCTGAGGGCAACATTTCATGTTTAGGCGAACTTATTTTCAATATAACTAAAGCAACTCCTATTAGGTAAAGAATGGTATGAGTGCGTGTGTGATACCGAGTACTTAGAACATCATTGGAACTTTCCAGGTATAGATTACAGTGCATTGTGTGTGATATTCCCAGGCTGCTAGTCTTTTTCAACTAATTAAGTAAATACAAGATAGTGTGATATTAATATTTTGCAGTTATGTTTACAAATTTATCACATATTTTGTTTCACAACCACATAGAGACATCTACATCTATATCTACATCTACATAGATACTCCACAAGCCATAATATGGTGCATGACTGAGGGTACCTTGTACCACTACTAGGCATTTCCTTTCCAGTCCCACTGTCAAACAGAGCAAGGGGAAAATGACTGTCTATATGCCTCCATATGAGCCCCAATTTCTTGTATCTTATCTTCATGGTCCTTAAGTGCAATATATGTTGGCGGCAGTAGAATTGTTCTGCAGACAGCTTCAAATGCCAGTTCTCTAAATTTCTTCAGTAGTATTTCTTGAAAAGGCTTCTTCGTGTTTAGCAGAAGTTTCGACTGCCAGTTAAAAGATATTGATTAATGAAGGGAACGTGGGGGAGTCTACAGACCACTAACAATCAGACATCTCAAACAAAACCGGATACAGAATGAAATTTTCACTGTGCAGCGGAATGTGCGCCGATATGAAACTTCCTGGCAGATTAAAACTGTGTGCCAGACCGAGAGTTGAACTCGAGACCATTGCCTTTTGAAGGCAAGTGCTCTACCACTTGCCCACGAAAGGCAAAGTTCGAGTCTCGGTCCGGCACACAGTTTTAATCTGGCAGGGAGTTCCAAAACCGGATATATTCTCAAAAAACTTAGAAATCCGAGGGAGTCTCATTACAGAGAAAGGTTTGAACTTGGTAGTCCACAATTTTGGACTACACAGGTCATCCACAACCTTGCTGTGTACCAATTCAAAAGTACATGAAACCATGTAACACACAAAATAAATAATGATAACTAGTCCAGCCTCCAGAAAGAGTACTGACGCTGTACATCTACATCTATATGGATACTCTGGAAATCACAATAACTGTCTATTATTCCAGTCTCGAACAGCGCGCGTAAAGAAACATCTATATCTTTCCGCGTGAGATCTGATTTCTCATATTATGGTGATCGTTTCTCCCTATGTACGAGGGTTGCCCAGAAAATAATGCACCGCATTTTTTTTCTCAGCCAAAAACAGTGTTACAAATGGGAAACGCTTCGTATGTATTATTCGAAGTATCCTGAGTGAGCGCGCCAAGTTTCCACCCCTTCCGACGAATAGCGTAGCTGCAGGACAGTTTCAAAATGGCATCTATAGGTGATGTACGTTACAAGCAACGTGCCGTCATTGAATTTCTCACTACAGAGAAAGAAACCGTGGAGAATATTCACAAACACTTGTGCAAAGTCTGTGGAGCATCTGCTGTCGACAGAAGTACAGTTAGTGGCCGGGCACGGAGGGTGAGGTCATCGGAAGGCGGTTCAGGAGCTCCATGAACTGCAGCGGCCAGAGAGACCATCCATGGCTGTCACATCTGACACACCTGACCTAGCCCCGTGGACCTCCATCCGTGGAAGACATTTTGATGTCGATGAAGAGGTGATTCATACAGCGAAGCACTGGCCCCGCCACCAGGACAAGGATTGGTACCGACAGAGCATACACGTCCTTGTTTCGCACTGGAGGAAGGCCATAGAATGGGATCAAGATTACGTGAAAAAATAGGGTGTGTAGATAAAACGCTATTCTTTCGTGTGTGTAATTCTTATTATGTTCAATAAAGAATTGTCGAAGAAAAAAAATGCTGTGCATTACTTTCTGGGCAACCCTCGTAAGTCGATGTCAGCAAAATATTTTCGCATTTGGAGTAGAAAATTGGTAATTGAAATTTCACGAGAACATTCCACCACAAAGAAAAACGCCTTTGTTTTAATTATGTCCACACCAAATCCTGTATCATATCAGTGACACCCTTTCCCCTATTTTGCGATAATACAAAACGTGCTACTCTACTTTGAACTTTCTCGATGTACCCCATTAATCCTATCTGGTAATGACCATGCGGCAGTACTCCAAACACAGCGTAGTGTAAGCAGTCCATTAGTAGATCTGTTAGATTTTCTAATTGTCCCACTTAAACGCAGTCTTTGGTTAGTCTTCCCCAGAAAGTTTTCCATGTGTCCTTTCCAACATAAGCTTTTCGTAATTGTAATTCCTATGTATTTAGTTGAATTTACGGCATTTGGATTCGACTGGTTTATCGTGTAACCGGTTTCGCCTATTCCTTTTAGCACTCATGTTTATGACGTCACACTTTTCATTATTTAGCGTACTTAGTAAATGAGATGTGAAACTCTAGATTTAAATCACAAACGGTGGCAATGACGTGTTGCGAACACACAGATAGGGGCAGTGCAACAATACTTACTGTTCTGAAACAATAGATACTGCTAAGATAACTTGTCATGGTGCAAATTGCGTATTTGCTGCTTAACCATGGCTGGATGTCCTACGAACATTCTACCGCTAAAACTGAACTATGCTGTGCATGGTTGCTTCCAAGGTGATGGAAACCAACACGTGCATCGCAAACATGGTGGAAACTACCGCGCTTCTGCTGGTCGTGTAGTAAAGCCTGTCAAGAACTGCAACGAACTGTAGTCAAGAGAACCTCTTTCTTGTTACCTCGGAACCAACTCACTGTGAGCTTCATCTGAGAGCAAAAAGTTTTTGCGGTCAACTTAAATGAGTGTGAACATAGTGATGATCGCTTAGTCTTTGTGCCAAGTGTCAGTTCGGCCCGCCCGCACGAAGTTTGGTGTTCCTGGGGATAGTGCCAACTCTCTCACCGCCTAAAGGGTTGGTGTTCCTTCACCTAACCATTACCTAGACTTGAATCTGATTGAACGGCCACTGGAACTTTTATATATTTGCGCTGTTGTGGACTGGCAAGACAGCCAATCCACTATGACAGGTAGCCGAAAGGCACGCGTTTAAGCTCACGCAGGCTGGCGTGAGGTCTGGAAAATGACAAGGAATTAAGACTAGCAAAAAAGGTACGTAGCTTCTGGAATACTTAACTTTAATCCATAATTGGTGAACATCGGTCTGATGGGACATGCATCACAAGATAAATAGCAATTGATAATGGCGCCTTGCTAGGTCGTAGCAAATGACGTAGTTGAAGGCTATGCTAACTATCGTCTCGGCAAATGAGAGCATAATTTGTCAGTGAACCTTCGCTAGCAAAGTCGGCTGTACAACTGGGACGAGTGCTAGGAAGTCTCTCTACACCTGCCGTGTGGCGGCGCTCGGTCTGCAATCACTGATAGTGGTGACACGTGGGTCCGACTTATACTAACGGACCGCGGCCGATTTAAAGGCTACCACCTAGCAAGTGTGGTGTCTGGTGGTGACACCACATTCCTCCCCCGCAAATTGGCGTACGGTTGTGTTATAAGGCTTCCGCCCACCGTGGGGAGGACCCCATGTTGCCGTATGCGACGAGGTAGGGAGCCTAACAACAGGCGAGGCTGTGCCACCCGCACCCTGCCATTCGGTCCGAGGGGAGCTAGGAAACGCCTGAAAACCTAGTCCAGGGTGCACGCCAACATGCGGTGTATGCACCCGTAACGAGACAGGAGGGGCCGAAGGGTCGACCGCCATCGGGTCGGGGCACCCAACGGGCGAAGACGCCATGTGGTCCGGAGGGGGCAAGAGGTCCATGTCGGAGGACAACTGGTCACGGGAAGCGATCGGCGGCGCATGACCCATGGAGGCGCCCGACAGTTGCAGTGACGCGTCCACTGCGGGCGTCGCCGGCGGGAGAACAGGCGGCAGCGGCGCGTCGGCATGAGGCAAAATGGAAGGCATCGTCGGTAACACCTGGGGCTGAGGCGAGCCAGTAGATGGGTCCCCAGGGCACTGACCAGACGGCACCGTCGCTGAAAGCAGACAGGGAGCGGCAGATCCTGTGCGACGACAGAGGCGCAGCTGATTGAGATGCCGGCGCACCTCACCAGAGGCCCCCAAAACCAGATACATAGCGCAGCCGAGGCAGCGAAGAATGCGCCCTTCGAGCCAACGCCGCGAACCTCGATAGTTGTGATAGTATACAACGTCGCCTGGGGCAAAAGCAGGTGTCTACTGCTGAACAGGAACCTGCTGCGGAGGATGAAGCAAAGATATCAAGGTTCGATGAGGGCGACTGTGAAGCAATTCAGCCGGCGAACGACCATCTCGGGGCTGAGAGCAATACGAGGACAAAAAAAGCAATAACGCGT
The DNA here is from genome assembly GCF_021461385.2 of Schistocerca piceifrons. NCBI lineage: Eukaryota > Metazoa > Arthropoda > Insecta > Orthoptera > Acrididae > Schistocerca > Schistocerca piceifrons. The sequence goes on along the minus strand of NC_060141.1, from coordinate 115,100,892 downwards.
CCTCCCGAGAATGCGACGCTTTCAACTTCAACATATGTGACTTGAAAGTCCTGACCAAACGTTCAGCGGCACCATTTGACTGTGACGAAAATGGCGCGGACATCAGGTGTTGAATACCATTGGCCTTGCAGAATGACTGAAATTCTGCGGACATGAATTGTGGGCCATTGTCGGAAACAATAGTCTGTGGCAGACCTTCACTGCAAAAGATAGCAGATAACGCTTGGATGGTGGCAGATGACGTCGTGGAAGACATTCGGACAACAAGAAGAAAATTACTGAATGAATCGACCAGAACCAACCATCGGGCATTCCAGAATGGACCAGCAAAATCGATGTGTAAGCGTTGCCAAGGGGTAGTGGCTTTCGGCCATGCAAAGAATTTCCACGGTGGTGTGGATTGTTGTTCGCCACACGCCATGCAAGAAGAGCACATTTTCGTAATCGCAGCATCGATTCCGAACCAAGTACAGTGCTGACGAGCAAGTTCTTTTGTTCCCACTATACCCCAATGTCCTTGGTGGAGAAGCTGTAAGACAGAGGACTGTAACGAACATGGTACCACGACTCTGGACTGATCATTATCAGAACGCAACAGCAAAACACCATGTTGTACAAAAAGTCTCTCCTTGTGAGCAAAAAATCGGCGAACCAACGGATCCCTGATCCGTGACTTCGACAAAGGCCATTGCGTAGCAACAAAACGTAAAACGGTAACAGGGACAGGGTCAGCAGCTGTGGCTGTAGCGACACCACGAAAATCAATCGGAAACGATTCGACCACGTCATCGGTTTCCGAATCAATGAACATGCAAGCAAGTTCGGAGGAATCGAATGCTCTATCCTCAGCAACAGGCAAACGGGACAACGTATCGGCATTTCTGTGCTTAGCAGTGGACCGATACAAGATATCGTAGCGGTGCTGCGAGAGGAAAATAGACCAGCGAATGAATTTCTGCGCTGTACGTGGAGGTACAGGCCTGTTTGGATGAAAAAGCGATGTCAAAGGTTTGTGGTCTGATGATGGTAAAGTGACGACCATACAAGAAATCATGAGACTTAGTAACACCAAATACGAGAGCCAAAGCTTCTTTCTCGATCTGTGAATAATTTCTTTGCACAGACGAGAGCAATTTGCACGCAAAGGCAATAGGGTGATCGTGCGATCCATCTTTGTGCGCAAGCACAGCACCGATCCCGAAATCCAATGCATCTACCATCAACAAAAGGGGTTTCTGGGGATTGAATGGCGTAAGGCAAGTAGTGGAAAGCAACACCGATTTCAACTGGCGAAAGGCGCGTTGGCATTCCGTCGTCCAGACGAACGGAACACCTTTACGGCGTAAGCGATGAAGCGGAGCTGAAATGGAAGAGGCGTGCGGCACATATTTGTTATAATAATTAATTTTTCCCAGCACACATTGTAGCTGCTTCAAATTCTGCGGCGAAGGCAAGTCTTGTATGGCACGGAGGTGCTCGGGACTGGGATGTATGCCTTGGGCATTGAGTACATGTCCCAGGTATGGCAAATCACGAGCAAAAAACACACATTTGTCATTCGGCAAGCGAAGACCATTTTGTCGCAAGACCTGAAATAATGTTCTGAGATTGGCTAAATATTCTTCTTCCGTCTTTCCGGAGATCACAATATCGTCAAGATAGTTTGCTGCAGTAGGGACCAACGCACAAACAGTTTGCAGATATTGCTGAAACAATGCAGGGCCGGATGCACACCAGAATGGCAGTCTTTTGAATCGATACAAACCAAGATACGTGTTAACCTCAAAACGCGCTGGGAGTCTTCGTCCACCGGTATTTGCAAGTACGCATCTGCTAGGTCCAACTTCGAAAAATATTTACCCGGGCAGAGTTTGTCAAAAAGATCTTCCGAGGGGGTAAAGGAAAAGTTGCAATCACTAGTTTTGGATTCACTGTTGCCTTAAAGTCCACACAAAGTCTCAATTTTCCGGAAGCTTTTTGCAAAATTACTAAGGGTGATGCCCAGAGAGAAGCCTGCACACGTTCAATTACACCTTGTGATTCCAAGTCGTGTAATGTTCTTGCGACCTCATCACGCAATGCGTGGGGAACATTGCGCGCTCTGAAAAATTTCGGTTGCGCGTTGACTTTCAGTTCCACATGTGCTTTATAGTTCTTAGCCCAACCAAGGCCCGGTGCAAAAATGTCTGCAAACTCTTCACATAGACGAGAAACACTGTCTGAAGGCACAGTCTGGTTCACTAATAGGACCTGATTGACTATAGACAAGTTAAACAACTGAAATAAATGTAAACCAAACAAGTTCACCGCAGAAGAAGAACGAAGGATGTACAATGACACAAGTTTTGTTTGTCCCTTGTATGTTGCAAGAAGGCTGCACTGTCCTAACACAGGGATAGCTTGTCCTGAATAACTACTTAACTTAACATTGGCGGCACGCAATGGAGGTGTGCCCAGCTGTTTGTACATGTCTTGATTGATCAGTGAAACTGCAGCTCCGGTATCCAGCTGGAATGGTATCACTTTGCCGTCAATGTCCAAGTTGAGAAAAAGTTTATTGTCCTGTTGACGACAAGAGCGACTGTCTCGTGCAACGTGAACTGACACTGGTACAGAATCACTTGCGACGTGACGGGATTTCTGTCAATGTCGACACACACTATTTGTGGGACGAAAACAGTCACCGTTCGAGAGAGTGGCACTGGGCGGAGTGGAATGAACTACATGAATTTCCATGGGCGAAGGTTCACGAGCTGGAGTGTACTTGGTTCGATTCCAATTCCGGCGCGAAGCAAAGGGCCTGGAATGGTTGTGAGTGTCCGATCTAAGCTTTGTCTGGCAAACACTTTGAACATGTCCTCTTTTATTACAGAAAAAGCAAATAGCTTGGCGTGACGGGCAGTTCTCACGCGAATGTCTAGTAGCACACCGCGGGCATGATTTTATCACTGCATTTGCTTGCTTGCGCGGCACATGTGGCTGAGAGCTTGGCGGCGGCTACGCGGACGGGCGCGAGGGCTGTTTACTGTTTTGTGCAGCGCGCCTGGCGGACCGGTTAATGTGACACACGGCCGGTGAAGTTTCAAATGATTCCTGAGCAAAGTCAAGTGTCTCCTGCTGATCCAATATGTCTATCATTTGTTGAAGGGAGGGACTGACTAGTTTCAAAATCTATTCCCTTATACGAACATCAGAAACGTTCTGTGCAATTGCATCACGTACCATAGTATCTGAATAAGGGAGTCCACATTGACACTCAAAAGCACAATCCCTAGTAAGGCTTTGCAAGGTTGCAACCCAGTCCCTATTAGTCTGACCGGCCGTACGTTTTGTACGAAAGAACGTATACCTTTTTGCAACTACATTGACTGATTCTTTGAAATATGCATCTAATGCAGACAAAATTTCGTCGTAGGACAGAGTTGCTACGTCGCATCGGGGAAATAATTTCACTATCACACAGTATGTCTTGATGCCTACGGATGCTAACAAAAAAGGCTGCCGTTCGTTACCTTGAATTCTGTAAGAGGCGAGATGGAATCCAAATTGGCGGGACCACTCCATCCAGCTCTCCAGTGCAGCATCAAAAGGACGAAAAGGTGGTGCAACAGCGTGTTGTGGATGCGGTAGTGGTGGAGCGGCGGCCGCCGCATCGTTTTGCATTGCACGTTGACCCTGGATGAGCTGTCCAAGGGCATCCAACAAGGCCTGCGTCTGCTGATTCTGCAAGCGATAAAATTCGGACAGTACATCTGGAGATTGTGGCGAAGCCATGACACAACTAAATCAGGGCAGTATATTTACGAACGCGGAAAACTTCGTCGCCAACTGTTGTGGACTGGCAAGACAGCCAATCCACTATGACAGGTAGCCGAAAGGCACGCGTTTAAGCTCACGCAGGCTGGCGTGAGGTCTGGAAAATGACAAGGAATTAAGACTAACAAAAAAGGTACGTAGCTTCTGGAATACTTAACTTTAATCCATAATTGGTGAACATTGGTCTGATGGGACATGCATCACAAGATAAATAGCAATTGATAATGGCGCCTTGCCTGTGCAACTGGGACAAGTGCTAGGAAGTCTCTCTACACCTGCCGTGTGGCGGCGCTCGGTCTGCAATCACTGATAGTGGCGACACGCGGGTCCGACGTATACTAACGGACCGCGGCCGATTTAAAGGCTACCACCTAGCAGGTGTGGTGTCTGCCGGTGACACCACATGCGCCATCTGGTGTATTTCATCAGTTAAATGATTGGCCATCACGAAAATTGGTCCACCCCTGCCATCCGATAGTCCTCTATGTAGGTAAACTATCGATGGCTTCAGTTGACTTTGGAAAATCACTTTTAATATATAAATAAGCAGATTAAATTTGTCAACTTTTAATTAAAGGTTTACATCCTCATATATCCTACCACTGAACTCATACTTGCACAAGCAGCCTGAATCTGTGGCTGGAAACGCGGTTTTAATTTAATTTTAGCCTCGCTCTTTATAATGGGACGAGGCTGAATAGCTATAGAGACTTCACTGCGTGCTCTGAACGTCTCTGAAAAATTTTGTGTTAGAACTTACCCTCTTTAAGGGTTCCAATGGGATGGACAGCAGCCCTTGTGACAATAATATTCCCTTCTATTCATCAAACAAAAACTGAAATCAAATAACGAAACATATGAAGACCTACACTGAATATACAGGGTGGTCTATTGATTGTGACTGGGCCAAATATCTCACGAAATAAGTGTCAAACGAAAAAACTACAAAGTACGAAACTTGTCTGGCTTGAAGGGGAAAACCAGATGGCACTATGGTTGGCCCGCTACATGTCGCTGCCAAAGGTCAAACGGATATCAACTGCTTTTTTTAAAAATAGGAACCCTCATTTTTTTTATTACATATTAGTGTAGTACGTAAAGAAATATGAATGTTTTAGTTGGACCACTTTTTTCGCTTTGTGATAGATGGCGCTGTAATAGTCACAATCATATGGCTCACAATTTTAGACAAACAGTTGGTAACAGGTAGGTTTTTTAAATTAAAATACAGAATGTAGGTACGTTTGAACATTTTATTTCGGTTTTTCCAATGTGATACATGTACCTTTGTGAACTTATCATTTCTGAGAATGCATGCTGTTACAGCGTGATTACCTGTAAATACCACATTAATGCAGTAAATGCTCAAAATGATGTCCGTCAACCTCAATGCTTTTGGCAAAAGGTCTAATGACATTCCTCTCAACAGCAAGTAGTTCGCCTTCCATAATGATCGCTCATGCATTGACAATGCATTGATGCATGTTGTCAGGCGTTGACGGTGGATCACGATAACAAATATCGTTCGACTTTCGCCACAGAAAGAAATCCGGGGACGTCAGATCCGGTGAACGTGCTGGCCATGGTATGGTGTTTCGACAACCAATCCACCTGTCATGAAATATGCTATTCAATACCGCTTCAACTGCATGCGAGCTATGTGCCGGACATTCAGCATGTTGGAAGTACATCGGCATTCTGTCATGCAGTGAAACATCTTGTAGTAACATTGGCAGAACGTCATGTAGGAAATCAGCATACATTGCACTATTTAGATTGCCTTCGATAAAATGGGGGTCAATTATCCTTCCTCCCATAATGCCGCACCATACATTAACCTGCCAAGGGCACTGATGTTCCACTTGTCACAGCCATCGTGGATTTTCCATTGCCCAATAGTGCATATTATGCCGGTTTACGTTAATCCTGTTGGTGAATGACGCTTTGTCGCTAAATAGAACACATGAAAAACATCTGTCATCGTCCCGTAATTTCTCTTGTGCCCAGTGGCAGAACTGTACACGACGTTCAAAGTCGTCGCCATTCAATTCCTGGTGCATAGAAATATGGTATGGGTGCAATCGTTGTTGATGTAGCATTCTCAACACCGGCGTTTTTGAGATTCCCGATTCTCGCGCAATTTTTCTGCTACTGATGCGTGGATTAGCCACGACAGCAGCTAAAACACCTACTTGGGCATCATCATTTGTTGCAGGTCATGGTCGACGTTTCACTTGTGGCTGAACACTTCCTGTTTCCTTAAATGACGTAACTATCTGGCGAACGGTCTGGACACTTGGATGATGTCATCCAGGATACCGAGCAGCATACATAGCACATGCCCTGTGGGCATTTTGATCACAATAGCCGTACATCAACACGATATCGACTTTTTCGCAATTGGTAAACGGTCCATTTCAACATGGGTAATGTATCACGAAGCAAATACCGCCCACACTGGTGGAATGTTGCGTGATACGACGTACTTATACGTTTGTGACTATTACAGCGCCATCTATCACAAAGCAAAAAAAGTGGTCCAACTAAAATATTCATATTTCTTTACGTACTACACGAATATATAATAAAAAATGTGGGTTCTTATTTTAAAAAAAAGACAGTTGATATCCGTTTGACCTATGGTAGAGCCATCTACCACGCCAACCATAGCGCCATCTGGTTTCTCCCTTCAAGCTAGACGAGTTTTGTTCTTTGTAGTTTTTGCTTTTGATGCTTGTTTCGTGAGATATTGGTGAATTTTTTTGAATCTTTTGTAAAATACAGAATTCTTCCCTGCTGTCATAAACATAAGGTAAATGCGTTACAGTACATTTGTATAATGGCCGACTGGTAACGAGAGAAGCAGCAGTAAAAGCACTTGAAAAATGTATTGATATTGTAATACATAGACACATAAGGAATTGGGTACATATAATCGATAGAAAATTTAATATAACTGAACTGTGGCAAATATCCATATCTTAGGTTGTGACCCAATAGCATAATTTTTGTGCCCAACTGTCCAATGGTGTGCTTGTTCAAAATAAGTCTTGGACACAATAATAATTGTTACTGAGATGCACACTGTATTCATCATGTTTATGAAATTTAGATATAAATATCATTTGTGTGCTCTTAACACTGTCCTTTGACAGTAAGTTATATCTCAGCCATCTGCACAAGGCACACTCACAACCAGCAACACCAGATTTACCAGTTATTATTGCAGTATATTACCGTGTATACTCAATAGACTGTGTCAAAAATTACAAAACTGATATATTAGAATGCAAATAATAAGCAAAGTTACAAAAATCTTAAGAGATTAAGTGTTTTACTCAAGATACATTTTATCTACCATTGACACTTTATTTTAGTTCTCTGAGAGATTTACTAATTTTGGAGAAAGTTCAATAAAGCTGTTCACTTTCCTCGCAGTTAAGAAATTCTTGAATGGAGTATAGCGAACATAGTTGTAATTCTTTTGAAATTTTTTCCCTGTATCTCACCAAGTGACAACACCTGCACTTAAATTGGTAGAGATCTGAACGTTCTCAGGCCAACTGTCAGGAAACTGTCTCCTGTTTTGGACAGTCAACAGGTCGTTATGTTTATATTCTCTTTGTTTCAGATGCTGTGATCGTGTATCTCACGCCTCTTGATGAAGGAATCTAGAGTTTCCTTAACATGAAGAAGGCACAAAAATACGTAATGGCTGTAAACAACCATTATCTGTAATATTGTGAATAACGGCCCCCTGTTTTCCTGTCTCCTACACAATTTAATAATTCTTACTGACTTCTTTTGCAGTAATAGCACATCCTTGAATGAATTATCTGAGAGCTGTAGTCCATAACCGCGAACAAAATGTTTTATTAGGCATAGTTATCTAGCTGGCTGCATGTTCAATTGATCAATTGCGCAGTATGGTAGCCGTCATGATGTGGAACGTGTCAAGTGCACAAGAAATGCACATATGAAACAAGACTTTTAAATATGTATGTATTACAGTACAGTGTTAAAGATTATTATTTCTATTATTTACCCCTTCCATGACATGGCACGACATATTTATACTATATTTATAGATTTATTTATTCCTAGTCAAAAATTCATCTATGGTATAGGAGTTGTCAAGGAAATACGATTTCAATTTATTTTTGAAGCTATTACTGCTGTCTGTCAGACATTTTATTTCATCTGGTAATTCGTGAAAAAATTTTATAGCAGCATATTTTACCCCTTCTGTGCCAAAGATAGGTTGAGTAAGGGATAGTCTAAGCCTTTCTTTTTTCTGGTATTATAATCATGAATGTCACTGCTGTTTTTGAACTGGTCCATGTTGTTGAGAAAAAATTTCATTAGTGAGTAAAAGTACTGTGAGGCTGTTGTAAGAATTCCCAATCTTTTAAAAAGATGCCTACAAGATGTGCGACTATAAATCCCATACATTATTCTAACTGCATTCTTTTGAGCAGTGAATACTTTTTGGCTAAGTGTTGAGTTATCACAAAATATTATTCCGTGTGACATCAGACAGTGAAAGTATGTTAGCTTGCTAATTTCTATACCCTAAAAATTAGCAGTTATCCTGATTGCAAAAGTTGCTGAACCTAATCGCTATAGGAGATGCAAAATATGTATTTCCCAATTAAGATTCTCATCTTTATGAACACTCACAAACTTGGTATGCTCTGACCTGGCTACTGACTTCTGTTGGTGTGTTATATTTATTGAAGGAACTGTACTCCTTGTAGTAGAAAATGGGATGTACAAGCCCATTTGCAGAAAACCAGTTAATGAATTTTTCAAAGGCTTTACTTGAATCATTTTTGGAGTTTCATTTACTGCATTAATAATGATGCTTGTATCATCAGCGAGCAGGCAAGTAGTGTCAGTTCAGCTTCCTGTTTCAGATAAGAAGGGAGGTCGTTGACATATATCAAGAACATAAGGGGACCAATGATTGAACCCTGTGGAACACCTAATGTAATTTCACCCCATTTAGATGAAGTAGCAAACTTATTTGAATCACTTGACCCACATAAAGAAACTTTTTGTTTCCTGTTCTGAAGGTATGGCTTAAACCACTCATATGCTTTTCTATTTATACCATAGAATTGCAATTTCTGTAACATAATGTCATGGTTCTCACAATCAAATGTTTGGACAAGTCACTGAAAATTCCTATTGGTGACATTTAAGTATTTAAAGACTCTATTATGTGGACAGTGAAATTGTATATTGCTGTCTCAGTGGAACAGCATTTTTGAAATCCGAACTGTGATTTACTAAGTATCGCATTACTGTTGAGATGGCTAACTACTCTTGAATACATTACTTTCTCGAAGATTTTTGAAAATGCACTAGGAAGTATACTGGACGGTAATTATTGACATCTGTGATGTCCCCCTTTTTGTAGAGAGGCCTGACAATGGCATATTTTAACCTGTCTGGGAAAATACCTTGAGTTAGTGATGCATTACAGATGTGACTCAGAACTTCAGCTGTAATTGCTCCACATTATTTTAATACCTTATTAGAGATGTCATCTACTCCAACAGAACATTTATTTTTCAAAGATTTGATAATCTTACTTATTTCACAAGAGGCTGTTAGATGAAACTTAATCTGACTGAAATTTTTCAAAACTGACTCTTCTATGTACTGCCTGGCTTTATCTTTTGAACTATTCTCACTAATTTTTTCTCCTACCCTTAAGAAATGGTTGTTAAATACATTAGCTACTTGCGTACTGTTGGTTAGGATGGTCTCATTCTCTTTAATAGTAGTACTACCTACCCCAATGTTTACCTTTCCTGTCTCCCTTCTAACAACATTCCATATTGATTTGATTTTATTGCCAGAGTTGTAAATTTCTTCTCTAACACACATATTTCTTGATTTCCTTACAACTTTTCTCACTGTGTTACAATAATTTTTGTAGTGTAAAACTACTTCTGGATCTTTACTAGTTCTTGCTGTCTCATATAGCTTTCTTTTACTTTCTGAAGACACGTTAATACCTGTAGTAATCCAAAGTTTCTTTGGAGAGTGTGTGGTGTTACATTTAGTAATGTTCTTTGGGAAACAATGTTAAAAAAGGGATATAAATTTATCAAGAATTGTCTTGCATTTATCATTAGAATTTGATTCATTATATACATCTCTCCAATTAACATTTCTTAAACTTCCTCTGAAGTGTTCTATACGTACCAGGTTGAGCAGCCTCACACTTTTACTGAATGGTTTCTGAGCTGTACACACTGTTAGATTTTATAAGTTAATCAGTTTTGCAGGAAGGCATGTGTTTGTTTTACATTCTCTTCCTGTACAAATACATTGTCTATTAGAGTGCTACTGTCTGAAGCTATACGTGAAGGGACATTGACCACTGATTCTAAGTTGTATGTTGTTAATAACACTTCTAGTTCTCTTTTTCTATCAGAATTACATTGAAATCACCACAGATTAATAACTTCTTCTTGTTGTCCGACAGACAGCATAATAGGGAGTCAAACTTTTTTATGAGTTGCTCCCAGTCTTCTAATGGGGAACTGTACACTGTTGCTAATGCCAATACTACATTATCTATCTGAAGTTCACATGCACAAACCTCAAAGTGGTGATGAACACAAAATTTGCTCACTTCTACAGTTTTGTTTTGAGAAAGTGGCAACTCCTCCTATATCCATCCTAGATCTACGAGTGTAAGATGCTAAATTATGCCCAATTATACTGACACTATCCATCCTGACACTTACGTGGTGTTTAGACAGACAGAATATATCAATCTATTCTTATTTTTGAGATCATCTAGACACACTAATAACTCATCTAATTTATTTTTTATTCCCCTGATAAATGATGAACTTATTTGATACTGTCCTTAGGTTTGCCCCTATTTACTATACATAAAGTTTCTTTTATTTTATTTTTCTCGATTATTGTCTGTCTGGACTTTGGCATTAACCTAAAAAACCCATCTGCCTTGTCCCATTAACCACAGGGAGCATCCATTGTGTGACTGTGCCTCCTCCCCCCTTACAGTATGAGCTAACAGAGAAGTTAACTTATCTTTCTCCCTCCTATTTAGGTGTAGGCCATGTGTAGTGTATCCCCACCTACCACGGTGTCTGGAGCATCCTGTTCAGCTCAGTGTTAACATGCCTTACAGGAGTATTTACCCAGAGCCGCTTATGGCGTTGAAAGACCTCCACAAACACCACATTTCCATGACCAGTTTCTGCTCCTATTTTGTCCACCTCACTCCTAATACTATATCTTGGATTCATGGCCAGGCTGTTTCCTGCTCCCCCAACTAATCTTCCTTCTCAAAGTCCCTGCATAGCTACCCTACGTTGTCTGTCACCTAGGTAAGGCTAGCACTTGGTTTCACAAAACTTGTGACCTGGTACCCCGCACCTAATTTCTCCTGAAGCTGCTGGCCCACACCCCTCCCATGACTGTTGTCTATAAGAAGAATTCTTCTTTTCCTATTCTCGTTTGATCCCGAGCTGTCTTTTTTCTTTAAGCAATACTCTGCTTTGAATTACATCTCTATGACTCCTTTCCTCCAATTCAGATAGCAAGCCAAACTGATTTACTATTTGAATTTCTGGAGTTTTTTCAAGTGTTTCCCTTTTTCGCCCTTTGCTTGCTACCTTTCCCCAGTTCTCAATCTCTTTTCCCTCCTTTAACCTACATAATTCCAAGTTCGCGTTCTCTAATTCAGCCGTAAGGACACAAATTTTTGTCTCCTGTTCAGCAATTTTTCTGTTCTTTCTACATAACCTACAGTGCCAGGGAAGAGCCTCATTTTCTACCCTCGTTTCCTCGCCGCTACATTTGCCCCAATGAAACGATAACTTACAGTCCACACGGAACATGAAAAGAAAGATGGCGGAAATAAAAGGTTCGCGAAATTTTCGCTCTGTAAATTATGCCGATAACGAAAATGTTTCGTGTGAAGAATGTGTAAGAGTTAGTTTAGAGAATCCTGGAATGTGCCACCGTTGTTATTTGAAAGTTAAAAACGCCAACGAAATCGTAACTAGGTCAAAATCGAAAAGCAAAACAGTCACAGATGCAAACACGCGAGTTATTCATCCTTGCGAACAATGTGTCGATTATTGCCGCATGTTAACGGTAAAACAATATCGACCAGCTGAGACTGTGCAAAAAAGATCGACAGGTCCTTATACTCGCCGACAGTCACGGTCGTCAAATTTTAGAAAGAGTGTGTAGCGTTTTTACCAAGCTACAATGTCGTGGGTTTCGTGAAACCAGGAGCTTGTTTTTCGGAAGTAACAAAACCAATTGAAAACTCTTGTAAAAACTTTGGACCATCAGACTACGTGGTAATTTTTGGAGGTGCGAACGATGTTGCAAGGGATCAAGCCAACGAAATAAAAATAGCTCTTAAATGTGTACTGAAGCAGACAATCCACACGAATGTGTTAGTTATTAACCAACCACGGATGCATGACCTACCTTCCTGGTCATGTGTGAATCAATTAGTGATTAAGATAAACTCTGACATAAAGGATGTTTGTGGAAAATTTGAGCATGCAAATGTAATAGATGTAAGCACTCTCGAAAAATCCATGCACACCAGACGCAGACTTCATCTAAATTATGCTGGTAAACAATACCTAACAGAGAAAATATATAATTTTGTAAAGCACTACACTAGAAAACTTACCAGTACGTTGAACAACTGGCTCATAACAGGCAATGAAAGCTCAAAAAACAAAACATAACATGTTAAAGGGGTCCAAATTGACTCACAAGGAAGAATGAAACCCAAGGAAAGAACGAATAACACAAAAATGGGCCAAAACACATTAGATAAATGGCTGGGAAGAAACACACACCAAGGGACAGGTAGAGGTTTTTTAGAGTAGCTGAGGGTGCCACAGGGGAATGTGTTACAGAACAAACTTTCACATACACTTTAAAAGTCGTTCACCAAAATGTACAGTCTCTACCAAACAAACTTGATGAAATAAATGTACTTCTTATGAATGAGTGGAAGGAGGTATCAGTTTTATGTTTTTGTGAGCACTGGCTAGAGAAGGACCATTTACAGTATTCAAACATAACCGGTTTCACTCTGGCAAACTACTTTTGCAGATCAATATCAAAGCTTGGAGGAAGCTGCATTTATGTAAAAGAAAACATAGACTATAAGATAATAGACTGTGTATATCACTTTGGAAGCGAAAAACACTTTGAAGCCTCAGCTATTGAAATAACACCAGGAAAACCTATAATAATGTGTGTTTACAGATCACCCAACAGCAATGTAAACATTTTCTTTAAAAAACTTGACCTTGCACTAGGGAAACTCGAAAATACTTGCAAAACTATAGTTCTGTGTGGCGATTTTAATATTGACCTCTTAACACACAGCCACCAAAGAGAAAAATTCCTTAATATTACTCAAGAATATAACCTGTGCACTAAAATAAACTCCCCTACACACGTAACAAAAACTAGTGCTACACTTATTGATCCGATCTTTGTAAACACTGACATGCACACCTCAGAAAACTTTAATACCGGCTACAGTGACCACAATGCACAGCTACTTGCCATATGCGGAAGTGTTGATTTGTCTAGGAATGGAAGTGTTATCTACAAGAGAAAATTCAGCATACAAAATATTGAGCACTTCCAACATATGCTAAGTACCCACTCGTGGAATAAAATCTACAACAGTTACAACACAGATGAAAAGCTGGATAATTTCATGGAAATTTACGGATATTGTTTCGAAATTGCATTTCCAAAAAAGAAAATAATTTGTAAAGGCCCCAGCAAACCCAAAACTTGGATTACATCAGGGATTAAAGTATCATGTAGAAGAAAAAGAGAACTTTTTGCACTATCAAAAACAGATAGCAGCCCTGAATTTGCTCACCACTTCAAAAAATACAAGTTAACTCTGAGTCGTGTAATAAGGGAAGCAAAATTAAGGGAAAATGACAAACTTATTATGGAATCATCAAACAAAGCTAAGACAATGTGGAATACGGTACAGAGACTTACTGGAAAGGTGGAAACACACAAAAATATTGTATTGTCACAGGCGGGCAGCAAGATCACTGATCCAAAATCAATTGCTAACCACTTCAATTCTTACTACACCAATATTGCTCGTGAGTTAGCGAAGGAACAAATGGGAAAAACATAAAACAAAATATTACAGGAAATTTCTGGAAATAGTGTAACAAATACATTCATGTTCCTCCGTCCAATAAGTAGGGAGGAACTGTTAAACAGTATAAAGTCATTAAAAAATAAATATTCAGCCGGAGTCGACGATGTGCCAGACTATATTATAAAAGTATCAGCTGAACAGATACTTGCACCACTGCTAGATATATGCAATTCTTCACTATCAAGTGGTATTTTCCCACAACAGTTAAAAACTGCAAAAGTTGTACCCCTTTACAAAAAGGGCGATCGGCAGCAGATGGTCAACTATAGGCCTGTGTCACTCCTATCAGGTTTTTCAAAAATCATTGAAAAACTAGTTCTGCTACAACTAACTGATTTCTTTAACAAAAAAAATATGATTTCAGGATGTCAGCTTGGCTTCAGGCCTCAGTGCAGTACTGAAACAGCCACTTTTAGCCTCATAAATCGTATTTTAAATTCAGTGGATAATCACAAAAATGTTTCGGGGATTTTCCTGGATTTAACAAAAGCATTTGATCTAATAGACCATGAAATTCTCCTAAGAAAGTTAGAGTGGTATGGTGTAAGAGGCCTGCCACACGAATGGCTGAAATCCTACCCAGAAAATCGCTCTCAGATAACAGAGGTAAAACACATGGGAAAAAACGAACTCCAAGCTTATCAATCGAAACCTTCCACATTAGCCCACGGTGTACCACAAGGCTCAATTTTAGGTCCCTTTCTCTTCCTAATTTTCATAAACGACTTCCCCCTACACGTTCAACACTCCGAACCAGTGCTATTTGCAGATGACACAAGCATATTAATTGAAGGTGAAAATGAAATGGCTCTAACTTTAAATGCTAAAGTCACAAGTGAAAATGTGTCAGAGTGGTTTATCAGGAATAAATTACTGATAAACCCTCAAATAACAGTCGTCTTACACTTCCATACACAACAAAATAAAAACCCATTAAAACGAAACGTGTCAATGGAAAACCAAAGAATTAACAGTGTCACTGAAGCAAAATTTCTTGGCATCTACTTACAAGACAGTCTTAAATGGAATTCCCACATCACTTCATTAAATTCTAAACTATCCAAAATGACTTATGCGATGAGGATTATATGGGACAACACAAGTCCTGAAACAGTTAGAGCAGTGTATTACGCTTGCATACACTCCCTATTAAGATATGGCATCATATTCTGGGGAAATTCTCCTCATTGCATAACCACATTCCGGAAACAAAAAAAGATTATGAGGTTAATGAAGAATGCCAACAGCCGAAAATCATGCAAACCATTCTTTAACGAACTGGGGATTCTACCCCTACCATGTATCTATATACTAGAAGTTGTAATGTTCCTTAAAAAAATCATGCTAAAAAATGGAAATTTATTTATTCAAAATAAATCTGTACATGAACACCATACAAGCGCAAATAGTGACATACACAGACATCATTGTTATACCACACTGTGCAAGAAAGGTGTATATCACTCAGGTTCACATTTGTTTAATAAGCTGCCAAGTAACCTAAAGGCCATAAACAAAATCCATAGCTTTAAAAAATCTGTAACATCATATCTCTTGGAAAACTGTTTTTACTCAGTAATACAGTATCTTGAAAAATAAGTTGGTTGTAATAATATAACAATGTAATGTAACAATATAGCAATATAAAAATGTAACAATTTATAAATGTAATGTATACACCAATGTAACAGTATATTAATGTAATATCATTTTGTCCAACATCTATGGTATGGTAAATGTACCACAAAGATTCAGGACGTAAATAAATAAAATAAATAAATAAAACACCCCCTCTTTCAAATTTCTACGGCAACCACCACGTTTCTCGCACATGGTTTCATAGACGAACTTAACACAAAAGCAGAGAATAAGTTGGCAGAAGACCACAGCAGTTTCGTAACCTGCACTAATTCGTAAATGAGCACTAATGTAAACCAACTTATAAACTTACTTCCGAAAGGTTTAACTACCTAAATTCGACAGACACGAATTGGCTTTGAAGCGATAACTCTAGCCAAAAACGAAAATCTACAATTGCGCGAAATTTCGCCTAAAACACATAAACAAAACTAACGACTACCAGCCTTTACGAAATACTTCCTTTACGATCTAAATAAGGTCAGGAAAGAGAAACCTTTAGTAGCTAGCCTCGAGAAGAACTACTCTAAAATATATTATTTATTGTAAATCTGACAATATGTGCCTTATAAAACATGAATGCTAGCATCATTAGTGCCATGTTACGTTAAGTCTCTAAAATTAACAGGGTTAAACTGACGTTCGACTAAAATCAGTCGTTTTACTCGTGGTGACAGATTGTTCTGCAGTGTAGCCGAAGGCACAGATTAAGTGGGAAGTTGATAATCTGATTGTGTGTTGGAGAAGCCGACGAATGTGAATGCCAAATAAAGGGTGTGATAACAGAGAGACCTATATGTTTTCATTCGCGCCATACCATCGGTCGATTTCGGCCAGACGCCAATTGTATCATACTCATTTTCGTTGGTCGTATTGCACCTAGCTGCGACGTATTGCACCATTGAGGGCTCGAGAACATCTTTGACACCGACAGTACAGTGTTTGGCGCTAAGTTTAGAAAATTAATGTTTTGGTAATGATGTTTTGAATTGTTGAATTTTTTTGTACAGGAATGTGCAGATCATTCTGCCATGTCAGTAGCACTTGTGCCATCGTCTACCATCAGACTTGTGACCACGACACAAATAATTACAACGGTGTCGAGTGTTGTGAAAGAATTAATTGAAAATTCATTGGATGCCGGTGCTACAAATATAGAAGTTAGATTGGCAAGTGATCGCTTAAACTCTTGTTTTACAAAAACTAGTACATTCACCTTGCTGTTACGGTCACGATGATGACGCTTCGTTATTGATTTCAGGAAAGGAATGGTCTGGAGAAAATAGAGGTAAAGGATAATGGTTGTGGAATCAAACCATCTGATGTTGCAAATGTTTGCCTTTCATCTTATACTTCCAAAATACAGAACTATTCCGATCTAGGTGAGTTACTTGTTCGTCATCCTCTAGAAGTGACAGGTTCTACAATATAGCTAGAGCTCACAATTACAATCAGTGAGACATGGAAATGAATGTAGGTAAACAAAGATTAGCAAGAGGGAACCATAAAGTCTGTGTTGGGTACGACTCCCACTGGCCTGAGTGCGGATTTGGTAGCGAAGTACTCAAAAAAGTGTGGGTGAATAGGAGGAGGAGGATGTGGCTACAGAGCATATGAAGACCATTAAGAAACTAGCGAAAGAAAAGAGAACCTAGAGAGCAAGAAAACACCCTAGAATGCTATTGAAATATGTAAACTAAGATAACATGGTAACTCAACTAGGGAGAAGTACAAATCTAATGAAAGAGAGAGTGGCAACAAGGACATTGGCAGAATTAAGTGGAGAACAGAAACTAGAGGAAATTTTTGCTTGTGGGACGTTACTGCTTTTATTATTAGACAAGTAGTGGTATGAAAATATTAGTTACTCCAGCTGGCATTCCTGCAGCCAGTGAATGGATGCAAATATTTGGTTAAAACAATTGTGACTGTTACAGGTAGACTCTCTACATATGGCTTTAGAGGAGAGGCACTTTCTTCCTTGTGCCAAGTGTCAAGTATTACAATCACGACAAAGACTGCCAGTGACAACATTGCAATGACCTATATGATCAGTCAAGATGGAAGCATCTTAAACTCAAGACCCTCTCATTTTGGCAATGGTATATTCTGAATTATTGTGTCGTGTTATTGTACTCATATTATGAAAAGTGCCCTACAGATTGATTGCAGGTAGTTTTCACATCATACTTATACACTCCTCTCTTAATCTTAAGTTTCAGGCACCCACATTGTGGTGACAGATCTTTTTAAGAATCTGCCTGTACGCAAACAGTATCTAAGCAATTCACGAAATGCTGCTGAAGACATTAGAAGAACTGAACAAATTGTGAAAAGCATTGCAGTAATCCATCCTGAAGTGAGAATTACTTTTTGCCACAATAAGTGCAGTTTGTGGCAGAAACCAGTGGTGGCTACACTACAAGAATCATATATGCAAATTTTTGGTTACAGTATTTCAAGCAATTTAGAACAGCTGGCCCTTCGCAAGGAACAGGTGACATATTTTATGCATCTTTATTACCTAATGATTTTTCTGTCTATTATTTTAATGGATAAGAAATAACTTGTATTAGTAAAGGAAGATATCTTCCAAAGTAAGTCAACAAAAGTTTGATGTCAGAATTTACAGTGGCTACTGTCTCATTGGTGTGTGTTTCAGTTGCTTGTACAAAATTCATGAACTGATGTGACTGGTATTTCTTACATGATATGCCAGTAACAGTTTGCTAAACAATGTATGGTTCCATTACATGGATGGTGATTTGATTTGTAATTTACATATGTAGATGTTGTTTATGTTTAGTATATTACTTCTTATTTTTTTCCTCTTGTGAATGGAGGCGTACGTTGTGTTGTGTACTAAATCTGTATGAGTTTACTGGAAATAGCAAGTGTGTTGAAGGTTGCGATACTGCCATTTCACTTTGACCAGTGACCTCTTCTTCTGTGAAGGTTGTAGATGTAGACTTATCTGTCTAGTTTAGAGGAGCAGCTTTGGTTGTATGTATGTGGATCAGATCCAACTACGCATTTACATTGTCAGCTGAACACAGTAATGATAACATACACCACATAATTACACATCGTCTACCATCATCTACTGTGTGGTGTTGTCATGTTTGTCAAGTGGAAGTGCACCACCACAGGTGATGTTGTGGAGACAAGGCTCTTTATTCCTTGCTTTTCACTGACATCCGAAAAGACTGTACATAGTTACTTATATCTTGACTACTTACTCACCATTAACTGTTTCAGCCATTTAAGAGGTGATTCTACACTCAACCAAAATGTCTCACAACTTTTAATAAGTGAGTGGAATGCAGCTGTTCACTTTTCCGATAAATGAAGTAGTAGTTCCATGTAATTCAGAAAGTGGATAAGACTAGCAGGGTTGGAAGATACAGGCCTAACAAAGTGTAACAGTCCTTATCACAGCTGCACTGACAACTAGTGACCCCAACGTAATCTGAACGTAAAAAAACTACACAGAAAAAACGATCACAAGATGCAAGAAAACTCCAGAGTTTTGCGATTAGCCACGTGCTTGCTACTGTTCTGGTCATACAGTCTTGTACTTTTGTTTTCTCAAGTGGAGGCAAGTTTTCATGCTGCAGATGATTCAGCAATGTTTTCCTTGGTTGTGAACCAACTAGACTGTAAATGTGCTGAGGAGGTTCAAGATGTAACTATGCCACTGCGGGAATAATCTTATAGGAAACTAAAAACTGAGCTCATCTGAAGAGTTGCTGCTTCACGAGAAGAAAGCATCCAACAAATGCTCACACAAGATGATGTCAGGTGATTGTAAGCTGCCTCAGTACTCTGGGCACTTGCAGAGCAAGTGGACATTGGTACTGTTCCTGACAACCTGTGATGTCACTGGTCACCATTACAGAAATTGTGGACCATGTACAGGAGACTATCATTCTCACACAAGTTAGCACCATGGTAGGGCCAAGCAGCAGTCACACACACTGATTGATTTGCTGGTGTTGAAGGTAGACATTCTGTGCAAACAGCTCAATGAACTACGGTCTCGACAAGGTGCCAGCAGGGTCAGAAGACGTAATCATCGCAGATACAGGAGCCGATCCTTGAATAACATCTCGTCTTCTAATTCAGGACTATCAGTATGCCGGTACCATCAGAAGTTTGGTTCATCTCTGTTGATCACTCTCACTGATGATGTCTCAGAGCCAATCATCAGCACGGATTCCCCAGCATACTGCTAGCTGATGCTGGATGTGGTGAAGTCCTGACTCATGGACAGCGTGACTGTCATTTCTTCAATTGGGTTCTGTTGCTGCACGACCACACACGGTGCCAAACCGATGCAAATGGTCTGTAAGTATGCTACTATATTACCCCGATATCCAGCTCTGTCTAGGCCCCCTGGATCTCCAAATCAGGTCCAGCATAATACTGTGGATTTTATTAAAACCATGGACAGCTCTCCAGTATCATGTAGACCTAGACATTTGGCACCAAACCAAATGGCAGTAGCTAAGGCCGAGTTGCCACCATGTTAAAAGAAGGCATTATCCGACCATCAAGTGGCCCACAGTCATCTCTGCTGCACTTCGTTCCTAAGAAGAGTGGAGCATGTCGTACATGCGGCGATTATAGAACTCTTAATGCATGATCCAAACCAGACTGTACCCAGTTCCATTGTTGTGAGACGACAACCATGTCTTATGTGGTGCAACGGTCTTTAGATTGTGCCAAGGGTTATACTCGGATACCAGTGGCAGGAGGAGATATGCTGAAAACAGCAATGTTACACCATTTGGGCTATTCAAGAGCATGTTTATGAACTTTGGTTTACAAAATGCATCCCAAACCTGGCAAAGATTTGTTGAATCTGTACTACAAGGTCTACACTTCTGCTTTGCTCCCTGATGATATGTTGGCCTTCTCGATCACCAAAGAAAAACATCAACAGTATGTTAGAGATGTGCTCAAATAATTGGAACAGTACGGTGTTATTTTGAAAACAGCCAGATGTATGCTCAGTGAAGCACCATCAAAGAGCTACATCGTTTCCTCAGGAAGCTAAATTTTTATCGCCATCATCTACCACTGGCATCAGAGCTACAAGAACAGTTAACTGCAGCACTTTCTGTCCATAAGGTTAAAGGACTGAGGCAATGAGCTCTGTCTTTGAGCCTGTTAAACAAAATATGGCGAATGCTGTGTCCTAAGCTTGATGCCCCCTTAGTGATGGTGGTTGACGCAAACCTGACAGCTATAGGTGCCATATTACAACAGTGGGCAGATGGCTGATGGCAATCTCTAGCCTATTCTTCTCATAAACTGTCACCATTGCAACAAAACTGGAGTACATATGATTGAGAACTTCTCTCCGTGTACGAAGCCATCAGATACATCCAGCTGCGGATAGACGCAAGAGATTTGGCTACCTATATGGACCACATACAGTGGCTTGCTGAGTACCTATGTAGATGTAGATGCAGAACACCTGTGTTCAGGCAGAATATCTTTAACTGTTCATTGTGGAAGTATAATCATCTGGAATTTATCGTGCAGTTTAGCACCAACATTGAGCACATATCTGGTATGGACAACACACCAGCTGACTGCCTTTTGTGGATCAACAGCATTTTGAGCCCCATTAACTTAAACATGATCACCCAGGTGCAACAGACTGACCAAGAGCTTCCAAAGTGATGCCAACTCAGTATTACACTTGCACTCATTTAGAGTCCCCAGTGGAGATGTTCAAATATATTGCATCATCTCACAAGGAAGATACCAACCTTTCCTGTCAGTTCAGCTTCGCTTCGACATCAGATCGATCATTGGAAGGTCTTCAGTATGAGTAAATTTACACAGCTTGTGTGATCCTGCAGTCCTTTCAACGATCTGTCTGATGTCGAAGCGGTTTGTCTGGCCGGGAATGGAGAAGGTCTGCCACCTGTGGACGTGCATGTGTATGCCATGCCAATGCAGAAAAGTATCTTGTCACATACGTGCACCAGCGGGCAAATTGCCCAAAATCATCACATGTTTGGTGCATGTACATCTCAACGTCATGGGTCAATTACGTCCTCAGATGTTCAACATTACCTGTTGACTATCATAGATTGTTTCACTCAATGGCAGGAAACAGTACCACTGGGCAACATCTCCCTGGAAACATTAGCATCTGCCTTTGTGTTCACTTGGTTATCAAGATTTGGTTGCCCACTGCCTATAACAACAGATTCTAGCTGGCCATTTGAATCAGAGTTATTAGCCAAGTGTACAGCTTTCAGTGGGTATGTCCATCATAAAACCACAAGTTACCACCCAGCAAGCATCGGTCTGATAAAGTAGTGGCACACCATTTCGAGCCCCATTGACTTCAACATCAGGAACTGTGCCATCAGTAGTGTAGCTACTGGCAGGGTCACCCAAGTCGGAGCGGTCTTGACAAAGGAGTCTGACGTACTGTGTCCCACAACATAGGGCAGGGAGGGCTCTAGAGGTGTGATGAAGCCAGTCTGCCTAAGGGAGCAAACCCGACACAAAACCTGGTCCTCCAGGTTAGGGGTTGATCGTGGTGATCGTGGGGTTAACAAGCGCATGTTGGAAAAAACATATTGCTATGAAACTCAAAGATTGGAATAACCAGACTGATGATACTGATGAATGACCCATACAAGGAAAAGAACACGTTAAACAGAAAAATGATACACTGTGTGGTCAAAAGTATTCGGACACCCCCAAAAACAAATGTTTTTCATATTAGGTGCATTGTGCTGCCACCTACTGCCAGGTACTCCATATTAGTGACCTCAGTAGTCATTAGAAATCGTGAGAGAGCAGAGTGGGGCACTCAAGAACTTTGAATGTGCTCAGGTGACTGGGTGTCACTTGTGTCATATGTCTGCGAGATTTCCACTCCTAAACATCCCTACGTCTCCTGTTTCCAATGTGATAGTGAAGTGGAAACGTGAAGGGACACGTACAACACAAAAGTGTACTGGCCGACCTCGTCTGTTGACTGACAGAGACTGCTGACAGTTGAAGAGAGTGGTAATGTGTAATAGGCAGGCATCTATCCAGACCATCACACAGGAATTCCAGACTGCATCAAGATCCACTGCAAGTACTGTGACAGTTAGGCTGGAGGTGAGAAACCTTGGATTTCATGGTCGAGCAGCTGCTCATAAGCCAAAAAACATGTTGGTAAATGTCAAACGGCACCTCACTTCGTGTAAGGAGCATAAACATTGGATGAACACATTGTGGCGATCTGATGGCAGAGTGTGGGTTGGCGAATGCCCGGTGAACGTCATCTACCAGCATGTGTAGTGCCAACAGTAAAATTCAGAGGCGGTGGTGTTATGGTGTGGTCGTGTTTTTCACGGAGGGTGCTTGCACCCCTTGTTCTGCATGGCACTATCAAAGCACAGGTGTACATTGATGTTTT
This sequence comes from Schistocerca piceifrons, assembly GCF_021461385.2. Classification (NCBI taxonomy): domain Eukaryota; kingdom Metazoa; phylum Arthropoda; class Insecta; order Orthoptera; family Acrididae; genus Schistocerca; species Schistocerca piceifrons. The sequence continues at coordinate 115,077,775 of NC_060141.1, read as the reverse complement.
AAGCACCTTCTTGCTTCCCACTGTTGAAGATCAATTCAGGGATGATGATTGCATCTTTCAACTCGATTGAGCACCTGTTCATAATGCATGGCTTGTAATGGACTGGCCTGCACAGTCCTGACCTGAATCCTATAGAACATCTTTGGGATATTTTGGAATGCCGTCTTCATGCCAGGCCTCACCGACCAACATCGATACCTCTCGTCAGTGCAGCACTCTGTGAAGAATAGGCTGCCATTCTCCAAGAAACCTTCCAGCACCTGATTGAACATATGCCTCCAAGAGTGGACATTTTCATCAAAACTAAGGGTGGGCCAACACGCTATTGAATTCCAGCATTACTGATGGAGGGTGCCATGAACTTGTAAGTCATTTTCAGCCAGGTGTCCAGATACTTTTGATCACATAGTGTATATACTTTGCTACTTGGAATGTAAGAACTTTGGACAAACCAGGAGCTCTATGTGGACGCAAACAAGAGATGGAGAAATACTGTGTAGGAGTAGCAGCAGTCCAAGAGGTCAGATGGAAAGGAAATGGTATCATGAAGCTATGTTTACATTGGGGATTTGTCACAGAGATTTGTGCCTGGCACATGTAGCTGATGTGGTGTGGCACAATTTGAAAGTTCCTGTGACATATACCTACAACATTGATGCTAGAATTCCGAGAAATACTCTGTTCTGGCACATGTGCCTATAACTGTTTACTCATCGAATACACGGCACAAATCTCAGATATATTTTCTACTGCACATGGGCAGTTCACAAGCCACCTCGATGGAGCGGACAAAAAATAACAGCATAAAATTAATTGAACACTTTCGTGAAAGATATTCGTTATGGTATCACACATTCCCCAATTGCAAAAACCTGAACACAAAACACGATACAGTTCACCAGCTAGTATGTTTATTCAGTATTTCTAATGAAGAATTGGACATCAAACTTAATAACCTGAGATCACAATTCCTCCGTGAATTCAATAAATGTCCTTTGTCGGAGACATCAGGGTCAGCAAGAGAAGAGGTATTTTTTCCAAATGGTATGCCTATGAATCGTTCCTTTTCCTGAAGGATGTAAACAAACCAAGAATAAGTTTATCCATGTTTGTGGTAAGTTGGACCATATTTATTTTACATGATTTTTAACACAAATATTTATTTACATAACAATGAAGAATGTAAATGTATTGTTTACAGTTGCACATGAAACAAAAAGAGAAAGCATTTACTATGAACTTGACAGTTATCACTGAACTATCTTCAACACTAAGCAAACAAATATTGCCACTCCAATTGTCCTTTGTCGGTGACAAGATATGTTACAATTTCATTTCTCACTAGCTTAGTGTCTTCGGCAGCTTTTCTGTTGATTCTGGATTGCGATGGAAGTGGTGGGTGGTCTCTCCACCTCCTAGGTTCTACAGTCCCTCTTTCTACATTTTCAAAATCAAAACTGTGTGATGGTGAATAAATTAGGTGAGCTTCTCGATTTCTTCACCGGAAATTGTGAAAGTAAATGCAGCACAGCTATAATAGTTGCTTTTTGCAGATCAAGGTGAATAGGTTTTTGTAGAACACTAAAAACAGATGATAGTATGCCAAAGTCATTTTCGCTAATTCATTGAGCTCTACTTAGCCTGTAATTAAACATTCTCTCTTTGCTGCCTTTGTTATGATTACCTGTGAAGGGTGTCGTGACATGTTTTTGTAGTGCAAAGGCATTGTCAGCAGCAGTTACGTAGTGGGTGGCTACATTTCTTCCAGAGAGATGCTCTGGTTATTGTATGTGCTACTCACTTTCTTGAAGGGCTTTGTTGAAGGCTGTATGATTAAATACACCTCTCTCTGAAATACCTTCTTGCATTCCCACAGCTGCATACAGAAATTGGTAGTTGGCGTCTACTAATGCCATTAACACAATGCTGAAAGTGTCTTTTTTGCTGTGATAAATGCTTCCAGCATGAGCAGTTTTAACAATTTGCACGTTTTGCATCTTAAGTCCTATGCAGTGAGGAAAGTTCCAATGAATCTCAAATTCTCATGCAGTTTCCTCCCATTGTGCTTCGGAATTTGGATACATGAAAAAATATAAACAAAAAATTTCAAGAATGTTTTTTCCTTTTCTTTTAGTGTATATTGTAAGAAAGATGCAAGGAGCCATGAATACCACTGGAAGATGAACAAAGTACTTCAAATACTAATTCGGAGCATTCTACCAATCCGCCACAGAAGAAGGCTACAGTTAAAATCCAAAATTCAGCAGATGACGCATTCAATGTTTTGAAGTGCACTAGTGAACACATTCTTGAGAAAAAGAGGGCAGGTTCATGTTGTTTCAGAAGTATGTAGATTGCGAACTTCAAGAAATTCATAACAAAAAAGTCTTGCTATTCTGCAAAAGAAGATGCAAGACTTAATCTTTGTAGCTAAAACTAAGGAGCTTGATGAATTTGAAAGAGTCTTCAAGTGCAATGCCTGGATTAAATTTTAATGAGGGGCAGGCAGAAAATGCTTGTATTTTAACAGAGGATAACATTGTTATGTAATGCAGTGTATGGCATTTTTAGTTTTAAATAGAAAATCGATAAAGATAATAGTCCCTACTCCAATTTCTTTCTGAAGAGCCTTTATTATAGTTTGACATATTTTGATATTATTTCACTGACTTTTGGATTTGGAAATCCAATGTATATACGTATCATGGAGCTGTATGAATCTCCAGTAGCTGAAAGACGTAATGTAATGGCAAGTTGTTCAGCAGGTCTTTTTGAAAATTTGTGTTCTTCAATGTGTAGTATTGTGCTGTCATATTTAGTAATACTTCAAAGTTCGGCGTGAACATAATGAACAAAATTTTTGAAAAACCATGTGTCTTGAACTTGTAGGTCAGTCATCACTGAACTGTAAGCTCCATGACTACACCTTTTACTAAGAAAGTTACGCACCCACCACCTACATTCCCTTCTCTTATTATTCTCCCTTTTCACAGTTATATTCACAGAACTATCACAAATAAATAGAAATTCTGTACTGGACAACATGTTCTGTGAAACTGACGAGCTACATGTCACCAGTGAGAACACTCTTTCTAGCTGCTTGTGCCAGCCACATGACCCTGAACTAAGTCACGATATACATGTGCCGAGATACTTTTCTCCGTGGCTTTTACTGGGCACAAAGTTCCTCAATAAATCCCTCAGTGTGAACACAGCTTAAGAAGTGGTAACTGTACATTTCTGTATAGTGGAGGGGTCAATGGTATAGTAGGTAGCATAGGCTTTCTTGAGTATGATAAGTATAAACAAGCAGTCATAAATTTTAACCCAGTAAATATAATGTACGCTTTAGGAATGAAGGCCGACTTCTTCAACATCGGTCTAGTGTGTGTGCATGCACCTACAGAATATGATGTGATGATGATGATGAAGATGAAGACAAAGTGAAAGATGAGTCTTATGGTCAATTCCAACAAGGATTAGGAGATATACCAAGGCAAGATGTGAAGGTAGTGATAGGCAACTTTAATGGAAAAATGGGAATAGAAGGCTTTAGAGAAGCAGTAGAAAATGAAATATACGTGAGACGTCAAATAAAAATGGACAATGACTTATAGACTTTGCCTTGAGCAATGCAATGGTAGTGAAGAGTATGTGGCTACAGAGAAAGAATGTAAGGAAAGCCACATGGTGCTCGCAAGATGAAACAACTTTTAATCAAATTGACGAGGTAGTAATTGACAGGAGACATGCATTGGACGTCCTTGAGGTTGATAATTGGAGGGGGGGGGGGCTGACTGTAACTCGGATCATTATATGGTAAGATTGAAGTACAGCCAACATACAGCTTTCTTTTGATCCAGAGTGAAGAGAAAAGCTCCACAAAGATAGAATGTTTCCACATGAAAAGAGAAGGGAATATCTGTAAAGTATGAAACAGAACTCCAGAAGAAGTTTGAGGCTAAACAAAGCTAGGATGTGGAAAGTGTTGAAGGGAAGCGGAGTACACTGAAATATGTCCTGCAAGAAACTATAGAAGTAGTTTTAGGTACAGAAGAAAGGATGGAAAAGGCAGGATGGTTTGTTGATTGTAAAAAGGTGGTGTCTGAGAGAAATAAGGCAAGAAAGAAAATGATAAACAGAGCAACAAGAGCTAATACAGAAGAATTCTTGAAGAAAAGGAAAGAGGCAGATAGAATTTGTAGAAGAAAGAAACAAGAATTAGAGGAGAAATAGATTATGGAGCTGGAAGAAGAATATAACGACCAAGAAGTAAAGAAATTCTGGAAGAGAGTTCAGGAATTGAAGAAAGGCTTTCAGCCATGTACTGTATTCTGTAGAGCTGAAGAAGGAAATTTTATAGGAGGTGGAGAACAGGTTTTAGACCGATAGGCTGAATATTTCAGTGAGCTGCTGAACATCACTACAGAGGGGGAACTACTGGGAGAAAATGAAATAGAGCGACCAACCATGGCAAAATGTTAGTCATGTACCCACACAAATAACAGAGGAAGTTAGACAGGCAATAAAAAGCCAAAAGAATAGTAAGGCTCCAGGTAATGATAACTTTTCACGAGAGATGATCAAAGCTGGAGGTGAACATCTGACATGGCCATCAGCTGAGTTGAAATATGGTAAAAGGAAGTGAAAGTATTTGGCCAAGTCATTCCTATGAGACTTGCTCAATTTAAAGAAGTAGTATTTGGAGACTACCAGTACGGGTTTCGCCAGAGCAACTCAACTACTGTCCTGATCTTCACTATAAGGCAAATAATGGAAAAGTGTTATGAATATAATGTGGATGTACATCAGCTTTTGTATGCTTCAAACAGGCCTATGATAGTGTTAAAAGGAAAAGCTTTACCAGACCATAATGGAAATGGAATTCCCACAAAAACTAATCAGACTGGCATGAATGACCCTCACCAGCACAAAACGCCAAGTAAAAGTAGAAGGAAAACCCTAAAGAATTTGAGGTTAGCCAAAGGTTATGATAGGGTGCTGTATTATCCACACTACTCCAACATAGTGTTGGAGAGAGTTATATGAAGGATGGGGATAGATAACCTAGGTGGCACTCATTTTAACCATATGAACCGAAATATAGCATATGCTGCTGATGTGTGTATGCTGTCTAGAAGATTGAAAGAATCAGGAGAAGGATTTGGCAGACTATAAACGGAGGCAGAACAATTGGGACTCTGAGTAAATAACACCAAAACACAGTATCTTGTTGCTGTGAGGAAAAATACTGTTATTAAAAAGAAATATATTAAGCTGAATTGGGCAATTATGCATGATGTGAGAAATTCCAATACCTTGGAGTGCTGGTTATGGATGAGAACAGTATAAGAGAAGAAATAAAAGCAAGAATTGCTGTGGGAGCTTACTGTGCCCTGATTAAGATTTTTCAGTCATGTAGCATGAGTAGAAAATCAAAGGTGACTGTCTATCGAAAAGTTGTAAGGCTCAGAAACATGGACATTGACAATAGTAGAGGAGGATTTCTTGAGAGGATGGGTGCGGGAAATATTAAGAAATATCTCTGGAGCTGTGAGTGAGACGAGGCATGGAGAAAACAGACAACGAGGAATTGGAAGAAATGTACAGTAAAGCCTACTAAGGTATGCAGATCAGGTGTAACAGTCAGAGATAGCTGGGCCACATAGAGAGAATGTCAGAGAATAATCTGTGAAGAAGGTCTACAGAGGAAACCCAGGTGGCAGAAGGTGCAATGGGAGACCCTAATAACAATGACTGGAGGACGTGGAAAATGATCTGCGAAAGATGGGAGTAAGAAGATGGAGGAAATGAGCAGCAGATCATCATGACTGGGCTGTGATTGTCAGAGAGGCCTAGGCCCTACATGGGCTGTAGTGCCAAGGAGTGGAATTGACTTCAACACGATCGCCCAGGTGCAGCAGAGTGACCAAGAACTTAACACTTTCCTGAATGATGCTGACTCAGTATTACAGTTGCAACTTGTTAGTGTCTCTGGTGCAGATGATAAAATATACTGTGGTGTTTCAGAAGGAAAATCCCAACCTTTCGTGCTTATTCAGTTTCACAAACAATTTACGCAGCTTGTCTGATCCTGGAGTCTTTCTCTCTGATGTTGAAGCAGTTTGTCTGGTCAGAAATGAAGAAAGTCTGCTGCAAGTGGACACACGTGTATATGCCATTCCAATGCAGCAAAGTATCTTGCCACATACATGCACCAGTGGGCAAATTTCCCAACATTATCTCATGTTTTGTGCTTGTACATCTTAAACATCTCAACATTGTGGGTCGATTTAGTCCATCAGGTGGTCAGCAATACTTGTTGACTGTCAGAGATTGTTTCACTTGATTGCCAGAAAAAATGCCATTGGACAACAATTTTGAGAAAACATTTGCCTCCACCTTTGTGTTCACGAGGTTATCAAGATTTGGTTTCCCACTGTGCATAACAAAAGATTGCAGTAGGCCATTTGAATCAGAGTTGTTAGCCAAGCTTGCATTTTCAGCGGTTAGCTCCATCATAAAACCACGAGTTACCACCCAGCAAGCAAGGGTCTGATAGAGTGAAGACACTGTTTAGTCAAAGCTGCTCTCATGTGCTTCAGCACAACTTGGACGACTCCTCTATCAATTATGTTATTTGGACAGTAAATGCTTATGAACCAGACATAGATGCTTCAGCGCCAGAACTGATTTTCAGCATAGCGATACGTCTTCTGGGTGAATTCGTCAACACCGATTCTCTGCCGTCCACGAGGTGAGATCAACCAGATTTTCTGTGTCACTTGTGTGAGTGCATCACTTGTTTTCATCTGCATGAATGTTCCAGACATAGCACATCACACTGTTATTTGTATCACAACTTGGTTAGCTGTTCACACTTAACACTTCATGCAGACTCTGTGATATCTTCTGTACAAGCTCCATACACAAGTGCACATCATGTGTTAGAAAGAGGTGCATGGACGTTAGATACTTCCTCAATAGCAAGACCATGACTGTTTCCATTGACCATGTCAAATAGGTGTACATATTTAATGGCATATTGCCAGCTGATGTTTCAAGGGAACACGACCTCAAACTCAACCAAAATTGCAACCGTCTGACTCAGTTCCACAACCAGTAAGCATGATCTGCTGTTGACAGCTGGTGCATTCTCCTTGCTCTTCAGTATATCCTCTCTTCTCGTTACCCACCAGGCCTCAACCTCCGCTAATTTCAAGTTGCCGCCGCTCATACCTCACCTGTCATTTAACAACATCTTTGCCTCGACTGACATCTCTGCCCAAACTCTTTCTCTTTACAAATGTGTGCTTGTGTCTGTGTATGTGCGGATGGATATGTGTGTGTGTGTGTGTGTGTGTGCGAGTGTATACCTGTCCTTTTTTCCCCCCTAAGGTAAGTCTTTCCACTCCCGGGATTGGAATGACTCCTTACCCTCTCCCTTAAAACCCACATCCTTTCGTCTATCCCTCTCCTTCCCTCTTTCCTGACGAAGCAACCGTTGCTTGCGAAAGCTTGAATTTTGTGTGTATGTTTGTGTGTCTATTGACATGCCAGCGCTTTCGTTGGTAAGTCACATCACCTTTGAAACTTCCTGGCAGATTAAAACTGTGTGGCCGACCGAGACTCGAACTCGGGAGGACGGGTATACACTCGCGCGCACACACACACATATCCATCCACACATATACAGATACAAGCAGTTTTTGAAGAGCGGCCTACAGCTATTGTAATTGTGGTGATTTCTATATTCTTCTTCTGTTGTGCTTAAATAGTATTACCCCCATCATTGGAAGTTAGAGGTGAACAATTTCCAGGACTATCTTACATCTGTGTATCAGGTTATGTCAATAGACAATATATGCATGTTCAAAACTCACTGCAGTGGCTAGCTGAAGCTTGTATTCAGGTGTATTATGAACATCTTGGACACTTTTTGTGGAGTGTTGTGAACCATTTGTAAAGTAAAGCAAGTGGCAAGTGTAGTTCCTTCAGCTAACATGCTACATTAGACATCACAATGTTTGCAAACTATGAATTTTCACATTGACTTTTCTGTTATGTTTACATGAGGAATCTGATCCTGAAAGATTGTCAGTTTTCAATTAAACCAGTATACTTGCATGCCAGTAAAAATATTTTGTGATCTTGTTCTTTCTTGGGACAGAATGCACCTTACTGTTTGTTGTCCACGTATAATTTGGAATTGTTGGACTCTCATGTTATTTTGACAGTGTAGAAACAGAAGTGAGTTAGGATACAGCAGAAATGAGTTGTGTTACTTGCTCACACACATAAGCAGGCCAGCCCGAAGTCTCAGTGCTATTCCCTCTCACTTTCCTGGTGGACGGATCACTTATTTTAAAAGCTCAAAATTATTTTATCTTGATGTGTATTTGTTGTTGATTAACTGCCATCACCTTGCTGTTAAAACCTATTATTTAAAAAAATTAGACGAAAAGCCTTACACTAGCAGCTCTTCTTTCTTTCAGGTGAACTTTGAACTATTAGTTCCTTTGAAGAACTGCACTGATATTGCAGCATTGTGTCAAGCCAGTTCAAACAGCATTATGACGTATTTTAATAAACGCCCTGTAAAATACGCAAAAATTGAGAAGGTGAGCTCAGTATTCGTGAGATATTTTTATCTTTATTAACTTTAGCTACAATAGTAGTAAATTCAGGCATGTTTTTTTCTGCTTTGAAAAACTCCAGAACACAAGAAAAATATCTGCTGATATGTTGTGACCAGGCATAAATAATGTAGAGTTTCGCGCTACCATATTGTCTCCTCTTCGATCACTCCTTGTGGTTTAGTGACTTCATAAAGTTAACTTATTTAGCTTGTAATAACAGATAGTTCAGTACAGCTTATCTTGTAAGCATGTATATTAGTGTGTGGTTTAAATCTCCTATTATGTGTTTCAATATTCTTTATGTATTATTTGAGGAAATGTGAACATCTTCAGTGCTGTAGTGTGATTAATGTAAATAAGTGTTTTTTAAGCTGCTTTATGTTTGATGGTGTGTGGCTACAATAACCTAAGCATTATTTTATGTGCTTCAATGTACATACATTTACATATTTGTGACAAGTTTGGAGTAAAAGTCTAGATCAAGGCCAGTGGCGTATGTTTCACGCAGCAGTGTTATCAGCAATTGCCGTGAAGTATGATGGGAAAGACAGTTGTATGTCAGCTGATGGGTCTACGCAGCCAATTAGAGAGTAGTGGACATACAGTGTTCCGAAGTAATATTTGCACATTCTCATGTCAATATACCACAACCTCCAAAATTCAAAATTATAACGCTTGTGGAAGAAATGGAGAAATATTTAGACAGCCAAGATTATTAATTAATTTATGCTATGCTTGTAATTTCAAACCTAACTGCATTCTTGTAGTTCATGATATGCTGAAGAAAAAGTCAAATATGTGTCATAACTAGAGCCTGGCTTTTATGTAATATCAAATTAAGAAATATGTACACAAATATGCTACCAAAATTATGACATATGTAATGATGCAGTTATATGTAAAAAATCCAGAAGTTTTATATGTATAAAATTTCACAGATAGGGTAGTCAAATATCGACGTTAATTCTTAATCAGTTCACTTCTGCTACAAAATACTGAAATAAAAGTGTCTCCTATTCCAGCATTTACGTCACACTGGAATGGGACGCACATTTAATTATAAAATACAAATCCAAAGGTTTTGTTGCCATGCACAGTCTTCCATCTTACAATATGTTTTTATAAACCGAGAAAGTTGCTGAACTCTGCAAGAAGTAAACTGTGCATATTTATACAGAGGGAGTTTGCTAGGAAAGATATTCTAAAAGATTCTAGAATTTCACTGATACAAAATAACAAGGTGTGAACACCTAGGATTCTTATTCAGCATGGACTGCAGTTTACTGGAAATTACACCATCCACTTCTCCTGTTATAACACTCACCTTTGGAACAGCATCTTCTGTCATTACCATAGTTTCTTGAGGAGCCACACTTGTAGTCTCCAGTTTATTGATACTCTCAGGAAGCCAACTGAAGGGACTTGTAATGTATGAAACTGAACTGAGCGCTTTAGAATTGTTAAATGCTGACATGGATTCATTCACAGACTCTGCAGAATCAGAAGAAAATCTTCATCACTGACTTCACAGCTTCAAAGTGCTTACTGTGGAAAATCACAGTTTCAGTCCATATTGTCAACCTTGTTATCACTGGTTGTGAAGGCAGAGATATGTCAGGTAGCTGCTGCTTGCAGTATTGTACATGATAAGGACATTTCAAGAAAACCTTCTTCATTGCTGATATCAATGTATTTACTTCTTGGAATTGGTGCCTAACTGTCTCTGCCAATTGCTGCAGTGCATGAGCCATACATGTAACATGCAGTAAGTTTGGATAAAATACATTAAGCAGTTTCCCCACTATCAAGCATGTATGTACATCGGTAGGACCCTCTCTTCTTTTATGCCATCTGGCCTTAGTACCTTGAATCCATCATTAATGAACGTAACAGTTGTTGAACTATTTGTTGCCTCCAAAGATTTACAGTAAATTAATTAGATGCAACCTCAGACTCCAACTTGCCCAGTATTAGATTAGCGATGAAATGGCCGTCGTCACATCAGCAGAAATCCATATAGGTGATTTTCCAATGTGAGCCCTGATTTTTTGTAATATATCGACATAGCAAGAATCCAGGTAATTCTTCTTGAGGGTGGTCTTGTCAGGAATGTTGTGGTTGCAGTATTCCTGTAAGAAATGTTTGAATTCAGGTACCTGAAGTTCGTTCCAGGGTCTGTTCATTGTAATCAATGTGAATCACAGTTCTTTGTAAAACTCACTATTAGATGATGTAGGCTGTCCTTGCAACTGTGTAAGTAGGACTTGTTTCTATAATCTGTTGTTTATGCCTAATACATAGATTGCTTTGTAAATGTTGTTCAGTTTGAGATTTGATCGTACATCCTATATGTTTATCACAAGTTTGGCAGAGGACTATTTTACTATCAGTGGTAAGCACTGTCAATAGAAATGAAAATGAAATGATCGTATGTCATTGAAATCCATGTTTTCAGCTTTGATGACAATGAAGATGCAGCTGGTACCATGGTTAACTTAAATGCAAGTGACTGTTACATATTGTGAAGCATTTGAGAACAGGAAAGGAAAGTGTTTAAAATGAGTCATTGTTGTTCACTTGAACTGGTGCAATTTAGCTTTGAGTGTAATGGGATTGATGGCAGTTTTTTTTTCCTTTCTTGCTATGTAAAGAAAGTGTATGGGACTTACAAAAATGTATAATAATCCCACAATAATATTAAAATATGTAAAATTTTTTTAGTTAAGTGTGAAATATGTATTGTACCTAAAATATGTAATTTAAAACTTTGAAATAATGGCCTTTCCGTGTAAATCACTGACTGCTCAGTGTTTCTTATAACTGAATACAAAGGAACAGAATATGTAATTACATAAAATCTTGGCTCAGGCTATAACTCAGATTTTTAATTTAATTTTTGCAAATAAAGCTATCGCATTCCAACTTAGCCTAAGCCAAAGGCCAAGCTACAGATCAATATGTCACTGCAATGAGGTATATAGGTTTCACATTCGTTCGCTTGTGTAACTTACAACCACACTGTCACATTCTAACTAACAATGGCTAACTCCATAATTCGTGACATACTGGAGGGAAGGGGGAGGAGTCAAATATTTCTGACGACGAAGATCATAAATTTAACTGTACCCTGTGGTCTGAGTATAACTACACTCTTGGAAATTGCAACATATTCAGGAAAAAAAAAAAAGCTGAATGTTTGTGACAAGCAAGACTATAAATTTCACTGCTGCATGCATTCACTGCAGTGAAGTTTATAATCTTTCTTATATTTGACTGCTACTATTGGGTCCCAACACAATCACAACGTAGTAATTCATATGGTCAGGAAAAAAAAAAAAAAAAAAAAAACAACATTTGTGACAACAGCGAAGAAGAGAATGGTCTCTTTTCAGTGCTAGACATTCATTTTCTTGCCTCTTGCTTGGGTACGTGACAATATCGTTTCATCGACTACCTGAAACTGATGCATTGTCAATCCGTGAGCGGTAGAGAAACACCAGTGTGACTACTGCTGTCCCTGATCTAGACTGCAGCCCAAGCTTGATAATACCATGTAAACAAAAGTATGTTTCAGATTTCTGTCTTATTCTACATCCATGATCTGGGTATCTTTTACAGTTATCGCTTAACATTTGACACTGTTCATGCCTCTTTTATACCCTACCAGCTCTGGTAACAACTCTGGTGAACTCTGGTGGCCATTCTATCTGTCAGAAAGAACTGCAACTCTTACATACCAACCGATGGTGTGTACATGATCGAAATTACATTAACTTTCGCTCTGTCTTTGGGTGCTTCACATTTTTCTTGTTAAGCAGTGCATATTGAAAAAAAGAAAAAAAAAAAACAATACTTTGCATGGGGGCATCTGGTTGAGTCCTTCATCTAGCTGGGGATGTTGAATGGCTGATAGTGGTGGTTGCAGTGGTATGGAGTTGTAAAGCACCTCTGCTGCCTATGTTTTCCACATTCTTTGTCATGACGTAGAAGAGACCTGTATGAAATGTAATCATTTATGTACCAATCCAAATAATTCCACCATCAGCTCCTGTACGAGGCCTGTCTAAAAAGTATCCGACTTTTGGCATGATGGGGTTGGGACCCTAACCCCTTCAAAGTAGGCCCCTTGTGGTTGCACACACTTAGCCCACCGATCCTTCCACTGCTGGAAGCACCTCTGGAAGTCTTCTTTTGGAATGGTGTTCAGCTCCGTCATCGTGTTTCACATTATCTCTTCTCTACTCTCAAAATGGGATCCTTTCAGTGGCGTCTTCAATTTTGGAAACAACCAGAAGTCGCATGGAGCCATGTCTGGAGAGTAGGGAGGTTGGCGAATGGCTGTAATTCAATGTTTGGCCAAGAAAAATTTGGATCAAGTGGGATGAATATGCGGGGGAGTTGTCATGATGCAGTTGCCAGTTTTTTGCCACCCACACGTATAGTCTTTGGTGCCGAACTGTGTCACGGAGTCGCCGGAGAACAGCTTGATAGTACTCCTTTGTCACTGTTTGTTGTTCCAGTGCATATTTGTGATGCACAATTCCACGGACATCAAAGAAGACAGTCAGCATCTCCTTGATTTTGCTTCCCAGCTGCTGCACTTTCTTTGACTTTGGAGACTCGGGATGCTTCCATTACGAGACTGTCTTTTTGTTTCTGGGTTGTACCCGTACACCCGTGACTATCTCCAGTTTTTACGGTGCTCAGAAACCCAAGATCAATGTTGGTGGTGTCCAGAAGGTCCTGTGCAACATTGAAACGGAGGTCTTTTTGTTCTGGCGACAACAAGTTGGGCACGAATTTTGCAGCCACTCGGTGCACATTCAAATCATTATGCAAAATTGCGTGTGCAGAATGTTTACTCACTCCAACTTCTTGGGCAATCTCCTGCACCATCAAACGCCAATCTACCATCACCAAATTTTGCACCCTCTCAACAACAGCTGCACTCCGAGCAGTTTGTGGCCTGCCAGAACGATAGTCACTCTCCGTTGATGTGCGGCCATTTTTGATTGGTTGAACCACTCCTTAATTTGTGTTACACCCATCGCATCTTCTCCAAACACCTGCTGAATCTTACAAATTATTTTGCTTTGAGAATCACCAAGTTTTTGACAAAATTTGATGCAGTATCTTTACTCAGTCATCTTGAGAGGATCGGTAATTCGACGAACACATTGTGTAGCACCTCACTCAGCGACCAACAGGCGGTGCCTGATGCGCTGGAAGGTGGGGACAAAATTCACACTTGTGCATAAAGGTCTCTTCCTTTACTGTGTACAGTGGCGTTGCGCTATTGTCTCTGTTTTGCATGGGAAAATCAGAGGTCGGATACTTTTTAGACAGACCTCGTATTTGCAAATGAACGTGCAAAGCTGATTCTTCCCAGCAAATGATGTTAAATTGTCCGCCCCAGTAGCCGAATGGTCAGCGTGACAGACTGTCAATCCTAAGGGCCCGGGTTCGATTCCCGGCTGGGTCGGAGTTTTTCTCCGCTCAGGGACTGGGAGTTGTGTTGTCCTAATCATCATCATTTCATCCCCATCGACGCGCAGGTCTCCGAAGTGGCGTCAAATCGAAAGACCTGCACCAGGCGAACGGTCTACCCGACGGGAGGCCCTAGCCACACGACATTTCCATTATATTAAATTGAATGAGTGCTGTGTTATATATGCAGTGGTCCCTTTGCTCCCCCCCTCCCCCTCAACCCCCACCCTACAGCTGATATCAGTAGTATCCAGAATTGGGCATCATATCAGTCAACTGATGAGGGAAATAAAACATCCCAACTATTGGACTTAATTCATGTGATTGTGCTTCAGAGCTCTGCTCAGCCAATAAGTGCCATGTCACGTCTCTAGGTGCCTCCGTACAGTGAAAATTATGAAAGACTGAGGAAAGGCCTGCTGTTTCTCCTAATGTTAAAAAGTGACGAAGAAGTGGGGGCGAAAGGAGCCTTTCTTGTAAGTGTTTGCAGCCCCTTTCATACTTTGTAATGATGAAGAAAACGCTGGAGAAAAGCAAATGGGTGGGGGGGACTGGATGCGTAGTGCTCAAACTATTGTGTTATGAGCTAAAATAATCACAAGCATGATGAACATTGACACCACTGTTATTAAAGGAAGTCTTATTCTAACAGATGTTCACTTGTCCATGAGACATTAATAGTGTTTTGGGATAATGTGTCAGAAAGGCGCTGAATTTAATTTGTGTTTTGAGGCATATTGTAAAAGAGTAACTAGTCTGAAACAAATACAGTGAGATGTCAGATGTGTAGGTACTTTTTCTACCAGTGATTACAGAACTTCAGCTGTTTCCTTTTGGTTGTTTTCTTTGGCAATAAATGAGAAATGTGTGGTTGTTAGTAACAATATTCCTAGTTTCTAATAATTTTGGATTTTTGTATGAGGCATGTAGACTTGTCAACACAAAAAGTGGGCCACTGCTTGAATGCAACTAACATACTGTAGCTGTGTCCTAGGTCCTCTAAATGCTGAAACCCTGTGGGGTACAGTTATTTGATTATACACACTGATTACCACAAGACAAGAGGAAAATGCTCAATATGGTGTTCAATCCAGATGTAAACTAATATCAAAATACAACAAATATTATAAAACACATTATTAGAGATGAGACCATCCCTAACACTTGTAAATTTTTGTAAATTAAACTTCATTACAATAAGTGGCACTTCAAAAGTCTTATCACACTCATTAAATGACACAGAGTTGTTGTTCATGATCCAAATTTGAACCCACTGATAATCAAACAAAGTTTGTGTGTCTAATCGAGAATTGACTAGGCGTAAAGAGACGTATAATATCAAAGTGCTCACTAGTGTCAGTTTACAAGGCTAAATGCCCAAATCTGCAAATAATGGCGATACTTCTAGCACTGCACTGGTAACCACATGAAGCTTATATTACTTTTGAGAAGTAACCAGAAAAGGTATATAATAAAGTGCAATGCACTGCAATATCATCAATGACCGCACCATTGCTCACAGTGCTTCGTGGCCAGGAATCAGACTGTATTCAGCTCATGGCCAATAGGCGGCGGCACCACCGTGTCTTAAAAGCGCAGGCACAATCACTCCTAAGCTGCTTCCGCGGTAACCCCAGCAACGCCAGTTGGGGTACATAAGAAAAATAACAACCTACCAACTACGGGCCAATCATGCCATGCCATGCCACTGTGGTCTCACCAGCAGCCTGTGTACTTATATGCACCTGGACTTGTTAAAAGTACACACACTCCGCCATGGACGGAGGTGCGAAGTCAGGCTGCAGTCTCGTGAACTGTTTAGATACACCACTTGTAACTAAGGACGTGTGACAGTGTTGTTTGATTGTGATAGGGACTTAGTGCACGATTCCATCTGACAGTGTTTGCATTCAGATCTTATGTGAACTTCAATTGAGAGATTAAACATTCTTTTTTTCAACTCAAGCCTTCAATCTTTGTTGTTCCGCACTTTCCGGATACAACACACACAAGCATGAAACGCCATGAAGTAAAGTTGTGGTGAAGGACAGGAGTATAACTCAGTACACATTTGTATTGTTAATTAAGCACAATCAGATGTCAGATATCAAATATGTTCACCAATAGGGTGATATTGGAACCTGAAATGATGATACAAATAATTTTTGCCTGGCAGTGATTCGAACCAGGCAGCTTTTGCTATTGTCTTATAGTTACAAATATACATGAAACATTTTTGTTTCACTACCAGTAGTGAGGTGTGCATATTTTTGGCTAGAGGTAATGCAACAAATAATTCTGTGTTGCCTAGGTCTCCAACCCCGCACATGTAGTCGTTGTTGTCTTCATACGAAGAGGTGTCAGAGGTATTTGGGCTCTAAGTGCAAATTATAATCTGCTTAAATTTCAGACAAGTTGCTACTGGATGAAATTATACACAATGTATAATACCAATGAAAAAAAATCTAATAAGAGATATATGCTGTAAAAGACACAATCAAAACAATTTTTTGTAAATTAGATTATAAACTTTGATGGTCTTACGAATCACTTAACAAGCCACACTCAGTCAAGAGAACCCACTCACTATGTTGCAAACACAACACTGAAATACTGATTGTTCAAACAAGGCTCACAATAATGAAACAATCTGATTGTTAAAGTAATTGTTGCCATTATATTTTCTATAAACTGTGAATCTTGTGAATTTTCTTTGGGAAACTAGTGGTTACGTATTTACCAAGGTAGTAGGCTACATTTAAGTGCGGTTAAATACAAAATTAAAACTCTTAGATGTTTAACCAACCAATTTCACATGTTTTCCTAATAACTTTAAGACAAAAATTCACAGGTTACAACACCTAGGTATTAAAATCTCTGCAATATTGATTGGAAAATTTACATCACTTGATGCATGATTCAAGCAAACTGATTCTTTTTTGGAAAAATGTTTTATACAATTGAATCCAAAAATTAAGTCTTCATTTTCCACTTGTAAATATTTACAATTTTGAGAAGGACAAAAAATATGAAGCTATGATTCAATGAATTCTTTATCATCTCTTTTTTTACAAATGAGAAGAGTTTTATGCAGATGAACACTTACGATAAAAGCAGAAGGGCTACTTCTTATAGTTTTCAAGTTTTTCTGACAGTCTCATTGCATATTTACCAGATCTTTTTATTTCAATTGTTCAAGGTACTAATAAATATTTATTAGGCATAATAAAAGGTTTCAGGTATAATTTGAGTGCCAGAAAAATGTGTTCAAACTTCCAGTGCGCCTCTTTGATGATGCTACTTTTTAGGGCCTTATATGCTTGCATTGCAAAACCAAATCCACTTTTCTAGATAGTTTAGAATATGCCCTTTCTAATGACCATAGTTTAGAAGAGTTTGGAGAAAACACTTTTTTGAAAAATGTGACTAAAAATACCCATTTTTAGCACTTTTTGAAAAATCGTTAACTTCACCATAGATTTGTGAAATAATAGAAAGCAATAGGAGAATTAAATTTTATATTCTAAGACTGTGTTGGGTAGTTATGGTGTGCGAAGTTTCATGTACATCCCACAATTACTTTTGGAGATATAAAAAAACTACAGTTCGCATTTTTTTTAAACAGCTATTTTTTCGCCCAACTTTGCTTCAAATTATCTATATGAAAATTGCTCAGAAATCCTTTTCTTAATATTTTACTTTAAAGAGCTCTAAAAGTTGTATAAGATGGCCAAGTTTTGTTTCTTTCATGCAAATACTTACAGAGATATCTCATCTCAGAGTTGCTGAAAATTCAAGGACGCACTATTGGAAGCTGTGCTATGGTTTCAAACAAGTGACTATATCTCTGCAAGTATTGAATTTCTGAAACTGAAGCTTTACCAGTGTTCATTGAGAACATGTGTGAATGTTCATACAAAATTTCATCAAAATCCATTATGGTCATGTGGGAACATTTCTCGATATTAGACCACTTGGCGTGGAATGGCGCAGCTCTCAAATTCTCTTTCACAAGTAGTTGGGATTGCACCATTCGTAGAGACCTGGAGGTGTTTAGCATCATGAGTAAATGATGAAATGATGGGACAGTATCATCTCAAAGGGTTCAGATCCATGGAAAAATTGGAATCTGAGATCGAAACACAGTCCAATGTCAATATTTTCAAAATCTGAAGGTCACTTAAAATAAGAAATGAAGGTTGTATGACCTTACGTGATGACTGTTTCATGAACTAAAATAGTTACTAGTGTAAGAAAGCTTACTAGAGACAAGAGTTTCTGCAAGCAGTGACTTTCTCCTTTGACAGCCAAAACTAATCCTACTCTGTTCCACTCGGTAGTGAATGGACATGTTTAATTTGGAACCAGGGCACTGTCCTGTGTTCTTTACTTGGCATTACTGGTGAGGAAGGGGATATGTTAGTGTCTGTTAAAAACTGGTATGCCCGGCACCCTCGCCTTAGCTATTACAATCTACTGTCAGTCCAACCAACCATCGAATTTCACATGTATTACCATCATATTTTTGTCATAAGGGGTATGCAGCACTTGGTACAAAAAGTGTTTAATTCCACTTGAGCTGCTGTTGTGAATAACATATCCGTGGTCTAGTAGCCAACATCATGCAGTGCCAATGAAAAGCCATGATATCAAACCCGTCCTTTTCTTTCTTTTTTAAGCCATACTCCATCTGTCTGCTAATAGCTTCAGTTTGATAGAAGCTCAGAGACAGTTTCGTTCATTTTCTAACCAGCCAGTAATACAAAAATCTTGCAGAAATATGTTTGTGAAATAGTTCGTGGGTGTCTATCATAGTAAGACCAATTTCAGCGCCATCAGCCAGCAGCTGCTTCATGCAGATCGGTGTCCGCTGAAGTGATCATGATGCATTAGGCATAGAGCCTATGGTCTCCAGCACTGCACTTGAATTAGCAAGTATAACATTATGTAACATTGCAGATGATACTACACTATGTTTCAGCATGCTCCATGACAATTTTATATGGCATGTTGCTATAAGCACATATAACTATGGTCGTATTTTGTTCAAATTTGTAGTATAGCTCGTGCCATGACAACATAAGTATTTCACATTTTTGCCATGTTGATGTTCTCCTTATGAAGTTACCACAAAGTACTTCACATTGCCATTTATTTACTTATTTATTTTTTTATATATTTGTAATCACGTTTTCGACGAGATGTTGTATAATAGTCCTCCTTCCTTTCTTTTAATCTCAATATGACTACTGAATGCAAATGTTGCATGAAGGTTAGTTGATCATCACATCTGTGAATCATGAGATACACTGTCATTGACCATAGTAGTAAATTGCAGAAAAGTATTTTTATCAATGCCTATTTCTCTACATGAACATGGTGATTAATTTATCTAAAAATGATCATACTTGAAACGACACAACCTGACTTCGTTAATAGCACTCACTCCTCAGAGGCCACAGGTGTTTCTAATTGCCTACATTGATTTCAGCCTTTTACTAAACACAGACAGAACATAATGTCATAAATATTAATCTTTACTCCGTTTCAGGCTGTGCTTTCTAAAGCATAAACAACGCTCCTCATAATGTCAAAAATGAGAAATATTCCAGTTGTCTCGGCATGAGCTACACTACAAACTTGAAGAAAATAAGACCATAGCTAAATATGCTTTATAGTAACATGCCATACAAAATTGGCAAGGAGCATGCTGAAGCATAGTTTGGCGGTCTGTATCAAGTGGCCTTTGGCTGATGGTGCTGAAATTGGTCTTACCATGACAGACACCCACGATCCCTTTACAAACATGTGTTTCTATTACTGGCTGGTTAGAAAATGAACGAAACTGTCTCTGACCATCTGTCAGACTGATGATCTTACTAGCGAGATGGAATATGGCTTAAAAAAGAGAGGAAAAGGATGGGTTTGATATCATGGCTTTACATTGGCACTGCATGACATTGACTACTAGACAACGAATAGGTTATTCAGAATGTAGTTTTCACTCTGCAGCAGAGTGTGTGCTGATATGAAACTTATGGCAGATTAAAACTGTGTCCCCGCAGTATCCTTTCTTCCAGGAATTCTGTGAAGTTTGGAAGGTAGGAGACAAGGTACTGGTGGAATTGAAGCTGTGAGGACAGGTCGTGAGTCGTACTTGGGTAACTCACATGATAGAGCACTTGCCCTCAAAAGGCAAAGGTCCGTAGTTCAAGTCTTGATCTGGCGCACAGCTTGAATCTGCCAGGAAGTTTCATATCAGCGCACACTCCACTGCAGAGTGAAAATTTCATTCTGGAAACATCCCCCAGGCTTTGGCCTAGCCATGTCTCCACAATATCCTTTCTTCCAGGAGTGCTTCAAGGTGTACAACTTTGCTTCCGCCGTTTTTTCCCCAACATTTGAGGCTTTAATGAAACAAATTGGTTACACATGTATCATTCAAAGTATTTTCCATCGCTGGCCACTACTTTCTCCCATCTTTCAGGCAGTGTACAAATCCCACGTCGAAAAAATTGTTCATCTTTTGGAGCGATCCATGAATCAATCCAATTTGTGATTTCTTCATGAGATCGGAAATATTGGTCATCCAGGCCATGCGCCATTGATCTAAACAGGTGATAGTCAGACGGAAATGTTGGTCATCCAGGCCATGCGCCATTGATCTAAACAAGTGATAGTCAGAGGCAGCAATGTCAGGAGAATACAACGGGTGGGGTAGGACTTCCCATTTTAACATTTCCAAGTACATTTTGACCTCTTTTGCAATGTGAGGTCGAGCATTGTCATGCTGCAAAATCACTTTATCATGCTGTATTGTGGCTGTTTGTCTTTTAATGCTCTGCTCAAACGCATTAATTGCGTTCGATAACGAGCACCTGTGATTGTTTCACTTGGTTTTAGCACCTCATAGTATGACGCCAAGCTGGTCCCATAAAATCCTGAGTATGATCTTGGAGCCGTGAATATTCGGTTTGGCCATTGACATGGAAGCATGGCCAGGATATCCCCATGATTTTTTGCATTTAGGGTTATCGTAATGAACCCATTTTTTGTCCCCGGTCACAATGCGATGCAGAAATCCCTCCTGTTTTTGCCTCTGAAGCTACTGTTCACAAACGCCATTCAACGTCTCTTAGTTTCAGCTCACACGGGACCCGAGTTCCTTCTTTCTGAATCGTGCCCATAGCCTTGAGACGTTTTGAAATGGCATTCTGTGTCACTCCCACTAATTGTGCCAATTCTTCTTGAGTCTGACATGCGTCTTCACTCAGAAATGTCTCCAATTCTGCATAATATTCGAAAACACTCTCTCTTCTACCACTTTGCTGGTCTATGCTGTTAAAATCACTGTTCTTGAAGCTTTGAAACCACTTACAACATGTTCTTTCACTAATAGCGTCCTTACCGTATGTACTTGAGAGCATTCGATGAGACTCAGCTGCTGTTTTCTTCATATTGAAACAAAACAGTAACACCTCTCACGAATGATGAGAATTAGGCTCGTAAAGTGACATTTTCAATCAAGAACAACTTTATGATGCAGACACAAATCATCTAATGTTTGAATGTGGTTATGTTGACCAAGGTCCAAGCTAACTGCCTGACGTCTGTGATCTGTTTCTTTCGACCCCTACTTACCATTGTCGTCGCCTATCAGAAAGCGGCAGAAGCAAAGTTGTACACCTTGTAGTTCTGCATGGTCTGCAGGAGAGCTTCTGTGAAGTTTGGAAGGTAGGAGATGAGTTATTGCTGGAACTGTAGCTGTAAGGATGGGTCGTGAGTCGTACTTGGGTAGCCCAGATGGTAGAGCACTTGCCCATTGGATAGGTTATTCACAACAACAGCTCAAGTGGAAGTCAACAGATCTCGTACCATGTGCTGCATCCCCATTATGAAAACACACGATGCTAACACATGTGAAATTCAATGGTTGGTTGGGCTGAGCCTAGCTTGTAATGGCTTGTAATAGCTGCTGGGGGTAGCAGTTTTTAACAGATGCAAACATACCCTCTTCACCCCCAGTAACACCAGGTAAAGAACACAGGGCAGTGCCATGTTTCCAAAGCACATTAAATATGTCTGTTTGTTACTGAGTGGAACAGAGTTGGATTAGTTTTGACCATCAGAGGTGGAAGTCGCTGCCTGCAGAAACTCTGTCTTTAGTAAGCTTTCTTACACTGGTAATGTTATTTTAGTTCATGAACCAGTCTTCATGTAAGGCCATGCAACATTCATTTCTTATTTTAAGTGACCTCGAGATTCTGAAAATATTGGCAAAGGACTGCAATTGGAGCTCTGATTCCAATTCTTCTGTGGATTTAAACCCTTTGAGATGATACTATCCCATCATATCGTTGTTTGCTCATGAGGCCAAGGTATATACAAATGGCATGATCCTAACTGTTAGTGAAAGGGAATTTGATAGTTGACAACTTTTCGTATGGGGTCGACGATGACGATATGCGCAGGGTTGGAGTCCCAGGCAGCACAGAACTATTTGTTGGCCTACCTTTAGCAAAACATGCACATCTCACTAGTGGTGAAGAAACAATAAGTACTTTGTGTCTATTCTTAGGTATAAGAAAATAGCGAAAGGTACCGGGTTCGAATCCCTGACAGGCACAAATCGTTTGCATCATCATTTTAGGTTCAAATATCCTGCTATTGGTGGACATATTTAATATCTGACATCTGACTGTGCTTAGTTAACAATACATATAGGAACTTGGTTCTACTTCCTGTCCATCACCACAGCTTTACTTCATGGCATTTCACACTTGTGCACAGCATTTTTTTACATACCTTTTGTGGTTATTTCTCAGGAGCAATATAAGCTTCATGTAGTTCCCAATGCAGTACTAAATGTATAGTCATTATTTCCTGGTTCGGATATTCAGCCTTGTAAACTGATACTGGTGAACACTTTGATATTTTACGTCTCTTTATGCCTAGTCGAATCTCGATCAGATGTGCGAGCTTTGTTTGGTTAAAAATGGGTTCAAGTTAGTATCATGAACAGCAGCTTGTCTTTGTCATTTAATGATTGTGATGAGACTTCTGCAGTGTCACTTTGTAATGAAGTTTATTTTAGAAGCATTAAGGACTGTCTCCCCTCTTACAACGTTTTCTAACATTTATTGTATGATGGTATTGGTTTACTTCTGGACTGACTGCCATAAAGAGCAGTGTCTTGTGGTACCCATTGTGTATAGTCAAAAGACTGTACTGCAGAGGGTTTAGAGGACATATAACACAGCCATGCTATTTTTGTTGCATACAATCAGGTGCAGCCTACACATTGGAATTCAGGGGTGGTCTGCTTTTTGTGCTGCCGAAGGTACATAAATTTATACAAGTTTTCTTGAATGTTGCAGGTAACCACAAAAATCATCAAACAGTATTTTGGCCCAAAATTTCCTCAGAGGAAATATCCTATCTGTGTTGTATCTGTAACTCTTCCTGCAGACCTTTTAGATGTAAATTTGGAACCAAATAAAACAAAAGTGTTCTGCAAAGAAGAGGTAAGAATAATCCTTTAAACAGATAAAATACATACATTTGATTACATCGTTTGTGATGTCTTATAATTATTCAGCAGAACATAACTTTCTCTTGTATGTGATTATATATTCAGAGAGATGAAAATTATCTGTAATGATGGAATAGAAAATCATTATTGTAAACTTAACACTATTATGAAAAGGTTAGATTGCTGCTCACCATAAAGAGGATACATTGTGATACATTGAATTGCAGACAGGCACAATGAAAAGTGTTACACATTGAGCTTTTGTCTGAAGCCTTCTTCGGGAAAGGACACACACACACACACATTGTAATGGGGCGGGGAAGGAGGAGGAATTGCCACCGCCTAACTGTGGCCAAGAGCTAAGTGGACCACCCTGTGGCACAACATGCAGCTGAATGTAACATACTTGATTACTTGTCAACCTGGGATACCTGGATCTTCCACTCCACCACCAGTTTTTGTGAAATGTGCAGATGGGAGTTACCATTCTCTGCTCCTGAAATTATCTGAAGCCAAAGCTACAGTAAACTACTATCCCCACACTGTTCACTCAACAATGTGCGCCGCCTCTGTCCTATCACCTCCTCCCAGTTCATGTCCCCTCACCCTCATTGTGCACGACTCTGTGCCACTGCACTCACTGATTTTTTTTTTCTTTCTTTGCTCCTTTTCCTTTCTACTTCCCATTTCCTCCTCTCTCCCTCCCCCACAGCCTCCTGGCATTGCACTTGGCAGCATTGCCGTGCTGCCATCTAATCTGTGCATTCTCTGCCAGACAGCACTCTTCTTTTTTTCTCTCTCCCCATCCGCCTTAACAGTAACATACTATCCCTCCCCCTTCCCCACTCCTCTATGGATTGCTGCTTTCGTTCAATGCGAGAATTGCATTCTGGCCACAGTAGCCAGAGGTAGCAGTCGTTCGCCTGAGGTGTGCGAGCTAATGTGAATGTGTGTGTGTGTGTGTGTGTGTGTGTGTGTGTTTTGTTTTCCGGGATCACCCTGTGGCACAACATGCGAGCTAATGTGAATGTGTGTGTGTTTTTGTTTTCCAAAGAAGGCTTTGGCCAAAAACTGTATGTATGACAAACTTTTTATTGCGCTTGTCGGCAGCTTAACGTGTCACCTTTATGGTAAGGAGCAATCTATCCTTTTCATTGTATTGTTGGTAATCTAACAAAGTATTGTTTTACTGCATTAGCATTGCAAGGGTTAGTTGATGAATGTTATTTAAAATGTTCATGACCTTTATTTAGTTCAAGAATATTACATCCGTCAGAGTAGAACTACATTTAGAGGCTAAAAATTGCAGCACCATGAAGGCAGCATGCTACGAACATCAAATTGGCTTGATGTTTACTGTATGCTTGGATATGCAAATTGTTATCAATTCAGTAAAACTGCAAAATGTAGGTAGGTATTAAACCACCTACATTCTGTATGCGCAGGGAAAGATTATACAGTTGTTTTCTACTTCAGAAATCACATTTGAATGTGGATTGCTCGTGAAAAAATCTTGTTACACTTTATGTAAGGGGAAGGAACTATCACCATGTGCCTGACTTTAAAAGTGGCAGGATCTTCATCTAAGTAGGCTGCAGTTTATCGTTTTGCAGTATTGCTGCTTGCATTGGTTGAGGTCCCAAGACTGTCATTTAAGTATGGAATCTATGGATTTAGGAGAACTATATTCTGTTGCATGCAGGATTTCTGTGGCCCCATTAGACTAGTGGCTGAAAGGAGAGACGTATTATTTGCTCATCCATGCAGTATTTTACAGTCATGTTAAGTACCTTCAGAAGAAAAGGGGTTGTTTACAGAGTATCCATACAAAGAGCATGACAAAATGTGGAGCATTAAAAACTGTTAGCACAGTGAGAATTGTTGCAGCTTCCCTTGACATGTCAGCAGAGAAAGATGGACTGACAGTAGTGCAAAAAATGGTTCAAATGGCTCTGAGCACTATGGGACTTAACTTCTGAGGTCATCAGTCCCCTAGAACTTATAACTACTTAAACCTAACTAACCTAAGGACATCACACACATCCATGCCTGAGGCAGGATTCGAACCTGCGACCGTTGCGGTCGCGCGGTTCCAGACTGTAGTGCCTAGAACCGCTCAGCCACTGACAGTAGTGCACCAAACGACAACACTGGGCACAGGTGTGGCACCAAGATGCATCTTAGGATGAGTCCAGGTTCTGAATACGGCATAATGATTAGTGCATAAGTATGTGGAGGCTCCAAGTAGAATAAACATTTACAGATTGACATTGATATTGTTACACATGACATACCCATATCTGTCATCCAAGCTCTTTCAATTTGATGCCCATCTGGATGAGAGCCATTGTTGCTGCTAGAGGTGGCACCTCTGCGTACTAAATTTTGTGCCATGTATACCCCAAATCACTGACAAACTGAAACTTGTATTCGTCCTACGCACTGTATACTTATAATAAGTAAAATTTCATTGTTAGCTGTTTTTCCTGATCAAATTTTAATGACAAGCAGTGTAGATGTATAAAATTGATTTGTGTTTCAGTGTACTGAATATATATTATGCATTACAGTAATATTTACAATCCACCAAAACTATGATGGTTTTTGCTAGCTGGCCCAGTTGACCATTTAAAAAGCAGAAAAAGATTATCTTGGTAATAAAGAAAGCTAAATGCAGGGATTCCTGTAGACCTCTTGTTAAAAATCTGAAAATACTGTCTCTGGTTTGTTTGTATATATATATGAAATTCTAATGTTTGCAAAAGGGAGCACCTAAAAAAAAAAAAAGAATCTTGAAACATAACTATGATATACATCCATGTAAAACTAGACAGAAACTGAACCTACATATAAATACCGCAAGTACAAGCTTATGCAGAAGAGGGGTGTATCACACCAGAATTATATAGCCATATGCCTTCGTACTTAAAATACATAACGCCATTAAATGCACTTAATGTAAAGTTGAAACAATTCTTGCTTCACCACTGCTTCTGCTCTGGCTCTGAATTTCTAAAACATCATAAGAAGTAAACCTCGTATGCCAGATAGGTTAATTATTTATTGTGTCATTTCATACTATAATTTATTTTGTGTTGATCTTGTAGCCTCACTTACTATCACATGTAGAAGCAATGTAATATGTCAGTTTATATTATTATGCACTTTGATTGTATTGACTGTGTAGTCACAGTGACTGTTGTCATTGTAAATTAATTATGTTTACACTTGTCCTATATCATATGTACAAACAACAAACTAAAAAATGATGCCTGGATCAAATGAACAAAGATGGGTAGAAGCCTATTTTGTATTTTTTGTGGAAGCTGTTGCCTTTCACGTGGCTGTAAGTTACATTGCTCTTGTATGCTATGTTTGTTTCTTTCTCCTCATTTAGCTCACTTTCCACAGTTTTATTTACTTCTATGTTCTTTTGGAGTTTTTCTCTGTCTGTATCTTCCTCTAAGTGCGCTGTCTGCTTCCCTTTTTTCTTCTTGACTGAATAGTTGGGCAGCAGTGGTGGGGCAGTATAGTTGTGGCTTTGTGCATTAAGTAATTCACATTTCTTAAATGTGTTAATACTTACTAAACAATAATAATTGGAAGAACAGGCTTCAGTTTCAGTATTGACACTGTTTTCAACAGGGATTTTTAGCTTCAGGATCCTGATACTCAGATAAAAATAATTTATAGATAAAAATAATTTATTGTATTAGTGTTATTTCTAAATTTCTTGCTTTGTAACTCCGAGTAACTTCTTCAAGTCCTGCATGCTGCAAAGCATTCTTACCAGTAAATTGCGATTTTCTTTAAAGGCTATATGAAACTTATTTTGTATTCTTTGTGCCAAAGTTCACTTGAAATTTAATTTGATCATTGTTATTTAAGTTCTGGCACAGAGTTCTTTTTCTTTCTCTTTAATTTGGTATCTCTTCATTAGTTACTCAATCTGTCTAGTCTTCAGCATTGTTCTGTAGCATCACATTTTGTAATCTTCTATTATCCTCTTGCCTATACTGCTTATCTTCCCCATTTCACTTCCTTAAAATGCCAAACTCAAAAAAGATTTTCTAGTACTTGAACTTATATTCAGTGTTAAAAAACTTCTCTTTCTCAGAACCATTTTTATTGGTTTTAATGGTCTGTATTTTATAACCTCTTGATTTCAGTCATCTTTTATTTTGCTGTCATAATGGAAATACTTATCTACAACTTTTAGTGTCTCATTTCCTAATCTCATTCTTTCAGCATCACTTGATTTAATTTGGCTGCTGTCCATTACTTTTGTTTTACTTCTCTGTTCAGCTTATAACCTCTTTTAACAATTTAGGAAAAGACAGATTGCTACTTAACATGAAGAAGACATGTTAAGTTGCAGACAGGCACAATTAAGACACTTGCATAAATTTTTCAGCCCCAATCCTTATCAGTAACACACACACACACACACACACACACACACACACACACACACACACACACACTCTCTCTCTCTCTCTCTCTCTCTCTCTCTCTCTCTCTCTCTTCATACACGTAAGCAAACAAACATCATGCACACATGACTACCAGCTCCGGCAGCTCGGGCCAGAATGCCATCAGCAAGTATCTTCAATTGTGCTTGTCAGCAACTTAATGTATCTTTTTTACAGTAAGTACCAATTTGCCTTTTCCTACACTGTTGATATTCCTGCCTGGAGTTTCCATTGTTTGATTTTGTTATAACCACTTTTTCAAGACATTGTCCATTCCTCTTCAGAAATGACATTTCCTTTGTAGACTATTCTTAATTTTACTCATTTGCAATTGTGATTTTGTCAGTTGTGAATTCTCAAGTGACAGCCGCAACAACGTACTATTTAAATAGAAAAAAAAAACAAATGTAGTGATACAATCTGTTCTCGTTTGTTTTAGCAATTGTGTGTCATTGCAGCTATTGATCGAGAGTGACACAACTGACAAAATTGTGATCGTAAATAAATACAATTAATAAAGTCCATATAGCAAATTTTGTCATTAATAAATACAATAGACATGAGTAAACAGGAAATAATAATCTTATATATAAAAACAAAGATGAGGTGACTTACCGAACGAAAGCGCTGGCAGGTCGATAGACACACAAAATTCAAGCTTTCGCAACAAACTGTTGCCTCATCAGGAAAGAGGGAAGGAGAGGGGAAGACGAAAGGAAGTGGGTTTTAAGGGAGAGGGTAAGGAGTCATTCCAATCCCGGGAGCGGAAAGACTTAACTTCCTTTCGTCTTCCCCTCTCCTTCCCTCTTTCCTGATGAGGCAACAGTTTGTTGCGAAAGCTTGAATTTTGTGTGTATGTTTGTGTTTGTTTGTGTGTCTATCGACCTGCCAGCGCTTTCGTTCGGTAAGTCACCTCATCTTTGTTTTTATATATAATTTTTCCCACGTGGAATGTTTCCTTCTATTATATTGATATCATTAATTTGAATCCAACAATTACGTTTGTTATTGTCACTGTTGCATTTCGAAATCTTTTCTGTCGTCTTATTTTCCTCTTTCTGTTAAGATGTCTGCTTGTGTCTGTATGTGTGGATGGATATGTGCGTGTGTGCGAGTGTATACCTGTCCTTTTTTCCCCCTAAGGTAAGTCTTTCCGCTCCCGGGATTGGAATGACTCCTTACCCTCTCCCTTAAAACCCACTTCCTTTCGTCTTCCCCTCTCCTTCCATCTTTCCTGATGAGGCAACAGTTTGTTGCGAAAGCTTGAATTTTGTGTGTATGTTTGTGTTTGTTTGTGTGTCTATCGACCTGCCAGCGCTTTCGTTCGGTAAGTCACCTCATCTTTGTTTTTATATATAATTTTTCCCACGTGGAATGTTTCCTTCTATTATAGGGAAATAATAATCTGTTTTATTTGATGTTCCGGGCCCTTTGCCACACTTGATAGAATTACGATGGCATCAGCAAACCTTAAAGTTTCCATTTCTTCTCGAAGTTTAATTAATTCTTGTTCCAGATTTGTGCTTGTTTTCCTTTATTGCTTGGTCTCTACAGATTGAATTGTGTTAGGAGTAGGCTACAACTCTGTCTCTCGGCCTTCTTAACCTCTGCCTCCTTTTCATGTGCTCCAGCTATTATATAATTTGATTTCTGTGTAAGCTGTAGATAGCCTTTAATTCCCTATATTTTATCGTGTATGTCTTGAGAATTTCAAATACAGTCAAACATCCGTATAATGATTACCCATACAATGATACTCCTGGGTACACTGTAGTTTTATATGGCCCTGGCTGATTTCCTATATGTACTATGTTAATTACCCCTCATTACAACAATGAAGTAAATTTAGCAACACCCTATTATAACTAAGACAAAATTTTGAGGAATTTACATTTCCTACTTCTAAGAAGCTCACTACAGCAGTAGGTATTGTTTATTTAGCTACTAGAATTTTGGCACTTTATTTCCAGAAACTTCACTACATACTATAATACTATATTTATTCAAGCAGCAAAGAGAATAGTGTACAGCCGCAGGCGAGCTGTGCTGAGTGGCAAACATCAAAGAGCTCCTTCATGTGAAAGAGTGTTTAGTTTGTCCATTGTTGAGGTTTAGTAGTAGAGAGAAGTGTTTTGTTGGGCTCATATGCAGCTTATCTCCATGATTTTTGCAATCTGTGAATGTTTTTAGTTGATGTAAATGATTTGGACTTCCCTAATTTGGACAATGGCTAGAACTCTGAAACAAATAAGGTTGGAGACAAAAATTGAGGTTTTCAAAGACATTGATAACAGAATGAAACAAATAGAAGTGGCAAGGAAGTATGGACTTGCACAGTCAATGTTGGTTACCGTCCCTAAAAAATGAAAAGAAATTGAAGAAAGTTTTATAGGTGGCAAATTTAACCCTTCAAGAAAAAGAATGAAGACGGCTGCTGCTGACGATGTGGACAGTGCTAAACTGCGGTGGTTTAAAGAGATGCGTCCACAGAACGTACCAATTAATGGTCTGTCAAAAAGCCTTAAAGTTCGCTAAGTTGCTTGGTGATTCTAATTTTAAGGCAAGTAATGGGTGGTTGCAAAGATTTAAGAACAGGCATGGTATCATTTTTAAAGTGATTTCAGAAGAAGAAAAATCAGCACTGTTAGGTGATGCAGAATTTTTCAGGAAAAACACTGTGTGTAAACTTTTAGAAAAATACAGTCCTTCAAACTTGAACAATGCAGATCAGATGAGACTATTTTATCAACTGATGCCAGAGAAGATGATGGCCTTTAGAGGAGAAAAGTGTAAAGGAGGGAAGTAGTCTGAAGTATGCCTAACTGCAGCAACGCGTCAGGGACACACGAATTGACACCACTGGTGATCTGACGATCAGCTAACCACGGTGCTTCAAAAATGTAAGAAGCTTACCAGTAAGACGGTACATAAATTCCTTTAATTTATAAATTAATTCAGTACAGTGTAGCTTCAGCTGTAATGTTTTGCTACAGTCACATTGTAAATGTGATTTCTTTCTTTGCAGTCAATTACAAGACAAATCAAAAAGCATGGATGACGTCTACTCTTTTTTAGTGGCTGCTTTTGCTTGATAAAGAGATGTCAATGAAGAATAAGAAAATTACATTGCTGGTGGATAATTGTAGTGTGCATAACAACATGCCAGTGTTGAAGAAGGTTGAACTATGCTACTGCCCCCCGAACAATACTTTGATTCTTAAGCCACTAGATGTGGGGATAATTAAGAACCTTCAAACAAACTACCATTCACATTTAGTTCAACATGTGATAGCAAGCATTGAAAGAAAGGTAAGCAATCCCTACCGTTTCAGTGTGAAGCAGGCTTGTGACATGATTGCTCGTTCCTGGGACGGTGTACAGCTGAATGTGATTGCGAACTGCTAGAAAAATGCAAGACTTTCTGAAAGTGAAGATGTTGGTGAGAATGTTGTGGTGGATGAAATAATGCAGGATGATATTCAAAGTGATCTGGAGATTTATCCAACAGTTATTGGTAAAACCATAGGTGCTACAGTAGTTGAATACTTGTCGGTGGATAACGAGGCGTTGGTGTTTGAAGCATATACAGACAAATCTATCATTGAGGAGTTAAATGGTAATACATCTGTTGAAGATTCTCACAATGACAGTGATGTGATAAGTGTGAATCCCCCTCCTCTGATGGAGCTAATAGGTCAGTTGAAAACCATTCAGCAAATATCATCTTCAGTCCCCAGTGTTTCAGTGCAGCAATTGGTTGCATTACAGGAGATAAAGACAATATTTACAAGATAATCTTTAAGAAAAAAAGAAACAGTGAATTTTTCTGTACACAAAAGTAAGATATTCTACAGGTACAGTATTAATAAATAAAGTGAACAAAATGTATTTCATTATTTGTCTTTTAACATTATTTTTCATCAGAAAAAGTACTACAGTAATGTACTTCTCAGACACGAAAACATGGCTCCTTGCTCCGAGTCACACTAACAAAACCTCATTTTAACAATAACCCCGGTACAACAATTTAATTTTCATGGTCCCATGAAATTCGTTATATCGAGGTTTGACTGTAGTGTGTTGTAGCCAAAATTGTCAAATTCTTTTTCTAATCCTTCACATACTATAAATATAGGTTTGTCTTCTCAATCATTTAAGATAAGATGTGTGGTCAAGTAGCTTCTACAAATTGTTCCATTATTTTGCAGGTAGTTTGTGTTAATATTTTGTAACTATGACTTATTGAACTGATGGTTTAGTGATAGTCACGTATACCTACTGTAGTATTGGGATTATTACATTCCTTTTGAAGTCGTAGGGTATTTTGCCTGTTTCATATATCCTATGTATCAGAAGAACCATTTTGTCGTGAGTGGTTCTGCCCAAGGTCTTAATTGTTCTGAGGGAATCTCATGTGCTCCAGCTGCCTTGTTTTGATTTACATTTTTTAGTACACCATCAAATCATTTCGTACTATTGCTTGTGGCCCATTTCATCTTCATCCGCTTCCCGTTCCCTTTCTATAATCTTGTTGTCCTGTTTCTTTTCTTTGTATAGGATTCCTAAGTATTCTGTCCAGTTTTGTTATTCCCTTCTTTGCTTAGTGTTGCATACCATTTGAGAGCACGATGATCATTTAGCTGCGTCTCCTGTTGCTTTAATTTTTCTGTGTGTGCACCTATATTTCTTTTAGTCATTCATTGTTTTACAACTCTGGATTTTCCTTTAGCAATTTCTGCTTTGCCATTTTGCATTTTGTGACAGTTTTTCTTTCTAGACAACCTTATTCAATTTTATCTGCTTCATTTGTTACATTTTTATATATTCTCCTTCCATCTATTAAACAAGATTGTGGAACAAAATATTAGTCATCTCATTAAAAAAAAAGCACAGTGTTAGTTTTGGAGCTCTGGAAAGGGTTTAGAGCTGGTACGTGGTGGCATGTGACTTTCTACTGCTGGCTTGGGTTATGGCATTGAAGTGATGTGTATGTGTCTCATTGTATTTGGACATGCCCGTGACAATAATTTGAATGAAGATATCCAATTTGTTGATGTATCTATGCAAACTGTCCAATTTGTTTATGAGGAATGTGATATCACTTGCAGCT
This sequence comes from Schistocerca piceifrons, assembly GCF_021461385.2. Taxonomy (NCBI): domain Eukaryota; kingdom Metazoa; phylum Arthropoda; class Insecta; order Orthoptera; family Acrididae; genus Schistocerca; species Schistocerca piceifrons. The sequence goes on along the minus strand of NC_060141.1, from coordinate 115,044,535 downwards.
GTGTGTAATAGTGTAAGAATAGTGGCCCTAAAAATATCCTAACCAATAGGAACTGGAAATCGTGTCATGCCTTTCCAATGACAAAAGGTTTCAATTCCAACAGGAATTGCTGCTCCCAGTAAATGAATGTCTGTGTCATTTAGTTTCCAGTCAAACATTGGAAGAGAACTGCATACTTCAAACATTTGGAGCCATGAACTTCACCAAAGACCCCTGCTTATAGTGACACATAAAGTTACACACAACAACACAGAAACTGGATAGCAGCTGACAGGAAGTATGGTCTGATTTTGTCCCTTTTTCAAATGATGCAAGGTGGTGTCTGCACCAACAACCCACTGAAGCATTTAAACTGCAGTGTAAGTGGAGTGTGCAGCTTAGGCTGGAGGTGTTTTTCATACCATGACCTGGATTCACTCATTCAGGTTATCGTGAACCTGTTTATTTCAACATTCTTTGTGACCGGTATCTCCCTTCTGTCTACATCTTCATACCGAGTAGGTTGCTGGATGCTCCTAAGACTCAAGCACCTATTCACAGCCTGACTAAACTACCAAATCACCCAATCTGAAAAATAAGGAAAACATAACCACTCACCTAAAGTAAACTTATGTGTGGTGCATAGGCACATGTAACAAAACAGTGACTATATACGAGGTCCCCTTTCTCTTATTTTACATATTGTTCCACTAAGGAATTTCCATTATTTCTAGGTTCCACAAGCTTAATTCCCTAGAAAATACCTGGAACTGAACAGAATAGCTGGTGAAACATAGCAATCATAATTCTTACAGTTTTTTAACTCCGCAAGATCTGATCATCAGGAAGTGGATTCTGTTGGATATTGGCATACCTGAGGTGTGGACTCTCTTTCTTGCCTATCTGCGGCTAGTATCAAGGCTAGAGACAATATTACTCAGTACTAGCATGATCTGTCTGGGGGAGGAGGGGGAGGGGGAAGGGATTGGAGGGGCAGGACACTATTGTGTACTTATATCATCTCTTATATTATCCAAGGATTAATTCTGTGTCTTGTCTTTTCATCCCATTGTTTCTCTGTTGCATTCAGTATTTCATCTCTCAAAGTTACACATTGATATTCTACTGCATTTTTTCCCTTCTGATTCTAAGTTATTGTCTGTGCTCTTTGTAATCCTTATACAGACCCCATCACCATAATTTCTTACCTTTCTGCAGCTTCTTTGCCTTTCATGACTAATAAATTATGCTCAAAGTATGCATCGATACCTAGAAATGTTTGAAGTTTAAAAACTTGTTTTTTAAATCTGTCTTACCATAATTTCACTATTAGTCAAAATCCAATTAAAGAGCATATGAAATGTCGTGTGAGTGCAAGGATGACATTCCTTGAACAGGCCATTACGGGCTGTAAGACTTTGAACATTCATAGTTGCCACTGAGGTTTCAAAAGATTGCTGTGTGACAGTTATGAGAGCCGTTATCTTGAGGGCATACCTTCCGATGGAGAATCCTTCCCTAGTTTCCTTTCAGTAATTCCATCAGGATGAAGTTGTAGGATGCTATGAGAATGTGTTGTCTGCGGAAACCATGCTGGTGGTTTGCACCTTTAAGTTTGTTAAATACAAGTTGATTGTGATGGTATAGTGTAGACCTTATGTTAGATACCACTCAGGTGCTCCAAGAGATAACTTAATTCATAACTGTGTAACACGTTTCTGCAGGAACTTTATGATGTGTTGTTTAGGTAGTATGGCAGGTCATACATTCCCTTCATAAAAGTCACATATTCAATCATTATTTAAATATTACTGTATACCATCCTAACACACATTAATACTTTGAATGTAAAATCACAGTTTGAGCAGTAGGTGTTCTTTTCATGTGTAACACATCCTCTTGTTACTTATTCGAACATAACCTAAAATATAAGGAAAATCAAAGATGTGAGAACTGTGATGCATACATTAATATTGCTGGAGCATGGAAACATTAGATGTGCTACTCATTTATTACCCAGAGAACAGAAGGTAGGAGATGTGGATTAGATTCTCCAATATAGCTCTCAGAAGGAAGGAACTATGGAAGATTAGGTAGAAAGGAAGGAAGTTTAGGGTTTAACATTATATTGATTCATTAAAAACGAAGCACAACCTTGTTTCGGGAAGGATGAGGCAGTAAATTAGTCATGTCCTTTCAAAGGAACTATTCTGGAATTTGCCTTAAGTCATTTAGAGAAATCATAGAAAACCTGCATCTGGATGGAATGTAACAAAGCAGTTATTGAAATGAAGGATGCCATGTTGTAATAGACCCAGGTGCAAGACCTGTCCCATACATCCTCCCACCACCACCTACTCCAGTCCAGTAACTAACATCACCTATCCCATCGAAGGCAGTGCTACCTGTGAAACTAGTCATATAATCTAACAATGGAAAATCCAGGATGGAATGTAACAATATGAGAGAAGGAAAGTTGCTACTCACCATATAGTGGAGATGCTGAGCCACGATAGGCACAATAAAAAGATTCACACAATCATAGCTTTCGGCCATTAAGGCCTTTGTCAGCAGTAGACACACACACACACACACACTCACACAAGCGCAACTTGCACATGCATCTGCAGTCTCAGAGAGCGCGTGTGTGTGTGTGTGTGTGTGTGTGTGTGTGTGTGTGTGTGTGTGTACTGGTGACAAAGGCCTCAATGGCTGAAAGCTATGACTGTGTGAATCTTTTTATTGTGCCTATCATGGCTCAGCATCTCTGCTATATGGTGAGTAGCAGCTTTCCTTCTCTCGTATTGTTACAGTCATATAATCTATAAGTTAAGCTGCAACCACTGTGCTGCATTCTACATGGGCATGACAACCAACAAGCTGACTGTCTGCATGAATGGCCACCAACAAACTGTGCCCAAGAAACAAGTGTACCAGCCTGTTGCTGAGCACACTGCCAACGCAACATCCTTCATTTCAATGACTGCTTCACAGCCTGTGCCGTATGGATCCTTGGCACTAACACCAGCTTTTCTTAACTGTACAGGTGGGAACTCTCCCTGCAGTATATCCTGTGTTCCTGTAACCCTCCTGGACTCAACCTTCGTTAGTCATTTTTCTCACCCATCCAGACCCTTTCCTGTTCCCATTCCAGCACTACATAGCCCTTGTTTCACCAAAGCGTCCAGTCTTCTTGCTACTTCTCTCCTTTTCTGCTAACCTCCCCCACCCACCTCTCCCGTACCCTCTGTCTGCCTCCCAACTGCATCTAACTGCCCTACCCTCTCTCCACCTCATCCTTGTATGCTCCCCAGCAGTACTTCACTGTCTCCTACCCCTACACTGCTATCCCTCCCCTTTCCCGCCCCAGCCTCCTCCTTACCCCCACTCAGTTGCCACTCCCATTATGCACTGCTGCTGTTGCTCCCGGTGTGGCTTCAGCTGCCAAAGGCTGCAGTCATGTGTGTGAATTGCATTTGTGTGTGTGTGTTTGCTGCATGTCTGTTGTCTATTTTTGACAAAGGCCTTGTTGGCTGAGAGCTTATATTGTGACTGTCTTTTTGTTGTGCCTATCTGCAACTCAGCATCTCCGCTATATGGTGAGTGACAACTTTCCTTTTCATAATATTGCTACATCTGGATGGCTAGATTTGAATTTGATTGGCCTCCTTCTGAATATGAGACCAGTGTCGTACCACTTTGCCATCTGTCTTAGAGCAACAATTGCTGGGTGGCCTTCATTGTAGGCCTAATTATGTCTTACACCTCATAACTGGTTATGTACAGTCTTAGACATAAAAACTGACCGCCAGCCGGCCGCCACAGAGACTAAGTCAGAGTCGTTCACTTAAGGTGGCCAATAAAACTGACTGCCCCTGACAACTCTAAGTCCGGCCATCTGCACAATCTGGCAACACTGTAAGATGCGGAAGTGTTGTATACTTCCAAGTTAATATGGATGGAGTGAGTCCCTGGTCTTGCGCGGTAATCGTCGTGAATTCTAAACTTAGAGTCGCATGTTCGCGTCCAGCTGTTTTTTTTTTTTTTTTTTTTTTTCTTTTACCACATTTCGGTCTAAAGTTATGAGTCTGATTGAACATCAAAGACAATTCGCTTAACATTCTACCCACCCGCAATAACAAGTATTCCAGAAACAATTCCGCAGGACAGCTTGTGGCTGCGTCGCGATCATAACAGCTTACACTCGATCGTTTCCTCGCGCTGCAGCGGCTACCGGCCACCGGCCAGACGCCACCCGCTGCCTGAAATCCGGCGCCGCCCATGTGAAGGCGGCGCCACGCTGTCAGTGTATGTATCAATGCCATTTTCGAATTTGAAGTTGTAGTTATTATCTTGCAGTTAAGCATTGGGTTTTGCATACTTGAAAATCGTGAACTACAGTTAAGCATTGTAAAATTGAGTCGCAAGTGGAAAAAGGTGTAACATCTGCAACACAACGTTTACTTTTGGTATAACAGAGGGGTGAATGTAGAAGAGGCAGCTAGAAAGATTTGAACTGTGCGTGGAGCGAGTGCTTTTGGGAAAAATACGCCAGAAAAAGATATTCTTGTTTCAACAAAGATCATTCTGGCATGAATGATTTTCCACATTAAGGAAGTCTCGACCACTCATATATGTGACATTTTACCATCATGCGACATTTGCATTCAACAGGCAAAGTTCAGAAGTCTGCTGTAGGAGTATTGCATGCTCTAATTCGAAATAACAAAAATCAACGGAGTGACTATTATTGAATGTCATCAGGTCGCTTATTGAGCATACCTTTGCAGTACTGTTACTGGTGACATGTTATGATGCCTTTATCGTTAACGTACTAGAGCACAGAGTAGTATGAACATAATATTTTACATTTGATAGCTCCATAAGTGTGTTTTGGACTACGAATTCTGCCCCAAGGGGTGTGTGCAACACAGCTGGCATTTATTGTCAACAACTGAGACACCTTTCGGTCACAGTGTAAGAAAATCGAGCAACAGAACTACATCACCTGTGCTACTGCATGATAACTCACTCTGTTGATATGAGAAACAACACTATCCAGGAGATTGATAGGAATGTCGTCTCTCAGACACTTGTATTGATAGGGAAGTCCTCTCTCAAGCACTTGTCGCTCTCGTCATATATTCGTAAAATAATACCTTTCCCGATCTTGATCGATCAGCCATCAAGGCAATTCATTTCTAGACGAAAATTCTCTTAAAACTACACTGGTTTAATGACATAGTTAGAACCAGTGGTTTTCTACAGGTGTAGAATTTGCAAACAGCGTTAGCATAGTCAGATTGTTGCAGATATCATGAAAGAAAATTCAGCTGCTGATTAATTTCTCTTTGATGATTAATGTTGTGATTAGTAAACTAATGGAAAATGCAATTAAAATATTCACTGTACCAATACAAATTAAATTCGGCTTACTACAGAAACATCACGACGGCAATCTATCTTAATAAAGCATTATTTGTCTGTAAGACGATTGAGCCTATTTCAACACGAATTAGTAGAATATTACCGACTTTTGACTTAGAAAAGATCTGTATTTACTTCATTTCCTGTATCATTCGCAAGTATTATGAAAATGTTGCATTTCATAGATAAAATTATGTATTCACAACAACAAAAAATATGTCGGCAGAAAACAAAAGTGGCATTATGGAATTGGCAGTACCGTGAGGTTTCCGCCCTAACACTAAGGGTTACTGTAAGTAGCTTGCCGCCTGTTGACAGCCGGGTTGTGTACCACCTAGGGTAAAGTTGTCTTTGCTTGCACAGTTCATGTTTCCTTGAGTTTCGTTGGTTTGGCTTGGGTGATACCAGGACCGGACAGGACTAGAGGGTGTTGAAGCCTTTGGAAGCAAATACTTTCAGCCGAGCTCATTGAGCTAACAGACGGTGACCAGAGTAGCGGTGATTTTCACTCAGACGTGCGTAGATTTTGGGTTCAGCGGACTGAGTAGCTGTTAAGGATTGTGTTACTATTCGGTTCACCCCAAGTATTTGATTTCCTCGGTACCACCCGTATGGGGGAGGGTTCGCCTATCGGCCCCACGGGATTATTGTTATTATTATTATTGTCATTATGTCATCAGCAAATCCGATAAGGTGCATCTTCCCACCACTGAAATAGATGTGCATTGTTCGATTCAGTATTTCCATCACATAAATATGGGTTATAATTACGTTACATTGCTGCTAGTAGACATATTTCACACTTTTTCTTAGACAGTTGCTACCTGTCACTCCATCATAGGAATTTATGTGAGCAGCATTGTTGCAATACAGACATTCCAATTATCCGATTTCTGTAATTTCATTTCGATACCAGACCGTTCTACTCGGATTCAGCCAGTCAGGCTTAATGTGCATATCCGAATACGACTCTCATCATTTGATAGACTGGGTAAACCACATTCTTAATCGGACGGTTGAATCTAGATCACTTATTTATGACAGGGCCTGAATTCTTGAACACTGTGGAAAATAATAATACAATGTGCTTATTACTAATATGTTATTTAAATAAAAATATATGAACGAACGAGATAACAGTTTATTTACAGGAGAAGAGCCCATCCATCATAGCAGAGCAGTGCGAGATTGGTTTCAGGGCCAAGAGAGGATAAAGCTGTTGCCGTTTGTTCCACGATCACCGAACATCAACCAGATAGAGAATATGTGGGCAGAGGTAACAAGGTCATTGCCATGTGCACCTACAAATGTAAGCGACCTTTGGACGAATATAGAAAACGTATGGTGGGAAGTAAACCATCACGCTACACTGTCAACGACTTAATGAAATCAATGCCCCTTCGAGAAATCTTATGTAATGATCGTGGGTGGATTGGTTACTAAAAGTATACTTGTCCACAAAACCCATGTGGAGAATTATCTGATAGTCGGTCAAGATTTGCTTTGTCGCAGCTCTTTAGATACAAGTCCATTTACTTTCAGTCTCCTCCTTACAATTGTTGCACTGCAAGGTAATTGAAAAATCTCATCCACTCGACGCCAACCGAGGAATTGACTGGTGCATGTGTTGTTCAACACACAGTAGCTGTCACCCTCACTGGAATCAATGACTCTGTGTGTGTGTGTGTGTGTGTGTGTGTGTGTGTGTGTGTGTGTGTGTGTGTGTGTGTGTTTTCGTGTTCACGCACAATCTGAATCAATACTATTAACATTAGAGAGACAAGAGAGACAACCAACAATAAATACTGCATCAAATATGACTGTAAAGAATTTTAATGCGATGGGAAGCTACAGACTGAATTTTTTCCCAACCCACGACCTGCATATTACGTTACGTTAAGTAAGATGTATTAACTCTATAGTATCGTTAGCAGAGACAGTGCGCTCTTGTCGTCGAGGCTCGCGACAAGTGCAGCGATTAGCGGTGCCCAATGCCGCCGCGATTTGTTTATGTTGGCTGAGCGTGGACACTGCAGCAGACGCTTCGCCATAAACAGAAAGAAATCACCTTGGCTCTGACTGCAGTGAGAGGATATCACTGCCTGTGTGTTCTTATAGTAACCAATGTGAGACTCTACTCACAGGGCTGGCCGAAGTGGCCGTGCGGTTAAAGGCGCTGCAGTCTGGAACCGCAAGACCGCTACGGTCGCAGGTTCGAATCCTGCCTCGGGCATGGATGTTTGTGATGTCTTTAGGTTAGTTAGGTTTAACTAGTTCTAAGTTCTAGGGGACTAATGACCTCAGCAGTTGAGTCCCATAGTGCTCAGAGCCATTTGAACCATTTTTTTCTACTCACAGGTGCCATGGAGCAATTGCAACGGGTATCATGTCATTAGTCATCAGAATATTAACCAGTGATGAAACGTCCACCCTCTTTGAATGCCAAGAAACTAGGAACCTTCTCACAAAGGAATGTGAGGTGATATCAAAATTTATCCAACATACAAAAATTAACTACAGGGCTTTCATATATGCAGTAGTAGCACACAAGGAATTATTATGTCTTGGAAGCGTATATTTAATTTCCTCTTCTCATATTAACGCCCTTGTTCTAGTACAAAGTGAGAAAAAAACACGAAAAACTAAAGTTCCTGAGAAGCATATCAGTCATTTCCTCTTCTCATATCATAACTTTTGTTTTAGTATGAAGTAAAAAAACAAACAGTTTAAGGTTGTGAAGCATAATATAACACCAGGCTGGTATCGTAGGCGCTATCGGAAATGCAAAAAGCAGGGAGCTGTCCATTCTTTTGTCCAACAGTCTCTCTCCTTTCGTGCATTACTCCCGCTAGGAGATTCTTATTTAAGGACTTGTGGGCATCAGCTATGCAGCTGGAATGACTCATTACAGCAGAACAAGCCTTATGTTATTGTGCTAATTACGGTATGGAAAAAATGCAACAAAGACGATTTACTCTAAAGCAGTGGGGATATTGGCAAATGTCTGTATTCAGCAATGACTGCCAGCTGCTATAACACTTCACAGAATCCATGCGGCAGCCAACACAACTGTGCGTGCACTTCAGACTTCATTCAGTAAGACGTCAGGAGATGGATGGAAATGTCAAAGTAACGTCGCTTTCCGAGTCGTATTCAATCCAGTATGAGATGTTATTAAGGTAGTTGAGCGTTATAGCAATTACACTCTTATAATTCCCATATGAGTATTCCGATAGCCAAAAGAACCTGTTAGTGTGAAACTATCGGGAACTGCATTAATATCAGACTGCAAGAACTTGAGACAATATGTGGACTCTTCTCTTCACTGGGTGACCTATTACTGTTATTTAGGATTCTCTCCGTCCTAGGCATGATGCAAATGGAACTTCAGAGGCGCTTTCCGCTAATCTTGACAAACATCAGCAACTTGTAATCACTGCGAATTACAACTGCGTGATGATATGGCTCAGGTTGTCAGTAGTTGTGGTGGTGTTATGCTGTCAAACTGCTTACAGTAATGTTAATGGTGGCACACATAATTTAGCGCTGATTACCTACTTAAGTAAAGATAATATTGTGCCGTCATCGCTTATCTTTTTTTGGCCTCAGCTTGAGTAATCCGATTTTACGAACATAGTACTCCATTTGCGGGCTGCTAATGATACAGTGTGACTACAGAGATCATCGTGCGGGTATTACATTAATTCTGCAATGAATTGCTTAATAAACATTACCCTCAGCTATGCAGCTGGAATGACTCATTACACAGGTACTCTGTGTTGCACTTGGTTAAGGGATCAGTTCGCTGCAATCCTGCTTCTACTGTTCGTAAATACTTGTATACTTCATAAATGGTTCAAATGGCTCTGAGCACTATGGGACTTAACGTCTGAGGTCATCAGTCCACTAGAACTTAGAACTTCTTAAACCTAACTAACCTAATGACATCAGACACATCCATGAGCGAGACAGGATTCGAACCTGCGACCGTAGCGGTCGCGCGGTTCTAGACTGTAGTGCCTAGAACAGCTCGGCCACCCCGGCCAGCATACTTGTGTACTGACCATTCGTTATTTGACTAAATATGAACTATAATCTGATTCGCATATATATGACATGGGTTAGCGCCGGCACAAAGCAATGACTATGGGTTGGATGCCGTTGAAGTCCCGTTACACTGATGGCAAGACAAATGTTTGCAAATCACCTCTATTGCCTCAAAAAACAATTGCATCTTAAATATCGAAGGACCGACGTCCACACTGTCAAAGCGCGTTGAAATACACCTAAGACGGCAGATGAACATTTGTGACCGACTGGGCTTCGAACCTGGACCTCCTCCTTACTAGACATGCTGATCACTGCACTATTATTTTTTTTAAAAGTTTGAGAAGACTTTCAGCACCAGGTAAGTGGAGGCAAAGAGGGCAGGGGTTGAAGATCCGAGGCCTGGCCTCAATGCCTCCCCCATACCTGTTACTGAGCAGCTGCATTATTCCCATGTATTCCATGTTTGCACCCATATATCTTTAAATTGTGGAACAAAATTGAAGTAGTAATTAAGGTAAAATAAATTACAGATTGCCGCCTCCAATGGCGTGCGTTCCTTGTAGAACATAACTTATAACAGTGAAAAGGATGACAGAAAAATACATAACAAACAATCATTCAGAAATATATTCACAATTTAAGTTATTATGCTCTTAACCACAATCCGAGTTGGGAGTCTCTCTTCAGTTACAGCTAACCAGTGCGCACCTATTGCACTATTGTAAGAACCGAGACGCAGTATTTTGGATTTAAAATTTTGTAAATTCGTTGTAAGAACTTATTAGACCAAGCTGCTTAGGTCATCGGTCCCTAAGCTTACACACTACTTAATCTAACTTAAACTAACTTACGCTATGAACAACACACACACCCATGCCGGAGGGAGGACTCGAACCTCCGACGGTGGGCACTGTCGGGACGCAGCAGCCAAACTCTTTTCAGCACCTATCTACACATGCTCCTCGTCAGACGCGAATTCCCATCTTTGCCGCATACCACATGCGCGGCTCATTCGGGAATGTCCGAAAGGAAAGACACTACGAATCCGGGTTCGAACCTGATCAGGCACAAATTTTCATCTGACGCCGTTGTTCTATTTTAATGCGCATGACAGCCTGGACACCTGTCCTTCAATCTTTAATTGATTAACAAGGCTGTCTATTTCGATTCGTAGTGTCTGTTCTTTCGGAAATGTCCGAAAGAACACACACACACACACACACACACAAAAAAATGGCTCTGAGCACTATGGGACTTAACATCTGTGGTCATCAGGCCCCTAGAACTTAGAACTACTTTACTTAAACCTAACTAACCTAAGGACATCACACACATCCATGCCCGAGGCAGGATTCGAACCTGCGACCGTAGCAGCCGCGCGGTTCCGGACTGTGCGCCTAGAACCGCGAGACCACCGCGGCCGGCACACACACACACACACACACACACACACACACACACACACACACACACACACACATTTTTATCTTAAGTGCTATTCGGAAAATGGTTGGCAACTCAGTGATAGTGCTGGACTGGACCTGCATCAACCTACTCATTTCACTAGACATAGTTGTAATTTTCTGAATAATTGCTGTTTAATAAGTGACAGCGACAGTGTCTCTCATCGTTTACTTTGTAGGAAACCTGCTTCTCTCTGCCCTAGCCTATACTATAGCAATGAGTGATTGCTCACATTCTTGACCTCACTGGACATGCTACTGCAACTGTAGCCAAAGGTTCAAATCCCGCTGGAAAAGTATGTTTCAAGTCAGATGGTTTTGTTCCTCCCGTACTGTCATTGAAAACGATCACAACGAAATTAAGTATAGGTATCCTATGCAACCCTTGAGTTCATACTGTGGTGCTGTGAAGATGAAAAAAGTAGTTTTTCACAATTATCATATGACAGATGGAATTCCACTAATTATGATTGCATTATTAACTGTTGATTCACAGGCGCTTTTCTGCCGCTTATTGTAACTGTTATTTGAATGTTAGATCTGGAAGAATAGAAACATCAAATTTTCCCCATATGCAATGTTCGAATTCACCCTGAGCTTTCACGTTTCGAACAAAGGCAGAATATCTGTCAGGAAAGATGACAACAATAAGCCAGGCCATGCCTGTCTTCTGGTGGATGTTTCAATGACAGTGATCTCAATAACAATATTGTACAGCAAATATACATTGCCAACTCAGCCACTGGAGAAGTTCCAAAACTATGAATCGCGTATGGTGGATACGCTTTCAAGGTTTCTGTCCGATTAAGTCAGTAAAACACAAATAATTGCCGCAGTTATTAATTTATGACGTTTAGTTTGCATTCAGTGCATCGGTGTATTACAAGTAATTGCACTCTAGCCCCTAAACCTAGTTACAGAAATGAGAATAAGACTCATTGACATATAATGAGGATCTTGCGGCCCTTGCCACCCGCAACTTTGAAACGAAGCTATAGTCACTTCCGAGGTCACTCACAGAACACATCAGCTGGTATCCTTTCTGGCGGTATAACTGAAACTTGGCAACATCGAAAAATATGTTTGGCAACTCTGTGACGGACGAGTTACTTCCTTGACGGCTCAGAACTGTCCTGCTAAATCCATTTGATATTATTGTGTCATTTCAATTTAATACTGAATGATTTTCGCTTGAGACGTGGCATAAGGATATCAGTTAATCCTTTTGAGTCCACGAAAGTCGCTCCACATGGGAAATACAACTACTGTCGCCTCCTATGTTGCGGTTTGCCTGCCATAGCGCTTACTGGGCCAATAAGTAGGTAACGTGCTTGCCTGTCAGGTGCATGTCGCCTCTGTTCGTCTTTCGAGGCTCGCCGAAAGCTGGATTTTTAATTGTTTTGTAGCAGAGCTACAAGCAGGCAAATACAAATACAATGAGGGAATCGCAAGACAACGCTCTAGCAAAACTCGTCTTGCTTCTTTTAGTAACCCTTAGCGTCAAAGCGAAAACCTTGAGGTACTGCTAAATTCATAATGCCACGTTTTTGTTTTCTGCCAACATATTTTTTGTCGTTGTGAATACATAAATTTATCTATGAACTGCCACATTTTCATATTACTTGCAAAGCAAATCATGTGAAGTAACACTTCACTAACTTGTTGGGAAGGTGGAAAAAGCACTACCCTTTCTGGATGCTCTCTGTCTCTTCCTGGATGTCGAGTAATACGACCTTTGAGTACATGGTTAGAGATGAAGAACCTAGTGGTGAATGAACTCATAGATGAGCTGAATGCGGGAGACTACTCTTGAAAAAAATAAGTAAACGATCTATTCACAGTAAGACTTAGAAAATTTGCTAGTACTGTTAAACCTATGTGCACTGAACATTGTGAAAAAGTATTTAAAGACGAGCCCCCCCACAAAAATTGGTGTAGTGTTATTTATGGGGAAGCATGTCCAGCACACATACTGAAAAATTATGTTTCTCGATGAAACTTTAGACAGGGTTGTAGTGTATCTAGAAAACTATAATGAACACCTCACATAAAGAATATTTTCCACTGCGAAAGATAATCTTATAAGCACTAGAAGCTGCTGTAAGGTGAACAGAGGTCTATACCCAGTACGTACTGGATAGACATCCCTGCAAAAAGACCGATGATAATTTATTGGCCTATAATATGAACAAAGTCGAACAGAAGGTGGCTGGTAGGGAGTCTGGCAAAGTGCAGAGACTGGCCTGCTTTCACAAACAGATGGAATTAGCAGGACATCCACTCTTGGAATGGATATTATGCTAGACATGCCTGTCTTACACCTGTGGCTTAAAATGGAGGCAGCGGCAGGGACATAAAGGCTAAAAATCGGAAATAACTGGATATAGTTAGAATATACGGAATCCCAAATAAGTAAGGCGATGGCTGGGGAAATGCCGACTAACTACACAATAACTTCTAGCTGTTTCAATAAACTTTGCCATGTAACAGTTGGAAGCAGGGAGCAGTGGAAAAACGAACCACAAAACCGTGCAGGAGACATAATATAGTGGTTTACTGACAGGTCGAAAACAGATGAAAGTACCAGGTCTGGTGTACTGCCTAGAATCTCTTTAGGGAAGATGGTCACAGTATTAAACGTTTTTTTTTCTGTCAGCATGTGCACGGAGGAAAATTAAAGTAGACCCTAGAAAAATCCTAGCATCTACTTTTATTCAGACAGCCAAGCAGCTCTGAAATCTGTATCAGTCCCTGCAACTAGATCGAAGGTCCTTGCAGAATGCCATGAAGCATTTTCTTTTGGACATGTCTGAAAGAACAGACACCACACATATATCCATATACAGGGTGTTTCAGGAGGACTAGTGCATATTTTACCAGGTGGTAGTACAGACGAAAAAAATTCCATATAAATGCGTCCACTTTTTATTGAGTACAGAGATACAGCTGTTAGTACGTAACGCTAACAAACTCAAAGCAAAGGCAAATGAGGACATTCAAAGTTGATTTTCAAAAATTCACCAACCAACTTCAATTCACATTTGACTTCCTTTGATAACACCACGTGTAGCCTTACTGAGGTTGTCTTTGCGTTCTTTCATGAGGGCTGCACTATTCATAACCCGAATGATCAAATCGGCTCTTGGGTTTACTTTTTATTTGTAGACTTCGCCTTTAACCATCCCCACAGGCAAAAATCCAAAGAGATAAAGTCCGAGGACCTTGAAGGCCAAGAAAAGTGCCCATATCTAATGATCCACCTTCCGGGAAATGTTAGGTTTGGATAATCTGTCACCCGACGACTAGAATGTGCAGGAGCCCCGTCATGCTGGAGGAACATACGCATTCTTGTAGCCAAATGAACTTGCATCTTGGTTCTTACAATAGTGCAACAGGTGCGCACTGGTTAGATGTAACTGAAGAGAGACTCCAACTCGGCTAGAGGTTAAGGGCGAATCCCAAGCGCATGTCCACGAACAATTGGGAGCAGAAACTTAATGTCATCAGAACCTTGTTGAAGGATCATGACATGCGATTGTTAGACCGACTGCAGAAAGTTCTCTTTATAAATACATACATACTTAGCAAAATATATCATGTCGCAGCAGTCTTGCCGATACTGCAGGTCACTGCACATGAAATATTAGCTGTAGCCTCTTGGTATGTGTGGAAACAAAATATCTTCATAGGTTCCCTCCACAAGGCGACTTTGCAGAGGCAAAATGGAGGACTTGGAATTAAAGACGTGCTTTTAAACTAATACATGCCACTAAGACAGGCATCACGAAACATCTGTTCCTCTCGTTAGATCCTGGGGATTGGAACGCTCCTATTAATGTAGCATGCCAGCCTAGATTACGTCCGAAAGCACAGTGGCGATTGGAGCTGTATAAGACTTCCACCAACACAAACCAACACTAGAAGCGTCTATGACTATATTACCACACATCGTCTTCACAAACCAATTCCGATAAATTAACCTACAAAAAATTGGAGGAACGTCTGGAAAAATATCAACAATAAAATTCTACCAACTAGAGTCAGTGCAGTATGGTGCGACGTTGCAAACGAAACCATACCCTCAGCGGAAACCATCTCCATACTGCGACAAATGTCGGCTTGTAGAAACTGTAGCACACATCTTCTTATGTGAAAATAGAATCAGAGTTTGGAACTGGACTAGGAAGAAATTAGCACTATCAACAGAACCGCAGAAAGTCATATACCGATAACTGAAGCTTTACAACCCGACTGGAAATGTTACCCGTCCGCAAAGAATAACAGTTATTCGTGGCTTCTGGGACAGTTTGTGTTTTACATCGTAACAAACAGAACTTAGAAGAGTGCATGTTTTATATTGCAGAAGAACATTTTACACTGAAGAAGAATAACAAATATAATGAATGGTCTCAAAATTTTTTATCTATTGCTTTACGTGGGCTACGAAGAAGTGGACAGTTTTTTTTATTAGAAGTGGAATACTGTTATTTCACTTTTTTTTATTCCTGGAATATTCTTTTACGATGGTTCTAAAATCATAACGGTTCTAATTTGGAAAAACCCCTCCAGCTCCGAAATTTTTTTCATTTGTGGATAAATATATGGCTTCCTTACAGACCTCATATGCATCCAGTGCAAAATAACTTAAATTGTGAATATATTTCTGAATGAATGTTTGTTATGTATTTTTCCATCACCCTTTTCACTGTTATAAGTTATGTTCTACAAGGAACGCATGCCAGTGGAGGCGGCAATCTGTAATTTATTTTACCTTAATTACTACTTCAATTTTGTTCCACAATTTAAAGGTATATATGGGTGCAAACATGGAATACATGGGAATAATGCAGCTGCTCATTGACAGGTATGGATCTTCGACCCCTGCCCTCTTTGCCTCCACCTACCTGGTGCTGAAAGTCTTCTCAAACTGTTTAAAAAAAATAATAGTGCAGTGATCAGCATGTCTGTCTAGTAAGCAGGAGGTCCAGGTTCGAAGCCCAGTCGGTCACAAATATTCATCTGCCGTCTTAGCTGTATTTCAACACGCCTCGACAATGTGGACGTCGGTCCTTCGATATTTAAGATGCAATTGTTTTTTGAGGCAATAGAGGTGATTTGCAAACATTTGTCTTGCCATCAGTGTAACGGGACTTCAACGGCATCCAATCCCTAGTCATTGCTTTGTGCCGGCGCTAACCCATGTCATATATATGCGAATCAGATTATAGTTCATATTTAGTCAAATAACGAATGGTCAGTATACTAGTATGCCGGCCGGGGTGGCCGATCTGTTCTAGGCACTACAGTCTAGAACCGCGCGACCGCTACGGTCACAGGTTCGAATCCTGTCTCGCTCATGGATGTGTCTGATGTCATTAGGTTAGTTAGGTTTAAGTAGTTCTAAGTTCTAGTGGACTGATGACCTCAGACGTTCAGTCCCATAGTGCTCAGAGCCATTTGAACCATTTATGAAGTATACAAGTATTTACGAACAGTAGAAGCAGGATTGCAGCGAACTGATCCCTTAACCAAGTGCAACACAGAGTACCTGTGTAATGAGTCATTCCAGCTGCATAGCTGAGGGTAATGTTTATTAAGCAATTCGTTGCAGAATTAATGTAATACCCGCACGATGATCTCTGTAGTCATACTATATCATTAGCAGCCCGCAAATGGAGTACTATATTCGTAAAATCGGATTACTCAAGCTGAGGCCAAATAAAGATAAGCGACGACGGCACAATATTATCTTTACTTAAGTAGGTAATCAGCGCTAAATTATGTGTGCCACCATTAACATTACTGTAAGCAGTTTGACAGCATAACACCACCACAACTACTGACAACCTGAGCCATATCATCACGCAGTTGTAATTCGCAGTGATTACAAGTTGCTGATGTTTGTCAAGATTAGCGGAAAGCGCCTCTGAAGTTCCATTTGCATCATGCCTAGGACGGAGAGAATCCTAAATAACAGTAATAGGTCACCCAGTGAAGAGAAGAGTCCACATATTGTCTCAAGTTCTTGCAGTCTGATATTAATGCAGTTCCCGATAGTTTCACACTAACAGGTTCTTTTGGCTATCGGAATACTCATATGGGAATTATAAGAGTGTAATTGCTATAACGCTCAACTACCTTAATAACATCTCATACTGGATTGAATACGACTCGGAAAGCGACGTTACTTTGACATTTCCATCCATCTCCTGACGTCTTACTGAATGAAGTCTGAAGTGTACGCACAGTTGTGTTGGCTGCCGCATGGATTCTGTGAAGTGTTATAGCAGCTGGCAGTCATTGCTGAACACAGACATTTGCCAATATCCCCACTGCTTTAGGGGAAATCGTCTTTGTTGCATTTTTTCCATACCGTAATTAGCACAATAACATAAGGCTTGTTCTGCTGAAGAACTTGATGCCCACAAGTCCTTAAATAAGAATCTCCTAGCGGGAGTAATGCGTGAAAGGCTGCTTTTTGCGTTTCCGATAGCGCCTACGATACCAATCTGGTGTCATATTATGCTTCACAACCTTAAACTGTTTGTTTTTTTACTTCATACTAAAACAAAAGTTATGATATGAGAAGAGGAAATGACTGATATGCTTCTCAAGAACTTTAGTTTTTCGTTTTTTTTTCCTCACTTCATACTAAAACAAGGGCGTTAATATGAGAAGAGGAAATGAAATAAACGCTTCCAAGACATAATAATTCCTTGTGTGCTACTACTGCATATATGAAAGCCCTGTAGTTAATTTTTGTATGTTGGATGAATTTTGATATCACCTCATATTCCTTTGTTAGAAGGTTCCTAGTTTCTTGGCATTCAAAGAGGGTGGACGTTTCATCACTGGTTAATATTCTGATGACTAATGACATGATACCCGTTGCAATTGCTCCATGGCACCTGTGAGTAGAGTCTCACGTTGGTTACTATAAGAACATGCAGGCAGTGATATCCTCTCACTGCAGTCAGAGCCAAGGTGATTTCTTTCTGTTTATGGCGAAACGTCTGCTGCAGTGTCCACGCTCAGCCAACATAAACAGATTGCGGCGGCATTGGGCACCGCTAATCGCTGCACTTGTCGCGAGCCTCGACGACAAGAGCGCACTGTCTCTGCTAACGATACTATAGAGATAATACATCTTACTTAACGTAACGTAATATGCAGGTCGAGGGTTGGGAAAAAATTCAGTCTGTAGCTTCCCATCGCATTAAAATTCTTTACAGTCATATTTGATGCAGTATTTATTGTTGGTTGTCTCTCTTGTCTCTCTAATGTTAATAGTATTGATTCAGATTGTGCGTGAACACGAAAACACACACACACACACACACACACACACACACACACACACACACACACAGAGTCATTGATTCCAGTGAGGGTGACAGCTACTGTGTGTTGAACAACACATGCACCAGTCAATTCCTCGGTTGGCGTCGAGTGGATGAGATTTTTCAATTACCTTGCATTGCAAGAATTGTAAGGAGGAGACTGAAAGTAAATGGACTTGTATCTAAAGAGCTGCGACAAAGCAAATCTTGACCGACTATCAGATAATTCTCCACATGGGTTTTGTGGACGAGTATACTTTTAGTAACCAACCCACCCACGATCATTACGTAAGATTTCTCGAAGGGGCATTGATTTCATTAAGTCGTTGACAGTGTAGTGTGATAGTTTACTTCCCACCATACGTTTTCTATATTTGTCCAAAAGTCGCTTACATTTGTAGGTCTACATGGAAATGTCCTTGTTACCTCTGCCCACATATTCTCTATCTGGTTGATGTTCAGTGATCGTGGAACAAACGGCAACAGCTTTATCCTCTTCTTGGCCCTGAAACCAATCTCGCACTGCTCTGCTATGATGGATGGGCTCTTCTCCTGTAAATAAGCTGTTATGTCGTTTGTTCATATATTTATATTTAAATAACATATTATAATATATATATAACATATTAGTAATAAGCACATTGTATTATTATTTTCCACAGTGTTTAAGAATTCAGGCCCTGTCATAAATAAGTGATCTAGATTCAACCGTCCGATTAAGAATGTGGTTTACCCAGTCTATCAAATGATGAGAGTCGTATTCGGATATGCACATTAAGCCTGACAGGCTGAATCCTTTTAGAATGATCTGGTATCAAAATGAAATTATAGAAATCGGATAATTTGAACGTCTGTATTGCAACAATGCTGCTCACATAAATTCCTATGATGGAGTAACAGGTAGCAACTGCCTAAGAAAAAGTGAGAAATATGTCTACTAGCAGCAATAAACGTAATTATAACCCATATTTATTTGATGGAAATACTGAATCGAACAATGCACATCTATTCCAGTGGTGGGAAGATGCACCTTATCGGATTTGCTGATGACATAATGACAATAATAATAATAATAATAATAATAATAATAATAATAATAATAATAATAATCCCGTGGGGCCGATAGGCGAATCCTCCCCCATATGGGTGGTACCGAGGAAATCAAATACTTGGGGTGAACCAAGTACTAACACAATCCTTAACGGCTACTCAGTCCGTTGAACCCAAAATCTACGCACATCTGAGTGAAAATCACCGCTACTCTGGTCACCGTCTGTTAGCTCAATGAGCTCGGCTGAAAATATTTGCTTCCAAAGGCTTCAACACCCTCTGGTCCTGTCTGGTCCTGGAATCACCCAAGCCAAACCAATGAAACTCAAGCAAACATGAATTGTGCAAACTGTCGACAGGCGGCAGTTGGAATTTCGGATTCTGAGGCGGCGAGGTTAGCACGGCAGAGAATATTGAAGATCTCTTGTAAATTTCACTACAAGCAGAAAACATGCATTTGAAAACTATACGCCACGCGGGATTACCGAGCGGTCTGAGGCGCAGCAGTCATGGACTGTTCGGCTGGTCCCGGCGGAGGTTCAAGTCCTCCCTCGGGCATGGGTGTGTGTGCGTGTTTGTCCTTAGGATAATTTAGGTTAAGTAGTGTGTAAGCTTAGGGACTGATGACCTTAGCAGTTAAGTCCCATAAGATTCCACACACATAAGAACTTTTTTTTTTTTGTAAGAAAACATCGATACATTGATCCAAATACGAAATATAAAGAATCTCACATAATAAATCGACCGACAAAAAATTCTCATCATTGCTCTTCAAGAACCACGACTAACTGACAATGAAACCTTGCATTACGGAAACCATTGCATCTTCAAGAGCAAAATACAACAAAAGGTAGTGAAAGGCGTACCAATCTTGGCCATGCCATTTCTCGAACACAGATCTATCATCAGTTCTGTCAAAGTAATCACACCCGTCAACAATTGACTTATGACTATGCTCATTCAGAGCACCAGTAAAAAATAAACATTCATCAGTGCACATGGCCCAACCAGCATCGAAAATAAGAAAAACACCAAAAATGTTGAAAAATTCTGGAACACACTTGAAAATACTATGACCCAAATTCACCAAGATGAAGTGAAAATACTTAAGGGGGACTTCAATTCTCTATTTGGGACAGAAAAGACCTGTAGAAAATTCATTGGAACAAATTCAACACACCGAAACGCTTAGACCAACGGCACACATCTGACTGATATTTGCCAACAATTCAACCACAAAAGGATGTCTTCCCACTTTAGGAAAATACCATTTCTCAGGTAACATGCTTGGCTACCAGGTGCAAGCTGCTGTCGTTCGCCTTTCTGGGCTCGCTGAATGCCAGATTTTTTATTCTTTTGTAGCAGAGCTACAAGCAGGCAGATACAAACTCAATAAGGGAATCGTAAAACAGCGCTCGAGCAAAATTCGTCTTGGTACTTTCAGTAACCCTTACTGTCAGAGCGAAAACCTTACGGTACTGCCAGTTTCATAATGCCACTTTTGTTTTCTGCCAACATATTTTTTGTTGTTGTGAATACATAATTTTATCTATGAAATGCCACATTTTCATAATACTTGCGAATGATACAGGAAATGAAATAAATACAGATCTTTTCGAAGTCAGAAGTCGGTAATATCCTACTAATTCGTGTTAAAATAGGATCAATCGTCTTACAGACACTTAATGCTTCGCTACAGTCCGGAACCGCGCGACCACTACGGTTGCAGGTTCGAATCCTGCCTCGGCCATAGATGTGTGTGATGTCTTTAGGTTAGTTAGGTTTAACTAGTTCTAAATTCTAGGGGACTGGTGACCTCAGACGTTAAGTCCCATAGTGCTCAGAGACCTTTGAACCATATTTGAACTTAATGCTTTATTAAGATAGACTGCCGTCGTGATGTTTCTGTACATTTGTATTGGTACAGTGAATATTTTAATTGCATTTTCCATTAGTTTACTAATCACAACATTAATCATCAAAGAGAAATTAATCAGCAGCTGAATTTTCTTTCACGATATCTACAACAATCTGACTATGCTAAAGTTGTTTGCAAATTCTACACCTGTAGAAAACCACTGGTTCCAACTATGTCATTAAACCAGTGTAGTTTTAAGAGTATTTTAATCTAGAAATGAATTGCCTTGATGGTTGATCGATCAAGATCGGGAAAGGTATTATTTTACGAATATATGACGAGAGCGACAAGTGCTTGAGAGAGGACTTCCCTACCAATACAAGTGTCTGAGAGACGACATTCCTACCAATCTCCTGGATAGTGTTGTTTCTCATATCAACAGAGTGAGTTATCATGCAGTAGCACAGGTGATGCAGTTTTGTTGCTCGACTTTCTTACACTGCGACCGAAAGGTGTCTCAGTTGTTGACAACAAATGCCAGCTGTGTTGCACACACCCCTTGGGGCAGAATTCGTAGTCCAAAACACACTTATGGAGCTATCAAATGTAAAATATTATGTTCATACTACTCTGTGCTCTAGTACGTTAACGATAAAGGCATCATAACAAGTCACCAGTAACAGTACTGCAAACGAATGCTCAATAAGCGACCTGATGACATTCAGTAATAGTCACTCCGTTGATTTTTGTTTTTTCGAATTAGAGCATGAAGTACTCCTACAGCAGACTTCTGAACTTTGCCTGTTGAATGCAAATGTCGCATGATTGTAAAATGGTAAAATGTCACATATATGAGTGGTCGAGACTTCCTTAATGTGGAAAATCATTCATGCCAGAACGATCTTTGTTGAAACAAGAATATCTTTTTCTGACGTATTTTTCCCAAAAGCACTCGCTCCACGCACAGTTCAAATCTTTCTAGCTGCCTCTTCTACATTCACCCCTCTGTTATACCAAAAGTAAACGTTGTGTTGCAGATGTTACACCTTTTTCCACTTGCGACTCAATTTTACAATGCTTAACTGTAGTTCACGATTTTCAAGTATGCAAAACCCAATGCTTAACTGCAAGATAATAACTACAACTTCAAATTCGAAAATGGCATTGATACATACACTGACAGCGTGGCGCCGCCTTCACATGGGCGGCGCCGGATTTCAGGCGGCGGGTGGCGTCTGGCCGGTGGCCGGTAGCCGCTGCAGCGCGAGGAAACGATCGAGTGTAAGCTGTTATGATCGCGACGCAGCCACAAGCTGTCCTGCGGAATTGTTTCTGGAATACTTGTTATTGCGGGTGGGTAGAATGTTAAGCGAATTGTCTTCGATGTTAAATCAGCTGGACGCGAACATGCGACTCTTAAGTTTAGATTGCACGACGATTACCGCAAGACCAGGGTCTCATTCCATGCATATCAACTCGGAAGGAGACAACACTTCCGCCTAACACTTCTGCATCTTACAGTGTTGCCAGATTGTGCAGATGGCCGGACTTAGAGTTGCCAGGGGCGGTCAGTTTTATTGGCCACCTTAAGTGAACGACTCGGACTTTGCTGGAGTGATAGGGGACCCCTGATATGTCTAGATACGATTCTGACAGGTGACACGTACGTAAGTGTCCTGTCTGATCACCTGCACCCATTGTGCATTCCGATGGACTTGGGCAATTGCAGCAAAACAATGTGGCATTCCACACATACAGAATTGCAACAGAGTGGCTCCAGGAACACTCTGCTGCGTTTAAACAGTTCTGCTGGTCACCAAACCCCCAGACATGAAAATTATTGAGCATGTCTAAGATGCCTTGCTACATTCTGTTCAGAAGAGATCTCAACCCCCTCGTACTCTTAGGGATTTATGGACAGCCCTGCAGGATTAATGGTGTTAATTCCTTCCAGCACTACTTAAGACATTAGTCGAGTCCACGCCACGTTGTGTTGCGGCATTTCTTCGTGCTCACGGGGGCCGTACACGATATTAGGCAGGTTTACCAGTTTCCTTGGCTTGTCAGTGTATAATGTTTTACACTATAGATATCCCTAACTTACTGTTACTGAGAACTTAACAATTTAATGTTAGTAAATATCTGAGTTCATGTGGTGAGTGTTTACCATAGGTTGGTTGTTGCCAGGTGTGGGAGCAACATTCGCTTTCTTCACTGCATGGGTATCATTTTCGAAATGAGTGTTGATGAACTCTTTGTGTTTACAGTTCAGATATTAACATGCATGCGTGCATGTCGACCGTGTGCGCGCACGCACGCGCGCGCGCCCACACACACACACACACACACACACACACACACACACACACACACACACAAAAGCAAATTTCATTAACAACAGTGACATGGCTGATGAGGCACATTTATGAATTCCATGGGTAGTAGTGGAGATGAGAACTTCTTTAAACACTAGAGCCACCTAGCTAAAACAGATAGATAGAATATAAAGGCTGTTAACAAGAATGATTCCATCTGTTTCCTTTCAAAAGAACGTACCAATTGAATACTCCTTTGGTCTTATAACCTACCAACAAATCCCAAAGAACTCTGACTTCTCTGAAAAAGTTATTTATGGCAATCCAAAGGATGGAATCTCAATGATATCTTAGAGATGTAGTTAAAGACTTTGACATGCTTAGGCACATGTGAAATTCTATGGATCACATGTTACTCCTAGTGTCAAGCTGTTACAGCTAAATGCAGTGAAGAGTTCAGTGGTGCGTGCAGAACCCAGAGCAATGACAGAGGAAGTGATAGAGGCTGCAGTATGGCTCTAGAAACACAATATATCCTCAATAATTGGCTGACGGGAATACCACCCGATGGCAGATTCGTAGTGAAGCTTTGTAATGCTATGAAGGCAACCATACTAACCAATCCAAAATTTACTACATTGAAGGCATATGATCTTTGCGCACAACACACTATCACAAAATGCATGCCTGTGCAGTGCTGCTCGATCCAGGGGTTAGCCAGTTTGAATCCTGGTGGTGGAAAAAATTTTCACCGCCAGAATTTCGTCGATAATGAGAGGAGAAGTGGTGTTGTAAACTTCGAGGTCTTTAGACTTTGCACCAGTGTCTTGGTTTAAATACCAAACCCCTCTGTAGTGTGTCATATAGTGAGGGCATGTCAGACTGTTGATGATCTGTCCAGTGGATGGGGACATTAAGCTTGGCGGACCCCTTGGTGCTATTTGCAAGGAATAGGCTATGCAGTGGCACTGTGTTTCATCCTCTCCCTTCTTTGATAATAATAATAATAATACAATGCAAACATTACACACACACACACACACACACACACACACACACACACACACACACACACATACACACATACATGTAGAATTACAAAATGTTGTAATGGAGCATGTTGCAAATAAATAATCAAACAAACATGAAATGGGAACCTCTATTGAGGCCATCAGCAGAATTGCCAACTATGCAACAAAGGCCAATTTGATAGTAATAGCAGATGTTCAGTGATGGAAATGGACAGTGTTAGACTATAAACACCATGACCAGATACTACAAAACTGATACTCCAGTAATATTTACATGTCTGTGTGATGCAATGATTAAAATTTCATCCTTATGTGGGCTTATTTTTAGGGCAGAAAAAAGTCATTGCTACAGATGAAGAATATTGTGAATACACAATGGCTGTTGGGCCTGTCTGACATTCCTGGGACTTTTCAGTTGAAGATAGCAACATGCATACCAAGAGGATGTGCTTATTCAACTTTTCTTCATCGTTAAGACTGAGAAAGGCTGTATTATTGCTATGAGGGACATGGGAGCTTCATATTGAAAGATAGGACAGACAGTGGGTTGTGGAGCTATGACTGCAGAAGAGTGCTGACAAGTTGTACCCAGGATAATAGTGTGGCAAGAAGAGCATGCACAAGTCCTTCCAGATGGATTATGACACAAGATGATCATAGGATAGTTCGACTGGCTCCGACAAATAGACAGAGGGAAACAGCTGAAATGCAGCGAAGGTTACAAGTGGAATGTTGCCACAGACTGTTGGGAACAGAGTACTGGAAGCTACACAGAGATCTCAAGTTGCTGTGCATCATTTCCCACTCACACCATACCTCAGATAACAGAGACTTACATGGTGTAGAACCAAGTCATCTAGGACACTGAGTGGAACTCTGTGGTGTTCAGTGATGAGTCATGCTTTTGTGTATGGCAGTTTGATTCATGCCAATACATCTGTTAGTAACCTAATGAATGGACATAGGAAGCAACAAGTTTTGAGTCCCATACCTCTCCATTCCTAGAATCATGGATACCAATTTGAGCAACTATAGGACACATTTTTTTCCCCTAGAGTTTGGCTTGAAAAATCATGGTGCAGCCGATAAATGAGATTTTTTCCTCTCAGCTCACCAATCGTCAGTTTCAAAATGATGTGGACATGTATCTTGTGTGTTGAAGTTAATACCATCATAAATTATTTCAGTTATTTTTGTAAACAATCAAAGACTTAAGAAGAAAATAGCAGAAAAACTTATACCTTGTTCGCAAATACAATAGCTGTTGTTGAAAAAAGAAACCTCTGCAACACTGCTTTTCAGCATCACATTTACATATTTGCACATTACCGTATGTTCCCCTACACTGCTTACTGTAATGCTGTAAAGCATATCAAAATAGACTGTTATTTGGTCTGCATTCCCTGTTTGGGAACATAAATAAAATTTTTTGAAGCTGGCTTGCGTAAATGCTGGAAAGATATCAAACTGTTTCATAAACTTGAGGCAGTTTTTGTGCAGTTGGAGTCCTGTGATGAACAGAGTCCTGTGATGAACAGATAGATTATTTTGTTGCGTAAATCACCAAACCCACCCATACAAAATTTTAAATTCCATTGGTGAAATGTTTCTTTTAACTGATGTTTTGCAGCTTTCAGTTCGAATCATTTCAGTTGTAGCAGCACATGCATATTTCCTCTGTTGAGCCACAAAATCAAACAAGTCTTTTTCCACATCTGGATATTTGTACTTTTGCCATTATATTGAACACCAACATTTCAAACTATATAAGAGCTTCTTGTCACTTGCACATCACTGACGAAGTTTTTTTCATCTACATGAAATTTATATCTAGCTTCCTGCTTTCTGTGTATCTTTGTATAATGCTTAGTCTATAACTTGAAGTTGTTATTTAAGGTTGGCAACATAATTTAGTGTCTGCATCATTTACATAGTAGTACTATTTCATAATCAGAAGTAAATTTAGTAGTGTGGCCTATATTCGAGATTTACTTTTTACAGTAATCTCGGTACAAAAGTTTATGTGCGGCCTACATTCACATGCAGCTCACATTCACACAAATACAGTGTGTTAACAAAACTGTTTTTGTAATTGTTGAAGCAAGGGTAAATAATCACAGGTATGTGCCAAGGATGGTATATCCTGTTCTCATACCTTTTGAGACCAGGATACCAAATGGTATAAACCAGCAGGATAATGCAAGAGCCCACATTGCAATTAATGCCACAGATGCCTTTTGGAATGTATAGATCCATGACTGGTCTACCTTATTTCCAGATTTGTTATCCCATGGTGTTTGTCTGGAATGCAATAAGACTTGTAGTGCCAGAGCAGCCTCCAGCCAGCAATCTTCATGAACTGACACAGCATGTGTTTCGTATATGGCAATAAATTCCTCAAGATGATGTCTGGAGGTCTATTGCTTCCATGACACAAATGCAAGAATGTATTAATGCTCAAAGGGGGTCACTCCTCATGGTAATGTTAATGATGAACCTCAGTTCCTAATGAAATGAAAGTTTAATCATTTAGTTCTCATTATTTAATGAACATGTCCACAAAGTTTGATAATTATTGGATTGGCACTTCAGGTGTAACATTTTCAATTTCTCACAGCGTTAATTCACAACCAGAACAGTAGCATTGTACTGTGAACAGTGGTAGATGAGGAAGAGAGACACAAGATATACTAAGGGAAAATGACTTGTTTCACTGAAGGTGTAATGTTTTTATTATGTGCATTCCATACCATGACAAGCTTCTGTATCTGAATCTACATCTACACCCATTCTCTGCAAACCATTGTGAAGTACATGGCAGGGGGTGTGTCCCATTGTACCAATTATTAAGTTTTCTTCCCATTCCATTCCCACATGGAGTGTGGGAAGAACGATTGCTTGAATGCCTTTCTGCTTGCTGTAATTATTATAATCTTTTCCTCATGATCCCTATGTGTACCGTACGTAGGGTGTTGTGTATATTACTAGTCACCATTTAAATGAAATTTTGTTTGTAGACTTTCTCAGGATAGTTTACATCTATCTTCAAGAGTCTTCCAATTCAATTGCTTCAGCATCTCTGTGACACACACCCAAGGGTCAAACAAGCTGCCTTCACGGGTTGTCAGCCGAGTAGCGTCCTTGTCTCGTAGGTGACAACCTGTGAAGACTTCATATATGAAATTCGCCGAGAAAGCCTGCACTCACATATATTCATGCTGCTGTTCTCTGTATACGTTTAGTATCCCCCGTTAGTCCTATTTGGTACAGATCCTATATGCTTGAGCAATGTTCTAAAACTGGTCGCATGAGTGATTTGTAAGCAGACTCCTTTATAGACTTATTGCAATTCCACCAATAAACTGCTGTCTACCACCTGCTTTACCTCAACAGAGCCTATGTGATCATTCAATTTCATGTCCCTACAAAGTGTTACACCCAGGTATTTGTGAGAGTTGACCAATTCCCACTCTGACTTATAGATATTACAGTCATAGGATATTATGTTTTTCCATTATGTGAAGTGCACAGTTTTACATTTCTGAACCTTTAAAGCAAGTTGCCAATCTTTGAACCACTTTGCAATCTTATCAAGATCTGACAGAATGTTTATGCAGCTTCTTTCAGACAATATTTCAGTATAGATAACTGCATCATCTGCAAAAAGTCTGAGGTTACTGCTAATATTGTCTACAAGGTCATCAATATGTAACATGAACAGCAAGGGTCCCACACAGTTTCCTGGGGCATACCTGGGGTTACTACTACATCTGACGATGACTCTCCATCCAAGATAATATGCTGTGTCTTCCCTACCAAAAAGTCCTCAGTCCAGTCATAAATTTCACTTCATACACTATATGATCGAGCCGTTACCCATAAGTGTAGGCACGGTACTGAGTCAAATGTCTTTCGAATATCAAGAAATATTGCATTTACCCGACTTCCTTAATTCAAAGTTTTCAGTGTGTCATGTGAGAAAAGTGTAAGTTGGGTTTCACATGGTTGACGTGTTTGGAATCGTTACTTGTTGACATGGAGGAGGTCATTCTGTTCTAGATACCTCATGTTTGAGCTCAGAATATGTTATAAGATTCTGCAACAAATTGCAGACAAGGATATTGGATGGTAGTTTTATGGATCACTTCTACTAACCTCCTTGACCAGTGCTTTCTTCCAAATACTATGAACAGTTTTTTATCCGAGGGAGCTGTGGTAGATTATAGTTAGAAGAAGGCCTGACTCAGCCGCAAATTCAGTGTAGAATCTGATAGGAATTCCATTGGGCCTTGGAGCTGTTTTTAGTTTTATCCATTTCAGTTGTTCTTAACACCACTGACCATCATACTGATTCCACTTGTTGTTCCAGTGGTACGAGGGTTAAATTGTGCCAATTCTCCTGGATTTTCATTTGTAAAGGAACATTCTTCTCTGAACACAACATGCTTTGTCCTGTGCGTTAGGTTTGACTGGGTGTGCCACATAACCCCACATTTTTGCATATTAATGGACTCCACTTATACAAGCTTACCTTTGCAATGCTTATATCCTGCCGGCTGAAGGGCTGGAGTCCTGGAACACTCACCTACTTGTCTTTGACAAAAGTTGTAAACACATGATGTGCAGTCTCTGAAACATGGCCAATACAGGGATAAACACGTCCCTTTGTTAAGGAAATGTTTCGATTGAAAGATAAATCAGAACAAATTTTAATTTTTGACAGGGAACCATTTATTTTGAAGTTTAGTGGCTTCTTAAAACAATACAAAACACTTAACGGAGCAGAGAGCTATGGCCATTACACATTATTCCACATGTCACAAAATGTCATCTAATGTTAGAGCATTTTATATTATTTATCATGGCCCAGTGACTCTCAGCAGTTTCATTTATTCACAGAAAGTCACAAACAGAAGGTGCTATCTTGTCAGGCAAGACGTGAGGCAAGCTGCGGAGTAGTGTTGCCAATGCTAACACCAAGGAATGGTGTTATAGCTGCTGGAATGAATCGCCAATGCCAGATTCTTCCTCATAGTAATACAGCATGAAAGAGGGACTAGTAGCTTCTCTATACCTCTTCGTGATAAGCTTCACAATATCTTTTCATCTGTGTCATTGTTTTCGTTAGGCACTCACACATGCTTCTTCCAAATGGTTGGTCCCAGTGCCTTCTCCACAAAAACCAGAAGGTGCATCTACTCATAACCTTGGTACAGTGGGAAGTAACCATTACTTTTACTAGATTTTTTTCTGTGTGTACCTAGGGAGCTTAATAAAGTTAATTCTTGCACCATGCCTCAAGTCTTGCTATGCAGCTCTAAAAAAAGATTTTGTCAGATCTGAAAAAGCTATCCACTACTTTGTGTCTTTCCCATGCTCAAAAAAACGGGCAGTTCCAGTTTTGCAGAGAAGGGGTGTCCTTGTAGGAAGTCTACATCTTAAGGTGAGGAAATAACAGCCATATTACTTTGCCAACATGTCTAGAAGCTTCCAGATGCCAAGCATCTCTTTCAGGTGAGAATGCACCATCCAGTGGGCCCTGTTGGATCTCAATGCTTTTATGCTTACTCTCTCCTGTGGTGCATAATTTGAGCCCATATTAGCTCATGAAAATAATCACATGCAAACAAAATAAATATTTCCTAACTCATTATCTTTTTTGAACTCAACTACATTGAGATTACAGTAGCACATTCAATCAATTATTTGATAGTCAAGGTGGAGTGAGGCGGAATGGAGAGTGGATCTCACCTAATTGCTGTGTGACACCACTCCACTCCTTCATTGGTTTAAAATATGGAGATGTTTTAAAGCCAGTGAAAAAGAACATAAATTTTAAGTTATCAAGACACTCTTAAACCTACACAACATTTATCTCATTTAATAATGGTTTGAGTTCATAACACTCCTCATTTATCTGATTACTTGGAATTTCACCATTTTGTAAGAATGCAATCTCCTAATACTGTAGTTGGAAACATTTCTTAATTCTTGTGAGCTCGAGTACTCTTCGCATGGGTAAAAAAGGATGACTAAAATGTTGTGGAGGTGCACATTAAACATTGGTGCCCATGCCTGAGAATCAATTTTTGATTCATTGTAGACATGAATAACAGTACATTTGTCACCACTATTTACTGTTGCTCCTTTAGTTTCAAATAGATAGGTAGACAGTAAAAATTATTTCCATAGCAGTGTCTCACTAGGGTAAGGTAAGACAATGAGTCCACAGTCAAGGCTGTCCTTTGTCCCTGCCACAGAACTGAAAGGTAGACTGGAGGGCAGTCAAAGGAACCCCAAACCCTCACCCATTACCTCTCTGATAGTTCCATTTGCAGACAAATCATTAACTACAGTTGGGAGGTCTCCCAACTAATTCCTCTAAATATTATAGTGCCATATATGTTGACATTTTTCTTGTTATATAATACCCATTGGTCATTTAGTTATCCGACTTACAATAATCCGATAACTTCTTTGACCACTTTTTGTTTTCTCAAAAAAATCTGGATTCATTAAAGCTGTTGACAGTGGACAAATATACAACTTCCTCTTTTCAATTTACACTATGTGATCAAAAGTATCCAGACACCCCCCAAAAACATACCTTTTTCATATTAGGTGCAGTGTGATGTCACCTACTGCCGGATACTCCAAATCAGTGATCTCAGTGTAGTCATTGACATCTTGAGAGAGTAGACTGGGGCACTCCGCGGAACTCACGGGCTTCAGAAGTGGTCATGTGATTGGATGTCACTTATGTCATACGTCTGTGTGTGAGATTTACACACCCTAAACATCCCTAGGTCCACTGTTCCCAATGTGATAGTGAAGTGGAAACGTGAAGGAAGATGTACAGCACAGAAGTGTACAGGCCGACCTCGTCTGTTGACTGACAGAGACTTCCGACAGTTGAAGAGGGTCGTAATGTGTAATAGGTAGACATATATCCAGACCATCACATAGGAATTCCAAACTGCATCAGGATCCACTGCAAGTACTATGACAGTGAGGCGGGAGGTGAGAAAACTTGGATTTCATGGTCGAGCAGCTGCTCATAAGCCACACATCATGCCGGTAAATGCCAAACGACACCTCGCTTGGTGTAATGAGCGTAGACATTGGACGACTGAACAGTATAAAGTGGAGTGATGAATCATGGTACACAATGTGGCGATCCGATGGCAGGCTGTGGGTATGGTGTGAACGCCTGGTGAATGTCGTGCCAGCGTGTGTAGTGCCAACAGTAAAATTCGGAGGCGGTGGTGTTATGGTGTGGTCATGGTTTTCATGGAGGAGACTTGCACCCCTTGTTGTTTTGCATGGCATTATCACAGCACAGGCCTACAGTAATGTTTTAAGCACCTTTTTGCTTCTCGCTGTCGAAGAGCAATTCGGGGATGATGATTGCATCTTTCAACATGATCAGCACCTCTTCATAATGCACGACCTGTCGCAGAGTGGTTCCACAACAATAACATCCCTGTAATGGACTGGCCTGCACAGAGTCCTGACCTGAATCCTATAGAACACTACTGGGATGTTTTGGAACGCAGATGTCACGCCAGGGCTCGCTGTCCGACATCGGTACCTCTCCTCAGTGCAGCACTCCGTGAAGAATGGGCTGCCATTCCTAAAGAAACCTTCCAGCACCTGATTGAACGTATGCCTGAGAGAGTGAAAGCTGTCATCAAGGCTAAGGGTGGGCCATTACCATATTGAATTCCAGCTTTACTGAGGGAAGGCACCACGAACTTGTAAGTCATTTTCAGCCCGGTGTCCGAATACTTTTGATTACATCGTGTATGTATAATAAAAGTTGTTATATTTTTTGGAAAGTATAAATGTGCTCCAATAGGCACCTTGTTATTACATATGAAAACTATTGAAATCAGTATTATGTTAATGCTACGGAGATAAAGATTAACTCTTGTGTGAAAATAAAATCTCTCCTTTTTTTATAACTAATCTCAATAGCTATAAGTGTTGAAAAAGTGAAATTCTTCATCTTTTATTTTACTTCCAGTACTCACAGTTACACAGTCTTAAAGAGTGCACCACTATTACCTTAAAAATAATGCTTGCCTTCATTGGCTTGAAATTTCAAATCTAAAATAAAAATGTAATTGTCATTGCTCATACTTGAACTCTTTCAGCCGTACACAAGACACATGCACTGATTAGCATTACATCAAGCTTCTGTCTTCTCAACAGGTCTGGCAGTAATGGTAACTAAAGTAAACCTTTCATTGGCTAATATATGGCTACAAGTCACTTACGTTACATAACCAAATTCTTTTCTGGACTGAGTTTAGTCCACCCTGTACATGTTAGGATATGGTGAGCTCTCAATCATGTATGGTCCATGGTACACTAGGAGAAACTTTTTAACTTCTGCAGAGGCCTTTCTCGGCTTCATGTTTCATTTGCACCATTGTTAATAATTGGGGGAATGGAAAATTCATATCCTCCCCGCTGATGTTATCAGGCTTTCCTCCAAAAATCAGTTCACTTGGGCGAAACTCTGCAATTCGTGTCGTGAATTATCCACGATTTCGTAAATTTTACACTTACGAAGGCAGGTCCTTCAGAGCCGGTTCAGTTCCTTCATGGCACTTTCGCTTGGGTTACCTTGAGAAAAATTTGGCAAAATGCAAACTTATTTAATCTGCTTTCTTTCAAGTGGAACAAACTTCAGCCAGATGTCTGATAGATGTCAAACCCATATACATAAAATAATCCCCTTCTAGTTTACCTACTAACACAGTTGCTGTAGCCCTCCCAATGGGATAAAATCCTATGTATTTTTAGCAGATGTCCAATACAATAAAAATATAAGAACACCCACCACTGGAAACAGACAATGCGTCAAAGAGATCTACAGCAGTAACCTATCTGGGTCCCAGTTAGGCATGACCCATTGCATATCCATTTGAATAGGTACAGATGCAGTCCTGACTTGCAGACAATGATCACAGGTGGCAACCCTCTTCTATACTCTTGTTATTGAATATCCCTGCCTCTTGTAGTTTTCTGATTCATTTCCACACCCTATACTGTGGTGGACATAGTCAGTGAGAATGTCAGCATGTTATTCTATACCAGAGAAGGAAAGTTGCTACTCACCATATAGTGGAGATGCTGAGTCGCGATAGGCGCAATAAAAAGATTCACACCATCTTTTTATTGTGCCTATCGTGACTCAGCATCTCCGCTATATGGTGAGTAGCAACTTTCCTTCTCTGGTATTGTTACATTACGTCTTGGATTTTCCATTGTTTGATCAGTATGTTATTCTGAAGAGACTGTTTCCATTCTTCCCTACACATCACTTTACCAAAAATGATATGTTACACCACTAAATGCAATAGAACAATGGCACGAGGACACAATCGTGAGCTGTTCTTACACTGACAGCAACCACATCACAGTACTTTTGCGAGGAGAGTTGTTGCATTAATCTGTGTTTTGTGTTTTGGTTGTATGAGCCAAAGAAGCTTGTACACCTGCCTAATATTGTGTAGGGCCCCCGCAAGCATGCAGAAGTGCCGCATCATGATGTTGCATGGACTCGACTAATTTCTGAAGTAGTGCTGGAGGGAATTGACACCAGGGATCCTGCAGGACTGTCCATAAATCCGTAACAGTATGAGGGGGTGGAGATCTCTTCTGAACAGCATGTTGCAAGGCATCTGAGATATGCTCAATAATGTTCATGTCTGGGGAGTTTGGTGGCCAGAGGAGGTGTTTAAACTCAGAAGAGTGTTCCTGGAGCCACTCTGTAGCAGTTCTGGATGTGTGGGGTGTCGCATTGTCCTGCTGGAATTGCCCAAGTCCGTTGGAATGCACAATGGATGCATGTGATCAGACAGAATGCTTGCATACGTGTTACCTGTCAGAGTTGTGTCTAGATGTATTAGGGGTCCCATATCACTCCAACTGCACAAGCCCTGCACCATTAGAGAGCCTCCACCAGCTTGAACAGTCCCCTGATGACATGCAGGGTCCATGGATTCATGAGGTCATCTCAATACCTGTACACATCCATCTGCTTGATGCAA
This sequence comes from Schistocerca piceifrons, assembly GCF_021461385.2. NCBI lineage: Eukaryota > Metazoa > Arthropoda > Insecta > Orthoptera > Acrididae > Schistocerca > Schistocerca piceifrons. The sequence goes on along the minus strand of NC_060141.1, from coordinate 115,009,961 downwards.
TTTGAAATGAGACTCGTCCTACCAGGCAACCCGTTTCCAGTCATCAACAGTCCAGTGTCGGTGTTGATCGGTCCAGGTGAGATATAAAGCTTTGTTGTCGTGCAGTCATCCAGGGTACACAAGTGGGCCTTCAGCTCTGAAATCTCATATTAATGATGTTTTGTTGAACGGTTCACACACTGATGCTTGTTGATGACCCGGCATTGAAATCCGCAGCAATTTGCGGAAAGTTTACACTTCTGCCATGTTGAGCAATTCTTTTCAGTTATTGTTGGTCCCGTTCTTGTAGGATCTTTTTCCAGCCGCAGCGATGTTTTACCGGATTCCTGATATTCACGGTACACTTGATAAATGGTTGCACGGGAAAATCCCCACTTCATCACTACCTTGGTGATGCTGTGTCCCGTTGACTATAACATCACGCTCAAACTCACTTGATAACATGCCATTGTAACAGCAGTAACTGATCTGACAACTGCACCTCACACTTGTTGTCTTATGGAGGCACTGCAGACCGCGGTGGCTGTGCGGTTCTAGGCGCTTCAATCCGGAACCGTGAGACTGCTACGGTCGCAGGTTCGAATCCTGCTTCGGGCATGGATGTGTGTGATGTCCTTAGGTTAGTTAGGTTTAAGTAGTTCTAAGTTCTAGGGTACTGATGACCTCAGATGTTAAGTCCCATAGTTAAAAAACTGCGGACCGCAACATTGTATTCTGCCTGTTTACACATCTCTGTACTTGAATACACATACCTATACCAGTTTCTTTGGCGCTTCAGTGGTGTATATATAGTCTTTTTGTGTAATCTAAACACATTAGTGAAAGTAAGTGTCATATTGAAAGTTAGAGCAAAATGTAAATAATTAAATTATTTAGAGAAAATAAAAGTATTTTATTTTTTGTGTAAGTTCAAACTCTGACTATATCGTAAATGATTAGTGTATTAATGCATGGTTGTCCTTTGCAGAACACAATCCTATCATCTATTGAAGAAATGCTTATTGAGTATTATGGACTTCAGAACGAAGAAGAGGACACAGAAAATTGTAAGCAACCTGTGTCCAAAATTAACAGGAAGCTTAAACCTCAGTCCACTGTTGAAGAGGATAGGCCAATTAAACGCTCAAAATTGATCGCTGAGTGTCCTAGTACATTAGAATCCTCACAAAACCCAAGTATAAGTACCACTGCACTTCCTACGCAATCAAAGAATCTCCAAATTGGAAATGAAAATATTGTAGATCATGGTGCACATTCTAAGCAGTCAGAGAATCCGCAAAATGCAAATGGAAATATTGTAGATCACAATGGAGACAGGACAGTGGTTGAAAGTTTGGCACGTGTGTGCCAAGAGTCTGCAATGGCTGAGTTTTTGAATAGTGCTGAGAATAAAGAAACAGAGCACTGTGACGTTTTGCAAGGAATAAAAGACAGTACTTCCCATGATGGAGATAATGAACTGAAGACTGTTGAATCAAGATACAATTTTCTCCACAGCTCACTGGATTTGCCAAAGAACTCTACAGTCACCAATGGAGAGGTACTAGCTACTCAGTTGGAGAGAGAAACTGGGCAAATAGATTCTGTTGGTCCCGAACAGAGAGGTGACATGCAAATTAGTAAGTCTAAAGACAGTGTTGGACATGAAACAGTAACAGATATGACAGAACATACTAAAATACATAATGATACTTCTCTCAGAATTGAAAGCAGTCTTTTCAACATGCTTGATGATATAGAGGATGTATTTTTTGGGTTTGATACACCCGAGCAAGATGCTAGTCAGAGAGAAAGAGAGAGAGCAAAACAGGCATTAGAAGCAGCAAAATCTGTAGAAACTACAAAAATGGGCAAATCTGCTAATTTGGAAGATTTGAACAAGGAACAGTGGAGCAAAGGCTCAATTAAAACAAAAAATGGCTGTACAGTTGAGGTATGCTCAGCATGTTTTTGTGTGTTTAGTCTCTTTTGTTATTAGTTTACACGTGTATTATTATACAATGGTTTGTGGTTATTAACACTTTTGAATCTAGTTTTTGTATTTTGTCAATGTTGTCAGTTACTGCCATGTTGTCAGCTAACAAAAATCAATGGGCAGCATATTAGTATTATGGTTATCGGTTCTGTCTGTACAACATAATTACGGTTGTTGAGGGCAGGGTGGCAACAAAACCTGGAAAGTCATGAATTCTCAGCAAATTTTGGAAGATTCAGGGATTATGAATGACTTTTGAATTAAAGAAATCTACTGAGTCATTTTGTTAAAAATCGTTCTGAGATTCTATTTCAGAATTAATCAGTTATGGGATTAGGCAAGGAAAGGTGAAGAAGTGCATTGAACTGCATTGTTTGTTGTTCAATTGTTCTAGCAGGCTTGGTGTCATAGGGAATCTTTGTTGTTGTCTGTGCATTCTGTAGCTACAGGTCAATTTCTTCCACAGCATTGATATTTCCTCATTGATCTGTTTATCAATGGTCCATCACTTACAGTATGCAAAACTTAATGATTTGCAATAAATCGTGTTATGAGTTTCTTCTTTTCCGAGTATTTCCTTTCCTAGCCACAATTTTGTCTTAAAAAATGCATCTGTATTTATTTCTGCTGCCTAACAATGATTTACGTATGCATTCCTGAAAGTTCTAGATCACCATTTTTATGTTATGTTACATTGATTCAGAGATTTGTAAACAGTTGCTCTTCCATTGATTTTCAAGCCAATCTAGATTTATTGCTCGGTGGCTGACATCACTGCACTCCCAGCTGATTGGGCAGAGGCAATGCAGAAATCTCCATAGTGTATAAATGAGTTTCTTCATCTAACAGCAAGAGCTTATTTGTAATAGAACTGTTTCGTTTCTTTGTCTTGGTTTCATATCATGGGATTTTTAGAGTTTTTATCCCAATATGAGATACATCACTGGTGCGTTTCTTTCTTCCCGTAATTTTAAAGGGTACGCCGAAACAGAGAAGTGGTGCAAAACCTGCTTCATGTCATGTACCTGATTGCATTCATCCTTCAGGCCACATCTTACTTGCAGAGACTGGATATTAAAAGTCTACAGAACATAAAGGCAGACAATTCTTCGTTCTAATCAAGTGTTGGATGACACTTTTTCTGGTAACATGCTTGTTCACTTCATTCACATACGCAACCATTAATCTCCTTAGAAAATTATAAATTTTCTTGCTGGAACAGTCCACGGGTGTACTGCCGGTCCAAAGTGTCCAATGGGCACAATATTTTGGCAATCAGACATGTTGCCGTTGTCAGGTGTGCTGATGAACTGAGCTCCTGAGGGCGGGCAGCTGTAATAAATCCCCTCCTCTCACGAGGTGTTCTCTCCACGGTCCGCGTCAGCGGTCGCTGAGACGCTGGCATCTGTGGTGGCATCGGTGTAATTGCCTCGTCCGCCCTAGTTGCCCATTCATTTCCTTTGCTGAGCGTCTTTTTAATTAGACTCAGTGCTGGTTCCCATGCCCTGCTGAGGTTGTAGCCGCAATCTTGGTTGATGAGTCTGCCCCTAGTACGAATTTCATTATCCTCTCTAACGACGCTGTCCCAGTATTTAGATGTCTGTGTCAAGACCCTGGTATGTTGGTAGTCCACTTCGTGATTTTTGGACAAACAGTGCTCTGTGACCGCCGACTTGTTGGGGTACCCAAGTCGGGTGTGCCTTTGATGTTCTCGGCAACGATCTTCGATGGTGCGCACTGTCTGTCCAATATAAGTCTTCCCACACTGACACGGAATCTGGTATATGCCGGCCTTCCACAAACCGAGATCGTTTTTGACACTTCCCAATAATGCTCGTGTTTTGTTTGGTGGGCAAAAGACAGTTCCTACTCGGTGTTTCCTCAATATTCGTCCTATTTTCCCCGATAGTGCTCCAGTATACGGTATATAGGCACTGGCTATCTCTTTCTCTGTGACTTTTTTAGTCTCCACACACTGTGCTGTAGTGGTGGGGCGGAGAGCGCGTCTCATCTGCCATTCCGGGTACTCTGTTATGCCAACGGTACAACCTTGTATACTTCTTATCATAACATCTCAGTTTTTGACAGGACAGTGCAGGAATTACTTGACTGTGTATTGAATTATTTTGGAGCCAGTAAACTCCTTTGCGATCCAGACAAAACTAAACAGCATTCATTAGATTCACTTGAGGATATAGAAATTAAAAATGTGATACTTCCAAGAATTCATACTGACTCAAAAACTGATTGAGAAGCTGCTTCATAATTTCTGTAAAAAGATCTCAGGGCCTTCATCACATTAGTGATCACTTCCATATCACATAAATCAGGCTCCTCTAATTATATATCTTATATGTCTTAGTCCTGTGGGAACTAGTGCCTAATTAACATTGTACAAGATAGAAGAAGCTATTGACATTTTAAAAAAGAGAAAATTATTCAATTGCTTGTCACACAGGCCATATTATAATACAAAAGTGTTCTATGGCATACATCATATTTACTTAAATTTTTAAGGTAGTAGCTGTACTCAGTGATATTTACAATGAAGTCATTTTCATTTAAGTAATCAGTGTTGAATACAATTCTTTATTCTTGTGTGACCTCATTCCCACTTTACACCAAACTCGCTATTATGTGGTCTCTGAAACTGTCTCTTTGTAACGATCATTCTTAAGGCAAATACTACTCTCAGAGTATATCTACTACATTATATTCCTTGGCAAGGAAGCTTGGAACTTAAATATTTTTTTCATTATTATTATTATTTGAAGGAAAAAAAAAACTGCAGGAAAACTGGAAAAGACGATGTCTGTTGTACAATAACTGTGACAAACCTATGTTGATACATCATGTGGAGCAACTGATAGCAGTACAGAAAGTTTTGATGTATATTTTCATGGCCAACACAGCTAACTTGGATGTGAAATTTTTTGTATTAACCTATCTTACCAAGATGATGATGTTGTAATGTATTTTTACATCTACTTGAAAACACTATGTCCTTCTGGAACTAGGAATCACTAAGTGTCATTCACTAAAAGTAGCTTATGGTGTAATGGGAATTTCTTTAAGTAGATGGAAATAGTCTTGCAAAATAGTAAAATGAAAATAATTTAAATAGCAAATGCCTACACCATTGAATATTTGTATTGATTCTTGAGCTCACTGCCTGTAACAGATGTTTCATCTGCCAGAAGTAAAGGACTTGCACACACATTCTTGAATGGCTGTTGTGCTGAAGTTCAAATATTCTACTAAGTTTGGTAACAAAAAAAAGCATTTGACACTGTTCTTTGAATTATTTGCATCTACGTATCACTGTTGTTATTTTGTTGATGGTGAGTTTCCTACACAGTTATGTATTAAGCCTGTTAACCCATCCGTCTTTTGGTGTGAGATATTGGTTGTTTTTTCAGTTGTGATAGTGTTTGAACCTTAAATTTTTTTATATTTTGAGCCTTTATTATGTTTTCTTTAGGGTGCTAAACTCTTACTGCCAAAAGTGAACAAGAGTAAAAAGGAATTTTTTGATCTGTCCTTGCACAGTGTCAGCAGTCAAATGGGCTGTAAAGAGCAGAGTGCATTCACAAAATTTTCAAGACATATGCGTCCAAAACGTATGTACTTGTTGTCTTATGCATGTGTCCCCCTTAATGTGTATTCCAGAATGTAATTACATTTTTTATATAAATTTTGTAGTTCTTGAAGAAAACCCTGGTGTTGCATTCACAAAAGTTGCTAGCCTTCTGGTTGAGCACTGGAAACAACTGACAGATGAAGAGAAGTCTAAATATGAAGAAATAGCACGAGAGGAGGAAGAGAGGAAGCACAATGTTCCCACTAGGAAAAGTACTGAAAAAATATGTTCTCCAAGTGTAGTAGAAATGCTGAATACCACGCCAATGAGGAAACCTCCATTGGATGATCTCCATAGTGTAGATGGCTGTGTGCCTTGTTCTATGACAGAAATTAATCAAAAAATGGAAGAAATAGCATTAAAGCACAGAAGGTAAACCTGCATTTACTATTGTTTGAATAATCTGTTAAATGTACTGTGCATGAAATTTCAGTGATCAGATGGTAGTTATTTGTAACAATTTTAATAACATCAATGAAATAGTGCTACCTGTAATAAAATTTTCTTACATTACTGTGCCAATCCACACTATCAGCGACCTTTTGGTAGCATATTCTACTTTCCAGTACTTTAGCAATGTTTGGATGAGAGAATAAGCTTCCTGAAATGTTGTGGACTGAAGCAGTTGGTAACTTGTGCATATTTTATTGAACTGACACGCCACGGAAGCCTTCACTCTTGCATGTGGTCCCTAATGGCATTTGTGGTAGAATTTTCTGTTCAAGTCTCTTTTTCAGAATATAGGCTTGTGTTAGTTTTGTATGAAATCCACACTCTTAAGCCATGAAATGCTGGTTTTCACCTTAAATCATAATAATATTTCCGAAATAAAACCTTTACAGATATTGATAACGTATATTGGCTGTTGGATGACTATATTAAGCTTCCTGCAAACCGCTTTCGCCCTGTAGGTTGCTTACTCTTGTTACAAAGGCCTCCCTCCTCCAGAGGCTGCTTACAAATACCAAAAAGGCATTGCGTGTTGTGGACATGATACTATGTACAAATAGTTTGTTGATGAACTGTTCATTACGGCCACCACCAGGGGCACCAGTCATGCTTGTGAGCAGCTTGCACCTCAGGAAACTGGTGGCGCTGCTATCGAAGAACAAATTACTGTCCGCATGTCACATGGTCACAGTCATACCTCCACCTGCTGGATACTTACGGTGGAGCGCAACTTCCAGCAGTAGCATTCAACTTCTAGCTCAGTTCTGGGCCAGGAGTCAATTGCACCTCTTACCACTTCAATTGGAACTCACTGAGACAAGCTTGGATGCTCCATTCTAAACTGCACTGTCTCCACACTGCTTAAAGGTATACCACACCATGTGGTCCTCCTGGACGCTGTTCTTATAGCCACTTGGAATGAGGCTTCCCTCAGAATTGTTGTAACGCCAGTAGAATTTATTTCTGTTGCTTTCAGCTGATAACAAGTGATCTCTCAGTTCTTATCCGAACTTAACTTTATTGTGAACTTGCGCTGTTAATAAAGTGCTCTTAAGTTCAACCTTGGTATCATGAATCATCAGTGTGCATCACCCAAAAGAGTTTCAACCGTGGCAGTGGAGGATTAAATAATTTTTGTAGAGGATAAAAATGGGACTTAACAGTGATAACGAGGATAAAGATGTGTTTTCTGCCATGCTCTCTTGCCATTGCTTTATTACCCAGGTTGGATACTTTACCTGTGTGATGACGTCTCACTATGTATACATTTTTGCACTTTGTGTACTTGAATACCATGTTGTCTGTTGCTATTTCTATTGTGTTTCTGGAGTCACTACCATGGAGAAACAGTGTCAACAGGGACAGTTTGTGAGAGATGGCGGTATTCCTTGCCCATGTGTCAGGGCTGATCCAGCCTCGGACTTTGCACCAGTACCCCCTGTGCCTTCACTGACTTTTCGTCTCGTCCACCACTTAACCTCCTCCCATCTCCAGCCTTGCCCGACACTGTTCTGTTCATTGCAGCTGTGGTCAGCCCTTCCCCTGAGGTTGGCATCGTCTGGATATCCATTGGTGATGAGGTTCGAGTCCGATTTTGTTGAAGCTCCTGGGATCATCAGCTGTTGTTGTCCTGTCTGGCCTCCATGTCCCCTCATTTCAGCTGTGCCAGTGCTGCCATGTGCACTGTTCTGACTTGTTCCTGATGTCGACTACAGACTTTCTATGACAGATTTTGTATTAGATGAGGACTTTTATTTCTTATATAGTTGATGATGTGACTCTGTTTCACCACGCTGCAGATGCACAGTAGTAATCTAACCAGGAAAAATATGAAACTGCAACAAATCTCCTAGTATTAAGTCCAATTCTTCGATAGCAAACCCTTTTCACTAACAAGAAGTAAAACCAGGAATATGTTACCAAGCAAGAAGTTTACGGTCCTAGTTTTGTCCCTTGGCTCCACTACAGTAAAACCTATTGCTGTACTTCAATAGTTGATCCAGCACTGCATGTCAACACGCACCATTGCTTCTGCCCAAAGCTGCCATGGTTTACTTCCTCTCGAGGGCCCCTGCTTCTGGGTACTGCTCTTATGCACACAGCAGCAGCAAACTTCCGGCCTTTCTGGTCTCCTTCCATTCAGTTGTTTCTGTGCTCCTGTGCCCATTGCAGCAAAGACCTTTCTGCCACTGTGGTCTCCCTTCTGCTTTTGCCATTTCTGTTCTTCCTAGTGGCATCTCACTGCCCTCCACAGTACTCCTACATCACTGCACTTCTCATGTGCCCCTCACATGCTCCTTATGCACAGTTTCACATTTCTGCCCCCCACCCCCGTGCTCTAACAGCAAGTAATGCTATCTTGCTGTCCACAGGTTCATCAGCACACACTGACACGGCACCTGACGTCAGCACCACCATGCTGTCGCCGCATTGGTCAAGCCACAGGGTTTCCAGAGCCTCCAAGACCTCCACCTTTGCTGCCACTCCATATTCGCCAGTGCCATACCGTCTCACACTGGCACATTGTTGAATCAACCTCTTGCAACAGCATTTAACTGCTCGCTCAGTTCTGGGCCAGGAGCTGGCTACACCTCATATGTCATGAATCAGAACTCGTCGAGATCAGCCCAGACACACTGTTCTACACTGCACCATGTCTGCACTGCTTCACAGTATGCCACACTGCACATCCACCTGGACACCATTCCCATAGCCACTTGGCATGAGGCTTCCCTCAGAAATAGTATAACGCCAGCGGACTTTGTTCCTGTTACTTTCTTGTGGTAATGAATGATCTTTCAATTGTTATCTGAGCTTAACTTCATTGAGAACTTTTGCTGTGAATAAAGTATTTTTATATTTAACCTGAGAATCACCATTCATACAGCTTGCATCATCCAAACTGGTCTTACAATGGTGAGAAATGATTTAACACATGTACCATCTGTTGGCTATACCGCAACTCCATTCCCCAAAATTGGATCTCAAGATGGGTTAAATAGTGAGCTGTACTGATAAAGAACTGAATGCTATGATGAAAGCCGTTATAGCATTTGAGGTACTCATCAGATGAAAAATGTTATATCTTCTACTGAATTGTGTTAAGTGTAGTGTCCTACATTGAACGTAAGATTTTCTCACTCAAGTTCGATTTGATAAAAATTTTATCACTATGTGTCTATATAATACTGTAAAATAAACCATCAGCTTTCTAGCTTCTGTTGGAATCAACCTTAATGAGGGTTAGTATATGTGCTGTGTCATTGCTGCTGTTTACGTGGTACCAATCTTTTGCACACATTCCTCATGATCTTTTCTCTTATTGGATAATATCATTAGGGAAGAGGGCAACAAATGACTACCACTTCAACACTTTTGCTAAAGGTGCATTGAATGTATTAGTATATTTGGTGGACGTACTTTTCAGTCATGCTCCAAATGTGCCTTACCATTTTCTTCAGTTGAGGCTGTACTTGGCTATTCAGAATGATCTTAATCTTCAATATAATTTTCTTTGAGTCTCATTCATTGAACCAATAAAAGAGTGTGGCCATGGAAATGCAAGGAGAGCACATAGAACACACTTGATACAGTTTTACCGGCTTTCGTATTCTTGATTATGGACGCAGTGTATACAGATCACCAAAGCTCTCTTTCTTGAAAATTATAGATACAATTCATCATGCAGGTTTTATGTTGCACAAGGCAGTGTTTAAATGCCAGATCTTAACTTAGCCTTCTGTGGTAACAATTCATAACTTCTCAAGCATAAAGTGTATTGTTAGTTATACTATTACTAGCACTCAGTTTAATTTGTCTCCCACCAATAGAATGAACTTCCAGAACAAAATCATAGGGAAAAACACCATTACAGCTGTATGAAGCTAGTGGTGACTGGTGTGGTTTTAGTGGTAGTCCTCAACCAAGGTTGGGGTTATTTATAATACGGGTTGTGCAGGAGACTCACACTTGTTTTATATTTGTTAGAGCACTGCTGAATGTACTCAAACCTTTGTGAGTATGACACCACCAAGAAGAATGCAAATGACTGAAATAAGCTTTATATAACAGATTAGGTACAGGACAATACACAAATGATAGGGATTGCAGAATTCTTCAAGATCTCGCTTGTGGAGAATTGAGTATGGTGTGCAGCCCTCATATGCTATGAACAGAGCCTCGTAATATAACAGAGGACCTGGATATTTTCATCTGGGGAATCTTTGTTGATACACAATCACAGTGGACACATTGAAGGGGGACTTATCTGAAAATTCCACATTTTGCTGCCTACCCTTGCAGTGATGGTGTTGATAAATCCATTGCAATCTGTGGGTTTTGGGGTGTCTGTACAATGAATCGAATGCAGTGGCAACCATGCTACAGTCCAGCTCACAGCAGATGGGTTCAAACCATTGCTGCTTGGTCTTTGAGTGACTTTCATGGGTGATGTTGTACAGTCTTTTGTGGACAAGATGGTTGTCGTACAGACTTGCGATCACGTTTGTGTAGGCCAGTTGTCAGTTATTGCTGTGTATGACCTTTTCAGTTGACTAGTTCCATGCGTGCATGACTGTCATACCATGCCCTATTTGTGCCGAAATTATGTGCCATTTCCCAGGGCCTGGTCTATCTCCCCCTTTCGAACTCGCATCTTGACCTTATTGCCCCTTTTATAGTCCCATTTCACTGAGGTCTGCTGAGTATCAGGATATGTGGTAATGTAACTTGTAACGAATGCACCATTAAAAGGGAAAAAACACACATGTTCACACAAGTATGCACACCTCACACACACATGTTCGCTATCTCTGAGCATTCAGGTCAGAGCAGCCAGAGATAGTGGTCATGTGTGAATGTGAGGTGTGCTTGCTTGTGTGTGTGTGTGTGTGTGTGTGTGTGTGTGTGTGTGTGTGTGTGTGTGTGTGTTTTCATTTCTGAAGAAGGCTATGGCCACATCTTTAGGGTGAGTAGCAATCAATTCTTTACATAATATTGTTGATGTTCCAACCTGGACTTTCCATTGTTCGAATGTACTATTAATACATCTGTACCACACTTTGTGACTGCAGAGTATCTAACAAAGTTCCTATTTCCAAAATGTACCACAGAAAATGTCAGTAGGTCAAAAGCACTTGAGACATATCTTAATGGTACATTCTTTATGTGGAACTTCCGTGACTCAGACAGCTGATGTGGGAGGACTTAGAAGTTGTATAGGCTTTCTCAATTGTTCAGGCAAATAGAAGATACCTATCAGCTAGTTGACAGCTCGTTTGACTCACTATGGAGGACCTCTGTCCAGTTTCTTACATGTCAGTGATTTGGCAAGTGTGTGAATTTCAGCTTATTCAACAGAGAACCAGGTCTTTGTTTCCTCAAAAGTGTTGGGCAATCTCATCACCCTCTCAGTGGAGCATAGTTGCATTGTAATGGTACCTGATCAATAACAAATGACTAAACTTTTTGGGATCATTAGTAGTATACACTTTTTTTATATATGTCATGTATCAAATTCTTACTAGAAATACCATTCACGAGTGATCTGAACAGACACATTTTTTTGATGTTGGAGCTTTTCAGGCTGACTTTAAGTTTGTTGTATATGCCCAAGTAATGGTACTAATTGAAACAATAATGCTGCAAACTGTATGATCAGTAGTTCAGAGTTCTTGTGTCCAGCAAAAGGAAGAAAAAGAGAGAGAGTAAAGGCTTAGATGCAGTGAGACTTAACAAAGACCAAGCAGGATTGTAACCAAGTACCCTTTACCAAGGTGTTGCTACAGGACAGGGCAAGAATAAAATCAGCAATGAGTTGCCAGCAAGAGACAATGGTTTTCCTCGTATCATATTCTCTTGTGGCATGGAATTCTGGGTGACTTTTCTGCTTAACCATTGTTAGTTCACATTTTTCTCAAATTTATGAAGTAGGCACATACTTTGAAAGGTATTGACTCTACCAGCTTTTATACATTTGACAGTCTGTCAACATCTATTATCTGTTGTCTCCACATTAAGCTAAAATATATGGGAGACAATAATCTTTACTGTGTTGTTTTATCTGTGCTTGGTTGTGGTTTAATCACAGACTGCTGTTCTTTTCTTCAACTCAAGTTGTATGGCTATGGTATTTTGAAGAAATATCTGGTTCGAAAATGTGCCAGATACTCAGTTCAGACTTCACTGTTTTCTTCTTTTTATTCATGTTGAATGATTGAGTCTGTTGAATATCAGGCTGTTATACTTAGTTTCTTCTCATGTGTGGCCGGCTGAAGTGGCCGTGCGGTTCTAGGCGCTGCAGTCTAGAACCACGAGACCGCTACGGTCGCAGGTTTGAATCCTGCCTAGGGCATGGATGTGTGTGTTGTTCTTAGGTTAGTTAGTTTTAACTAGTTCTAAGTTCTAGGGGACTAATGACCTTGGAAGTTGAGTCCCATAGTGCTCAGTGCCATTTGAACCATTTTTCTCATGGGTGTGTGTAAATAATTGCAAGTGCTTTTAATTTTTAAGATTATTTTCATTTCAATAACATTAGTCTTATTGCATTATTTCATTTAATATATTTAATTTCCAGTTCAGGCAAAGGATCTGGTGAAATATTTGTGATTGGCCAGATACGACCACATGGTGTGTGGTTATATATGAAAAACAGAGAGATTGGGATAATCAGGCATTGGGCACTGCAGGAGACTGTCGAGTTTCATAAAATGATGAAGGAGACAACAGTGCACTTGGCTCCAGTTATGAACAATATACCTCTTAGACCTAGGTAATACATCTTATGTTCGCATGTTATGTGTATGATGCTACAGTCTGTCACACACTATATCGCATGAAAGAGATAAGCAAATTTAAATAGTATGAGTTTTATTGTTTGTAGCCGTAACCACAAAATGTAAACCGAAATAGTAGCAGTGTAAAAGCAACTACTGCCTTCAGAAGCAGATCATTAATGGACAAGGTAGGGCCAGTGTAGACACAATTTTAATTATAAAAGTAGAATATGATCAATACTAAGTGATTTTGATTTGAGGCTTCAAAAGTAATACATCATCGTATAATGAAGAGTTCAGCTTGTTGAGTTAAATGCACATGCAGTATCCTCTATTTAAGGCTCTTAAATAGTACTTGTGTTCTTTTGAATATGAGATGACAGTGTGACTATTAAATCAAAATACTGTACTTACAGCATAAAATGAGAAAGAATGTATTGGTAAGATTCGCATGCTTTGATTTGTATCTTTATATACATACATAGCACTACTCCTCACAGTGCTATGCATGATGGAAGATAGTTTATACTAATATTAGCGATTTTCTATCCTATTTTATTTGGTTACAGGATGAGGAATAAATGGTTGTGTGTATGACTCACTATGGGAGATCATCAGGGCTGGGATCAACTTGTTTCATTTTCTAGTAATTGACAACAATGAATTTTTCATAGTATGCTAGAGCCTTGAAAGTAGTACCAAGTTTTGAAATGGTACTGTAGCGTAGCAGACACATTGATGGGCTACAATGCTAAACATTGTGGCTTTGAGTCCAGCCGCGCACCATTTAAAATTTCATTGTTTTTACACATTTATCAACATGACTTTGATCATTATTTTTATTCTGTTAACTGGTTTAAATATTTTTATTTTTCATCTATACTTGTATCTAGTAGCATTTTAATCGTTGTGTTAACCTTTTTATTCGCTCTCATTTTTTAATTCCTTTCATATTTTTTCCGTTAGTATCTTTATCAATGTATTTTTAACTATTTTTGTTTATCTATCATTATATTTAAAGTTTTAAAACGATGATCGAACTGTTTTTCATTACGACATGTACATGTTTTTGGATTGTTATTATCATAAAAGTTCTTCTTGCCTCATACAAAATAATGCTACTGTAGATTTAAATGAAAGAAGGTGTTATAAATAAAATGAAATTAAAGCAAATAATACAAATAATGATTGCAACAACACAGAAGCAAATATAACATAATGAAAAGGAAGAAATTAAATCAAAGTAAATACATTAAAATAATTAGAATTGTTTGAGCAAAGATTCAAAATGAAAAAAGAATAACAGGAAAAAACTGATTCAGCAAAGAGTGTGTGTGCATGTGTGAATTGTGGTTTATTAGCCTCATAATGTACATAATCTAAATAATTTGATTCAGGTAGAGGAGACACGTCAAAATTGTGGTAAAGTTTTACCATATACATACAACACCTGATTTTAACAAATGGTACCATAACAATAATACAATATAAAAATACACATACAATAAAAAAAACTAACAATTAATTACAACAACTGATTTTAACAAATGGTATCATAATAATAATACAGTTTTGTTACACATACAATTAAAGACTAACAATTAATTACCCCTTGCTCAAATTATCATGTCATCCTCTATTAATTCTTCTACTGAATAGTAGCATTTCTCCCACAGAATCTGCTGTAGCTTTATTTTTAGACTCTCTGGCTTCATATTAAATATTTTTTGCCCATTAGCTTGTTATATATTGTCATCCCCATATACTGTGGAGTTCGTGCATATAATTTCAAATGATGTGTGGGTAAAAAAAAAAAAAAAAAAATATTTCTTGTGTTGTATGTGTGGTTAAAATGATTTTCCTCAAATAATTTTTGTGTGCTGTGTACAAAGATTATAATGTCATAAATGTATATGGAGGGAACTGTAAGGATTTTAAGGTTCCGAAATAATGGGCAACAAGATTCTGTTTGTTGTGCACTACACATGTATCTTATAATTTTCTTTTGCAGTTTCAGTATTCGAGATACACTACTTGAATTTCCCCAGAAAATGATACCATACCTAATGACAGATTCAAAATAACTATGATGTGCTGTTTTTTGTGTACTCATGTCAGTAGAGTGTGCTAGTATTTGCACTGCAAATGCAAAGCTGCTTAGTTTATTTGATAGGAACTCAATATGTGTACTCCAGTTTAAGTTGTTGTTCACATTTAGTCCTAGGAATTTGTCTGTGTTAACTTCTTCCATAGGGTGATTGTGATGATGTATTTTAAGAGCCACACATTTCAAATGTTTGGTTTTGTAATGCACCATATTGGTTTTTGCAATGTTCAGTTTCAAGCCATTTAACTGGAACCGGTTTTCTAGAGTACCAATTGTGCTCACAATGGAGCTCTGAATTTTTTCTGCATCATCTTCAATTAAAACAGAAGTATCATTCGCAAACAGAACTGATGGGGAATTTATATTTATGGGCAAGTCATTTACATAGAATGGGAACAGGATTGGCCCCAAAATGGAGCCTTGAGGCACACCTTGTGATACTGTACTCCATTTGGAATAATAATTCACTGCATTTGATGTGACACTTACCCTTTGCTTTCTGTTGTGGAAGTATGATGTGAGCCATTTCAGAGCTTTGTCCTTAATTCCATATTTGTTTAATTTGTAGATAAGCAAGTCATGGTTCACCGAGTCAAATGCTTTTGAAAGATCGCAGAAGATACGTGCGACTTTACTCTTCTGATCCAATGATTTGCATATCTTCTCAATGAAGTTATTTACTGCATCCAGTGCGTTTTTTCCTTGTTGGAATCCAAATTGGTTACTTACGATAATATCATTTTTTACGATAAAATTTTTGATCTGATTTGCAGCTACTTTCTCTAACACTTTTGATAGGATTGGGAGAATAGAAATAGAGCGGTAGTTTCCCATATCTTCCCTCAACCCTTTCTTGGACAGAGGTCTCACTTCGGCATATTTTAACACATCAGAAAAGCATCCCTGTTCAAAAGATTGGTTGACTATTTTAGCTAGCAGGGGTGCTATTATGTCATATACTGCTTTAATCACTTTACTTGGTGTCCCATCCCACCCAGCAGAATTTTTATTTTTTAATGACAATATAACATTTTTCACATCCTTTATTGTGACTTTTTTAAAATCTGTGAGATATTCAGCTTCTTGGTTGAGTCCAAAGGGGATTACTTTACTCTGATATCCTGCTACATCAACTTCTGACTTTGCTACATTTATGAAGAATTCATTTCAACACTCTGATATTTGAGCTGGGTTTACAAGAACATTATCATCTACTGTAATCTTAGTTATTTCATTACTACTGACTTTAACACCTAACTCTGTGTGTGTGTGTGTGTGTGTGTGTGTGTGTGTGTGTGTGTGTGTGTGTGTGTGTGTGTGTACACCAATTAATTCGAAAAAAATAATCATTATAGTCATTTTGATAGAAAATCCTGGGGGAATCAAACCCACAGCCTTGAATATACCAACCAAATAACTTAACCAATAGGCTACAGCACCATTCTGAAAATCATTCCTATTTGCAAGGCTGTAGCGGATCATGAAAAATGAGTTTGGTAGATTACTAACAAATAGTGGCCCACCAGGGTGAATGGTTGCAGCCTTGCAAGGTGTGATAACTGGGACACTGAACTACAACACCACATAGGTGGTTTCAAAAAGTTGATCCCACCCTGATAACTGGGACACTGAACTACAACACCACATAGGTGGTTTCAAAAAGTTGATCCCACCCCTGGAGACCTCCCTTGTCAGTATACTACCTATTTGCACTAATTCATATGTAAGATATATGTTGGTGGCAGCAGAATTGTTGCAGTCTTCATCAAAAAAAAACACTTCCCAACATTTGCCCTGCTTTTCCTGCAAAGATCTCAGTTAGTTCCCTGAGGATATGGGCTTATCCCAACTAGATGCAACCTGAAATACGCATTTTTGTATTTATACAATGTCTGTCGTCTGCCTACTTGCTAAAGGGTCCAAACACTGGAGCAGTACTCTAGAATAGGTCACACTACCCTGTAGTACTTCATATGTAGTTATCTAAAAAGGTGCTGTGCACTTTCCCAGACTTCTTCTAACAAATCCTAGCTCTCTATTCACCTTCCCTACAGTTGATCTTGTGCGGTTGTCAGATTTCGTGTCTCTTCAGAGTATCATCTATTACTATTTCAACAGTGCAACAAGCACAAGGAATATTCCACTAAT
This sequence comes from Schistocerca piceifrons, assembly GCF_021461385.2. Taxonomy (NCBI): domain Eukaryota; kingdom Metazoa; phylum Arthropoda; class Insecta; order Orthoptera; family Acrididae; genus Schistocerca; species Schistocerca piceifrons. The sequence continues at coordinate 114,992,868 of NC_060141.1, read as the reverse complement.
CTTGTCATTGAATACTATTGGGTTTTTTTCTATTTATTACTGGAATTCTCTTATATTTATACAGATTTAAAGATAGCTGCTACTACACCAGCTGGAGAAGCTGTTAAAGTCAAGTTATTTTGTGTTTCCTTATGATGATCCAGTGAATGATCTGACAGTGCTACTGCAGTATGTGATAAACTGCGTAAATGGGACAGTAGAAAGTCCTTGATGGAATGGAAATAATGGAAGGACTAAAGGTAGCAAATCATGACATAGTTTAGTGGTTGTGTGGTTAATTGGCACATAAACAAGACAGGAAGAGTTGCCAAGCTTTTGGAAGATTCCTCCTTCAAGACTAAGAGGATACACTATACACTATTACACCTGTGTAACTATATTCTTCCAGCAGGTGTATGTGTGTTTCTTAGTTCTGAACAAGGACCCATCTGAAAACTTATCAACATTTTCTTTCTTCTAGAGAAATTATTTACTTCTATTGAGAATATTAGTGCTCTTCATATGTTTCTGTTGACATATGTCCAATGTTTTGTTTCTGTTGAATATTTGTTGTCCATTATTGTACACTTGGTTATTGTTATAGTGGAAAAACAGTCATACTACACACATGAACATTTGTTGAAAGAAAAACTGTTTTCACCATTAAAGAAGAGAAACTAACTACACCTTTTAACAGAATGAAAGCTTCTTGTCTCTTCACTGTCTTTTTAAATAACAGAAATGTCAAAGATAATTTAGTCACAAAATCAGAACAAGTATAGGAGCTGTTATCCACTTGCTTAACTTTAACTCTTAACGGTTCTACTAGTCAAAAATTCTTCAAGCTAATCAAATATCTATGAAGATAATTAGTGTGATTGAAAGTTCATTGCATTGTAGAAATGTAGGAAGAGGGAACTTAGTTGTTCACCTGCATCTGCTATTTGCAAAATATTGTGTGAGAGTAGTGCAAGCTGTGTTTCACACGTGTGTTTCTTTATGTACCCATGCTGATAATTTGAAATAACTGGTCTGTATTTTTCTGCATACATCATTTTAACTTGATTTGAAACAGAAGTGACCAGAACTCTTTTCCAGTTGTGCAGGAATATTTACTGTGTTTCAGATTTTTGATAAATGTGAGTGAGGAACGAGGCTAATTCTACAACATATTGAATGTTGAATTTCCACAGAGCCTGTGCCTTATTTTCTGTGAGTGGTCTTTAATTACTCTTCAATACCATTTATTATGGTTATTTCAGTATATCTCATTTATTATGGTCAAACACTTATACTGTTATGTCCTTACGTGTAAAAATATTTTTAAATCCAGAATTCAGTAATTGTCTTTTGTCTGATGTCCTCAGTTTCAACACTAGACTGGTTCCAAACCTTCCACCCAATGTCTAGTGGATTTTCTGATAAATCTTTCACCTACTATCACCTAAAAGCATCATACATGGCCCTTCTTACAGATGTATAGGTTGCTCTTAAGTTTTCTGTATCCTTTCTGCTACACGTTGTATTGCAGAAATAGTGCAACAGTCTCTATTTTTTCAACATTTTCTGAATGGTACCATTATATCATAGTGGGTTCATCATCACAATATTTTTTGGAATCTTAAATTTTTGTTATTTTGTGATCCATTTGGAAAATGAAAACATGTTCCTCATCGTTGTCACAGATACAGTCGTATAGACACAGGTATCAGAATAGTTTATGGTTCTCCACCTCATGTTTAAAGATGTAACTTGGTTGGAACATATCACAGTAATGGAATAATTGAGATCCCTGCATCCTAAAGAAAATGTTGTGGTAATGTGTTCATTGTAGCTGCTTCCAGAATAGAATATTTCAAGATGATGTTACAAAAGCATTGTTGTTCCCTGAACCTCTTGTACGAGGTGAGGCACATAGCATAAGGTTTCTTTATATTGTAATTACAATTAGAAATTGTTACAAAGGTATGTTTCTCTTACTACAGTGAAATCTTAAGCAGTCAGTCAGATTGAACAAACCTAAAGCTGTCCACACTGTCAGTTTTAAAATATTTTTGACGTCACATGTGTCCCCAACTTTTTATAATCCAAACTGCAAAATTATCTCTAGAGTAAACAGTGCTGCTCATCTAATGATTTTTGTGTACATTGAAGCAGTTAATTACACTATATATATATATAGTTTTCTAATTTTCAATTTTTAAATATGTATTTTGTAAAGACTTTAGGATTAAAGGAGAGCCCTCACCAAAAACCAGAAGTGCTGAATTGTCAATAGGTACACAGGAAAGGAGGAAAGCTTTCAAGTTATCCTTTGACGAGCTGGAGTCTCACACACACACACACACACACACACACACACACACACACACACAGAGAGAGAGAGAGAGAGAGAGAGAGAGAGAGAGAGAGAGAGAGAGAGAGAGAGAGGAAAAACACAGAAAGAAAAAAAATTGTATGAGACAGCGAGAATTAGTAAAGACCCAGAAATAATTTTACACTATAAAAATTATTGTAACATACTGAGAAAAGTTGTCAGAAAATAAAAAAAATGTGTATATTAGAGATGAAATTAACAACTCAGGCAATAAAATCAAATAAATATGGAATGTTGTTAGAAGAGAGACGTGAAAAGTAACCACTGGGGTAGGTAGTATACTATTAAAGAGAATGAGACCGTCTTAACCATCAGTACACAAGTAGCTAATATATTTAACAACGATTTCTTATGTGTAGGTGAAAAAATTGGCAAGAATAGTTTAAAAGAAAAAGCCTTACAATACACAGAAGAGTCGGTTTTGAGAAACCCTAGTCACATTAGGTTTCATCTAACAACCTCTTGTGAAATAAGGAATATCATTAAATCTTTGAAAAATAAATGTTCTGCTGGAGTGGATGACATCTCTAACAAGATGTTAAAATAATGTGGAGCAGTTAAGCTGATGTTCTTAGCCACATCTGTAATGCATTACTAACTCAAGGTATTTTCCCAGACAAGTTAAAATATGCCATTGTCAAGCCTCTCTAAAAGAAAGGGAGTACCACAATTGTCAATAATTACCGTCCAGTATCATTGCTTACAGCATTTTCAAAAATTGTTGAGAAATTAATGTAGTCAAGAGTGGTTAGCCATCTCAACAGTAATGGGATACTTAATAAATCACAGTTTGGATTTCAAAAATGCTGTTCTACTGAAACAGCAATATACAATTTCACTGCCCACATAATAGGGTTTTTAAATGGTAAAGTGTCACCAATAGGAATTTTCTGAGACTTGTCCAAAGCATTTGGTTGTGAGAACCGTGACATTATGTTATAGAAATTACATTTCTATGGTATAAATGGAACAGCATTGAGTGGTTTAAGTTATATCTACAGAACACAAAGCAAAAAGTTTCTTTATATGGATTAAGTGATTTAAGAAAATTTCCCACTTGCTGTAACTGGGGTGAAATACATTAGTTGTTCCATGGGGTTCGATTATGGGTCCCCCTCTGTTCTTGATGTATGTGAATGACTTCCCTTCTTATCTGAAACAAGAAGGCTAAACTGACACTGTTTGCTGATGATACAAGCATCATTATTAATCCAGTAAAAGAAACTCTAATAGAAAATGATACAAATAATGTCTTTGGAAAAGTAGTTAATTGGTTTTCTGCGAAAGGGCTTGCTCTGAACTTTGAAAAAACAGAATACATCCAATTTTTTACTGTAAGAAGTGCAGTCCCGTCAATAAATATAACACATCAACAGAAGTCAATAGCCAGGGTAGAGCATACTAAGTTTTTAGGTGTACATATAGATGAGAATCTTAATTGAAAAATTCATATTTTCGATCTCCTAAAGCGACTAGGTTCAGTTACTTTTGCAATCAGAATAATTGCTAATTCTGAGGATATAGAAATTAGCAAGCTAACATACTTTGCATACTATCACTCTCTGATGTCATACAGAATAATATTCTGGAGTAACTCTTAGGCAAAAGGTATTTACTGCTCAAAAGAAAGTGGTTAGAATAATGGGTGGGGCTCATAGTCACACATCTTGTAGGCACCCATTTAAAAGGTTAGGAATTCTTACAACAGCCTCACAGTACATTACTCGGTAATGAAATTGTTCTCAACAACATGGACCAATTTAAAAACAACAGTGGCATTCAAGATTATAATACCAGAAGAAAGAAAGACTTACATTATCCTTTACTTAACCTATCTTTGGCACAGAAAGGGGCAAAAATGCTGCTGTAAAAATTTTACATAAATTACCGGATGAAATAAAATACTCCACTGCATTTACTGCACAGCATTTTATCTAGGTGTGACTACCAACCGGCTGTCAACCAGGATGAATGACCGCTGCCAAACTGTTGTCAAGAACAAAAGTGACCACTCGATGGCACCACATACAGCTGGAAATCCTATGCTCAATTTCAGTGCCTGCTTCACAACCAGAGCCATCTGGATTCTTCCCTCCATCACCAACTTCTCTGAACTGCACAGATGGGAGTTATTCTTACAACACATCCTCCACTACTGTAATCATCCTGGCTTCAACCTCAGGTAACTCATTGTCCCTGCCCCCTACTCCCAACAGTTTCACTGTCCTCCCTTCTGTCACTCCCTCCCATTTCATTTCCCCACATCACCTTCAGCATGTGCCACTTCCCACCAGCTGCTACAATCATGCAAGCCCATACACCTGCCCCTCCATCCTGTGTTCCTAGCAGGCAAACTGGCCACTTCTCTCCAATCCACTAGCCACCCAGTCCCAGTCTCCCTCCCTGCCTGCCGCATCCTCTCCCTCTACACAACCAATGTGACACTACCCCACGACAACCAGTCCACCTGCCGTAAAATAACATTGACACTGTCAGTCTACCTGGCACCATGTAGGGGCATTGGCGCGTGTGTGTGTGTGTGTGTGTGTGTGTGTGTGTGTGTGTGTTTTATTCTATCTCATCAAAGGCTAACTGAAAACTAGCAAGTTTTCCTTATTTTGTATGTGCTTATCGACAGCACAATGGTTTTGCTTTTCAGTCAATGGTCTCCTTTAATCCTAAAATAATTACTTTCTACAAGAGCTTTCCTACAACATTTATAAGTATTTTGCATGCCTCAAACCCATCCATGTTCCGATTAAAGTTTGAGGGAAAGCAAGAATTCAGAACCAGCTTGTATACATCTAGTCACACTTCTGCAGATTAGCATTATTAATCAAATGACTGGCAGGTATTTTATGGATTACAAGGAGCAACATCATAGTGACATTTGAAACTCAATGTTTTAGCAGACAGAGGCAAATATTTTGGCCTTACATTGTATATGCTGTGTCACCTTGGTACTCGATAGCAATTCAGAGAAACATTTATAGGAATATTGTGCTAGTTACATTGTTGTGTTGCGGTTTTAATGCCTGCTGTCATGTGAAGTGGAGAGGACGTTTTCAAACTAGGGAAATACCTGTTACAAAGGTGTACTTACTACAGCAGATGATGTTAGAAAAAGCTAAAAAAGTGTATAAGTCAGTAAGGGGTGCCCTTTTCATACTGGTGTGTTACTTTAAAATGCATGGTTGACACATTTTTGATACGTATTCACCATGTTTATTTGTAAATTTCCGTGATTTTAATGAATATTTCTAGCATTTTAGTGCATTTATATGTTATTTTTAGTACACAGCAATTCACCTTCTTGAATAGTAATATCATGTTTGCTAAACCCTTTCTCACTGATGACACCCCCAAGAAGAAAGCAAAAAGGCTGTAGCCAAAAGTTGTAAAGTATTTCTTTCATATGTGGTACCCCAGGCTAGTTGTTTAAGGCAGTTTTCTGATAAAATGTATTCAGTATTATTTTGAAAGACTGTTGGGCCAGCAGAAACATCTGATTATTAATCTGAGTCACCTTAGTCAGTTACTTCTGATAATATGATTAATTTTGGCAGTTGCTAACTAGGGATGGTAAAAACTGACCGGTTTTGGTTCAGAATAACCAGTATTTTTCAGTATTTTTTTTACTAATAACCAGGTAAAAACATCAGTTATTCATAGCAGCTGTACTGAAATGTTTCATTTTTAAATAAACCTTTTTCAAGGAATGAGTAATTTTTATTTGTAAAATTTGCATTGCTTTGAAATATTGCGTTATTATGGAAAATGGGAGAAGCTATGGATTTTAATAACAATGCTGGCAGAAACAAGGAACAAACACATGGCATAAGAATTGGCACAGCATTGCTGAGACAATAATGTACCTGATACCATGTAGAGTGGCCTTTTGTATGGGATGCATGTACCTGCTGTGTGCAAGACTTGCCCCATCTGGTTTATATGACAGTCGGTCATCAACTGTGTTAGAGAATGGCACAATTCCTAGTCTGGAAGTTTTTACAAAGTGTGGTATTAGTGAAGTACAATGCCCCATTTGCTTTAAAAGATTAAAATGGGAGGAACCACAACAAACTTGTGATATAATATAAGGAGAAAACGTAACATTTAGCAGTTCATTCATAGTTTGCAATGAAAATAGAAAGCACCTGATCTGCTGCTTGTGTCTATATAATAGAAGAGGCATTCAAATGAATCCCAATCACTAGTAAAAAGGGTAATGATTTTATTGACTCAAAAATGTAGTTATACACAGTACACACACTCAAAAATAGCCGCCAAAACTGTTGGCACATTTATCCCATTGCGATATTCAACGGTTGATTTTATCCTTGAAGAAGTTAGTAAGCTGCTGTCGGATCCAGGCCTGGACCCAGTCACACGCTTCGTTGTCCGTGTGACGTTGCCCATGCTAATACCCAGTAACCGATGGGTCTCATCCATGGTGATTCTGCGGTTGTCCAAGACTAAAGCATTCACTTCCACAACCATTTACGGTGTGAAGACACAATGAGCCTGTCTAGTATGAGCATCGTCTTCCAGTGGCGTGTGCCCCTCAAGGAATTGTTCGCGCCAATCCACAACACTTGAACAACCCAGACTGTACTCACTGTACACAGCCTTCATCCGTTGATATATTTCATGGCCTCCAAGTCCCTGTGCCACCAAAAATCGAATCACTCCTCGTTGTTCCTGTTGACTTGCCTGCATGTTTGGTAGTGGACGATAACTTGTGTAATCACCTTCTCTTAAGTGTGAAACCACACTGTCGCTATGCTACATCAAACGGTGCGCACGTGTCAGGCTCTATTCCCCCAGTTACTTGGTGCCACCTTACATGTAAGGCAAAGGCAGATGCACTGACCAGGTTTCATTTGAATGAACCTCATATGCCTTTATCTGCTTGTTGCTCTTGAAAACGGACATATTAACATGAAAAACAGAGTCTTCAAACTCAATTTTCACTCCTTAGCACTGACTTTGTCCAAATAGTGAATGAATGGTCCAGAATTACAACATGATTTTTGAGTAGAATTTTAAAAAATTAGAATCAATAGGTGATTTTTTGTAGTAGTCAGCCACTTATCACTTTTCGAGAAAAGCGGGGAACGGTGGACAGACTAACTTTTCTTTTATTAGCCTGTTTAATTTAATATTTTGATTCTATGTATCTTTACGTCATAATGTTTGAATCTTTCTATGATTTCTACATTTAATATATGAAATAATAGAAATAAGAAACTGTAAAACACTTATTTCAGAAACTGGTTATTTTGTGCAGTTTTAAGAATCTGGTTAAACTGGCATTGGAAAAAACCTATATAACTGAAATCCAGTAGTGTCACTGATAACCGCCATCCCTATTGCTAATCCAAGTGTTCCTGCTTATTGCTATGCACCCACACCTCCTGGAGAGCCCCATGCATCTTTCCAACATATGTTCTGCAAGATGTTGATAATTTCTGAACTTTCTCGTTCCAGTTTCACCCAATCTTCAATTACTAATATCATGTTTGGTGACCATCCAAGGCAGTTATTGAGAGTGAAATTTACGACACTGTTAACAAGAATCGTAGCTACTAGTGAGCATGCTGCTGAGCAAAATTTCCCATTATTGAATAGAAATTTACAAGTCTTGCTAATACATCGTTGTATTAGTACTTGAATGCTTAATGAACAACCAATATTTATGTTTCTGCAAGTTAATAAGAATATTTGTTTGCTTTCTTTTTAAATATTTTTTTGTTTGTATTGCCATTTCCCAACAAAACTGACATTAAATACTGTATTTCTTAGTTTGCTAGGTCCAGAACTGTGGAATATATTTACATCTTTAGAGCATTCTTTTGATACTGCATCTGGTGAAATAGTTGTATCAAGTCCATTTATAAGTAAAAATGGATTCCGAATTGTCATATCTGAAGGTATGTTTACATTCTTCATGATTGGCCGTGCTTTTTTAAGTTCAGATACCAGTGCCAATGTATGTATGAATTCCACAATGTTTCAGGCCCAGACGATGATTCTGCTTCCATTTCACACATTGCAAGTACTGTTAGATTCTATGATGTTATGGAGTTAAAAGAGATATTGCAAATATTGAAAGTGAAAGGCTCAAATTGTGCTTTGGAGCACTGCCGACCTTTAAAGATCCTTAACTATTTCAAGGTAATGACCCAAACATCAGATAAAACTAGAATTATTGGTGGCAGTAGTACTTTATTTTATTCTTTTATGGAAGCTGAAAGTAATCTGAGAATGACTGATTTGAAGCATTAACCGATTTAATGTGGTGGGCCTCATTAGTCCTTGTAAAAAATTAATTACTGCCAGTAGACATACATAAATGTGACACACTTCCTAGTTTTGGTACTAATAGTGCCTTCCTCTGGAAGGAGACAGATGAAGCTTCAGCTCTGCCTATCCTTATTCTCACTGCAGGTGGTCTGATTGACCTGCCCTTCCTTTTCAGCCTTCTACAACCTATCCCTCTCCCTTCCCCAAGGAAGGAACTATTAGTTCTGAGTGATAAGAAGTGTTTCAGCAGTACTACATATTTCTGCTCCTGCAGGTAAGCACTGCCTCATAATTTTGTTAGTTTTCTTGACTGAATTTTCTTTTGATATAGTTAAATAATGTAGTATAAATTTTGATACATGTGAGCAACTGGAGCATAGAAGAAACTTGAAATAGAAGTCTCCCAGTTTCTGACAGTCAGTCCTTATAAAATAGAAGTTTGAGACATTACTCATATACCACTACTCTTAATGCAGTTGCGACCATTAGAAATTCTATTTTTTCCTGTGCTTGAAGCCTGTATTGTTAGTAAGTTCAGCTTATAATCACTTATCAGCATTATGGCCCCTGATATTGAGCTGTTCACAAGATGAAGTGTGATAAATAAAAATTCAGAAAAATAGTGAAGTCCATTTCTTAACCCCTGTTTCTATAAGCTTAACTTAACTTAGAGAACTTAGCCCTAGTGGGGTCTCACTCCATAAATTCATTATTTTTTTGCTCTCCACACTGAAGCCTTTCCACTATTTTTTTTCTATTCTATATAGGAAGCCTCCATTTTTATTGATATACAGGGTGATTCAAAAAGAATACCACAACTTTAGGAATTTAAAACTCTGCAACGACAAAAGGCAGAGCTAAGCACTATCTGTCAGCGAATTAAGGGAGCTATAAAGTTTCATTTAGTTGTACATTTGTTCGCTTGAGGCGCTGTTGACTAGGCGTCAGCGTCAGTTGATGCTAAGGTGGCGACCGCTCAACAGAAAGCTTTTTGTGTTATTGAGTTCGGCAAAAGTGAATCGACGACAGTTGTTCAGCGTGCATTTCGAACGAAGTATGGTGTTAAACCTCCTGATGGGTGGTGTATTAAACGTTGGTATAAACAGTTTACAGAGAATGGGTGTTTGTGCAAAGGGAAAAGTTCTGGACGAGTGATGAAAATGTAGCACGCATCCAGCAAGCATTTGTTCGCAGCCCAGGAAAATCGACTCGCAGAGCTAGCAGAGAGCTGCAAATTCCACAATCAACTGTATGGAGAGTCCTACGAAAAAGGATGGAGCGCCACCACATTGGCACTTATCTGTCCATAACTACCTGAACGTCAACTACCCGAGGCGATGGATCGGCCGCCAGGCAGCCCGTGACATCACTGGCCTCCAAGAAGCCCTGATCTTACCCCCTACGATTTTTTCTTATTGGGGGTATGTTAAGGATATGGTGTTTCGACCACCTCTCCCAGCCACCATTGATGATTTGAAACGAGAAATAACAGCAGCTATCCAAACTGTCACGCCTGATATGCTACAGAGAGTGTGGAACGAGTTGGAGTATCGGGTTGATATTGCTCGTGTGTCTGGAGGGGGTCATATTGAACATCTCTGAACTTGTTTTTGAGTGAAAAAAACCTTTTTAAATACTCTTTGTAATGATGTATAACAGAAGGTTATATTATGTTTCTTTCATTAAATACACATTTTTAAAGTTGTGGTATTCTTTTTGAATCACCCTGTATATTGCACAAACTCATTTGGAGCTCCACACAAAGAACAAAAAACTAATGCATTCAAAAAGTCTCTTATGACATGTACCCATGTGAAAAATAATGAAGGTACTCGTAACTAGTTTCACACATGTATCTAAAATCAAGACAGTTTTTATGGTCTGCTTCTATTCTTTGCCTCTCTGCAGTACTCTCGTATCAAGTATGTTCCGTTGGCTTTGAGTGTAAATATCAAATTATGATCTGTATGATACTGTGACAATCAAAATAAAAGTGAACTGGTGAGGGAAATGGTGTTGACAAAGATTTCAGATTGATAGGGCATTTGGAGAAATGCCTCATTAGACAAGTTTTCGTGTATTGGATGACAATTTCGAAGTTCCCAAAGTGATCCTCTATTGCATGTTGCATCATAACGGAGAACCTTTGGGGGGGGGGGGGGGGGGGGGCAGACAAATCTTTTAATGTGCTAGAGTACACATTACATATTTAATTACATATTTATGCACACACGTGTGTATGGGTGACACACACACACACACACACACACACACACACACAGATTCTACAAGACAAATGTTTTACTTTTTTCACATTCTTGAGAACCATTTGACTTAGGGTGGTGGGCATCAGACTAGTATAAATTACTCTTGTAGTAACTCTTACGTCTTTAGTCTGGACTACATTAGTAAATTACATCTGTAGTAATATAGTAACTCTTGGAGAGCTCAATTTCTGTTTACTTCTTTAGTTATAACTATAGTAGTAACACCTTTTTACTAAAGAAGTAAGTCATTTCTGCACACTGCTGGCATGTGCATTTTGTTTTCTCTCAGAAAATATTGATTCTCGGCAGACATTATTGCATCATCTTTTGACAATTCTATCTATAAAGGGTTATTAAAATTCAAAAAAGCTAAATGCTATTGCATTAATGATAAGATTGGTGTATTATGAAAAATAAACATGCTGTTAATGGATGAATGTATTATTCAGTCCTTAACCCCACCATCTACAACTACCACTGTACATTGCTGGGGGTGGGGAGACGTGTTATCCAAGCAACGCCATATAAAATATTTTTGCCACTTGAGGTATGAGCTAACAGCAACCTGGAGGTAGCCAAGGACAATTTAAGTGTTAAGGGAAACTCAAAAAAAAAAAAAAAAAAAAAAAAAAAACAGAAAGTGAAAAAAGAGCAGTCTGCTGAAATAATGAATAAGTGCATAACTACTATTGAATTTAAAAAGCATGATGTCAGCATGCTAAAAATGAAAACGGATGCTTGGGAAAAAGACACATTGAATACAATGCAGAAGCTCTTACACAAAGAAATGAAAGTGAAAGAAAAGGAAATGAAACCTGAATGTAATCAAGAACAATTCCAAACTGGCAGTGGAGTAGCAGAGGTGGAGATAGATGATATAAGCCAAATGGATATTGATACACTCCCACAGGTTTTTGAGGACCTAGCTGGAGTTAATGACAGTTGTTGTTGTTGTGGTCTTCAGTTCTGAGACTGGTTTGATGCAGCTCTCCATGCTACTCTATCCTGTGCAAGCTTTTTCATCTCCCAGTACCTACTGCAACCTACATCCTTCTGAATCTGCTTAGTGTATTCATCTCTTGGTCTCCCTCTACGATTTTTACCCTCCACGCTGCCCTCCAATACTAAATTGGTGATCCCTTGATGCCTCAGAACATGTCCTACCAACCGATCCCTTCTTCTGGTCAAGTTGTGCCACAAACTTCTCTTCTCCCCAATCCTATTCAATACTTCCTCATTAGTTATGTGGTCTACCCATCTAATCTTCAGCATTCTTCTGTAGCACCACATTTCGAAAGCTTCTATTCTCTTCTTGTCCAAACTATTTATCGTCCATGTTTCACTTCCATACATGGCTACACTCCATACGAATACTTTCAGAAATGACTTCCTGACACTTAAATCTATACTGGATGTTAACAAATTTCTCTTCTTCAGAAACGATTTCCTTGCCATTGCCAGCCTACATTTTATATCCTCTCTACTTCGACCATCATCAGTTATTTTGCTCCCCAAATAGCAAAACTCCTTTACTACTTTAAGTGCCTCATTTCCTAATCTAATTCCCTCAGCATCACCCGACTTAATTAGACTACATTCCATTATCCTTGTTTTGCTTTTGTTGATGTTCATCTTATATCCTCCTTTCAAGACACTGTCCATTCCATTCAACTGCTCTTCCAAGTCCTTTGCTGTCTCTGACAGAATTACAATGTCATCGGCGAACCTCAAAGTTTTTATTTCTTCTCCATGAATTTTAATACCTACTCCGAATTTTTCTTTTGTTTCCTTTACTGCTTGCTCAATATACAGATTGAACAACATCGGGGAGAGGCTACAACCCTGTCTTACTCCCTTCCCAACCACTGCTTCCCTTTCATGTCCCTCGACTCTTATAACTGCCATCTGGTTTCTGTACAAATTGTAAATAGCCTTTCGCTCCCTGTATTTTACGCCTGCCACCTTTAGAATTTGAAAGAGAGTATTCCAGTCAACATTGTCAAAAGCTTTCTCTAAGTCTACAAATGCTAGAAACGTAGGTTTGCCTTTCCTTAATCTTTCTTCTAAGATAAGTCGTAAGGTCAGTATTGCCTCACGTGTTCCAGTGTTTCTACGGAATCCAAACTGATCTTCCCCGAGGTTGGCTTCTACTAGTTTTTCCATTCGTCTGTAAAGAATTCGTGTTAGTATTTTGCAGCTGTGACTTATTAAGCTGATAGTTCGGTAATTTTCACATCTGTCAACACCTGCTTTCTTTGGACAACTGAATACAGTGTGATCATTTCTAGCAGCGTCAATGATGAAAAGTACTCAGAAGATAGCGATGAAACTGCTGAATGTGAAACTTTATCCTGTAGTCATGAACCACGGCTTGCATTCTCTGGTGAGAGCTTGTCAGAAGACACAATAATGAAGAAAAGGCAGAGAACATGCAATTGTAGTGAAGAACAGGGAGTTGTTGGAAGAAGCAGATGAACTTCATTCATTAAAAATTTGTTCAATATGAGAGGAATATAATGCAAAAATGTTGTTACTTGAAAGACAAAGAAAAATCACAAAAGAAGAGCATAACCTTAAAATGGAAGTTATGAATAAATTCATGAATGAAATGGAGCAAACGGTAGATATTGATTCTTCAGGCAATATGCTCAAGAAATTTAGGTTTTTGTAAATGAGTATGAAAATGTTTTACATGTATAAAACAAATTTTATTTTCTGGATATTTTTTCCAGTGGTTAATATGTTCTTGTTTCACATTATTCGTGTTTATGATTCAGCATCAGTATATTTAATTTTTCTAATTACCGCATTCTAATATTTATTTGTTCGTGAAATCTTCTCGGGTGATCAGCCGAGTAAAGGCGTCGTCTTCTCGCAACGTTTCGAAGGGTTTCGTACCCATCATCTTCAAGCGAAGTGTCGAGATGCTGTGTTGCGCGGTCCTATAAAGGCTCCTGGACCAGTGACTGATTCCGGGCGCCAACCAATCAGGTACCTGCGGAATCGGCCGCCGCGCCAGTGGTGGAGGGTTCGCGGTGCGGACCGGGCGTCGAGTCCCTGCCGATTCCTAATACGTCTGTGGCCGCTGTCAAGAGGACTTAATTTTGCTCCAGTACCCAGGACACTACCTAAGCGAGACATTATCAGCAGCATCGAGCAAGCCGTGCGCGGCCTCCCTACGGAGGCAGCTGAGAAAGTTAGGAGAGAGACGTGCAGGGTCCTGGAGAAGGCAAAAATGCCCAAGAACAACATAACGTCTGCTGAATGGAAGGCTCTTAAGGCCCTACGTGAGGATGAGGACACTGTCGTTCTAGCTGCTGACAAAGGCAATGCCACGGTGATACTGAGGAAAGAAGATTATTGGCAGAAGATAAACTCACTGCTACAAGATACTGCCTACAAGCAACTGGACAAGGACACGACAGCTTCCGTGACTCGCAAGACCATCGCCTTGCTCAATGACTCTGGACTGGAAAAGGACGTCATCAGGAAGCTGTACCCCAGAGCACCGGCACCACCACGGCTATATGGGCTCCCTAAGATCCACAAAGACGGAGTTCCATTGCAACCCATAGTGAGCACCATCAACTCACCGACATATGGTTTAGCCAAGTACCTAGCACAACTGCTCAAACCGATCGTGGGTCACTGTGAGCACCATGTCAAGAACTCGGCAGAGTTTGTGAAGGTACTACAAGGCTCTCGCCTGGATAAAGAAGATCTTCTTGTCAGCTTTGACGTCACCTCACTCTTCACACGAGTACCGCTGGAAGACTCCCTAGCGCTGCTCGAAACACGCTTTAGTGAGGACACAATAAAGCTGTTCCGGCATGTGTTAACAAACACCTACTTCAAGTGTGGAGGCAAATTTTATGAACAAGTGGATGGTGTAGCCATGGGGTCCCCCTTAGCTCCAGGCATCGCTAATCTTTACATGGAGCACTTTGAAGACATAGCCCTGGACACCGCCCCATTGAAACCTAAAGCCTTTTACAGATATGTGGATGACACTTTTGTCGTGTGGCCACATGGCAGAGAGAACCTGCAAGACTTCCTGCGACATCTCAACAGCATACACAGCAACATACAATTCACCATGGAGGTGGAAGAAAACGGAAGCTTGCCCTTCCTTGACATTCTAATCAAGAGGCACCCTGATGGCACCTTGGATCACGCTGTGTATAGGAAGAAGACACATACGGATTTATACCTTCATGCACAGAGTTGCCACCACCCAGCACAACGCAACTCAGTGCTTAACACACTTGTGCACAGGGCCAAGTCTATCTGTGATGATGACAGCCTACCTGCAGAGTTACAACACCTAAGGAAGACCTTCCGCAGCAACTGTTATAATGAGACGCAAATCTCGCGCGCCCTACACAAGAGCAGGAAGGTAGACACACCAGAAGAAGAAGATGAGACCAGATGCCTGGCATTTCTACCATACGCGGGACCGCCAACAGCCAAGATTGCCCGCATTCTGGAGAAACACAACATCAAGACAATTTGTCATGCCCCAAGTAAAATTAAGGACATACTTGGCTCAGTCAAAGACCACCTAGGACTGCAGACTCCGGGCGTATACAGTATTGAATGTGAATGTGGTACGAAATACATCGGACAAACGCAGCGCTGCATCACGCAGAGGCGCTCGGAACACATTAGAAATGTACGCCTTGGTCAGACAGAAAAATCGGCGGTAGCGGAACATAGCATTAACGAAGGACACACCTTCCTCTTTGAGGGTACGAAGAAGCTGTGTGACGCTAAAGGATTTTGCGATTCAGTTTTCAAAGAGGCTGTAGAAATTCGGTTGAACAGCAACCTGATCAATCGAGACACTGGTTTCCAACTTAGTACAGCTTGGAATCCCGCAATAACTAAAATTAGAAGAGAACGCTCCGGCACGAAGACGGTAGCGGCCACAGACGTATTAGGAACCGGCAGGGACTCGACGCCCGGTCCGCGCCGCGAACCCTCCACCACTGGCGCGGCGGCCGATTCCGCAGGTACCTGATTGGTCGGCGCCTGGAATCAGTCACTGGTCCAGGAGCCTTTATAGGACCGCGCAACACAGCATCTCGACACTTCGCTTGAAGATGATGGGTACGAAACCCTTCGAAACGTTGCGAGAAGACGACGCCTTTACTCGGCTGATCACCCCAGAAGATTTCACGAATGGAATACGCCGAGAAAGTCTCAAATCACATATTTATTTGTATTTAGCAAGATTATGAAAGTAGACATCTTGTTTTTCTTAGAAATAATCGAAACATCTGTATTCAATAACTTTGTATACTGAAGCAAAAAATAAAATTAAAATGTTAATCCCCATTTGCAAAAGAAGAAGAGGAGGAGGAAGAAGAAGAAGAAGAAGAAGAAGAAGAAAATAGAGAAACATGGCTATAAATTAAACATAAATAAAATGGGTCACCTTTTACAGCAGTAGTAACAATCCAGTGCTTATTCATTCATTTAAGAAGGGAAAGTCTCTATACTAACTTGTTATTTTACTAACAAATTAAATACAATTGTAATTAAAGCAATTAAGTAGAACAGACCTTCTGTTACCTTGGCCTGCAGCATCTGTTTATGGCTAAAATGAATGTTGGTCAGTGTCATTCACCTCCACAACATCAGGGTGAAACACATCTCCAACTTTTACTGCAAGGTTGTGCAGAACTGCAGTAGCCACAATAATATTCCCACATTTGTTTCATATATATCACATTGTTTTAGTGAGAGTTGGAGAATTTTTCTTCCAAACACCAAATGTACGCTCTGTTGCACATCTGGCAACAATATGGGCTCTAATGCAGTGCCCTTTGATTCCTGTGTGTGGTCAAAACATGGGAGTCATAAGTTGTTTGGATAGAGCATATCCACTATCTCCAAAAAGCAACCCATCATATTGTCCATTTTCAAATTCTGCTGCAACTCTACTATTGCCCCAAATGCGGGAATCATGCATGGAACCTGGCCAGCAGCCTACTACATTCAAAGTTTTCATATTGGAATCACAGACAATTTGTACATTTTAATGGAAAATGAATTCTTGCAATTTCTGTTAGTTCTGCTTTTGCTCCAGAAGGACAATGTACAGGTATCTGTACACCATCTATGACTCCTATGACATTCGAGAATCCACCGGTTCGATAGAATTCACTTTTGTTCTTTGATATATTGTCTTGGATCTGTGGCATGGACACAAACAGTGGCTTTAATGCAGTTAAACTCTTTATTGCACTGTTAAAAGCTCTTTCAGAAGTAGTATGATGGATGTTAATGAGATCCCCTGTGGTTAGCACACTGGACTCGCATTCGGGAGGACGACGGTTCAATCCCATCTCCAGCCATCCTGATTTAGGTTTTCCGTGATTTCCCTACATCGTTTCAGGCAAATGCCGGGATGGTTCCTTTGAAAGAGCACAGCCGATTTCCTTCCCCATCCTTCCCTAACCCGAGCTTGCGCTCCGTCCCTAATGACCTCGTTGTCGACGGGACATTAAACAACACTAACCTAACCTAACCTGAGATCCCCTGCTGTGATTTGATAAGTACCAGCACAAAAGATTCACAGTCCACAGAGAATTTGCAGCTTAGAAGACAAAGCACAGTTCCTGTCAAAATTATGCTGCAATAACGGCTCCAGGTACTGGGAGATGAAGCTTGCACAGGATAGAGTAGCATGGAGAGCTGCATCAAACCAGTCTCAGGACTGAAGATCACAACTAAACTAACGGCAACAGCATACCAAGCATTGACTCAAAAGATTCTTCACTAAACCAAAATGCTCATTAAAATCATTGTCGTTGTACATCGCAAATGTTTCTGTCCTCCCCATTAAAACCATCATATTTGGAATGCTACCTCTTCCTCCATCTCCATATATTCTTCATAGTCCAAGTAATCAATAGGATTTGATATTTAACACACAGAAACCAAAGGACACACCTTACTTTCTAACTTAACTCCTACTACTGCTTACGAGTAAATTTTGGCCTCATTTCCTTCTGAAGCTACTAATGCAGTAGTGTGCTTATTGATAGTGCTCTCCACCAGTTACGGAGTAAATAAGTACTTCAAGAGTAAATGAAAAATCAATTCATTTTTTAATTTACTCCTTTAGTTCAGTACTCTTTAATGGAAGACAGCGATTTCCTTCTCTCTTAGTGATTTACTACTTTAGTTTACTTTCTCTTGGTTGGTGCTCACCACCCTTAGGGTCTGCAGAAGGAATATCAACATATTCAGGTCTTTTATAAATATGTATTAAATGTTTTTGTTTTCTGGATTTTCTGTTTCCTCGTGGATTTTCTCACTATGAGTCTACAGAACAAACAGTGTATCTGATCTTATTTCCTCTGACTAGAATTACTTGGCCGCAGAGTTTTGGGTAGCTAAGGAGAGCTGCTTATTGACTTGAAGCATGCTGAAACATTACAATTGATCCAGAGGGCTGTGCAGAATATGCAAAGGATGGATGCTGTCATTAGTTTTGGTCCTTCTTCAGGACAACACTCAGCCAGCCGTTTCCACCTTTGCTATGGCAACTGTGCCTCCAGTTCATTTGGATGTTTTTTATAATTTTCCTTTAGCCTGGTTGTAATGAAAAGTAGATTGAATCTGTTTGTACATCTGAAGTAGCAGTTTGGAGGAGGTATTTCACAATAAATGAGAAATTGCAGGTCAGTGATGTGGGATGTGCGCAACACCTGACAGTGGTCTTCTATGTGAAAGGTATAAATATATTAGTACAGCATACCTTGGACCATGTTAGTGTTGCATGAAATTCGTGTGACACAAATAGCTCAGTTTAGTAAATACTGACATTTTCATGTGGTCCTCATATCTCTTGGGCTGAGGTGTGCATCACCTACAAAAAATTAAATAGATCAGTTTGAAAACCAGTTATTTACTAAGCATGATTGTGTAATAGTCCTTTCTATAATTTGTGAACCAGCTCTCATATCTTGTTAAGTCATGTTTGATGACAGAAAAGGTCTAGAAGTAACTAGATGTTGAACTCATGGTCACTGGGGTTATAATGTGATCCACACTTAGCCACAGCCATTTGAAAAATAAATACTAAAAACCATATTAGGAAGGAAAGTTGCTACTCACCATATAGTGGAGATGCTGAGTTGCGGTTGTTGTTGTTGTTGTTGTTGTTGTTGTGGTCTTCAGTCCTGAGACTGATTTGATGCAGCTGTCCATGCTACTCTATCCTGTGCAAGCTTCTTCATCTCCCAGTACCTACTGCAACCTACATCCTTCTGAACCTGCTTGGTGTATTCATCTCTTGGTCTCCCTCTACGATTTTTACCTTCCACACTGCCCTCCAATACTAAATTGGTGATCCCTTGATGCCTCAGAACATGTCCTACCAACCGATCCCTTCTTCTAGTCAAGTTGTGCCACAAACATCTCTTCTCCCCAATCCTATTCAGCACCTCCTCATTAGTTATGTGATCTACCCATCTAATCTTCAGCATTCTTCTGTAGCACCACATTTCAAAAGCTTCTATTCTCTTCTTGTCTAAACTATTTATAGTCCATGTTTCACTTCCATACTTGGGTACACTCCATACAAATACTATCAGAAACGACTTCTTGACACTTAAACCTATACTCGATGTTAACAAATTTCTCTTCTTCAGAAACACTTTCCTTCCCATTGCCAGTCTACATTTTATATCCTCTCTACTTCGACCATCATCAGTTATTTTGCTTCCCAAATAGCAAAATTCCTTTGCTACTTTAAGTGTCTCATTTCCTAATCTAATACCCTCAGTATCACCCGACTTAATTCGACTACATTCCATTATCCTCGTTTTGCTTTTGTTGATGTTCATCTTATATCCTCCCTTCAAGATGCCATCCATTCCGTTCAACTGCTCTTCCAAGTCCTTTGCTGTCTCTGACAGAATTCCAATGTCATCGGCGAACCGCAAAGATTTTATTTCTTCTCTGTGGATTTTAATACCTACTCCGAATTTTTCTTTTGTTTCCTTCACTGCCTGCTCAATATACACATTGAATAACATCGGGGAGAGGCTACAACCCTGTCTCACTCCCTTCCCAACCACTGCTTCCCTTTCATGCCCCTTGACTCTTATAACTGCCATCTGGTTTCTGTACAAATTGTAAATAGCCTTTCGCTTCCTGTATTTTACCCCTGCCACCTTTAGTATTTGAAAGAGAGTGTTCCAGTCAACATTGTCAAAAGCTTTCTCTAAGTCTACAAATGCTCGAAACGTAGGTTTGCCTTTCCTTAATCTTTCTTCTAAGATAAGGCGTAAGGTCAGTATTGCCTCACGTGTTCCAACCTTTCTACGGAATCCAAACTGATCTTCCCCGAGGTCGACTTCTACCAGTTTTTCCATTCGTTCATACAGAATTCGCGTTAGTATTTTGCAGGTGCGACTTATTAAACTGATAGTTTGGTAATTTTCACATCTGTCAACACCTGCTTTCTTTGGGATTGGAATTATTATATTCATCTTGAAGTCTGAGGGTATTTCGCCTGTCTCATACATCTTGCTCACCAGATGGTAGAGTTTTGTCAGGACTGGCTCTCTCAAGGCCGCCAGTAGCTCTAATGGAATGTTGTCTACTCCCAGGGCCTTGTTTCGACTCAGGTCTTTCAGTGCTCTGTCAAAATCTTCACGCAGTATCAGATCTCCCATTTCATCTTCATCTACATCCTCTTCCATTTCCATAATACTGTCCTCAAGTACATCGCACTTGTATAGACCCTCTATATACTCCTTCCACCTTTCTGCTTTCCCTTCTTTGCTTAGAACTGGGTTTCCATCTGAGCCCTTGATATCCATACAAGTGGTTCTCTTTTCTCCAAAGGTCTCTTTAATTTTCCTGTAGGCAGTATCTATCTTACCCCTAGTGAGATAAGCCTCTACATCCTTACATTTATCCTCTAGCCATCCCTGCTTAGCCATTTTGCACTTCCTGTCGGTCTCATTTTTGAGACGTTTGTATTCCTTTTTGCCTGCTTCATTTACTGCATTGCGATAGGCAAAATAAAAAGATTCACACAATTATAGCTTTCGGCCATTAAGGCCTTTGTCAGCAGCAATAGACACAATACTACACACGCACCCAGGGCCCACACACACACACACACACACACACACACACACACACACACACACACGGGCAAATGCAAATGCAAACACAACTTGCACACACGTCTGCAGTCTCAGATAACTGAAGGGTGGGTGTAAGGAGGAGGCTAGGGCAGGGAGGGGGAGGGGTAGTATGGGGGGGGGGCAGTGAAGTGTTGCAGTTTAGACGGTGGGCAGGAGAGAAGGGGGGCGGGGGGGGGGGGGGGAGTAGCGGAAAGGAGACAAATAAAAAGAAATTTAAAGACTGTGTGTGGCAGTGAAATGATGGCTGTGTAATGGTGGAATGGGAACAGGGATGGGTCTGGATGGGTGAGGACAGTGACTAACGAAGGCTGAGACCAGAAGGGGTACAGGAACATAGGATGTGTTGCAGGGAAAGTTCCCACCTGCGCAGTTCAGAAAAGCTAGTGTTGGTGGGAGGGATTCATATGGCACAGGTTGTGAAGAAGTTATTGAGATGAGGGATATCATATTTGGCAGCGTGTTCAGTAACAGGGTGGTCCTCTTGTTTTTTGGCCACATTTTGTCGGTGACCATTCGTGCGGACAAACAGCTTGTTGGTTGTCGTGCCTACATAGAATGCAGCACAGTGGTTGCAGCTTTGCTTGTAAATCACATGACTGGTTTCACAGGTAGCCCTGCCTTTGATGGGATAGGTGATTACAACTACAAATGGATTAGTCAAACTGTAGTTTAAATGTGGTAAATGTTCTTGAAAGGCCAAAGTATATGGTATACATTCCCATGGTTGGCAAAACAATGTAATTTGCTGCCCACTCACCACTCCCACTCCCTCCAATCCTACCAGAGTGCCAAGCTTGAGCAGCTGTGAAACACAGACTGCAATATAATCTAGGGTGCAAGTCATATGTAACAACAGCAACTAATACACAAATAAAAGATCACAATCATGATCCAGTCCAATTCACGTGCTTGTATTCATCCCACCATCTGTTGGTACCACCTCCGACTGTGAGTCTTACTGCTGTAATTTATTCTCGCAGCAGCAATTACAGTCAGTGTATTTTGATTGATAGACATTTCATTCTGGACAAACTTTCCTTTGTGTTTCACGTCAATGTCAGCATCGCAAGCTGGTAATGTTTTGATCCCATATTCTAATACATGGATAGCGGCTGAATTTCTCATTTGCAACCCACTTAGTAAATCATTGCGGTCTCTCATAATCAAATAAAATATTGATCTGGTTGCAGAAACAAGTAATGTTTTTTTGAAGGGTATCATTTTCACTGTTGAATGTTACCTTCAATTAAAAAGCAGCATAATGTTTGTAGACGGCATCCATACATGTATGAGAACTTTTATTGCAAACCTGTTCAAATACAACAAGAGTTTGTAAGCTGGTAGAATTTGGTGCTATTTCCTCCCATGTTTCACAAAATTGTCAAATTTTAAGCAGGGCAATAGATTGTTGTAGTGGCTAGTTTATAGTTTCTTGTGTATCCCTTGCACTAGTACTGTGCCAGTCAAATGTCACATGATTATTCGAGCAACACCGATACTGTATCAAACACTTTGGCACATTGGGAAACTTGAACCTGTTCGAAGGTGAGTATCATTTGCCCAGCCGTAACATTCCAAATTGTAAAAAATAAATCTACACATGACTTCAATAGCCAGAGCTTTATCTGTAGGATAAATGTAAGACAACCCCTATATACCTATGTACTTTATTAAACAACGTAAAAATATTAACCTCGGCAGCAATAGTTTAATCAGTGAATATAAGACAACCCTTTATTTTTTGAGTGATGATTTGGGGAAAAAAACCTCGTTTTATAATTGGATAAATATGGTAGCTCCTCAGTAGGCCTCACATGGGCTGAGTGTACCCCACTTGCCAACACCCAGACGGTCACCCACTCAAATGCTAACCAAGCCTGACAGCACCCAACTTCAGTGATTTCATGGAAACTGGTGTTACCTCTGCAGCAAGGCCATGGGCAATTCATACTTCAGAATACATTAATTAACGTTTCAGTTGGTTTCTTTCTTTCCCTCTTTTTTTACATCATGATGCTTTGTTATGGCACACAATTTTACTTTGTGGTGCGCTGCACTAGCTGGCCACTGTGACCGAGCAGTCGCAGGTTTGAATCCTGCCTCGGGCATGGATGTGTGTGATGTCCTTAGGTTAGTTAGGTTTAAGTAGTGCTAAGTCTAGGGGACTGATGACCTCAGATGTTAAGTCCCATAGTTCTTAGAGCCATTTGAATCATTTTTGCACTGCACTACTCCAGTACAGGATGCTGACTCAAGGAGAATACACTGAGCCCACGCAGTTACGCAACTCAGTGGTTATACTGCAATGCGTCATACGCAAAACAGATAACAAAAATACCCAAACAGCTTCCCATTTCTAACTAAATTATTATATGATTTAAATATCGTGAGCATCCATCATTCACCAGCTTGGTAGACATACTGTTAACGCTACTCTCGTGGAGGGATATGTAACACCACACATTGACTGTTACGGTTATTGTAGTAGGAAGCTGTCAGGTCAGCGTTAGTTTACAATATCAAATTATAAGTTGCCTGTGTAACCAGAATAGTTTGTTTCTTTGCATAAGCCACAAATTGTACTGTTGGTGTCAGCTGTCGCAAGCAATAAGGTCTTCACATTCAGTAATTCAATTCTTTATGCATGATCTGACATACTGCATACTTTGTGAGTCCAGTGGTGGTCATTAACTTTCTGTGACAATTCTTCTTTGTCTCTGGACAAATTCTGGCGTTCATTCCATTCAGAATGCCAGCATCTCTGCACCATGGTAGCAGAATTCCAGACCTAATAATGTGCAGCAATCTTTGCTTTCTGCTGAACAGTGAGGCAATCAGTCATCTTTTAAATTGCTTTGTGCAGCTTCTTTCATGGCAACCGTCTGTACTGCTGACAATGTAAAAACAAGTGCTGGCTGAGGGGGAAAGAAGAGGAAGGGGAGGCAGTGAGGGAAATGGAATAAATGGTGCATGCAGAGCACTAGTCTGGCCTGGCAGCCAGACACAAACATAACCATTTGGACAGTATGGTGACATTTGGCATTAATGGGCAATGGCAGCAGATGACCGACGTCAGTGCCTTTGCTAACACAACATGGCCTGCAGTGCCTCACCTGGGCTCATGACCATATCCGTTGGACCCTAGATGACTGGAAAACCGTGACCTGGTCAGATAAGTCCTGATTTCAGTTGGTAAGAGCTGATGGTAGGATTCGAGTGTGGTGAAGACCCCTCAAAGCCATGGACCCAAGTTATCAACAAGGCACTGTGCGAGCTAGTGGTGGCTCCATAATGGTGTGGCCTGTGTTTACATGGAATGGATTGGATCCTCTGGTCCAACTTTACTGATCATTGACTGGAAATGGGTATGTTTGGCTACATGGTGACATCTGCAGCCATTCATGGACTTCATGTTTCCAAACAACAATGGAAAGTCTATGGATGACAATGCGCCATGTCACTGGTCAGGGCTACAGTTGTTCGTGATTGGTTTGATGCACATACTGGACAATTCAAGCAAATGATTTGGTTACCCAGATCACCCAACATGAATCCCATTGAACATTCATGGGACATAATCAAGAGTTCAGTTTGTGCAAAAAATCCTTCACCATCAAGACTTTCACAATTATGGGTGGGTTCAGAGGCAGCATACTCACTAATTCTGCAGGGGACTTCCAGCAACTTGTTGAGTCCATGTCATGTCACTATGCTGCACTACACCAGGCAAAAGGAGGTCCAACATCATATTAGAAAGTATTTCATGGCTTTTGTCACCTCAGTGTACATGACTCTGTGACAATGAGTAGCAACATAAATACTGGTATGCAGTACATCACTTCACATACTAAGTATGTGAAAATGTATTTTGGCTTAGATTGAGAAGTAGGTGCCCTTGCAAATTTTAATACTTAATGAGTACTTGCATAGTTCGTTCATAAGTTTTATCATCAATAGTAGTGCATCGAAGCAAAACGGTGTAAAATTTATCAACAGACATTTGTTTAGCTTCTACAGTTGATTTTAGGAGTTAAGCCTAGTTAAAGTTTTGGCCAATATGGTATCTAATATATTATTTTCTGCTGGATCTCAAGGCATTGCTTCGTGCAACATAGGAAAGTACAAATAAAGTGTGAGTGGAAATGAAGCAGATTCGATTTTGTAATGGGTATGCCATTGTCCAGGGCTCTCACAAGTTTTGAAATGATTCAGCAAAATTATCACAATTTTTTGCACTAGTTTTGAAACATTTCATTTGTACTTCACCTAAAATCTGGAACACCTGATGTAATGGGTTAATGTGAGCTCAGAAACAAAAAGTATTTTCTTTCGTCTTCTCATGATACCTTGTGGCCATTGTGTTGTTGTTGTTGTTGTTGTTGTTGTTGCTAGACGAGAAAGGAAATGAGCATCTTTGGCTGACACATTCAGACAGATGCAGTTCGACAACTAGTTTAGGTAGAAATGATAGAGAATATAAAAAAAAAGCAGCTGGAAGCCCTATGCTAGTTTTAGTTCCAAAATGATAAGAGGATAGGATAGCGCAAGAATAAAAGGAAGTGGTTACTGCATAGGATAACACAGAGTCTAATAAACAAACATTTAGGGGGTGCAAAAGAAACCTCATTTGTTTTATTTATTGTAGAAAATTATTGTCAACAAACTAGTATGTTGTTTCCTCTATTAAGAAATCCAAGAAAATGTCAGGTTTTAATTAGTGTTTTCTCTATTTTCAGAGTGAAGCCGTAACCATATGCCGTAAAGCTGCAGATACAATGAATTACAGTGACTTGACAACTAATCTTATGTACTGGGAAAAATATTTAAAAGAACAGTCTTTATCATGCTTACACAGGAAACAGATTTTTGTGCCATTCCATACAATCAATTCTTGAAGATAGCAAACAGAAGAAATTTCTGAAATTAGTGGATGGTATACAATACTTGATGGTGTACAATACTCAGGGATTGTTTTAAACTAATTTGTTCCAGACTGACATTACACTGTTTTGTAAATATTTGTGAAACAGATGTGACTGTGAGAGTGTCAGATATTTGATTAGGCATGAATCTTACATGACCACATTTCACCTACCGATGTGTCAGAAATATTTTTGGTGTAGTAGAATAGGTCACCAGAAACATGTCAATTTGAGTTAATCTTGGGTAGTGCACATAAATGACTTCTAATAGTTTTCAGAAGAGGCATTTATGAAACTTACAAGAATTGAAAGCAAAATCAGCAGCGTTAATGTTTGAGCATTGATGAACTCTTCTCGGATGATGAGCTGAGCAGTGGTGTCATCTTGTCGCAATGTTTCAATGATGATGGGTACAAAACTCATCGAAACATTGCAACAAGATGACGCCGCCACTCAGCTATCACACGAGAAGAGTTCATCAATGGAATACATCAAGATGTTTGAGCATGTCACACAATTTCATTAATTACAATAATTTACAAGAGAGATTATTTTTAACCATCAGTGACAGAGTAAAATGGAGCATTAGTATCACTGTTAAAAGGTCACCCACAGTGTTTCAGATTTTATGGAAGCGAATAAAAAATAATGTATATCGTGTAAATAAAATTTTGTTTGTTAATTTTGCCAGTGGCAGTTCTGATTCTCTCCTCCAAGTTAATAAAATTAACCTATCACTCTTAGCTACGTATTTTAATGTTTGCAATAGTGCTATATTTTTTGTAATGAAACATCATTTTCTCAGTAGCATCTAGTACTTTTAGTGATTTGTTATATTAATTGCAGGTCACTGATGACCAGTTACTAGTTCATAACATTATTCATAAACTTTATGTGTTGCAGAAAGAGTTGTGTAGGGAAAATGGTAGAGTTCAAACAGTGGAAGGAGAGAAGGCAACCACCCAGTGCATTGTTGAGGCTTTGAAAGACAGAAAAGCATATCTCCCCCCCCCCCCCCCCTTTTAGTTCTGAGAAGGGCGTTGTCCAAAACCTTAAACTTGTTTATGTGCATTTCTGGCACTCATTGCCTCAACTATGCTATGAATGGTTACCTTTACACATTACATTGTTTGTATTCCCTCCAAGACTACCCAGAAAATGGCAGTATGTTAGAAGGGGAAGGAGGAAATGGACTAAGAGTGCATTCAAAGGGAACATGCTTGCTACCAAAATCATTCTGTGTTTTAATGCAGCTATAAGAATTTACAGTTGTCCTGTTGTGGCAAAATAACTGTTACCTGATCGTATCCCTATTACTACTTACCGTAAAGATGACATGTTAAGATGCAAACAGGCACAATTAAATGACAGAGCAAACAATGGAAACTCCAGGTAGGAATATCAACAATGTAGGAAAAGATAGATTGCTACTTAACATAAAGAAAAGACATCAAATTGCAGACAGACATGATTAAGAGACACTCACATGTAGCTCTCGGCCACAGCCTTCATCAGTAAAAACACACACACACACAAAAAACCGCTAACTCCAGCATCTCAGATCAGAATACAGCTTTACAGTAAGTAGCCATCTTTTTCTAAAATTAAAAGACATTTACACATAAGCTTTTGGTCTTGGCCTTCATCAGAAAAAGAAACACACACCATTCACTGAAACAAGCAAGCACCACACTACTGGGTGTGCATTAGGTGTGCTTGCTTCTTTTTTTTTTTTTTAACAAAGGCTGTGGCTGAAAGCTTATGTGTAAGTGTCTTGATTTTGCCTGTCTGCAACTTAATGTGTCATCTTTATGGTAGGTAAAAACATAGCTTTTCCTACAGTGTTGATATTCCAACTTGGCGTTTCCATTGTTTGAATGTCCCTACTACTTTTTCCCTTTTTGCTTGTTTTGAAATGCCTTGAATTTTTGAAACACATTTTGTAAAGTGAAAAATTGCTGTTTTTATTTAACTTTTTTGTGTTGCTTTAGCAATATCTGGAAGAAAATTTTGGATTTTGGCAAACCGAATTGATTCCTAGTGTAAAGAGTTAGGATTTCTTCCAAATTACATACATGGCTTCCATTTTACATTTACTTAAACAGTAAGCTGCACAGAAAAAGACCTTTTCAATCAGTGTGTGTTTTATAGGTCAGCCATCCTGCCGGCCCCCATCTTTTCTGTCATGAGTCTAGTGTAGAAAGTTAACAGGCGTTGTGTGAAGTTTGGAATAGTAGAAGACAATCATTGAAAGAATAGAGCTTTGAGTTCACCAATGATGTGTACTTGTATGGTCTGATGGTATACTGGAATAAATGGAATCTATTACTGAACCATTTTCTCTTTTGAGACATGCCATTGCAATTCAGTGACCAATTTTACAGAATTAAGTGAGTTACTGACTATTTCAATAGCATCAAAAGTAATATTTACATTTCAGGTAAAAAGTTCTGCTTTGGCAAATCACTGGTTTAACAGTTTGACTGCTGTGGATGAGTTAACTTGTCATGTTCTGCCGCTCGCCAGGTGCTGACAACACGTTTAAACATGGCATTTGGGTGTTCCTTAAGTGCTATTGATATGTTTATGCATCCTACTCCATTGACCACCTCACTGTTCCAGAAGAATAACTTCCATATTTCGGTGAATAAAAAAGTTTCGAGTATTTATCGTACAACAGAGGTGCCTCCTTGGGTGTTATCATTTGCAAAAGACCTCATTTTGATATATTGATCTATTATGACCACAATTCCTGATGCACAGGGACAGAATTGGGTGCGCCGTGCACACCTGTCTGCTAGATATAAAAATCAATATCTCAAGAATGAGATGAGATATTGTGAGATAATGTTCAACTGTCAATTTTAAATTATTTCTGTATCATACTTACTCGACAATGTATGAGATAAAATCGATCATATGTAAAGTATAAGCAATGTGTATCTACAACCTCAAAAATTTTGTGCAATGCTTTACTTTACTTGGTGCAATACAGCAATTATGACAAATTATGTCCCTTATTGAGTGAAGGTATCAGACGGTAAGGTGTGCAGAAATCAAATTTTTTCACTGAATAGCTTTGTTAAAAGTGGGAAAGTATTTCATAGAAGCCAGCAAGCCCACATGTGGACAGCACTGGCCACACCGTCCACTGGATATAAAAACCAGTATCTCTAGAACAAAATAAGATATCATTATGCTCTCAATTTCAATCTAAATTTGTATATGTTATCTATCTCCCCCATGAACCACGGACCTTGCCGTTGGTGGGGAGGCTTGCGTACCTCAGTGATACAGATGGCCGTACCGTAGGTGCAACCACAATGGAGGGGTATCTGTTGAGAGGCCAGACAAATGTGTGGTTCCTGAAGAGGGGCAGCACCCTTTTCAGTAGTTGCAGGGGCAACAGTCTGGATGATTGACTGATCTGGCCTTGTAACACTAACCAAAATGGCCTTGCTGTGCTTGTACTGCGAATGGCTAAAAGCAAGGGGAAATTACAACCATAATCTTTCCTCAGGGCACGCAGCTTTACTGTATGGTTAAATGATGATGGTGTCCTCTCGGGTAAAATATTCCGGAGGTAAAATAGTCCCCCATTCGGATCTCCGGGCGAGGACTACTCAGGTGGATGTCGTTATCAGGAGAAAGAAAACTGGCGTTCTACGGATCGGAGCGTGGAATGTCAGATCCCTTAATCGGGCAGGTAGGTTAGAAAATTTAAAAAGGGAAATGGATAAGTTAAAGTTAGATATAGTGGGAATTAGTGAAGTTCGGTGGCAGGAGGAACAAGACTTTTGGTCAGGTGAATACAGGGTTATAAATACAAAAGCAAATAGGGGTAATGCAGGAGTAGGTTTAATAATGAATAAAAAAATAGGAGTGCGGGTAAGCTACTGCAAACAGCATAGTGAACGTATTATTGTGGCCAAGGTAGACAGGAAGCCCACACCTACTACAGTAGTACAAGTTTATATGCCAACTAGCTCTGCAGATGATGAAGAAATTGATGAAATGTATGAGATAAAAGAAATTATTCAGGTAGTGAAGGGAGACGAAAATTTAATAGTCATGGGTGACTGGAATTAGAGAGTAGGAAAAGTGAGAGAAGGAAACATAGTAGGTGAATATGGATTGGGGGTAAGAAATGAAAGAGGAAGCCGTCTGGTAGAATTTTGGACAGAGCATAAATTAATCATAGCTAACACTTGGTTCAAGAATCATGAAAGAAGGTTGTATACATGGAAGAACCCTGGAGATACTAAAAGGTATCAGATAGATTATATAATGGTAAGACAGAGATTTAGGAACCAGGTTATAAATTGTAAGGCATTTCCAGGGGCAGATGTGGACTCTGACCACAATTTATTGGTTATGAACTGTAGATTAAAACTGAAGAAACTGCAAAAAGTTGGGAATTTAAGGAGATGATACCTTGATAAACTGACTAAACTAGAGGTTGTAGAGAGTTTCAGGGAGAGCATAAGGGAACAATTGACAGGAATGGGGAAAGAAATACAGTAGAAGAAGAATGGGTAGCTCTGAGGAATGAAGTAATGAAGGCAGCAGACGATCAAGTAGGTAAAAAGATGAGGGCTAGTAGAAATCCTTGGGTAACAGAAGAAATATTGAATTTAATTGATGAAAGGAGAAAATATAAAAATGCAGTAAATGAAGCAGGCAAAAAGGAATACAAACGACTCAAAAATGAGATCGACAGGAAGTGCAAAACTGCTAAGCAGGGATGGCTAGAGGACAAATGTAAGGATGTAGAGGCTTATCACACTAGAGGTAAGACAGATACTGCGTACAGGAAAATTAAAGAGACCTTTGGAGAAAAGAGAACCACTTGTATGAATATCAAGAGCTCAGATGGAAACCCAGTTCTAAGCAAAGAAGGGAAAGCAGAAAGGTGGAAGGAGTATATAGAGGGTCTATACAAGTGCGATGTACTTGAGGACAGTATTATGGAAATGGAAGAGGATGTAGATGAAGATGAAATGGGAGATCTGATACTGCGTGAAGATTTTGACAGAGCACTGAAAGACCTGAGTCGAAACAAGGCCCTGGGAGTAGACAACATTCCATTAGAGCTACTGGCGGCCTTGAGAGAGCCAGTCCTGACAAAACTCTACCATCTGGTGAGCAAGATGTATGAGACAGGCGAAATACCCTCAGACTTCAAGATGAATATAATAATTCCAATCCCAAAGAAAGCAGGTGTTGACAGATGTGAAAATTACCAAACTATCAGTTTAATAAGTCGCACCTGCAAAATACTAACGCGAATTCTGTATGAACGAATGGAAAAACTGGTAGAAGTCGACCTCGGGGAAGATCAGTTTGGATTCCGTAGAAAGGTTGGAACACGTGAGGCAATACTGACCTTACGCCTTATCTTAGAAGAAAGATTAAGGAAAGGCAAACCTACGTTTCGAGCATTTGTAGACTTAGAGAAAGCTTTTGACAATGTTGACTGGAACACTCTCTTTCAAATACTAAAGGTGGCAGGGGTAAAATACAGGAAGCGAAAGGCTATTTACAATTTGTACAGAAACCAGATGGCAGTTATAAGAGTCAAGGGGCATGAAAGGGAAGCAGTGGTTGGGAAGGGAGTGAGACAGGGTTGTAGCCTCTCCCCGATGTTATTCAATGTGTATATTGAGCAAGCAGTAAAGGAAACAAAAGAAAAATACGGAGTAGGTATTAAAATCCATGGAGAAGAAATAAAAACTTTGAGGTTCGCCGATGACATTGTTATTCTGTCAGAGACAGCAAAGAACTTGGAAGAGCAGTTGAACGGAAGGGACAGTGTCTTGAAAGGAGGATATAAGATGAACATCAACAAAAGTAAAACGAGGATAATGGAATGTAGTCGAATTAAGTCAGGTGATGCTGAGGGAATTAGATTAGGAAATGAGACGCTTAAAGCAGTAAATGAGTTTTGCTATTTGGGGAGCAAAATAACTGATGATGGTCGAAGTAGAGAGGATATAAAATGTAGACTGGCAATGGCAAGGAAAGGGTTTCTGAAGAAGAGGAATTTGTTAACATCGAGTATAGATTTAAGTGTCAGGAAGTCGTTTCTGAAAGTATTTGTAGGGAGTGTAGCCATGTATGGAAGTGAAACATGGACTATAAATAGTTTGGACAGGAAGAGAATAGAAGCTTTCGAAATGTGGTGCTACAGAAGAATGCTGAAGATTAGATGGGAAGATCACGTAACTAATGAGGAGGTACTGAATAGAATAGGGGAGAAGAGGAGTTTGTGGCACAACTTGACAAGAAGAAGGGACCGGTTGGTAGGGCATGTTCTGAGGCATCAAGGGATCACAAATTTAGCATTGGAGGGCAGCGTGGAGGGTAAAAATCATAGAGGGAGACCAAGAGATGAATACATTAAGCAGATTCAGAAGGATGTAGGTTGCAGTAAGTACTGGGAGATGAAGCAGCTTTCACAGGATAGAGTAGAATGGAGAGCTGCATCAAACCAGTCTCAGGACTGAAGACCACAACAACAACATCTATGTTTCATTCACGGCAATGTATGAACTAAAATCAACCATACACAAAGTCAACTAATTCCTTTTTTTTTTTTTACCTCTGTAAACTCCATAAAAACCGAGCGAGGTGGTGCAGTGGTTAGACACTGGACTCGCATTCGGGAGGACGACGGTTCAATTCCGCGTCTGGCCATCCTGATTTAGGTTTTCCGTGATTTCCCTAAATCGCTCCAGGCAAATTCCAGGATGGTTCCTTTGAAAGGGCATGGCTGACTTCCTTCCCTAATCCGATGAGACCGATGACCTCGCTGTCTGGTCTCCTTCCCCAAAAAACAACAACTACTCCATAAAATTTCGCCCAGTTCTTTACTTAATTTGATGCAGCAAGATAACTTTTATTTGAAATAAAACCTTATTTCATTGTTTCTGATTAGTTCATTTTGCTTCCTTTGGCTTTATGTGTTGCTCAAAGTAATTAAACAATGAAAACAATCAATTTTTGACAAAATAATTTAACTGGCTAGCTGATAACTCTATCATTATCCTCCCAGCAGACAAAGAATCAATCACTGTAGTACATGACAGAAAGGAGTATGTTGGTGAAGGTCTACACCAGCTGTCTGATACTTCTACATACAGCGTCTGCCATCAAGCTCCCATCCCTGTGATTCAAACTGACCTGCAGTCCCTCCTTAAAATCTCAGCCCCCTCACAAGGACAAACACTTCAGTCCATAGAACTTCTCCCAAACCACACACTCCCACCTTCTACCTTCTTCCTAAGATCCACAAACCCAGTCATCCTGGCTATCCTATAGCTGCTGGCTTCAAAGCACCCTTCGAACATATATTTGCCTTAGTTGATCAGCACCTGCAAGTCATATTACAAAGACTCCCCTCCTATATCAGAGATATCAACCATTTCCTAGATCGTCTGAAATAAATGCCCATTCCACTCCCACCACGCACCTTTCTTGTTACTACTGATGCCACCTCTCTCCATACCAACATCCCCCACATACATGGTCTGTCTGCTGCTGAACATTTCCTGATTCCAAAACTATGACAGCCTTCCTATTCGCCTTAATCAACTTTATACTTACCAACAACTACTTCATCTTTGAGGGTCAGACTTTCAAACAGATCAGGGGTACGGCCATGGGAACCAGGATGGCTCCTTGCTATGCCAACCTCTTCATGGGTCACTTAGGAGGGGTTTTCCTGGGCTCCATAAGTCTTCAGTCTCTGGTTTGGTTTAGATACTTTGATGACATCTTTATCAAATGGACTCACGGCGAGGCTGACCTGTTAAAAGTTCCTGGAATCTCTGAATACCTTCTCCCAGTTAAATTTCACACTGTCCTATTCTGAATCCCATGCCACTTTCCTTGATGTTAATCTTGTCCTCACCGAAGGCCAGCTATACACACCCGTCCACATTAAACCCACCAGCAAACAACAGTACTTACATTTTGACAGTTGCCGTCCTTTCCGTGTAAGACGTTCCCTCCCATACAGCCTTGGCATTCAATACAAATGTATTTGTTCAGATGCAGACACCACCATTCTCACCTCAGCCTTCGCTACCATTCTGACCTCAGCCTTCGCTGCATGTAATTACCCCACCAGCCTAGTTCAAAAGCAGATTTCCTGTTATGTAAACACTGTTCTACCATTTACATCGGCAAGATGTACCACCAAATTATCAGTTAGGATGACTGGGCATGGGCAGAGGATGTATACTGGCAACACACAATATCTTGTTGCAGAGCATGCTCTACAACATCAGAGTTGTGACCTCAGTTCCTGTTTCACCACACGCGCCATCTGGAATCTTACCCCAGACACCAGTTTCTCAGAACTCTGCAGGTGGTAACTAGCGCTACAACGTGTCTTTGGTACTCACCACCCACCTGGCCTTAATTTACGTTAATTTCTCCCATCTCAGTATTTCTTCACAGTAACTACTCTTTTCTTCACTCCATTTTAGTTTACTACATCTTTCGTTGTCTTACCCGTCTATTTATCACCTCTCACCTCTGTTACGTAAAATGTACGTAGCTTTTCAATCTTATTAAGTCATACATAATGTTTAAGCAGTAATCTCTGTCTTGCATATTACCCTGTCTTCCACCTTTAAGCTCTGAGGTTTTCAAATCTCGTCCAATCCAGTCCCCAACAATCAGTCTTTCCTTCTCGTCCCCTGCGTTAAGACTCCCCTGACCCAAGGCTCTGGATGATTTTCACGAAATCTACCCCTTTTCCTTCACCTCTCTTCCTTCTCCTTCAACCCTTCTGCTTAAAGGAGGAGCCACTAAAAGTGTTCACCCCAGTTAACTACATCACACCTACAATTATGTTGAGCTCACAGCCGGTTATGTTCCCTATGGCAACGTGGAAAAACAATATGTAATGGAGTCCCTAGTAAGAGTCAGCAGAGCCATAGTAAGTATGGACGCAACCTGTTTGCATGTCAACATAATTGCACTAAAAAGCCAGAAAATATAAATATCATACGATATTACTGTGAAATCGTATAATAAGAAAAATCTAAAAGTGCAATCTGTATACATAATACATTATATATGTCAAAATCTCAGAAAAATTACTCCTTTTAGTAAATTTATATCAGCTGTGAACCATACATAAAGAAGACCATTTAAGCCCAAGTATGTTGTGAATGTAATAATGTTGCTCTCAAAAATCTGTTACAGCTAATCAGAGGAAAAGAAAGAGATGTGCCACATATCCAAAACTGTTATGTACCTGATGAAAACCTATTTCAACAAAGGTTTTAATCCTTTATACTGACAATTTTTATAGTTATGACGAAACTGTGTGTTTGTAAATTTACACGATACCAGAAAGACAGACCCAAAATTGTCAGCTGCCATGAAACTGGAGAAGGATCTGATGGCAGGGAAATAACAATGTATTGTTTGCAAGGGACAAAAGGGAATTCCTCACCATACTGAATATGCATTGTGCTGAAGTGGTGAAAATTGGAATCAAGATGGCAAAGTTTATTTCAAATTGACTTTAGAAGTATTCTGGTTGTCCAATCGCTAAGTTTAGTGGCCTATGTCATTTGGTGTGATGGTATATAACTTAAATTTCTTAGGTACAAAGTATTAAAAATGTATGGCAAAGAATCTCTTTTGACAATATTGTGCTGCAAGTTTGTAGTAATGGCAGTACAGAGGAGCATGTAACAGAACTTGAAGTGATACACTTTAAGTTAGTGTGTACATATAGTTTAGTAATGTGGAATAACTATTGTATTCTTGAACTGTTTAAAAATACACACAACTTTGTCAGTGATTTAGTATGTATGTGCGAGTTGTTTGTTTTGTGTGTGTGTGTGCGCGTGCATTGTCTACTTCAGAAGAAGACCTTTTGACCTTCTAGCAGTCTTTTTGTTGTGCTTGTCTGCGACTCAGCATCTCTGCTGTATGGTGTGTAGCAATCTAACCGTTTCATAATGTTGTTAGTATTCCATCCTGGAAATTCCATTGTTTAATTTATTATTCCAAGTACTTTAAAAATATTGTACAATCATGCATATATATTCATATATGGTACTATTATTTTTACTGCAAAAATGCAAATGGTTAATTTACCTCAAAATGCGGCAGTGCAGCTGTGGGCCTCTTGACAGTATGTGGCATGTTGCATGGATAAACTACCTCTGCTTCTGGTTATCTTTGCATCTCATTGCTACTAACATTCTTTAACACCTAGTTTTGTACTTGACTGGCTATTATACCTTTAGTTGTGTTGATTGTAAATCCATTTTTTTTGTCAGGCTCTTTATTGGCTGTGTTGCAACTCAGGAAATCACTAATTCCAAAATCTTGTGATGTGTAATGCACACTCTGCATAGCTACAAACAACTTTGCAGGTGTTTATCCACCAGTCACACTTTATGTCAAAAGTAAACTGTCAGTTCCACAGGATTCATGGTATATTTACACATATGGGGTGCAAACATTAGTGTTTTAGGCAATGCACACACTGCAAAAGATGATGCATTGAGTCACGGAAACATTGCTATAAAAAAAAAAAAAAAAAAATTTATAAGTGGATGGCCGAAGTTCCACAAACCTTCAACCAGAAGGATGGACGTGCAAAATCTTGATCTACTAGAAGTGATTATGACAATGATTTTTTTCAGCTAACAGTATTCTTTCGAAATTAGAGAGACAGTGTAATAGCCTGGTGGTGTCAACAGTCAGTCAAGGCAGAACAGCATGAGAGAAGAAAATTGGGGAGTAAAAATAACTGCAATTGTTTTAGTACATTTTGAATTTACTGGATAGGAAAGTGACCCAGGAATAGGAAATGGCAGTGTAATTACTGTGCAGTCGACAATATAAACCTCAACACCCATGAGTCGCTGTGAACTGACAATAGATAATGATGGTAATTAACTTGCAATGCAAATTCTGCATACTCTTAAAGAAGGTAACCAGACTCAAACCAGAAACTGTCATCATGAAATGATCCAAAGTCAGAGATTTGATTGGAACAAGTGAGAAAAATATCAGTGCTTCTGTCGTGGAAGTTCATCATGGAAGTTCGTAGGAAAGTAACAAAGAACTTAGAGAAAAATTTAGTGGAAAAAAAAAAAGAGAGAGAGAGAGAGAATGAGGTTCAAGGCCTTTAAAGGAGAATTTGTGCAACACTATGTGTGGTGTGAATAAAAACGACAAATTTGTCCATGTAGAATAAGAAACTGAACAGCAAAATCACAGAAACAAAAGCTGTATGCTAGGCAAACAAAGAATCATTAACTGAAATGACCAGCAGAGTTCAGTCACTGTAGTGAGTTACAGCAACAAATTTCTCAAATCTGCACATCCCCTGAAAAAAGTGTAACTACCAAGTTTGGAAGCGAGAGATAATGTGTAAAGAAATTGCTACAATGTTTTAAGCTAAACGGAAAGAAGTTACTGTTGTTACCACCAGCATTGTGAGTGATAATTATCTAATAGGGAGACATCACCAACTTGACCTTGTATTTTAAGGAGAAAACCACACACTTGCATATCAGCCTCAGCAAGCAATCTCGCATGTCAGTTTGGGCCATAATTCTGATAGTACTCAGTTGTGACTTTCTGACAGCACAGCTTTCAAACTTCTGCATGCACAATTGTGTGTCATTCACTTTTTTCCTCTACAGATGTATAATGCATGAGTGGAACCGAGTCATAACCAGTGCCCTCCTACTTATCGTATTTTGAACGGAAAGGAAGAGGAAAGCTAGGAGGTTATATGTGTCCAACATGTTTTGAAATCTTGTTCGAGAATACGTTATTACATGTGAAAAATCAGTAAAATGAGTATGTGATATTTCAATCTCTTGCACATTCCATATTGTTTTAACAATAGTCATATTCTGCAGCAGTGAGTGTGTGTGTGGGTAAAAAAATTGTAACATGAAGTTAATGATTTACATCACTTTGTCAGCTGTACAATCAAAGAAAATAATGCATAACAGCAATGTTAATAATTAAATAGCATACCAATACTTTTTAAATGAGACATTCTTCTTTTTTTTTCATTTACACTGCCTTTGTGAATCATAACATAAAAAAGTTCAGCGCACAGAGATTTGTGGCATCCGCTGCAGCTTGGAAACTGCCTTTGGGCAGGTGTAAAAGTGTGCCTGGTACTGTATTATCCCCCCTGGTACATACTGTATGTTGAAGCAAGCCAGAACAAGATGTTGACCTCATTCTGCAGATGATAAAAGATAAGTATAATGATATTTCAAATAAAAAAATAAGAACATACTGTCTTGTTGTATTGGGAAGTTCTGTGCGGGTGAACAAATTCGAATTTTGATAAATGGAAGGTATGAATTCCCAATCACACCATAGATGAATTAGAAAAATATATGCACCTTAAGTCCACACAGTTTAGCCCTAATGAATGCATGCAAATTGCAGGAGCACTGTATTTTTGATAATATGTTGAAATAAATTAGCAAACTACTGCACATGTGTGAGAAATGCCAGAAAAACACACTTTTGCTTGTGCAACACCAGGAACTAAGGCATCACTTAATTCCAGAACAGCTTGGACAAACGATTGCAATTGATCAATATGCACCACTACGGTTATCTTTATACATATAATGGTGGTGCAAGATTTGATTCTGAAATTTGTAAAATATATGTTGAGAGAGGATAATGCAGATATCATAATTAGGAAATTGCAGGAAGACTGTTTTGAAAACATTATCGAACATCAAATGAATTAAGGTAGATCTGGATTTCCCACTACCATCCAGCATCAAACCAGATCTGGATTTATCACTAGGATCCAGCATCAAACCCATTGGGACACACATTGAAAGAATTAGGGCATCTCTTTTAGGACATATTGCAGAAATAAGCATAAAGTATGGGCTAAATGACTATTCAATAAAACAAGTCTCAAGAGTTAACTGGTTTACTGCTATCGTAGGTTTCTTTTAAAAGAAGATCTGATTAAAACAATGTTGGAGATGATATGAAAAAGAGCTGAAAAGAGGAAGAAATGGTCTGATGAATTGTTGAAGCCAATCATATATCGTGGGGAATGTTTAAAATTACTTGATAGTTGACGTTTGTCACTCGTTGGTACAATGTGCTACATCAGCTACGGCTCAGTTAAAGGTGACACACATACACAGAGGGTCAGTCCACAAGTGCTGAAATGTTGTCCATGTATGGCGGAGCAATGCTGGAAGATGCTGCCGTCATGTATGGCGGGAACGTGGGATGCTCTGTCCACAGCTGATTTTAAATGACCAGTGACTGAACTGCAGCAGACAACGTGTCTTGTAGCCCTGAATTTACACTCATATACTAACTTAAGCACAACCACTTGACATGCAATGTACCCAAGAAAACAGTGGTCAGCAATCTGCGGCAGAACTATTAATCATGCTCACTTTGCTCACAGTGACTGAAGCTTACATGCATGACAAAACCAGGAACAGAAAAAAAAAAAAAAAAATCTGTTTCAGCGCTAAAAGCAAATTGTAACTTGCCTCTTTTTCTACGCGAGCTGATGCAATACCAACCGATGAGCAGTCCTAGTTGCATCTCATTTATAGGTTATAGGCGACACAGCCAGATTCCAGCAGAAAGAAGAGTGATAGGAAGGAAAATAAGAGCAAATAAAAACATCAATATAATGATGGAACAAAAGATTAAACATAAAAAACAGAGTGAAAATAATAATTGTCACCTGGTGATATTCGAACACACATCCTTTTGTATTGTACACAGTGAAATTACCATTGCACTATGAAAAACCTTTAGGTTATATCATTATATTTGTGTATCCAAACAACCAGTTGCAACAATCATTTTGTGCCTTCAAAAAGTTCAGTTTTACACCAAGTTGTATGAATTTTACCTACTGTAGGCTGATCTCTGTGATGATAAATGAAAATGTGAAGCTGAATTGTGTCTTGCGCTAAAGGATCCAGTAGTTTCTGGCTAGTGGTGTGTACAAAATGTGCGTATTTAATTACCATGCGTGCGTGTGTGTGTGTGTGTGTGTGTGTGTGTGTGTGTGTGTGTGTGTGTGTGTGTTTGTGGTGGTATGCAAAATAAAAGGGCCGGACCCAGGGTTCTTACTTCAAACAAGAATAAAATAAGCCACACAAGGAATTGGAAGCTAACTATTTGCTGTGGCAGTTTGGCAACGGCAAACAGTTCATGTGCGATGTTGAGTGCTTGGTTGGAGAAAGAAACCTCCAACACGGGAAGTGTCATCTACCAAGTAATTTTAATCAGACTATAGTCAAAACGCATTGTAACTCGTCGAAATTGACCAACAAGATACAGAAATTCCATCAAGTTCATAAGGGTTCACTTTGAAATTATTAAGATTGTACACACGAATGCAGCAGAAGCAAAATATGTTGTATTGGGGAAACAATTTGGCTTCAGCATGTACAGAACATCAGGTTTTATCACCAGCGATGAGAAGTGCAAATCCAAATCAGGATGCCGGAGAAACTAGTGAGATGTAAACTTATTTGCACAATGTGAATTAATTGAACAAATAAACTATGTACCACATATGTTGCAAGAGGCTGCCAGTATTCAGCTGCAATGAGTTATGTTATAATAGTTTAGGTGCTTCAACTACAGTGATATTATAAATGTTTGTTTTGTAGGCTGTAAAGTGAACATGAATGACTGTACCAGGATACACTGTGCTTGCATGATTTATTAACTTCACAGAGTAGGCAAGGACCAGAACAGTTTTTTATATTCTTGTGAGCATGTGCATATAGAGCGACACGGCAAATGTTCTGAGGCACATTGGTTGACTTTTTCATGGTCTGTCGGCGTGTGGGGCTGAGGTCTGACGGTGACTGCATCTGCTACGTTCCCCATACAAGATGTCACTGTGGTACCTGGAAGGGAGTGAAACAGATGGCAAAGTTTCACAAGTGATGCAATGTTCAAGACAGCCCGAAAGTTACGTTGGCAGCCTACATAAAAGGGCAGCGGATTCCCAGTGCCGTTTAATTAGAGATTTCAATAGCCTCCTCAGTACTCCTGACATCAAAACATTACTGTGAAGTGATTTATGAACATTATTACCAGAAAGAATAAAAAGCAGAGCAATGTGTTTAATTTCTTTCTTTCTTTCTTTCAACTAAAGTGCACAAGCAATAAAGATAGCAGTGTGTCCAATAAAAATGTGTTGTACAATGTGTATAATACTTGTCTATCTTTAAATACATTTATTTTTCTTGCAAGTAGTTTCTCAACATTTGCCACTTACTAATTTGTAATTACTGATTGTAACTTTTTTATTTACTATGGTTTTTGTGGTATACACACATGCAGACGTCGTGTGGTTCACACGAAGTATAAATGTAGTGAACAGTACAGACATTTCTTACTTATTCACGATAGGGGCTAAAATGTAAACAGAATCAATTTTCTTCTGTTTGCCAAGTTTAAACAATAGCTTAAAACCGATGGAAACTTTTGAAGGATATGTTGCACATGACTGCACACTAAAGAATACGATACTTGGAAGGAGCGAAGAAATGTTTTCTTAATTTGCACCCTGTACCAGCAATGAATAGATGTAGATAATACACTGAGGTGACAAATGTCATGGGTTAGTGATATGCACATACACAGATGGCAGTAGTACCACTTACACAAGTTATAAATGGGCCATTGCGGAGCTGTCATTTGTACTCAGGTGATTCATGTAAAATGGTTTCTGATGTTATTAAGGCTGCATGATGGGAATTAACAAACTTTGAATAAGGAATGATAATTGGAGCAAGACACATGGGATGTTCCATTTCGGAAATTGTTAGGGAATTCCATATTCCAAGATCCACAGTGTCAAGAGTGTGCCAACAATACCAAATTTCAGGCATTATCGAGAGCAGCGGTGTTTGGGTAGAGATGCCATTGCTAACTGACAAGCAACATTGCATGAAATAACCACGGAAATCAATGCGGGATGTACAATGAATGTTTCCATTAGGGCAGTGTGGCGAAATTAGGTTTTAATGGGCTATGGCAGCAGATGACCAACACGAGTGCCTTTACTAACGGCACATTGCCTGCAGCACCTCTCCTTGGCTCGTGACCGTATTGGTTGGTTCCTAGATGAATGAAAAACTGTGGCCTAGTCAGATGAGCCCCTGTTTCAGTTGGTAAGAGCTGACGGTGGGATTTGACTGTGGTGCAGACCCCACAAATGGACACAAGTAGTCAACAAGGCACTGTGCCTGTGGGTGATGACTCCATAATGGAGTGGGCTGTGTTTACATGGAATGGACTGGATCCTCTGGTCCAACTCAACAGACCATTAACTAGAAATGGTTATGTTCGGCTACTTGGAGACCATTTGCTGCCATTAATGGACTTTACGTTCCCAAACAATAATGGAATTTTTATGGATGACAATGCACCATGTCACCAGGCCACACTTGTTCATGATTAGGTTGAAGAACATTCTGGACAATTCGAGTGAATGATCTGGCCACTGAAATCGCCCAATATGAATCCCATTGAACATTTATGGGACTTAATTGAGAGGTCAGTCCATGCTCAAAATCCTGCACCAGCAACACTTTCACAATTGTGGACAGTTATAGAGGCAACATGGCTCAATATTTTGGCAGGGGACTTCCAACAAATTGTTGAGTCCATGCCACATCAATCTGCTGCACTATGCTGGGCAAAAGGAGACCCGACGCGATATTAGAATGTATCCCATGACTTTTGTCACCTCAGTGTATAATCCATCAGAGGATAATATAAACATACAGTAATCATTGCATTTTGGTTAGGATATTTTCATAATGTGACAGTA
Organism: Schistocerca piceifrons; assembly: GCF_021461385.2. Taxonomy (NCBI): domain Eukaryota; kingdom Metazoa; phylum Arthropoda; class Insecta; order Orthoptera; family Acrididae; genus Schistocerca; species Schistocerca piceifrons. The sequence goes on along the minus strand of NC_060141.1, from coordinate 114,949,987 downwards.
ACATTTTTCATGTGACACAATGCTACCAGCATGTAACCAGGAATACAAATATTCAATCATGTTAGTGCATTTATATACAGTTCTTTGCTCTCCATAGTTTGGAAGGGGATAGTATGCAGCGAAACAAGAAAAAATTGTCTGGTGAACATGGTTTCTACAATGCATACCTTAAGAGCTATGTGGGAGCTGTTGTTTCACAATAGTGAAGACAAACAAGTGCTCCTAACCTTAAAATGAGGTCTGTTCAAAAAATTCTGGAACATCCGTAATTTCATGCCAATGGTGTGTTGGCGCAGAATGCAATTGGCATCCCCGCATACGTGTTTAATGTGTAACTGCTGGAAGTTTCAGTGTTATATGTCTGTTAGGTATTGTTCAGTGCTGTACTGACCAGAACGTTGTGACGCACAGTTTGCGAATTTCGAAATGGCAGAGTTAGAGGAGTAATACATCTGCATTAAATTTTGCATGAAACTCAAGGAAACCTTTACAGAGGCACACCAAATGATGAAGGAAGTCTACGGTGATGAGTGCTTAAACCATACTTGGTGTTATAAGTAGTTCACATGGTTTAAAAATTGCCGGAGAGAAGTTAAATATGACGCTTGTTCAGGAAGCCCTTCGACATATACCTACAATGCTCATGTCAGGAACATCAACGAAACTGTGCGTGCCAATCGAAGACTGATTGTACGAGAGATTGCAAAAGAATGTAAAATTTCAGTTGGATCATATCATGAAATCCTGACACAGAATATTGGAATGCATTGTGCTGCTACCAAGTTCATCCTATGGCTCATGAGTCAAGACCAGAAAGAACTTCGCCTTGCAATTTGTGAAGAGCTTTTGTATCGCTCAAATGAGAACGAGATGTTCCCCAGGAGAATCATAACTGTTGATGAGACATGGGTCTATGGTTATGATGTTGAGACCAAGGTTCAATCTCCACAATGAATCCGGAAAAGTTCTCCAAGACCAAAAAGAGCTCAACAGGTCAGGTCAAATGTCAAAGCCATGCTGATAGTTTTCTTTGACTTTGCAGGATTAGGGATGAACTGTTAATCAGTTTATTAAGTGCACTGTGTTGTTCCTATTCAGGATAAGGGGCATTATAGGGAGCCAAACATTTTGTGTTTAAAGACACAGTGGCACTTCTTGCTAGCCTTTTGTGGAGACAGAGGGCAGGGAGGGGAATGTAGATGTTAGACACTGAAGCTCGGACATAGTGCACTGCTAGATAGCCGGTGATGACAGTAGGTTCAGATATCAGTATACCATCCTTACAATTGCTTGTGATATCAGTAATTCTTTCTTGACCAAAGATACACCAGAATCCGGTCCATGTCTGTGAGAAAGGTACAAATTTCAGTTCCTTCTTTTTTCTTTTTATAAGGTAGTAGACTATGGCTTGAAGATTTTTAAAGGTGATATGAGTGTTTTTTGACAAATAGCACTAATACTGTCACATTGCTCTTCTATAGCACTCAATAGTCTTTACAATCTCTTCAATCTACCATGGAACTGGCTTCCAATGAGGGGGGAAATTCTCTGCTCCTTTCTTTTATTGCAACATCCTGGAATGGTGTCATTCAGGTAATGTTGGATGTCCTTAGAGAAATTCTTCAAGCACGTCTGACATTACTTGATTGACACCATTCCAGGACATTGCCGGACCTCACATCTTGTGACCTTTAGGTTTTATCCCCCCCCCCCCCCCCCCCTATGCCTGACACTCTTGAAAGTCTGGAACATGACAATATTGGAGCTGTGAATTCGATAATAAGAGACTAGCTGCTTCGAGTGTGATAGGAAATGAGCCATCATTTTGATATTTGTTATGTAACATATGGTGCTCACATTGAATGCCTATAAATTTGAACTTTTCTCTTTCCAGGAACATTGGAACTGTGTTTCTATCTTTCGTAGTTTGGAAGCCATAAATGTTTGAAACGTGTTCCTTCTTTTGGAGTAGCCCTGTATATGATCCCTGTGAGGGGTAATTGTGACTGGGATGTTGCAAGTTTTTCACAGCTTAATAATGCCTGTGAGTTGTGGGAGGCAGTTTTAAGCAGTATGGATCCATTCCAAATTTTGGTTCTTCAAGAGACCTTGCTGTACTTGTCTTCAATTTCCTCCATAAAAAACGACTTTGTGCTTAAGAAGAATGCACCGTCAGCGTGCTACAGATCAAGAATTGAAGCTCATATATTTCCCCTTGTTTGACAGGTTGGTTTTCATCTTGTTAGCAACTAATGAGGCAAACTTATTGGGGTGAGGCCCTTCTGTGTTAAAAAAAAGTAAGCTGATCACTCTGCTAAGACTGCTTGGGCCATAAGGCCACAAGTGTGGTTCAGCTTGGTTCTCTTCACTGTGACTGAGTCACCAAAGTGTCATCCACTTTGACCTACAGCTCTCCCCATGGGTGGGGGTTTATTGGAGTAGAAATGGGATAAGAGAAGATTAAACAAAATAGGGTTATAAGTGACTGGATGTTAGGTTTATTTGAAGTTAGCTCAGTTGAGGAACACAGTGGACCTAAGGATACAGTAATGATAAAAAAAACTGATGTGTATTGTATGCACCAAAATTAGGCACCATTGTGCAAAAGGATCGCTGATGCAGGGAGGTGGAGTGGCATGTCTATGGAGTGAAGAGGAAAGTTAGTAGTTCTGGGCAGTCGCATGATGTGGTTGTCTCTCTCTACTGGCAGCGACTGAGTAGTAGTGTACAAGACGCCTATGTTCGGAAGTGTCTGGGTGGAACACAGTGATAATTCTTTACGCTAAAAGAGGTTACCTGCTGGGCAGTTGTTTACATGAATTACCTATGTTCCTTAAGTGGCTATTATACAGAGCGCAATTTCTTACCCATATGACAGCCGCAAATAAAGACGTGAGTACTAAGTACATTTGCTATTAAGCAGAGCCTTGGGAATCTCTATCGCATGTAAGAGTGTGTTGAGCATTGGGTGACAGGTGTGGCTTGCTCCAGACAGATGCACATTATAAGTGGGCTCAACATGACTCCGTATTTGTATGGTATGTTTTATATGTTCAGCACTCTGACTTTTAATGTGTGTATGTAGGACAGTTGTAGTTGTGGATTCTTCCTACACAGATGCAGCCTTGTCAGACTAGTATTATGAACTACGTGTTTTTATGTATGTCCATGGACCCAATTTCTTGTTGATGTGGATAACTGAAGGTAATACATTCCAACATGTTCAGCTCCCAAACCAAAATTGGAGCAATTTTGGTACGAGACAGCTACTACAGACTGGATAGTGATGTGGCTTAATTCTGTATGTTGTTGTTGTTGTTGTGGTCTTCAGTCCTGAGACTGGTTTGATGCAGCTCTCCATGCTACTCTATCCTGTGCAAGCTTTTTCATCTCCCAGTACCTACTGCAACCTACATCCTTCTGAATCTGCTTAGTGTATTCATCTCTTGGTCTCCCTCTACGATTTTTACCCTCCACGCTGCCCTCCAATGCTAAATTTGTGATCCCTTGATGCCTCAAAACATGTCCTACCAACCGATCCCTTCTTCTGGTCAAGTTGTGCCACAAACTTCTCTTCTCCCCAATCCTATTCAATACTTCCTCATGTGTTAAATGTTGTTATTTAAATCTCTCTCTCAGAATTATGTTTTAATTAAAAGATGTATAAGCTCAGTGTAAATATCTTGGCTGTAAATTGTATATACCTAACAATTTTTTTTGAGGGAAACTTCAACTGATGATTATAAAAGTATCCTGGGTAAATGTATCAGGTTAGATTTCAGCAGAGCTCCTTGGTCTTTTAAAACTTAATTCTAGTGATTTATTGATAGTAAAATGTATTGTTAACATGGTATGGTAAATTCTGCATGTGGTAGTGTATTCCCAGAAAAAGAAAAAAAATTATTCTTTTTTAAAAATAAATTGTTGGAACCTTGGTTGTGTGTTTGTCCTTTTCCGTAATCTGCCACCATCAATAGGATTTGGTCCCAGTATTGCCACACAGTTAAGCTCCACACTACACTAAATGTTACTATGTATCTGATAAGTTTTTACCACCAAGTAGTGATTGCATTGATATTAGCTGACATACAAATTGCACAATCACAGAAGGAACAGTAGACCTTATGTTCCAAAGCATTGGAGATGCTGGCAGAAAAATCAGTGCACAAGTCATATGTTTGTAAATCATTAATACCAATGAATTATTACCATTATGCATTACAACATTACACAAAATCTTAAATTCTGAAATAAACAGCAATTCTGGTATACCATCTAGCTGTGGACCAAACACAGATTGTACTTTACCAGTTCCCTCCTTCATGAGACAATCACGCTTGTGAACCATTTGTTGAAAATTAATATTTTCATGAGGATTGTTTATTCTGTACCTGGTAAATTTTTTAAGTGTTGCAAGAAATTACATATAATAGGGAACAGTGGATGACATTGAGACTTTGAGGTGGATCAGAGCACCTGAAAAGCTTAACAGTACAGTGACTGTCCGTAAAATCAGGAATTCTTGGTTCACGTCTTTGATCCAAGCACAAATTTTCTGCTGTCACTTCAGTTGAATTACATAAAACAGACACAATACTCAGTTGGAAAATATTTAGTGTATATTGTAATGTACATAAAACAAACAGTCGAATTTGTGACATTAGATACTTTATAAAATTACAACTCCCCATAAACAGGTGCATTTCAACATATCTACAAACTTCGTGGAATGGCTTTTAAAAAGGATGAATATCATGCAACAGCACTGATTAATGTATCAGATACTCTGTAACCTTTCAATAAATCTTTACAGTTACTGTTCACAACAGAGTCACTTGAACATTTCAGGATTTCCTTACAGGCAGAATTTATCACAGAGGCAGCATGATTAATCTCATCCTCAGTCAGCAAACGATTCACTGTCACACGAATGCCTTTTTGCAATTCCCTGTTGAGTTTTTCTCTGTCTTCTAGATACGATGGCGTGATAACTGCTAAACCATGCTTGATACACTGCAAATAAGAAAATGTTATAGCACCAGCCATTAGAATTGTTGCCAAACAACTCATTTTAAAGAAAAATAGGTGTACATAGGTTTGATATAATAACATATTAAACAGGAAAGGAAGGAGGAGATTAGTGTTTAACATCCCGTTGACAAACAGGCCATTAAAGATGGAGCACAAGTTCAGATTCGGGAAGGATGGGGAAGGAAATCAGCTGTCCCCTTTCAAAGGAACCATCCTGGCATTTGCCTGGAGTGATTTAGAGAAATCATGGACAAATTAAATCAAGATGGCTGGAGGAAGGTTTGAACTGTCGTTGTCCTGAATATGCAAGAAAGGAAGGTAATGATTCACTTGTCAAAAGAAATAACTGTTATACTGAATTGCAACAATATTCAATCTCAGTAAACCTATGAAAACACCACATGAACTACAGAATCAAAAATCAGCAGGGTGTATCCATGGAAAACGTAAATAAATAAATTTGAATTCCTGGATTTCCCACTTAAAAATATACTTTTTCCCTGGCAAAAGCACAATTTTTCATGTTAAGTGACAATATACTTTTCCTCAGAGCTCTAGACCTTATTGTTCCTCTTAATGGTGCAGGTTTTATATACCAACAAATAACTTGCGGGCACTTTCAGAAATGAACCCAGCAAAAAACCAATTCGTTTTGGAAAGATCTTTGGTGCGCGGCAACATGCACACTACATATCTTTGTACGGAAGTGTAAATATGAATTCCACCAAATATAGCACAGCAGTGTCCAAGCATTGAAATAAGATAACATTGTGCAATGCACTTTTGTCAACCAATCACAGCTCATGTCACATGATCTTGACAGCCAATGACAGCAGATATTTAGCGTATAGCATACATGAGGTAGTCATCCAAACACAGAAATAGGAAAAGTTAATGGTTTAAAATAATATACATACAGTACAGCTACAAGAAAAGTTAAAGCTTTCACATGTAATATTGGTCGTCAAAATTTTTTTTGTTTTTGGGACATCTAGAAGAAAATTACCTAGCCTCCCAAACCTCTTCTCTGGTTTAGTTCATTGATGATATCCTCATGATCTGGGTCTAGGGCCAGGACAACCTATCCTCCACAGCCTCAAAACCTTCTCTTTCATCTGCTTCACCTGGTCCTCCTCAGTCAAATGTGCCCTCTTCATGGACATTGACCTCACCTCTCTCTTGGTTCCATCCATACTCTGCCCATATCAAGCACACTAACCTTCAAAAGTTCCTGAATTCTGACAGCTGTCATACCTCCACACCAAAAAATCACTCCCACTTAACAGCCAATCATGGATGCCATATCTGTAGTGAAAAGAATTCCTTTGTCCAGTTTGCTGAAGGTCTTACAAAGGCTTTCACAGACAGACACTATCCCTGAATCTAGTCCGCAAACAGATTTCCCACACCATATCATCACGCTCCCGTAATCTTCCCATCATTCCCAAGAGCTAGCTGCCAAGGAGCACACCCCTCACCACCTCAGTATCATCCCAGACTGGGGCAAGCGAACTATGTCCTTCACCAGGGTTTTGACTATCTAGGCACATCCTACCTCCAATCCTTTCCACTCATCCTAAAACCGATATTCCCGCAACCTACACAACAACCTGACTCTTCCCTATACCACTCCCACTCTCAAGTTTTGCCTCAGGGATCATGAGTAAGATGTACCTCATTTCTGGGCATGACAACAGTTAGTTGAAAGCCCTGATGAACGACATGGTTTAGTTGCTCCAGTCCAGAAAGATAATGTATGCTAAGGGGGGTGCTTCTTTCCAGCTGGTTCTTGTGCTGGTCAGAGGATTAGTGGTGTGTAATGCTATGTGGGAAAACTGTTTGTGGACTATATTTAGGGAACAGTGCCTGTATGTGAAGACCTTTGTGAGACTTTCAGCATAATGGGCAAGGGAATTTCGTCACTTCAGATACACTGTCCACAGGTGACCAAGCTAAATAGAAACTTTGTTTGTGTGTGTGTGTGTGTGTGTGTGTGTGTGTGTGTGTGTGTGTGTGCGTGTGTGGAGGGAATTACATGGAGGAGAACAGTGTCTGGTACGTTTTTACTGCTGACAGTGTAATTTTTAATACTATTTAACAACAGTGATGAGTCATAGATTTTACATTACTTGATGACAGGACTCATGGATTTTACATTATTTGATGTCAGTGATTTTATACTTTGTTGTATGATGTAGTAAATATCTTATGATACCTGATGATGATCTGTAGACTGAAACTTACTGTACACTAAGGACATTTACATCAGCAGCTCTTGGCTGTGATCATGACATTTTTCAAATATTTATGAACTGTGGGGCACCGACTTCTTATAATACTGAAATTAACACTTAAATATCACATGGAGTCATTTAAGAAACTAAACTATATATTTAAAATAAACTGAAGAAATTTATGCAGTCTCCACAACTTTCTGGCTATAAGCCAATCAAAGAAAATGTAACAAGATGTCTGGATAGCCTAGACGTTTCATCGACTTCTGATAGTATTTCACTGAAATCAGGAAAATGTTGAAAAATATTGAGTATCAACAACAGACTACATTTCCAGGCATTTGTACATTAATGATCAAGTACTTTTCATAGTAAACATAAAAGAGTATATTATTATAGAAACTTACATAGTCAGCAATGGCTTCATATGTACGTTTGGAATGCAGTCCAGAGCTTATGTGGTCCTTAAATACCAAATATTTTACAGGTGAATAACAATGGCCTATCACTTTCAGATCTTCTATTGACTGGAATTTGCTATGGACAAGTTCACATTTCTTCCGAAGATCCACAAACATGCTTTGATCTCTATTCATTAGTTCCAAAGCTGTTATAGCAGCTGTTGCAAGCAAGGGTGGCAAAGATGCTGAGAAGCAATAACCTGAAAAGAACAAAATGAACCTTTATTACTTCCCAGACAGTGTAAAAAATACCATTCACACTATTTGGTGGAAACTGATTAGCTCATTTTTGAGAATTGTTATGGAACAGCACTCCTCAAACCTTCAGAACTGCTCTGTAATCAATACTTAAGCCTGCTACGTGTTACTTGTCAGTTATGTAAACAAATGTTTGTTTATCACAAATGGGCAAGTTGCACTACACTCAACTACAAGCAGTGAAATTTAATTAATTTACTGTCAGGTATGAGTATGACGAAAGGGCCACATATTATCATAATTATCTTTTTGACATCTCTGTTGGATAAAGACCACATACGATCTTCAGCAACCTGCAGATATGCTACTTCAGCAGGTTTTCTAATGTCGTACACCCAGTTACTATTGATCAGATTTTTAGTTTTCCTTTATGTCTTGAAATACAGCAAAATATTTCCTTCTTAAAATTAGAGGAAGACAAAACGGCTGGCCAGTACTTCTCTTTAGGAGGTGCAATTCCCACTACTGTCAAGAGAAACATTTCAAATAGAAAATAAACAATATTAAACAATGGAAAATCCAGGATGGAATTTAACAATATTATGAAAAGTAAAGTTGCCATTCATCATATAGTGGAGATGCTGAGTCGCTGATAGGCACAACAAAAAGAATGTCACAAAATAAGCTTTCGGCCAACAAGGCCTTCGTCAAAAACAGACACATGCACGCACGCACGCACACACACAAATGCAACTCGTTTGTGAGAGTTGCATTTGTGTGCGCATGCACAACTCAGTATCTCCGCTATACGGTGAGAAATAAACAATATTCTTAGCTTTCATAACTAACCACTAACTATGCTTCTTCTGGGAGAAAACAGGAAAGATTTGAAGGTGGAGAGGGGTGGGGAGATGGGTGGAGGGGCATGTTTCTGAGACCCTAAGTTGATAATTTTACAAGGACAGATGGTCATTAATACACTACAAAATGTGAGATCACTAAACAAAGAAAACTAGTAGACAAACAAGCAGAAATTATAAACAATCACTGATAACGCTATTCCTCCTTCATTTTTATAGTTGAAGCTCCGAAAACTTCCTTTAGGGCCACTTGAAACCTCTTATCTACACTCGCCATTTTGTCTCTTGATGTGTACATTCTTCAGTGCACTAACATGTGTTGAATCAATGCCTCATTTCTCAAAGAGTGGTACCTGATTTTAAAATACAAGCTTTCTCAAAATCTATGACATCCAGACAAAGGTCTAATTCATAGTCTTTGCTCCATTCTATTACTTTGCTTATGTCTTGCTAGTGGTCCATTCTGCACCAACACCCATACTCCACAAACTATTGTGACTGGTGCCTCAAATCCACCTTTGTATCCAAGGATGCTAGTGCACATCTGTGCAGTGGTGTTCAATTCGAAAGTTACCAATTTGAATCCTGGTGGTACAGCCCCCCCCCCCCCCCCCTACACACACACACACACACACACACACACACACACACACACACACACACACACACATTGCGGTCACCTATGCACAAAGAATATACTTTAGATGATGTACCACTTCTATGACCTGTGGAAAGAAAGCATTTTGTATGTGGAGGAAGAAAATGATTTTGATCAGGCAGCTGAACAACCCCTTAGAGTCTCTCAGCCAATGTGACTAATTCTCTTCACTCATTCTGCACACAATGGAAGTATGTTTTAGCACTGTATGATACCTACTCTATCTTCAACCATCTGCCAGATACAGTTTTTCAGCAACTTCATGATATTGTCTCAAAGATCAAACAAGACCATGACCATTTGTGTTGCCCCTCTTTGTATCTACATCTATACATAACTCTGCAAAACACAAAGAAGTGCATGACAGAGGGTACTTCCCATTGTTCCAATACTTACGGCTTTTTCTTGTTCCATTCATGTATGAAGAGAAGGAAGAATGATTGCTTAAACAACACACTGCATGCTGCTATTAGCCAAATTTTGTCTTTGCTACCCCTACGGAAGTGATAGAGGGCTATTGTATATTCCTACAGTCATCACTTCATGTTGCTTCAAAAAACTTCTGAAGTAGACTTTCTATGACAATCTGTTCTTTGTACTCATTAAACACCCCTTCTTAGTCCTATTTGGTATGGTTGCATACACTTGACCAATAGTTTAGGATGGATCACACAAGTGTTTTGTACATAATCACCTTTCTACAGTAATTGCATTTCTCCAGTATTCTAGAAAAGAACTGCAGGCTGCTACTTGCTTTACCTACAACTGAGCTAATGTGATCATTCCGTTCCATATCCCTTCAAATTGTTACACTGAGGTATGAGTTGGCCGATTACACCAGTGACACTGATATATTGCAGTCTTGGTTATTAGGTTTTTCCATTCTGTGAAATGCAAAATTATATATTTAGGATAATTTAAAGCAAATTACAAATCTCCGCACCACTTTGAAATCTTAACAACATCTGATTGAATATTTGTGCAGTTTTTTTCAGACAATACCTCATTATAGATAACTGCATCATCTGCAAAAAGTCTGGGGTTACTACGTATTAGTATTGTCTGCAGGGACATTGATACACTACATGAACAGATAGTGTCCCAACACACTTCCCTGGGGCACACCAGAAGTTATTTCTGTTGATGACTCTGCATTTAAGATAACAAGGTACGTACTCCTCATAATTCCAGTCAAAAATCTCACTTGATACCCCATGTATTTGTGCTTTTGAAAATAAATGTATGTGGGATACTGAGTCAAATGTCTTTGGGAAGTCAAAAAACACTGCACCTATCTAAAAGCCTTGACCATGGCTTTCAGAATGTCATATGTGAAAAATGCAAGTTGCATTTCGCATGACTGATGTTTTTGGAATCCGTGATATTTAGCTTGGAGGAATTCATTTTGTTTGGGATACCTCATCATGTCTGAGTTCAAAATATGTCCTAAGATTATACAACAAATTGATGTCAGGGATACTGGATGGTAGTTTTGTGGATCACTTCTGCTGCCCTCCTTACAGCCTTGCAGATGGGTGTGACCTGTGCTTTCTTCCAACCACTGGGTAGCTTTCTGTTCAAGGGATCATTTGTATATTACGGTTAAAAGAGGGGCTAACTCAATGGCAAATACAGTATAGAATTTAACATGGTTTCTATCAGGCCCTGGATGGTTGGTTGGTTGTTTGGGGAAGGAGACCAGACAGCATGGTCATCGGTCTCATCGGATTAGGGAAGGACGTCGGCCGTGCCCTTTCAGAGGAACCATCCCGGCATTTGCCTGGAGTGATTTAGGGAAATCACGAAAAACCCAAATCAGGATGGCCGGATACGGGATTGAACCGTCGTCCTCCCGAATGCGAGTCCAGTGTCAGGCCCTGGAGCTTTGCCTTACTCACGAGTGTTTGTACACCAAGTTTGACCCACTAACAGCCTTTACATACAAATGGAATTTCTTCGGGTTTTGTGAGAGATCTTTTGATAATATACAGCTAAGGCTTCTCACATTGTCGGCTTTAACTAGCTTTCAGTAACTAGAATCATGTGAGTTTCACTGCTTCTTCGGAGCACTTCAAATACTGGCACTTTGTTGTGAATGCTTTTGCAGTTAACCATTAGGATTTTAATATTATTGCGTTTGGGGGTGGGGACACATTTCTTTGGATCTTACACTGATATTTCTCGGTCTCTTACAACTGTTGTTATCTGGATTGGATTGATATTTGCCTATTCTAAAAAACCCTTGTGTGCACCCCACACACAGTCAGCTACCTGTGTAGCAGCTTCTGATATGTAGTACACAGCTGGCCCATTTAGAGTGTCCCTACAGTTAAATCTATGGACCAAGTCTAGGAAGTCACAGCCTAGCTTGCCACAGTACCTCTACAATCTCTTTGTAGCTTCCAACTGACTCAGAACCCTGGGTAATGATCAGTTCTGCAGACAATGCTGCAGATTGTGAGCTTTGTTGAACTCAATATTCTCAACCTTTTACGCCATTTGCTGGAACCACCCAAGCATGACCACAGAGCCCAGATGACAGGCATCATTTGTCCCAACATGTGCCAAAATCTGCTGTTGGTTTGCGCCATGTTCCCTCAATGGCTATCGGAATGGCCTCCAGGCATATACACTGAGTTCACTTCCAATTCGTTGCTGACACTTCCCTCAGGGGAAACATTATTCGTTGCTTGTCTGAACTGCCGAGGATTGATACACCCCTATCATTTTACACTGCCTCTCCTTGACACAGAATACAACACATTTCCCAACAGTGAAGTGAATCTCAGTGGCTCAGTTTTGGTTTTAATGGAAGATAGCACCTCCACATTGTCAGCTAGGCAGCTTCGTATAATACCATGAGTTCTCCCTGGTCCCTGTCTCCCCTATACAGAGCATCTAGACCTACTTGACTTATTATTCACAGTCAAGTAATTGAACAGTGAGAGATCTTGTGCTTCCTGTCAAGGGAACAGTATCCACAGTAGAGGACAGTACTTGATTTACTTTTGGTACATCTGGTACATGACTCTTAGTAGGCCTGCCAGCACATCCACTAGCAGAAGCTAGTCATTTTACAGTAGCCAGGGCAATTTCCAGCTGCTTATGAACAGCAACTAACTCATTCTATGCCTGAGAATAGCATACATAGTGAGATCAATTGAGGCTAGTGTAATATTTTACAGAACAGTAAATGAAGTAACTTTAATTAAAACTTAGGTTCCTGATTCTCTTTTAATTTACAGGTCTGGTATGTAACCAGTAATACCAATTGGTTTTAAGAATTGGTGTTATTAACAGCTAACATGAGATATTAAAACAGAAAAACATGGTGAATTTGTGACACCTTGTACACAGGCATGCTAAGGATGAGCACTACAGCATTAGATTATCACAGTCAAAATTGTGAAAACTGTGGAGCAACAACAATGCAGGTCTTCTGCTTGGGGCAGCTAACAGTGTATGTCAACGTCAACTATATCTGTCCTGTTTGGTACGGATCCCACAAAACTGAGCAACATTCTAAAATGAATGACATGAGTGCTTAGTAAGCAATCTCCATTGTAGGCTGACTGTATCTTCCCAATCTGTTACCAGTGAACCAAAGTCTGCTGTCTGCTTTAACTATAACTGAGTCTCAGTGATCGTTTCATTTTATATCCTTACAGATTATTACATCGAGGTATTTGTATGAGTTTACAGATCAAAAATGTGATTCATTGATATTGTAGTAATAGAACACTATGTTTTTTCATTTTGTAAAGTGCTCAGTTTTGCATTTCTGAACATTTGTGCAGATTTCTTCAGTAAGTATTTAATTAGAGATAACTGCATCATCTACAAAACGTCTGAGGTTATTATTAATATTCTCTTCCCCACCTCATTAATATACAGGGTGTCCGAAAAGACTTTCCCTGATTACATAAATTGACAACTCAGGCTAGAAGTAAGATACAAATATGAAACTTGTGTCGAATTGTTTACAACTATAAAAGTTTTTTTTTCTGTTTTAGGTTCGCAGTACGTAAGTAGTGGATGAGGTGCAGTTCCCAAGAAGCCATGTTAACCAATCAGGAGAAGGCACAGTGTGTCCTGTGGTAGTTTGAGACACGATCACCAACCACAGTGCAGAGACACTTCCAGACAACATTTGGAAGGAATGGCCTGGTATGAGAAGTTCAAGAACACAGGATCGGTTGCTGACCTTCCAAGGCCTGGTCGACCAAGAACCTCAGCAGACAGGGTGGGAAGCTGTAAGGCAGTCTTTTCTGCGAAGTCCGAAGAAAACGGTGGGCAGGGCCTCACGTGAATTACAGATGCCAAAAAGCTCTCTCCATGACATTTTACACAAACGTTTATTGTTTCGTGCATACAAAGTGCAAATCGTTCAGGCCTTGTTGCCGAATGACAGTACACGTCGATATGACTTTGCGGTCGAAATGCTATCATGTATTGAGGATGATGAAGGTTATCTCAGACGAATTGCCTTTTCCTATGAAGCGACCTTTTTTGTCAGTGGAGTAGTGAATTGCCATAATGTGCGCATTTAGGGTTCACAACCCCCTGGCGAGATCATGGAGTGCACCAGAGGCAATCCAAAGGTGAATGTTTGGTGCGCGCTATTGCACGATCGAATTATCATGCCATTCTTCCTCGCTGAGGCTACCATCACATCTGCGGTGTATCTGGACATGTTGCAACTGTATGCTGTTCCTCAGCTGCTTCAGCATCACCCTGATGGTGCAAAAAAGCCTCATTGGGGTTTGGACGTCCGTGCCTATCTCGACATGACCTTTCCTGGCTGCAGCAACAGATAACCACATTCGTTGAATCCAGTGATGTTGGCTAATGTGTGGACAGAAATTGAATATCGCCTAGAAGTGCTACGTGCTACCAACGGTGCTCATGTGGAAGTTTACTGATGTGTGAAAAAAAACTCTGATAGTTTGTAAAGACACCGGTTTCATATTTGTATCTTACTTCTAGCCTGAGTTATCAATTTATGTAATCAGGGAAAGACTTTTCGGACACCCTGTACAACATGAAAATTAAGGTGTGCCTGTAGTTAGTTCTACACCTGTCAATGACTCTCCATTTAGGATAAAATGCTGCACTCTTTCTACCAAGAAATTCATAAGTCAGTCATTAATTCTGTATGATAACTCCTATGATTGCATATGATGGTTATAATTAAACTTTAGCTACTTGACCCAGTATAATGGAAAATATTTACCTTATGGATACACAACTATCTAGGAATGATATTCAGCAGATTGTGCTGCAGGATCTGTGCTGTTAGTAGTTTTAGTCTCATAACTTGCCATTAGGCACTGGTACTCATACGGTGACATAAAGAGATGAAACTCAAGCATCAGTGTGCATTATAGTTGCCGATGTTGAAGAAGTTACTGTTACCAGGGCTGAGAATGCTGGATGCAATGTGCAATCATTACGCAGTGCGCAAGCTGTGTCATAATAGCTGAAAATTCCAGGGTTCACCATTAAAAAGTGCTGCGAACAATTGTGAAATGGTATCTCTAGTGCGGGTTTTGGATGATGTGGATGCAGATGGTCATCACATGGAGCAACGTTTGCAACCTGGAACGTAAACATGGTACACATTTAACGAATGTTACCATCTAATGTGGAAATTATAATGTGTTTCTTTCAATGATTTATTTGTTACTTCTCTTCCACATGTCCTTAAAAATGTTTCCGCAAAGTTTCATTATCCTACACTCACTCTTTTTTCATGGGAGCACACTCAAGTAGCAGTAGATTAATTATAACTACCCTGCACTGGCGTGGTATGGGTAAAATGCTTTTTAGAAGTCAAGAAGTATTGCACCCATAGCTTTTAGGGTGTCATGTGATATAAGCCCAAGATGGGTTTTGCACAAACTGATGTTTTCACAATCCATCTTAGTTAGCATGGAGTAGTTCATTCTGTTTAGGATCCTCCCTTATGTCTGAAATCAAAAAACATTATAAGATTCTGCAACAGATGGATGTCAGGGAGTACATGCGGAAAAGAAAAAAAATTCCTGGATTTTCTCCAAATTTCCTGCTTAGAAACACTCTTTCCTGGGTGAATGCACTTTTTATTGCGTGAAAATAGATTATAGCCCAGGTGAAAGTGCATTTTTTTCCATGTTAAGTGACAACATGCTTTCCCTCAGAGCTGCAAAAGGTATCAATCCTTTGAATGGTAAAGGGTTTATACACCAGTGTAGACTTTCCTGGCAAACCCCCCTTTAATGTGTGGCAATGTGTACACCAGCCACCAGCATATTTTGGTATCATGAAAGTATAAATTCAAATCCACCAAATAAAGTATAGTAGTTTCCATACACAGAACACCAAAATATATGTTGTGATGTCCATGCTACGATATGGAAACAGAGACCATATCAGTGCTCTGAGTGGCCTGGCAGTGAACTTCGAATTCAGGAAAATATGGCGCAATAATATGTATTCTTGCTTTGCAAAAAACAACTACTAGATAACATTTTTCATCAAGTAAAGCTAAGCTTTACACATACAATACAGATCTTCAAAAAAATTTTGCTGTTTTTACCGAGCATGTGTTTAGGTAGAATCCCAAGAGCACAGCTTAAATTTCACTGCTGTGCACCAAATATTTCGTGGGTAACCAGCTGAACAAATGTTCTGCTGAGCACCTCAACTTTTCCATACAAAATTCAATTACGTGGGAAATTGTGCAAGAACTCACATCACACTTTTTTTTTTAAGGATGATTACACGTTTTGCCATCATTATTGCATAGTTTGTAATCTAAGAAAGAACTAAAATAAATATGAAACATTAAACTTGAATCTGGTCTTTTTTAATGAGTAGTACTCTAAAAGTTATCAAACATTAATGTGCCTGCAAAATTTTAAATAATGGCACAAATGGCTCAGCTTCTAAGCCTGACATTTTTGTAGGTGGCTAGTCCTGAAAGTGTTAAGTATTGAATAAGAGTTAAATGCTCTGAGATTTAAGAAATTCATCACACATTCTCACACATAACATAATTCACCTAGCGTAAAATGGAATTCACTTTGAAAGTAATGCTTCTCGAACCACCATTCGGAATATTTTCTAGCGACCTGTTAGAAATGTAATTAGTTGTGATGTCACAATCATCGAAAGCAGTTTGTTGTTATGAAGTATTACACAGTCTTTGTCCAAAAGCCTTTGACATATTTTGATGTCAGTAGATGCTTATATGTACAATGTTTTGTTGTTGTAAATAGCACAAGTTCTTTGCAACTGAAGTTTTATTTTGGTGTTCTTCTCTTGTTTATGTTTCATTGCTGCAGTATTATTTGCAGTAGCGGCCTAAAGTACAATTCCTTTTAAAATATCAGTTCTTACCTGTTAAAATTACAGAAATTTAATCGAAAACTAAAACAACGAGAAACTCCCAGAATCCGAAAAAATTTCTGGGTATTTCCCAGATGAAAAACCTCCTGGGTTTTTTCCCAGTTCTCCTGGGGTGTATGCACCTTGGATGTCAATGACATTGGGAGATAGTTTCATAGATCACTTTTGTGTAGCCATATGTCTTCCTAGCCAACGAATGATGGCTACGATCTTTAAGCAATGTAGTGGTCCAGTAATTAAGAATATGGAATTGTTTGGAGGTTTTCTTATCCCTTTTGCATATGAAAAGTGTACAGAGGGCTGCCACACATCTTCACGGTGATATTGCAATCAGAGTATCTCCTTGTGAAGAAGTACCTGCATGGAATTACATGGATGTTCCATACATCGATATCCCAGGTTGGAGTAACGTGCAAAGCCCACGTTAAATGTGTACAGCATCAAAATGCTGCTGGAAGTCCATGTAGGAAAAATGTTGTAGGAAAGTTCTGGTAGAATGTACATACTTTTGGATTAAAGGGACCTAGCCGTAATCAAACATTATGTGAGATGACATACTATATCTCAGCATGGGTGATTGGTTTTGTTCACGAACGGCATTCGGTTTGTGTGTGCTCTCGGACACATACTCTGGGTGAGCGCATCTCTGGCCAGGGCTGGGGGGCCTGCCAGCACAAGGTGACTCCGTGTACCACGCAGTTGAGTGAGGGTGGCTGCACACATGAGCTCCTGTCACATTCAAACTAGCAGATGTGATGTCGGGTCCTCTGCTAGTGTGCCTGTTTTATCTTGTTTGCATTCACACATCTGCAGTGCAAACCATGACAGAGAGAGATGAGGACAATATGTCAAATTAAAGAGGAGACCAACACAATTTGCTTGTATGCAGATATGATTTGTAATTAAAATATATGGGAAGTTACAACATTAAGAAGTTTTATACGACTGAAATTCTGTAAATGATTAATAACTTACAATATTTATAGTACAAAAGTGATCCACCCTCCAAATTGTAGCTCTCAGTAATGTGCATTGACTGAATTACTCACATATATTACATCATAATTAATTAAGCTGTGAGCTACTTTTTAACTGAACTTTAATTAACATTCACCAAGTCAACTGATGCAAGAGACAGAGACAATTTGCAAGGAAGTATGAACCAATAGACATAATTACACACCACTTGCAACATTTAGTTCATAAAGTTCATAATTTTTATTGTGATTTTTAATTAAATGTTTATTACTGTGCATAGTTTTGACCACAATTTAAAAACTACTAAAGCTATTCTGAGTACTGCAATGGAAAGAGGAGGAAAAATCCTATAAGAAAGTGGTGCTATATTCATACTTATTGTAATAATAGATGGCACAGATATTATGAACTGATTTTTTGGACTGCAACAAGGCTTTACATTTGTTTAACATTAAGGTCTGTGCAAACTACTTCCTGCAAAAACTAAATGTAAGGTATCAATTACGTTTAGAATTTTAGTATCCAGGCAATGGCACATTCAAATTCTTGGTATCACATATGTAATAAAAGTTGTCTGTCAGACTGGTAAAAGTATAAAGTCATTAAGTAACATAGGTGTGAGGGGAGAACTGAAGACCTTAAAAGGGCAACAGCCATCTTGCTCCTTCTCACAGTTCGGAATGAGACTGAGGAGGCAAAGATCTATGCTGATCTGAGCAGTGATCCAGCCATGCAGATTTTCAGTGGTAGAAATTTTTCACGAGTTCATTGGGGACTTAGAATTTTTCTGCAATAGTCAGGACTCTTGCTTTATTTCTGCTGGTAGTTCAGCAGCACTTGTATTATTTTGTGTGAAGCTTATTCGGACTTTGTATTAGTTGCTCTGTGTCTGAATTTTAACTCAGTGTACCAGTGAGTATTTTCTGCTATTGATCGGTAATTGGATTTAGTACATTGTGTGTCAGTTGGACTCCTATTACACACAAGTTAGTATGGAGTTTAGCTTTGGTTAACTATAAACTGCAAACACTGTCTGTATTTTCCAGGAGTTCACTAGCCATTATACTGGAAGTTCAAGCTACTTTCAACTCACTTTATTCGTAATAGCTATCACCGGCCTACAAATTATGGTGTGAATTGTAAAGATAATAAGCTTTACTAGATAAACTTTAACAACTGTATCGGTGGAGTTATTTAACATCAAATGCACCTATGTTCAGCCTAGCAATTATTTGTCTATCTGATTAAGCCATCAGGGAAAAATTTATTAGTTTATTTATTATTTAAAAAAAAAGCATACAATAACTAAATGAGGACTGTATATATTCCCCAGAACAGACAAGGGGGAGCTGCTTCTTGAGTCAGTTGAGCTGATGTTTTACTGTTGCAACTATTTCTCCTAATATCCTTCATACTTCAAACCCAACACCTCATTCATTATACATCTTACCAAGTCTATACTAACACCAACTTTTCCTCTGAAGGGAAGGTGTATAAACAAATCCATGGCACAGCCATGGGCATCTGCATGGCAACCCTCTATGCTAATCTGTTTATGAGCCATCTAGAGGAAACCTTCCTAGCCTCCCAAAATTACCAACAGCTAGTCTTGTTCAGTTTCACTGGTGATATCTTTATGATCTGGACTCGGGTCCAAGGCATCCTATCCTCATTCCTCTGCAGCCTCAACATCTTCTCTCCCATCTACTTCACCTGGTCCTCTTCAACCCAACTTTCTGGACATTGACCTCCACTTTTTTGATGGCTTCATCCCCACCTCTATCCAAATTAAATGCACTAAAAACTAAAGTACCTGAATTTTGATAGCTGCCATCCCTTCCACACCAAAAAATCCTCCTATACAGCCTAACCATCTGTGGACAGTGTATCTGCAGTAATGAGAACTTCCTTGCCCAGTATGCTGAAGATCTCATGGAGGCCTACACAGTCAGGAATAGCCCCCCCCCCCCCCCCTAGTACGCTCAGGTATCCCATGCCATGTCCTCACAGACCTCCTATCCCCTCAAAGCCCAAGAATCAGCTACAAAGGAGCACCCCACCTCCCTCTCTCATCACGCTGGACTGAAACAGGGCTTTAAAGTATCCCTCATCATACCTTGAAATTGGGGACAGCCACCTAAAGCGCACTGGCGTAAGCTGTTGCCAGCACACCAGTTGGCAAATATAAAGTGCGCAGATCAATTAGTAGGCACTGGATCAAGAATACCTATCACGAGAGAGAGGCCAGAGACACACCCAAAAGCAAAACCTCACTAACGCCCTCTTGACAGCACGTATTTAGGCCACTGCAGCTGACCGGAGGGCCTCACCTACCTACCTACCCACCCATCCTTCACTCACTCACTCACTCATTCACTCAATCAATCATCTAGTGTGGCATCTGTAAGTTACTTCCAGAACGGGTTTAGTTCGTCACAGGCTAAGAAAGTGCATAGTGACCAGCTTACTGACTATAGTGGGACTATTACTAATGAGCTCTGTACCACAAACATAAACTCTATTCAAGTTAAGTAAATTTTCCAGTTTATGTAAATAAAGAACTGTGTTAATCCACATTTGCATTTGTGTTGCAGAAATATGATGCTGACTACCTCTAACAACATCCTATCCCTTCCTTCCTTGTGGTACAAGACTCTAAGGTGGCGAATGAGGATAATTCAGAGGTGATTGAAGACAACCAACTTGGCCAAAGATTTTGCTTGCTTCTCTTGTGTTTTAGCTTTTAGGGGTGATTGTGTTCAAGCATTTCTATTTGCTAATTTTTTGTTGAGTTCTTGCATGTACTTCAGGAGGGCAGCTGCAGAACTAATCAAATTTCTCTTTTCAGAGGCTTTGCTTGCTTTTTGATATAACATATTTGTGTAAACCATGAATTCCCTGCCCCCTCCACCCCCTGATCCCAAGTCTCAGCTGCAGACCGTCAATGTGATGTATCTAACACAAGCTTTTCAGTTTCAGAACCAACAAATCACTGACTTACTGATGACGCTACAACAACTACCGGCTGAACAATCTGCGTAGGCTGCACAAACTCAACTGACCAACCGTTCAGACCAACAAGTGCCACCGACCAGTATACCAACGTTCTGGCAATTTAAGGATACAGAGGAGGAATGGACTGAATACCTGACTCCGTTCCAAGCACATTGTCGAGTTCATTGTGTACCAAGGTACTGTAAAGTTACAATACCTCCTTTCGACTGCAGGATCCCCAGTGTTCACGTTAATACAAAAACTATTCCCAACCACGTCTCCCTACGAACTCGTCTATGACCAAGTAATTGCTGCATTAACTAAATACTATGGCCAGCAAGTCCAAGTAGCTGCAGCTACATATCAGTTCTTTCACTTGTATAAAAAGCCAGAACAGACATACTGCCAGTGGCACACAGAATTAATGGGCATTACTAAGAAGCGTAAATTTAAGTGTGGTTGTGGGAACTTTTACAGTGATTTAATGATACATGATGTAATAACATTCAATGTCCCAGATAGTAGAATTCAGGAGCAGATCTTTAAGTACTCTAATCCATCACTTTCCCAAGTATTGCAAATCTTTGAGCAATAGGATTTAGTGCCATAGTGACCGGTAAGTTTGACCAGGCCCCGATTTGTCGGGTCGAGTTGCCCCTTTTTCGCGACTGCCCCAAGCAGCCACAACTGCACAGCCAGCCATGTAGACATGTACACAAGCCTGTGAATTTAGTGAAGTCTTGCCCTAGATGTTCTGCTCGCCATAAAAGACAGGATCACCCATCAAGTAACGCAACATGTTACATGGGTGGAAAAAAAGGCCATGTCCAAGCAGTTTGTTTTCAATGCAACAAAAACGACAATTTTGCCTGCTCCCAGGAACAACAGGCTCATGCACATACAGTTTATGCTGTGTTTTCAAAACCTACAACAAGTTCTGACAAAAGTAAGATTAAAGTTGTGCCGCCTCCTTGCTCTAGTGCTGTGCAACGATGTTCTAACAAACTATTTCTCTCATTGTGAATTGCTGGCTGTCGTGTGAACTTTTATTTAGACACAATTGCTTCAGTAAATTTGCTTAATCATGCCATGTAAAAACAGTTAGGCTCACCACACCTTTCTAAATCTAACAAGAACCCCACTGCTTACAATGGACAGGAAATTCCAGTGCCTGGACAGTGTAGTTTGCCTGCCACTTACAAATCTCACACTAGGACAGTGAATTTTACTGCGCTGAAATCAAGAGACAGTGAGAACATATTCAGTTTAGGTGCCTTTGATTTGTTTGGACTTAGCATCACAAACAAATGTACTTTCAGTGTCTGCTTTTGAATCAAAAGACAGTGTAGCTAGCTTGCTTAAATAATTTCCTGAACTATTTTCAGAATGAATGGGAAAAGCTAATAACTTTTCAGTGCATGTTACATTATCATACAGTGCACAGCCTAAGTTTTTCCAGGCCCGCCCTGTTCCAATTGCTTTAAGAGACAAAGTAGCCAGTGAATTGAAAGAATTGCAAGATAATAGTAATTGTTCCCATTCAAGGCAGTCAATGGGCAAGTCCTCTCCTTTTGTTGCCTAAGCGTCCTCGTCACATTTGCATTTGTGTTGACTTCAAGTCTACAGTCAACCCACAAACAGTAGCTGATACTTATCCATTACCTTGCCCTGAGGAACTCATGGACAGGCTTGGCACAGGACATAACTTTTCTAAGATAGATTTGCGTGATGCCTACTTGCAAATTCCATTGGATGAAGAACCACAGAAAGTGTTTATTGTAAACACACACTTAGGACTGTTCGAGTATTTGTGCATTTGCCCTTCGGTAGTACTTCCACACCTCCCATTTTTCAAAGTTACTTGGAACAGCTGACTGTAAAAGTGCCAGTTTGTTCAAACTACCTTAGTGATATTGTCATTTCAGGTTGTACACCAGAGGAACACATTGCCAATTGGCATATCCTTTTTCGAGTGTTGCCGGAAGCAGGACTCAAATGTTGCCCCCAAAAAGTGAGACTTTTTTTCAAACTGGACTACAGTACTTAGGTCATGTGATAAGCAATCAGTGTGTGCACCCCTTCCAATCTCATTTGCTTGCAATCCGTGCCTTGCCTGTTCCTTGCAATGTGTCTGAACTGCAGTCAGTACTAGGCAAGATGACATAATACAATTGGTTCATACTGAATGCTGCTCAGATTGCATCGCTTGCGTCACAAAAATGTACCTTTTGTGTGGACTAAAGACTGTCAAGACACATTTCAGGAACTCAAAAATGCCTTGCTTAGTGACAATTCTTTAGTGCATTTTGACCCTGCCAAGCCAGTAGATATGCAAGTCGACGCTTTTTCTTACGGAATTGACGCTGTGCTTTTGCACAGAATTGGTGCACAAGAAAGAACTATTGTTTTTGCCTCAAAGTTGTTAATTCAAACTCAGTGCACTTATTCTCAAATAGAAAAAGAGGCTGTCGCTATTGTGTATGGTGTGACTAAATTCCATCACTATTTGTATAGTCACAAGTTCTTTTTAGTGATAGATCACAAGCCTTTGCAGTCTTTGTTTCATCCGTCAAAGCTGGTTCCTAAATGCATTGCTCAAAAACTGCAACATTGGGCTTTGTTGCTTTTGCACTATCAATATGAAATTGTGAACAGACCTACTGCAAAGCATGACAATGCAGATAACCTCCCAATTGGTCTGGACTCGGATTTTGATGCATCTGCCGTATCTTGCTGCCAAATCGATGTGCAGGGCTCTGAATTGCTGTAATCTTTTCCCTTGAATTACAGACAAATTGCAGAGGCCACAAAAGCGGACCCCGATCTGAGGATTTTGTTGCATTACATTCACACGTCTTGGCCTCACTCACGGAACAGTATTCAGAACTAAGTCATGTGCCTATACCTTGAAAATCGGCATAACCTTTGAGTTCAACAGGGTGTGATTCTAGTTGAAAATGACAATGGGCAATCAAGTGTGCTTATTCCCAAAGTGTTACAAAAGGATATGTTTCAATTGCTCCACCAAGGACATTGGGGAATTGTTCGCGCTAAGCAGTTAGTGTGACGGCACTGTACTTGGCAAGGGACGGACACCCATACGAACAGATGACATCACAGTGACGTGCATGTGCGGAAAACCAACCCACTCCACCACAGACATTCTCAGCTTGGCCTAAGACTCAATCCCTACGGCAACGAGTACGCATAGACTTTGCAGGACCATTTTGGAACACTCGGCACATAGTAGTAGACTCTTTCAGCAACTACCCATCTGCAGTGCCTACGGCTTCTACCACATCATGTAGCACCATTCAAGTATTGTCCTCCATATTTTGCATAGGTTTGCCAGACATACTTGTGTCAGACAATGGACTGCAGTTCACATCCCGTGATTCTGAACAGTTTTGTGAACGAAATGGCATTTGTCATCTAATAAGTGCTCCTTTTAACCCTCAGTCCAACGCAGCAGCAGAATGCTTCATACACACTTTTAAACAGCAGATCATGAAGCTTTGCACTTCCCACACACGGGAACAGGCACTGCAACTCTTTCTCACTGCCTATCGCTCCCTCATATGAGACAGACCATCACCAGCGGAACTTCTGCATGGCCGCCGCTACGCTATCGAATGCTGCTCCACTTGCTACATACCCACCACAGCATCCGGTGCCACCAATGGTCCGCAAGTATTGCTTTGCATTGTGCAATCTTGTTCTTTTCAAGGTTGATGGCAACTGTGGGCACTGTCAAAGAGGTGTGATCCAGGAACACATTGGCTCTTTTATGTACTTGATTGCAGATCCGATGGTTTGCAGCGCCACCACCAGAACCAAATTCGTGGGTGTCATCTGCCCTGTGATTCTGCTACTCTTCTTCCCCCAGATTCAGGGCCTACAGAACCGAGTAGCCTTCACAGCCAATTGCTGATGCCACCAGGGCATCCCAGGAGGAGTGTATGGATGATGTGGCCTCGCCCCTGCCATCCCCGCTTGCCAACCTGATGGATGTGGACCCATCGTCACCATTGCCATCACCACCCCCACCCCAGGACATGCCCTCAGGCCTTGACTTGTGCCCAGGCAGCAGTTTTCTGAAGGATGTTCCTGTTGCCTCGCAAGCCAGATGGTGGGGTTTGGTCGGAGTATGCAGTCCTCCACAGTCACGGCTCCTGGCTCATCTCTACATCCAGCATCCTGCCTCTCCCCCATTGTCATCCACATCCTCTCTACATGACAATGGTGCGGCATTTCAGAGGTTGGGGGGGGGGGGGGGGGGGGGCATTGTGCTGGTGTAAGCTGTCGCCAGCAAATCAGTCAGCAAAGATGCAGTGCGAAGATCAATTAGTAGGTGCTGGATCAAGCATGCCTATCACAAGAGAGGCCAGAGACATTCCCATAAGCAATATCAATACGCCATCAACATCATCTCAACAGCATGTATTTAGGTCGCCACCGCTAACTGTAGGGCCTCACTCACCCAGTCATCCAGTTTGGCATCTGTCAATTACTCACAGAGGGGGTTTAGTTAATCACAGGCTACGATAGTGCATAGTGACCAACTTAGTGACTACAACAGGACTATTACCGATGAGCTTGTACCACAAACATGAACTCTATTCAAGTTACATAAATGTTCCAGTTTCTGTGAATAAAGAATCGTATTAATCCATCAGTGCATCTGTGTTGTAGAAAGAGGACATCGGCCACCCATAACAACATTCCCTCCATTGCTTCCTTGCAGTACAATACTCTGCACTAAGATCCTTCCCACTCCTCCTAAAGTGTAGTTCCATAATCCCCTTAACCTCCACAATGTGCTTGTCCATGCCTATACCTCTCCCACTCCCAACATCTTGGTACAGGGATCAAGGTGTAATATCTGCCCAATCCATCGACCCATCACCTCCTACTTCAGTCTTGTCACAGGCTTATCCCACATTGTCCATGGCCGAGTAACCTATGAAAACAATGACCTCACATACCAGCTCTGCTGAAAATGCTGCACGGCTTTTTATGTTGATATGACTACCAACCAGCTGTCAACCAGGATGGATGGCATTAGCCAAACTGTTGCCAAGAACAATGTTGACCAACTGGTGGCACAACTTGCAGCCAAGCATAACCAGCTCAATTCCAATGGCTACTTCGCAACGTGGGCCATTTGGATCCTTCCCCCTCCCCCCCCCCCCCCCCCCCCCCCCCCAACCAACTTCTCTGAACTACGCAGATGGGAGTTTCTTTGCAACACGCACTTCACTCCCATAATTGTCCTGGCCTCAACTTCCATTAACACACAGTCACTACATCCACCACCCAACAGCTCCCCCTTCCTCTGTTGTGTCACCCCCTGCCAAGTCAGATCCTCATGTCATCTTCAGTGTGTGCTGCCCACAACTGGCTCTGACAACTGTGCATCACCCGCCCTCCCACTTTCCTAGCTTGCAAACCAATTGCCTCCCTCTGAGCCATTAGCCACTCACCCCCAATCCCTTTCCCTGACTCCCACCTCTCTCCCCCTATATGCACCCCACCTGCCAGAAACCTCCCAAAAACAGTTTAACCCAAAAGAATATATATGCCATTTATTGGAGTTACAACTTTTATGTCAGAGGCTAAGAACTCAACTTGTGTCCAGCTCTCCAAGTTGTTAAGTTGCAAACATATGAAGCTGTTGCACTTTTGAGACAATGTAGGGTAGTAGCAAGGGAATTCTTCCTGTCTGTTAATGAAAGTCTCATACATGTTGAAGCATTTCGATTCCAGCATACTCAAAAACTACAGTTTCGACAAAGTTCTGTCCAGCTGCACTGACATGGTTGTAATGCAAGTTATTTCAGATGCAGAAAGTGAAAGCCATGAGAAATCAAGAAACTCAAATGTGGAAATATCTACATTCACATAACAAATATTTTTGTTTGAGGAATCTGTAGAACATTAAATTTAGAAGAAGGGCTAACTCAGCCACAAATTCTGTAAGGAATGTAACAGACATTCCATTGGCCCCTGGGGCCTTGTTTATCCTTGTCCATGCCTATTCCAATCCTGCTCCCCGCCCTCCCCCCCGGATCACTTCATTGAGAATGACCCAGGTGCAAGACCAGTTCCATACACACACACACACACACCACCTCCTATGACATCCCAGTCACAGGAATTTCCTATCCAATAAAAGGCAGGGACACATGTGAAAGCAGCCATGTTATAAACCATTTAGATAAAAAAATCTACTCACCAAGCGGAGGCAGAAGACACACATAAAAGAGGGTTGTAATTAGGCAAGCTTTCGGAGCCAGTGGCTCCCTCTTCAGGCAGACGGGTTGAAGGGTAAGGAAGTAGGGTGAAGGAAAAGGACTGGAGAGGTCTAGGAAAACGGGTACATTTTGGGAAAGTAACCCAGAACCGCAGGTCAGGGGAGACACTGCCACTGCTTGGTGAATAGATTTTTTATCCATCCAATTAAATTATTTTGTCAAAAATTGATTGTGTTTGTTGTTATATTATCACATCTTATAAATCAGTTACACTGCAATTACTGGGCAGCATTCTAAGTGGGCATGACAGAACTAACCACACGAATGCCAAGCTGCAAAAATTACCATCCACTGCCAGACATGATATGCACCACAACACAAATGACTTTAATAGCTGCTTCACTATGCAAGCCATTTGGATATTCCTTTCCAGTACGAATTTCTGTGAACTCCTCAAGTTTGAAATTCTCTCTCCAGTACATACTGCATCCCCTCATGATCCCTCATTTGCCTGCTCCCTTCGCCCTCTCCTCTTTCTATATTTCTTATATCCTCTTTACCCCCTCAGAACTCCATTTGTTTTGTGCCATCTGCCATTCCTTCATCTGACAAACTATTCAACAACCTCCTTGCTTCGTGCGTCCTTTCCTACACATTCCACAGCCCAAGCAATTTTTCTCAATAATCAGTGTTGCCGTGGCCTCCATAGAGTGCGTTTGGGTGTCTGTGTGGTTGTGCGAGTGAATGTGTATACTTTCTGGTAAAAGTAAAATGAGAGCTCAAGAGCTAGTGAATACGGTTTCCTGTTACACGTATCTATGAAGCACCCATCAGTCTCTGTAGGTGAGTGGTTGCTGCTCCATTGTTGTATCCAATCAGGAATTTTTATTATTGCTATATCTGAAATGTTTGTACCATTAACAGCAAATCTTCAAGACAGTAATGTTCCAAGTAAATTAAGAAACTTCTAGCAAAGTACTATGAAAGTATCAAGTCTGAATCATAAAAATGGTTTTTTCATCATACACTGAAGCAATTAGACGTACAGAAAAAACCCTAATGTTTATGCCATTAACTTTCCAACCCATAGCATAAATAAATGGCAGAATGGGTGCAGCACACACAAATGGCCATTCATATGTTGGACACAAAGAGAAAGGAAGAGTCCATCTCTGATAGTGATCCATCATCTGTGAAAGTGAGGAAGTAGTTTTCTGGTGTAGTGAATGACAAAATCATCAAGAGTGACAATGTAACTCAATTCATATGTTAACACTTGAAGAACTGTGAAATTCTTACAGTTGAGGAACAGGTGAAAAGTGAAAGGGAGGAGTATAGTGGGGAAATAAAAGGAATCTGTTACACAAAAAAGAGCCCAAAGCATAATTGAATGTGGAATTATTGTATATGTACACAATAACAAAAATCCAGTAGTTGATGTTCATTTCAAACAGCAGGATGTTAGAAACAAAAATTTAACCTAGATGTGTATTTTTTCCTCACCACTGTATAATAATTTAACAAACTAGGTCAAGAAATTATACATGATGAGAAATATAAGCCAATCCACTATACTGAAATAAAGAATATAAATATACATTTTAAAGTGTAAAGAGTATCTTTACAAACAGCACATTACCTAAGCCAGAAAGACGCTGATGCTCCACAATGAAGGATGTTCCTACACAGAATCCACCAATTGTGCCTAATGTCCATTCCATGCTACACATTATCAGGTCAACATCTGCAAGCTGTAACAGGAGAAAGATATAACTCACTGTAATGTGTGTCAACACTATAATCTATTAATGAAGATGCCTAACAAAGATTACTATGACATTTAAACAACACAAATTCTGACACACAGTAAAATTATATGAAATTATATTTTCAGAATGCAATTTGTTTCCACCTTCAATCTCTTCATTTCCTCACCATTATTTAAGCCTTTGTGTTCTTCTCACCAGTTTCTTACCTATCAATATTTCACTTTTCATCATTCAATCATTTTTATTTATTTTGAATCTTTTTTTCTGCATTTTCCAAGTTTTGTTATCCTTTCTTTTTTTTTGTTCTTCCTACATTCTAACTTGTTTGTTCTATTTCAACATCTAAATACCAGCGCATCTCCAGTACACTATCTGATCAAAAGTATTTGGACACGTATTAGAGGACATTAATATCCTTTATGACAGTTTGAACTCTGCTGGGGACACTTTCAATTACGTGTCTTAATATTTGTAGAAGTATAGCAGCTCATTCTTCCTCAAGAGCCAAAACCACAAAAGGTAAAAATGTTGGTTGCTGTGGTCGGGAGCGAAGTCGATGTTCTAACTCATCCCATTGGGTTCAGGTTAGGACTCTGGGAAGGCCAATCCATTCCAGGAATGATACTGTCCACAATTTTTTTTTTTTTTTTTTTTTATATAAATACTGCTTTGTGACGGTGCACTGTCATTCTAATATAAACTCTCATCATCTCAGAATTGTCCGTCTATTTGCGCAGTACACAATGCTGTAAAATGTATTCATATCCCTCTGTATTTAGCATTTTTGTATGTGTAATATGGAGACCATACCTTGGCTACAACTGTAATCCCCCCCAACTCCTAGCCTGTAACACGAACTCCTCTGTACATCACTGCTGACACTACACATTATGGCAGATAACATTCTCCAGGCATTCGTCAAACCCAAACCCTTCTACTGGATTGCCACAGGGTACAGCATGATTCATCACTCCAAATTACTTGTTTCCAGTCATCCACTGGCCAGTGGCGTCACTCTTTGCATGACCTCAAATGTTGCTCCACTTAGCACTGATTACAGAAATCTGTGGCTTATTAGGAACTATTATGCACAGTCATTGTGCGAGCTGGACTACAGATAGCACTTTGGAACTCATGAGTGATTCCTTCCAATAATTTCAAGTGATTTTTTAAAATCATCCTCCGCAATGTTCATCCATCAGTATATGAGATCAGCCCAGTCTTGGTTTAGCTGAGATTGTTCCTTGATGTTTCCGCTTCACAGTCGCATCACCAACAGTCAACTTGGGAAGCTTTAGAAGGGTAAAAATGTCTCTGAAGGATTTGTTACTCAAGTGATATCCAATGACCAGTCCATGTTCAAAGTTACTGAGCTCTTCTCAATGAACCACTTTGCTGTTACTGCTTATCTGATGACAACACAATACTCCCCATCTCCTTTATACTGGTGCGTCTGCCTCTCGTGACATCTAGTGGTCAATGCTGCATTACATGGAGTGTCCAAATACTTTTGATCATATAGTGTACATTACTTTTCCTAGTCTTTCCTTCTCTTGTCTTTCATCTGCTGATTTTCTCACTTGCTTACTGTTCCCTATGTCACTTTTGTAAACAGTACTTAAATTTTCTATTCTCATCTGTTGCATTCACAGCTAACGCAAGTCTTATCACTTAATGTGTGACTGTCCCTTGATTTGGTTTCTGAGTTAAGTTTCTTAGGTATTTCTTAAAAAATTTCCTTTCTCCTCCTTTTATTTTATCATACCTATATCTAACTCAAGAATTTTTAACATGTTTTGTTAACCTGAATATGTGTAGTAGTATTCTACAGCATTTCAATCTAATTTGGTACATAAATGATTTTATTATTTTTACTCTATGAAATATATTGAGACCCAGTTTTCAGCAGCAGCAGCCTGGGCACCTACAATGGTGCTTTACTGATATTTATAGTAGTTGTTCTTCAACAGTGAAGAGAGAAAGAGATAAATAGCACCCACACTTAAAACACACACACACACATACACACACACACACACACACACACACACACACACACACACACACACACACACACCACATTTGGCTCCCAATATCAACATCATTTAGTATCACCCAACCCTAATCACACAGCTTACTCACAATTCTCATGGACTTTTCTTCTCATTCCATTTCCAAGCGTGTTGCACACATGTTCACTTTCGTTCTGGATATACCGTCCATCACTCATTTATTATGTATTTCAAATAAAATGAAAGAGAACACTATATCTACAGTAATTATTGATCTTGTTTGTTAGTTTTCAGCTACCAAGGCTGTTGTCAGACAAGTATTCTCCTCAAAGAAATAGCACTGTGGTGAACAATTCTGGAAAAGATGTTACAACTGAAAGGTGTGTGGCAAAAACTCGAGAGTAAAAGTTAACTTTGATTACCCCAAAATCATAAAACAAATACACGCGCACGCACGCACGTGCGCTCGCACGCACGCACGCACACACGCACACACACACACACACACACACACACACACACACACACACACAGAGAGAGAGAGAGAGAGAGAGAGAGAGAGAGAGAGATAAGTGTATTCGTGTCGTATTAATGTAAATAAGTCCCCCTGACGTGAGGTTTGAACCTTTCAAATGTGTTGTGGAAATAAACTGAACAGTGAATCATAACAGCGCAAACCTGTTGTTTCATTCAATATCTTTGATTCAACAATTGAAATATCACAAAAAAATTTACACTGAATATAAATGAAAAAGATTGTGGATGAGGAAAAGGGCGGGGTGGAGGAGAGGCAGGGCATAAATCATCATGAGTCAAATCATACCATAGACAAAAATCATGCTACCATAAAATCCAAATTCGTAAATAAGTGTAATGCATCTTGTTTTTAACAATCATGTTCTTTGTATACTTCATTGACAGATTTTTTGAAGGAAAGAAATTTGGTTGTCTTTCCCCAAAATAATTATAGCTGTTATGCTTTACAAATGTTAATTTTAACCTGCATTAACTATAATATTAAATTTGTGATCCTGTATTTGTCACTTCCATCATCTGTTGTCCCCATTTATGCTACATTATAATGTTTGGTTAACAACAGTTACAGTTATTCTAGAATGAGTTCATCTGTCAGAAGGGGCATACATCAAAAGAAGACTCATGGATGTCTTTCTATAAATTATTAAGTACAGAATGTTTAGCAAGACTGAGTGAAGAATAATTTAATACAAAGATGTAATGCTATTTCCTGGCTTAATGCTATCTAATGGCTTATACCTTTCTGCTGCAAATGATAAAGCATAAATTTAATTTGTAATGGTATAACAGAAGAAAGATTTTTTTGAGAGCTAGCAAGATTCCTAACCTTTTTAAGTGTCTACTGATGACTCAACGCCTCAAATATTTGGTGAGTTGTTAGCTTCACTCCTTCTATTATGTATATTCCCTCAAGCACCTTACATTGCCATATTATTGTTCAGTTTAATGCTTTTCTGATGTATCAGTGTTAGTCTACTTACAAAATGCCTACAAATTGTTCACATTTTCAGCCTAAGGATGGATGTTCTATTGATTTCTAAATGATGGACAGCGTATAACAACTTGCAACTTTATCAACAACTTTCTGTGGGCTAGTAGCGTTACCATGTGTGTTGAAGTAGGTAAGCACTGGTATATAAAAGCAGGAGTCGCTCACAGTTAGAAGCCCTGAGCTGGAGCCATGCCAAAAGATAGATTAAAATATATTTTCCAATAACGTATTACAGAATTTAGATCATTTGGAAAAACAGCTAGTAGCTAAAGCTACACCTTGACGTGAGCTCAGCTTTGTGTGACAGGGGTTTGGAGCTTTGGGTTCTACGTGGTAGGGCTCTTATGAGCCCCTACAAGGCTTAACAGTCATAGCCTAAGGTACTCTACCAACCTTGATATGCTTTTCATGTTCTGCTACGTACAAAGAAGGGGAATCAATAGGACTCCTAAACTTCCATCTCGAATCTCAATCTCTATATCGCTCTGTTAAGATGTGTTGCTTTATTAATCAATGTTTAATACTCATGTTTTGATGGTGTTGCTTCTTGCAAAGGAAATTATATCCACTGTAGTGAAGATGTCAAGTTTGTAACTGTCTCACAGGAGTACACTAGAATCCGTGGATATACAGGAGGACCATAATTAAAGCTCCAGTTTCAAAAAGGCTGTAAAAAGAGAACCACTGCTCAGAATCAGATGTATTTGATGGGTGCATTATTGATGTCGGGCAAAACAACATGGAACAAAACCATGTAAAGAAATTTTTAGCAATAGATGGTGCTGTAAGAGACTTAATACAAATGAGGTCGGCTTCAAATGACACATAAATCACAATACCATCTATACTGTTCAATGTGCACTACCGCACAACTCTGGCAGTCAACAGTTGTGCATTACTAGATAGGTAAGCCAATCTGCCATGGTAAGGTCATACCACATTGGATGGGAAAAATTAGTTTTTAACTGACCTGAGGCCAAAAACCACATAAAAAAAGAACAAAACAAAATGACACTTGTTTCTAATTGTGCTGGGGCCAAAAACTGCATAAACAGCAAAATGATGTTGGTTTGTAATTATTGTGAGATGGTGCAAGACATGTTCAATATGTTGTCCACCATTTTCTGCACTAGTTGAAATTGAGAAATAACATGTTTCACAATAGATGGGAGGGACTCATGGGGTCACATTCAGAATGCATCATGGAATGCATTCCTACAGTTTTAACTGGAGCACTGAACACAATATCTTTCTGATAACCCCACAGCCAGAAATCACATGGATTCAGATCAGGTGATCTGGATGGCCAGGCTGTAAAGAAATGATAACTGATAATTCTAGTATTTCTGAAATACCTCTGCAGCAGCTCCTTCATTCACTGTGCAAAGTGCAGAGGTGTGCCATCTTGCATAAAAATGACCCTACCAACACATCCTCCAACCTGTTGAAGGGTTGAAATGATGCTGGTGTGCAAAACACTCTCATGGTGTTTACCCTCTGCCAATTCCACTTCAAAAGAACCTGTCTTTACAAACTTTGCAATGATTTTCTCCTGGCTCTTAGCAGACATCAGACCAATGCGTTTTTTCATACCCTTTGAGTGTCTAGAACTCCTGCAGAGTTACTGGCACACAGTCACTCTTCTTGTAAAAGAGCTTTACCAACAGCGCGATCCTTCACGGAGACAGCCATGCTGGGCATCTCGGACGCAAAATGAGGAACTGCTGCACATTTGTTGATGTGGATATTCTGGTCCTCACAGTGCCATCTATTGGCATTTTTTCCCTAGTGTTTTGAAACTGGAACTTTACTTTTGAACACCCTGTATTTGTCACGACATAGTGAAAGTTTCATGAATGATTACATCATGCCATTATTTTTAACTGCTGAGAAATCTACATTGGACTGAAAATCAGATGATGCGATAATCCCAAAACAAGCCATAAGAAAAAGTTAAGAAATTCACAATAAACCAATTAAAATTTTTGAGTAACCTTGCAAGATTTTTGAAGACTATTTCATAGTTTCCAAGAAGTTCCTTGCTTATAACTGTGTTTGTTTGATATAGTGCAAATTTCTTTTTATTACTTGAGGTGCATTTTGAAGGTTTCTTCACAATGGGTGTGTTAGATAGAACTGGCAAAAACATGTACTTTATGTAATAACTGATGTGGACAAAAGAATTAGTAGGGCTCTCGCACTTAAGAATTTGACCACACTGGTAACAGTTTCACAGATTTCTCCAGTATGGAAACCACAAGCTGCAACTGTGTGAAAGTGAAGTACACATGCAAGCCGCTTTTGGACATTTTCACCATGCAAGTCTAAGATATACAGGACAAATCATAGACAAAAGATTCTCATTAGTTATAAGTTATAATTTATAACTTGCAAAACAATACTCACATCAACTCCATAGTATTCCGTAACCCCTCTCCCATGTGCACCAAGTGTGCCAAAAGAAACACTTTCGTCTATGAAAATTCGTAATTTGTATCTTTTGCAAACTTCTATTAGCTCAGGCAGGGGACATATATCGCCCTGAGTTAAATATATTCCTTCAATTACTAAAAACTTTCTAGTTCTCTTCGCTTTTTTTGGATTCTGGAAAAAAAGAAATTTGATACATTAGAGTCATAAATTTACTATTACACAATCTATATTACTAAACGGCTAACCCAGTTCTTCTAGCTGCACACTGCCTATCTAATAGCTTCCAGGTGCAACAAAATTTTGCTTTTCAATATTTCATGTAATTGTTGCCCAAATATAAAAAGCTGTCATAATCTACTCATTAAGAATTATAATCTTACGTTATAGGTTTAACACAGAAAGTAAAGTATTTAAGTTAGGAACTGTGTATAGGGCTTGAGGCTGTATAACTCACGGCATGTAAATTACCCAGACTGCATTCCGCCAGTATTTGGGAATGAGGGGACTTAGCAATCTCCAACACATAAGTTCAAACCTTTTCTAAGATTTTTCTTGCTGACACCCCCCCATAAAATAACAAAAGGAAAAAAAATTATTGCTTACTGCATGTTTGCTGTTCAAACAATGAAACTGCAGCATCAGGTACCATGTTTTAATTTATTACTTCTTTACTACTAACTCTGTTCACAACAAATTTTGCACAGTATCCACATATATCACTACATGTGCTGGAAAAATTAGCTATATACATGGTTTAGGAGTTACGACATCATAAATGTTGATACATGTGAAAACTATGTTTTGCTTAAAGCAGAGCACATATTACCCAGTATATATTCATCCAGTGTTTCATAATGAGAGCACTTATTGTGTTCCAACAAACTTTAAATGTAATTTAAAACCTTTTCCAAACTACTACTCACTTACACACTTAACACCAAATATGTTACACATTAACTTCTTTGTAAAGAATCAGAGATTTGTAGCTCTTTTATACATGGGAGTTCAATTCTCTAAATACTGGTGTGCATGCAAGATAAGATCAATGGATGCTTACCAGGAATCTATAGAAAGAGGCTCTGGAAAGATTTCAATGATACTATCAAAGCACAATAATGCATTCCGCAGTGGGGAAAGTGGGGAGGGGAAGGGGGGGGGGGGGTAGAATGAGTAGTGCATCCAACTTTTAAATGCAATTTGTAATATTCATCTCATCTTAGGTTTATCATGACTTCTGGAATCTCATCATGCTGACAAGAATTACTTGCTGTGTAACAAATATGAATCCATCTATGTAAACCAGTCAAACTGCAGTACCGGTACAAAACAGTTGGCCGAGGCAATGTGGACATGTTGGTGTATGGCAGTGTATTCTGTCTGTTCTGTTGTAACGCTACACAGTGAGCGTGGGCACAATTAAATAGCACAAGCCTCTGCTTCTGGCCTAAAGAGGCTATCTCACATCAGCATAGATGGTGCAGCAAGCACTGCGCCATATGCAAAACAGCCTTACATAAACCGGCACGCCAGCCCTCAGTCACATTAATGTTTGTGTAACAAATGTACACTTCACTGTTAGACTGTGCCATAACTGACTCCTTGATTTCCTAACAGCATTCAGTTGTTGTTGTTGTCGTCTTCAGTCCTGAGACTGGTTTGATGCAGCTCTCCATGCTACTCTATCCTGTGCAAGCTTCTTCATCTCCCAGTACCTACTCCAACCTACATCCTTCTGAATCTGCTTAGTGTATTCATCTCTTGGTCTCCCTCTACGATTTTTACCCTCCACGCTGCCCTCCAATGCTAAATTTGTGATCCCTTGATGCCTCAAAATGTGTCCTACCAACCGATCCCTTCTTCTAGTCAAGCTGTGCCACAAACTTCTCTTCTCCCCAATCCTATTCAATACCTCCTCATTAGTTACATGATCTACCCACCTTATCTTCAGCATTCTTCTGTAGCACACATTTCGAAGGCTTCTATTCTCTTCTTGTCCAAACTAGTTATCGTCCATGTTTCACTTCCATACATGGCTACACTCCATACAAATACTTTCAGAAACGACTTCCTGACACTTAAATCTATACTCGATGTTAACGAATTTCTCTGCTTCAGAAACGATTTCCTTGCCATTGCCAGTCTACATTTTATATCCTCTCTACTTCGACCATCATCAATTATTTTACTCCCTAAATAGCAAAACTCCTTTACTACTTTAAGTGTCTCATTTCCTAATCTAATTCCCTCACATTCAGTGTCTTAGTATATTTCTTCATATGGAAGTGGATTAAAGTTGGTTGCTGGGAATTCTGATATTGTGTTTGTGCAACATTATGATATTTTTCACGATGAATGTGGTATCTGTTCCGCGTGTTTTCATTTCATGGCTCACTATGGCCAATTTGTCAGCAGAAGAAATTCATCAGTTTCTTGTTGAACAACAGCAAGCTCTCACCAACTAGCAGCAGGCTCTCTCTGTGACAGTAAACAATTTTGCAGCATCTTTGACATGCCACAGTTCACTGCTTTTCACCATATGATGACTCTGCAGATGCATAAGAAAAACTCCTTCGGAAACATTTCAAAGCTTTTGGCATTGCCGACCCCAATGTGTGTAAGACTTTCTTTATGTAATGGATTTCTCCATGTGTTCATCACCTTTTGTGTCAGCTAGCTCCTCTTCAGGAACCTTTCAATCTCTCCATTTATGAAATGTGTCAGTTGTTCTCTATGTATTAATGCAAACTTACTCATGATATTGCTGCTCGTGATGAGTTCTGCCACTGTAAAAAGCAGCTGCAGTCGTACAGTTTGTGCAGGGGAACATCAAAGGCTTAGCCATCTTCCAGTTTATTACTAAAGGTCACTGGGCCT
Source organism: Schistocerca piceifrons (assembly GCF_021461385.2). Lineage (NCBI taxonomy): Eukaryota > Metazoa > Arthropoda > Insecta > Orthoptera > Acrididae > Schistocerca > Schistocerca piceifrons. Next base: position 114,912,314 of record NC_060141.1, on the reverse strand, counting down.
CATATGCTGATTTTATGGTTCGTGATGTTGTAATATGCTTAGCCCCTGATACAGAAGTTCGTGAACACGCTTTACAATGTGAAAATCCGTCTCTCACAGAGGTTTTGAACACTGCCCAATCTTTCGAAGTGTCTAGGGAAGCAGAAAATCAGATAGTAGCTTGGTTTGAAGTAGCCGTTGCTTCTCCTCCTCAGCCACCATTGGTTAGTACATTGGGGGAAGATGACTTCTTGGCCATGCCATGATGCATGGGGGCAGTGCCGTGCTAAACAGCAACAGCAGTCAGTGTCACAATGGTAAATATGTACTCTTCTCACATCATCGCCTTATTGTTTTGTTCAACATGAGTGGGCTGTGTGCCCAAAGCGTTGGGTGACATGCAATTGTTGTGAAAAGGAAGGGACATATTGCTTCTGTGTGCAGCCCTCAACCTCCTCTATCAGAGATGAACATGGATGTGAACAATGTTTCCCACATGATGGCAGCCTGAAACAAACTTTATATTAAAGTATGTGTTATAAACAAGATGTTAAAAAATGCAAGTAGACAGAGGTGCAGTAGTGACTTTGTTACATTCTCAAACCTGTGTGGATCTTGGATCACAGGCATTGTCCCCTATCTCTCATTGGCTGATGAGTTATAACAAACAACAAATACCCATATTGGGACAGTTTTCTACTCCTGTAGCGTATAAAGCGCTTGTTCAACCTTTGACATTTCTAGTGGTGGATAATGCCAAAACTGAAAACCATTTGGGTTAGTTGTCTTCAGAATTTTTGGATTCTCTTTCTGACAAAATACATCTGGTATGGGATCAAGTTCTGTACCAACAACTGTCATAGCTGTCTCCTCTAGTGAATGGTCTGCTCCATTGGTAATTGTCACAAAACCTAATGACAGCCTTTGGCTCTGTGGTGATTTTAAAAAGCCTGTAAATTTACAGTCTGTAACTGATATCTATCCCTTATCCTGTCAGGAAGAATTCTTAGCATGACTCTCCTGGAGCCATTATTTTTCCAAAATAGACTTGTCAGAAGCCTACTTACAATTTCATCTGGATGATGATTCCAAACATGGCCTCATAGTGCATACCTTCTTCGGGTTATAGCAATGCCAGCACCTGCCATTCAGTGCAGCTAGCACCCCTGCTATTTTCCAATGATTTTTGGGGCAATTCACTGCCTCCGTGGCAGGGTACATTAACTAACTGGTTGATATTGTGGTCTTCAGTAACTCAACAGATGAACACTTGCAGAACCTTTGTGCCTTGTTCACAGTGCTGCAGGCCGTCGCGTTGAAATGTAACTTTGACAGATTACAATTTTTTCACCCTCTACTGTCTATCTCAATTTTGAAGTCTTGTACGCTGATGTAGCGCATTGACGCCATCATGCTGACACCACTGTGGCTTTGCTGCTGCATTCTACCAATGTCAAAGACTTGCAGGCCTTTCTCAGAAAGATCGCGTACTACCATAAATTTTTTCCTGATGTCGCCACAGTGGCTCAGCCCTTTCATGCTCTCTTACATAAAGGTGTTGCTTTTCACTGGCTGCCCAACTGTGATTGTGCCTTTACCCTGTTGAAGTCAAAATTACACTTGGCACCTTGTCTGGTTACCTCCCAACCAGCCAATATCTCGTTTCGGCTGCAGACACCTCCCAGTATGGCCCTGGGACTGTATTTGTGCACAAAAAGTGGACAGTTCCAAACGCTCCATCTTCCAAAACCCTGAATAAGTTGCAACAGTACTACTCACAGATAGAAAAAGAAGCCATTGCTGTTGTGTGCACACTAAAAAAATTTCATGTTTTCCTATAGGTTCTAAATTCAATTACTAATCATAAACTTCTGGTTTCTCTGTTCCATTCTTCGGCATCTGTTCTGGACAAAATGACCCATCACTTGCAATGCTGGGCTCTGGTTTTGTTGCACTATAACTACATTTTCACTCCACAGCACAACACGCTAATGTGGATGCTCTTTCTCGATTGCCGGCTGGACCCAATCCAGCATTTGATCAAGGTGCATTGCTGTGGTTTCATTTAGACGTTGACACCCGCAATGCCAAGAATGGTTTTCCCATTACCAGATGTCAGATTTTGGCAGCTGTCGCGACTGATCCTGTCTTAAGTCAGGTTGTTCAACTTATCCACCACAGCTGACTACAAGGCATGTTTTTTTAAGTAAGTACCATTTTGAAATTAAAAAAAGATGTGCTAAGATATCTCAATAATTTTATTTTTACACGAAAGCCTGTACCTTAATCTACATACTGACACCATTACAGTCTGATTTTCCTTGTTTACATTATGTAATGAGTGTTTAAGATGCCTCCGATAATCGTGAGTCCCGCCGACTGTGAAGTACGGGCAGTTATAAGATTTCTTAGTGCTAAAGGCCTAAAAGCGATAGATATTCATCTGAGATCTGTGCAGTTTATGGAGAAAACATTATGAGTGATGGAATGCTAAGAAAGTGGATGAGAGCATTTAAACATGGCCGCACAAATGTGCACGATGAACAATGGAGTGGGTGTCCTTCGGTCGTTAATGAAAGTTTGGTGCAGGAAGTGGACAATAAGGTGAGAGAAAACAGATGCTTTTTCCTCCTTGCGAGATGACCTTCCTAATGTTTCTCGTAGTGTTTTGTATGGCATTGTGACCGAGCACTTGAATTACCAAAAATTGTGCACACGTTGGGTACCGAAAATGTTGACGGATGTGCACAAAACCAAACGTTTAGACAGTGCATTGACTTTCCCTGGGCGTACCACGACGACGGTCATCACCGTCTTAAGCCAAATTGTTACGGTCGATGAAACATGGGTGGCCTACATCACACCAGAATCAAAGCAACAGTCCATGGAAGTTGAGCAAGGGTATTGTTTTGCTGCAAGACAATGGCCGTCCGCATGTGGTGAATCAGACCAAAGATCTCATCATATCTTTTCGATGGGCAACTCTAGATCATCCTCCGTACAGCCCCAATCTTGTGCCCAGTGACTACCATCTGTTCTTGCACTTAAGAAACATCTGGGCGGTCAGCATCTTCAAGACGATGACGAAATCAAAACAGTGGTGATGCAGTGGTTAACAAGTCAGGCGGCAGACTTCTATGAGGAGAGTATTCAAAAACTGATACAACGTTATGTTAAGTGCCTCAACATTGATGGAAATTATGTAGAAAAGTAGATTAAGGTACAGGCTTTCATGTAAAAACAAAATTATTAAGATATCTTAGCAAGTCTTTTTTTAATTTCAAAATGGTACTTACTTAAAAAAACATGCCTCATAGATGAACTGCTGGGTCAGGTGTTGGATCTCTTGAGTAGTTATAATGCTCTCCATTCTTGATGGTGTCTTACTTGGTTGGTTTGTGGTATTAAAGGGACCAGACTGCTACGGTCATCGGTCTGGTGTCTTACTGTTGGCTACTGAAGAGTAGGCACCCAGGGTTGTGACCCTGTCCGCATTGTGCCAGGATGTCATGCACCGTCTCCACCTAAACCACTGGAGTGTTTCTCGTACAAAATTGCTGGCCTGCTGCCATGGGTTTTGGATGGTTATTGACAATTAGTTCATGAGTGTTGTGTCAGCCTGCCTACAGTGTGCTACCCATCAAGCAGCACCTTTCCCCTCTCTTTCTCCATGACCACCTCCCCCCCCCCCCCCTCCCCCGCCCCCATCCCCAGTGCCCCAGGAAGTGTATTCATGCCCTTTTGCTGGTCCCTTCCTTAACTCCTTTTGGCTTGTTGCAGTGACACTTTCTCAAAATTTCCTTACATGTTTCATTGCTTGTCCACATCCACGGCAACTGAGGTCACGGCCCTCACAAAGATTACAATTTACTCTTGCACTGGACAATAGCCTGTAATTTGTGTCTCAGAATTTTGAATATTTTTGTACAAAGAGTGGCATTTGGCACATTATGGCCTCTCCATTTCATACTCAGTCCAATGGTGATGCAGTTCAGATGGTCCGTATTTTCCAAACTTCTCTGAGCTCCTGTCGATACTGCAGTTGCTGCCTTTGTCTTCTCTGCTGCCCCTGTCAACGAGTGCCTGCCTGGATATGGACATGGATATGATGCCTCCGTCGCTGCTGTTCCCTTACAAACTCTCGTGGGGACCTGTCCACACCAGTGTCATTTCAGACTGTTTTCTCTTATGATGGCACGGCACCTGCCCCAGCAGTCGTCCTCTTCCGATGAATACATAGACATCTGCATGATGAACATTTATCCCCCAACAGGGGAAGGAGAGCACATAATTAAACAGCGCGTGCCTCCATGGCTGGCCTAAAGAGGCTGCCTCGCATCAACACAGATGGTGCAGCAAGCACTGCGCTGTGTGAAAAACAGCCTTATATAAACTGGTGCACTGGGCTCTCTGTCACTCTAAAATTTATAGGAAAAATTTATACCTCATTTTCAAAATGTGCCTTAATTGACTCCTTGGTTTTGTGTGGCTATACTGATTACTAAGTCGCTCAGTGTCTTAGTTACGTTCCTTCAAGTGTACGCAGATTAAAGTTGGTTGGCGGGAATTCTGGTATTGTGTTTGTCCAATGTCCTAATATGTTCCATTATTTCTGGCCTTCTCACAGTGCCTTGAAATAATCTACACAGTTTTCTCACTTCTTTATAATAGGATATCACGGCCTTTCTGTTCCTGTCCTTGGCAGTACTTAAGAACAATTTTAAGATACTTTCTTTGGAGGTATCTCCATTCTACTTGTTTAATGATAAACATAGTACACAATCAGTAGCACATTGAAAGAATAGCAGTGCTATTTGCATTAAACACAAAAATTAGAATGACATACCAACCAACCAATACAAATTTAAAAAAAAAACAGTCTGAAGGCCTTCCCTGCAAACAGCCGGACTAGGACTCAAGCTTGGACTTTCTTCTTATTGCAAACAATGGCCTTAATCATTAGTTTCTGCTGAACGAATTGTTGTTCTTGCCTCTTTCTCAATAATTCATCTATACAGTGAGTGGTAGTCTTGACTCATGTTTTATTCCATAAGGGTTTTCTATTATTGTACACATTAGAAAATTGACAGAAATAATCCCCTGGCATTCCAACAGAACAAAATTAGTATAAAACAATAATATGAGGAGTAATATATATTCATACCTTTATGTCTTCTTCATACTGAGCTCTCAAAAGCTGTTCCAAGTGCTCAACATCATTGTGTTTAAAGAACTGTATTGTACTTCGAGATGCATCAAGTCCTTTCTGAATAGCGAAATTCACACATTCATCCCTGAAATTATAATGTGTAATGAGTGACATTAGTGACACATAGCTAAGTGTGCTTTTAGAAAATAGCAATCAAAATTAAACATTCAAGAAAGGTATAAGAAGTAGCTGCTCTTCTTAGATTTTGGCAAAATGAAAACAAACACACACATATACGTATGTTCATGGAAAGTCATACTTTTTCCAACAACATGCTTATTTCTTTATTTAATGTGCATATCAATAGTTTCGACATGTCACCTACAAACTGTAATTACTGGACAGCCATTCTGTCTCATAATTTTACACTTTTCTCAAGTGAGTGCTAATATTAATTCTACCATAACTTGAAACATTCATTTTTAGTGTTTATGTTAAGATATTCTTCAATGACTTGGAAGAGTTACCCAATTGAAAGTTCTTTAATTCCACCTACAAATTCATCACATTGCCTCCAAAACATTTAATATGTTCTGGCAGCTGCAATGAGTGAATCTTATATACAACGTTGAACTTGTTGCAAAAATGTGTAAAACAGAGCATGTAGTGTAGATACGTCTTGCTCTACTCTTTAAATGACCATGTAATAAATTTTAGTGAACAAGATAAAAAGTAATTCACCTTCCATTTCACCACAGTTCACAGAGTTAATTCATCGACTCAGATTTTATGTCTGAACCTTTCCTTCCTGGTATAACTAATAGTAATAGGATAGAAAGAATCATGCTTTCAGGAGTTTTATAATCAGAAACAGAACATTTAAAATGCAAATGACTGGAAAAACTTAAAACATAATGCTACTTCTTTCTAATTTATTACTTAAATATAATGAAATACAGGATATAGGAACAATGATGTATGTTGATGGAATCTGGCAATAAAAATACAATAATTAAACTAAAACAAGAGCTTTGCAGTTATAAACCAGAGTGCCTATTTTATGGGGCTGAAACGATCCTTTTAGTAATCAGGACAAATCACCTGTAATCGTAATCATCGTCATCGTCATTAAGCTTCTTGACTCTTATGGCGTCATCGAGAAGTTATTTCTCCATCCATCTTTTCAGTGGTCAATGTAGCAATCTCACACCATTGGGGTGTAGTGTAACGTGGATTTTGGGATCTTCCTTGAGCTCATTAGATGTAGATGTTTTCTCCAGTTGTTTTAATAGTTCAGAATATAATGTGTGATGGGTTCCTTCAACAAATCTTCATTCCTTTTGTGATTACATTTGGTATACTCAGCTGTCTGTCTCAAGAATTTCATTTCATAGGCTGTTAAATCTTTTTGTATCTTTAGCCTTTATTGTCCAGGTGTCCTGCTAATAAGGTCTTTCCTTCTCAAACTATCTGGTAAGTCCCCCCTGATACGGGGTTCTGGATGACTTTCCCGAACTGTACCCTTTTACCTAAACCAATCCAGTCCTTTTCCTTCACCCCTCTTCCTTCCTCTTCAACTCTTCTTCCAGAAGAAGGAGCCACTGTCTCTGAAAACTTGTAAAGTTAAATCACTGTGTGTGTGTGTGTGTGTGTGTGTGTGTGTGTGAGTGAGTGTGTGTGTGTTGGAGTTTTTATCTATCTGGTTTGGCCATTGTAGTGTCAATGGACACTACACACCAAGTAATGACCTGCTAGCCAAAATAATATTTGATAGATTTTTAAATACATTCTTGACCCTATTTAACCATAGTATTCCCATAAAGAAAACCAAAATAATGGACGGCAGCCACAAATCCAGTTCTCAAAACATGCAAAATATATGGTACACTAAACAGCTGACAGATCTAAAGAAACAAGTTTTGTTACTGTACAACATATACAATAGTATGAAGTCTGACTACGCCAAATCAGCCTATGTGGAATGCAGGAATGAATACAAAAAAGCCATCCTGCAAGCCAAAAATCCTACAATGCCAACAGCATACATAATTCCACCAATAAATGTGAAACTGCTTGGAAAGTAATTAACAGTGCTGCCACAGATAGTAAAAAAGACAAAATTAATATCCCACTTCAAACACTCAATGAGTTTTTTTATTAATTCAGTGAAAGAAATAGGAGAGTCAATTATCTAACCAGACATTAGTCCATCAGAGTTACTCTCCCAAAATTGTGGTAGACAATCACTAAATACAAGCATGCTAACCTTCTCTGAAGTATCGCCTAAATTTGTACAAGGGGTCATAAAACAACTGAAATCATCTGATAGCTTAGATATATATGGCATATCATGCAACCTGCTAAAAAAATGTGTGTGATTGCATTCTGTACCCTTTAACCCATTGCATAAACAAGTGCTTACACTAGGGATGTTTTCCTGATGAGTTAAAACTGTCTAGGATCGTCCCAGTATACAAAAGGGAGATAAAGACTCTCCATCTAGTTATACGCCTATTTCAATAGTACCTGCGTCCTCCAAGGTAATAGAATGCATCATGTACCAACAATTATCATCTCACTTTGAGTATCTAGGAATAATTAATGCTACACAATACGGGTTTAGGAAGAATCTGTCGATCATTGATGCAATCGACACGGTAGTCAGTTACATTCTCAAAGTTTTTGAGAACAAAGGCTTTGCTCAGGTCTCATTCTGTGACCTAAGCAAGGCCTTCGAGTGTGTTGAGCACACGCCACTACTAGAGAAACTAGAATTCTACGGTATCAAAGGAAACAGTCTCAGACTATTAAAAGCTTATCTCAACAACTGTAAACAGGTAGTTTGTGCTGGTAAGGAAATGTCAAACATAGAAAATGTTAAAGTAGGTGTGCCTCAGGGATTTGTACTGGGCCCCTTCCTGTTTCTGATAATGATCAATGACCTCCCCTCGTTTATTAGATCCACCACTGTATTGTATGCAGATGATACGACTTTTCTTCATAGCAGTAACAATCTTAAGGGGCTCGGGAACGCCCTATACTTGCAATGTTAAAATAACGCTTATAAATTACATCTTTCCTCACAAAGTATTTGAGGTAGGAAGTTGAACTTTTTACAGATTATTTATTGGAATATGGGCTACAACTTAACACAGGGATTTCACAAAATTTTAGTTCAGTTATTAAAGATGATTTTTTTTCAATTGTAATGAAAATTCACAACATTTTGTTGCAATTTTTTATTTATATATTCAAAAATATACAGTTTTTTGGAAAAAGGCTGTGTTAAATTATGCAGAAGGTACTGTGTAACATTTACTGAAAGTTTGAAACAAATATGTTTGGACGATCCTTAGAAAACATGTAATTAGTATGAGAAAATAAAAGTTTTGGGAATCGAGCGACAAAGATTGGATTAACTTTTTAGTGCATTCCAGGTCCATAGGATGGATTATCTTCATCCTCTGCAAACTACTCCTCCAGCTTCCTCTTGTTCCTCCTCCTGTTTACTCTTGCTTGTATTTCTAGACTCTTTACAGCCCTGTCTGCAGCCCGAAGGCGTTCCTTGTCTAAAGCAAGCATCGCTCGTTGTTATGTTCGTAGATTTTGCTACCATTTTCTTCAGTTGCAGTTACTGCAACACTGTTCCAAAAGGTGATCATGTATGAACACTTATCACGTTTCAGTTGTATTTCATTAGCAAGTCCTAGTGCTTTATTATGGAGAGTTCCAGACCAACTTCACTACAATGAATACATTTTACACAGTTTGAAAAAATTCCTTTGAGAACCGACATATCAAATATTTCATTCACATCTGATTCGCCCATAAAACATTCATAGTTTGCACTCATTGAACCATGCTTCTTCTGTGAAGTATTTCCTTTCCCACTTTGACTGCTATGGGCAGGTGTACTTGAGAGGTTAGGTTCACTCACTTGGTTATCGTCTTTATTGTTTACAGTAATAACACATACCTTTGGCTTTCCAACATTTCTTCTTTTCTTAAAAGCCTTCAGAGGATTTCTAATAACTTTACTTTTACTCATTATTATACTTCAACAAAACAGAGACTCAAGAAACAGAATTAAATACGAATATTTTCGAGATAACGACAGAGTAAATAAACATGAAACAATCGACAATCACACCAGCGATGTATATTGAACCATCACAGGTTAGCCACAACACATACTTTATCTCACATCACTAAAATGTACCTGATGAACACGGACGTTAATAACACCACCATTTGACAGCAGTTTAACAGCGCCACAGTGGGTCACGCCCATGTAGAACACATTCCAAAAAAATTTTAAAATAGTTGTAGTCTTCGGAATTGAATAAATTATATATCTATTAAAAGGTAATAGTCTGCAGATTCAGAAAACGCAAAAAAGTAAAAATTGAACTTTTCATCATTTTGAGCCTTTCCGGAGCCCCTTAATGATCTTAAAACCTGTGCTGAAAATACACTCACTCACGTAGCAAATTGGTTCAGAGCAAACGGTTTCCTGCTAAATGAAAATAAAACTCAGCAGATAATCTTCACTCTAAGAGACAAGCCACTATCTGATGACACTAGTTCTGTTAAATTCCTGGGAGTTTATTTAAACGAAAAGTTATCCTGGGGCCAACATGTAAACTATATTAGTAGTAAGCTATCTAGAGTAATTTATTTATTAAGACAACTCAGAAATTGTGTACCTGAAACATACATAAGATCATCTTATTTTGCATTTTGCCAAAGTATAATATCCGATGGCATTATCTTGTGGGGTAACTGTAGTCATATACATGACATCCTATTATTGCACAAGAAAGCCATTAGGATAATTACAAATTCTTCACATAAGGCTCACTGCAAACCCTTATTTACTAAACAAAAAATTATGACAGTAATAAACCTCTATATATACAATGTCTTAATCTTTACGAAGAAGAACCTACAAGATGTGAAACGTAGAGAAAATGTACATTGTTACAACACAAGAAGCATCAAACACATATACACACCTTACCACAGATTATCAAAATCAATAAATAGCTATGAAGTCACAGAGCACAAACTATTTAATAAGCTGCCACATGCTATACAGGATATTCCTGAACATACATTCAAAGAAAGGCTGCATGAATGGTTTGTTCCCCACCCGTTCTATGATATCATTGAATTCTTCAACTGTAAAATGCAGTAATCAAACAGATGACCCACTGTACATTTATTGTAATGTAAGCTAAAATATTTCAGTAATCAATACCTTATCACACTGTATTATAAATTGTATCTTCATTTGATGTTGTCAATTGCTGTAATGGCCTAAAGACAATAAAATCTTTATTATATTGTTATTATTATTATTATTATTATTATCCAATTACAAGGTCTTATATAAAGGTGTGTTTTGTGGCATTCCAGGACTATGGAAGGTTTAATCACATTATTAATGACTCCCATTCTTTTCGTATGCCTGGTTTTTCTCAAACAGACCTTACTTCATATTGGGTATTTTCCGCAGAAGCCCATAGTTTTCGTTTTTTAGGTTTTGATGTCTATGCTGTATTGCTTGGAAATAAATCTGTTAATAGTGTACAGAACACTGCAGGCCGCCATCTAAAGATCCTACAAGAGCTAAATCAGCTGCAGAAAGTAGTAAGAGATCTAGCTTTGTTTTTCTGTTGATTTGAATGAAGCCGTGTGGCATTTGTCTTTACTCTTGGATGATTTTATGCATATAAATAATAAAAAAAAGTGTAGTGAAAGGCCACATCGCTGTCATTCTCCTGCATATAGTCTGCACCACTCTGATAATTTGTCTTCTTACTTGACACAGATTATATCTGTTCAGTAAATTTTGTATATACTATCAATAAGTTGCTGGGGAACATGATCATCTACCAGAAACTGAAATACATTTTTTTTTTCTATTGTCTTTATCAAAACTTTTGTGAAGTCAATGAAGGCAATGTGTGTTTCTACATTGAACTCTCCATGTTTTTCTATAAGCATTTTCAATTAAAAATAGGCATCACAGCATGACCTTCCTTTTCAAAAACCAATTTCCTCCTCACCCATGATGGTTTCATATTGTCTGTATAATTATTTTTCATGATGTTGGAAAAAATATTATATTTCAAGTTCAATAAGCTTATTCCTCAGAAGTTATCACAATTTTTCAGGTCTCCTTTTTTGAACATGGGAATAAAAATTGATTTAGGCAAGCTGTCAGGTATACATCTCCTGACCAAATCATACTGAATAAGTAATACACACGCTAAGTGCAAATAAGAAAACTGAGAAATATGCCAACATTTATTTGAATATGAAAAAAACATAGGATAAAATTTTATGGGAACATAAACAGAATGGAAACAACGAGATTAACTAAACAGGATGCTGAATTCTATGAAAGTCACAGTAGAGCTGAACGTTCAGGAAAAAAAAGTGGATCTGTGCAGTAAAAGAAGATGTGAAAGAATCAGATGTAACTCAAAATGGCACACCAAGCAAAAGAAATCTTAGTAGAAAAATCATGACTAGACACCTAGCCTGGTAGAAAAACCAAAGTAGACTGAAACTTCTTGGTCTGATAATAAAAAAAGAAGCCATTCTTAGAGAATATAAGTAACATGAGCACAAAAAAGGACTAAAACAAAACTTTGAAATGTCCTTTGATGTACACTGTGTGGTCCAGTATGGCCAATGTGTGTTTACTGAAACTTCAATTTGTATTAATGATTTTGTATGGTTTAATGTTATATAACTATGATAATGGCAAGACCTCGATGGAATTTAAAAATGATGGAAGAACTATAAAAGATAATAGGAATTTTGTAATTTCATGTGTTGTATTAGTCCGATTTGTGCAATTTTGTTTTTGTTGTATCTGTAATCCTGCATGAAATGTATTTGCAAAGTATTAGTTGTATTGGACATTTAGGATATTTCAGCTGTCAAAATGTTATATGTGCTTTGGTAGTATCAGAAATTAAGTTATCAGCTTCCATATATGCCAGACATAGCCCCATGCAATTTTTTCTGTTCCTAAAAACCCCAAGAAAACCTTGAAGGTCTGTTATTTTAAAAGCATAGACAAAATTAAAAGCACACTGCTGAAAGAGCTAAAAGCTATCTCAAAGACTGAGCTCCAGTAGGTTCAGAGACTGGACGAAGCAATAGCATAAATGTATAATATCTACTGGAGACTATATTGACAGGTAACGTTGACGTGATATGCATCAAACTAGACACCGGACTGAAGACCACAACAATGGTGAAGACAACAACAACTATGACAACAACTATCACCAACAACACTGATGTAGATGACTACATAAAATTCTTCCCAAAAAACAAAATTTCCTTTTATTTTCTGAACACACCCTATATATGAGGCACTGATCTGTTGACAGACACATAAACAAGACTGAGAATGTTGATGTATTGGTGTCCTAATTGTACTAACACTGCTCAACTGGGCCTGAAAGGTTAGTAACACTTCAGTCTTGTTTATGTGCCTAATAACTACTCAACCACTCAATGTTCAACTATGAGCTCTGTTTTCTTCTTCTTTCTTCCTTTAAGAATAAAAAAATTATTTTTGATTTTCGAAAAAAAAAAAATTATTCATTTACAGCAAAGTTACCCCACTCAAATAGCGCTTTTTACAGTCTCAATGTTCCAGTTATGTGGTGAGTTGTCACCTTCACTCATTCAACGTATGTGCAACGACTATGTTTCAAAGTAATTGCAACTACTGGTTATAGCGCCTCTGGATTACCACAGTGTGTTCTGTTGTGTGAACACATGAAAGTGAAATTATTTGCAGGAAGTAAATTTTATGGCTACCCCTCGTAAGTCAACTGTAGAGCATGCCAGAAAAAGGTATTTCCCCTATATGCACCAACTATACATGTTGGCAAACTTGTCAACATTTGCCAAATAATGCAGGCACTACCCAAAAGTGTCGAAAGCATAAAATAGTTCTGGCCAATCTATCTAAACACATTACAATCTCTTCATACAACTCACACAAAAATTATATCACCACGTTTGGAATAAGCAGGTATTGCACTCGCAGCAGTTGAAAATCCATACGAATACACAACAGCATCTTCCATTAGCATATAATCGGCTAATTTCTGCTCAAGCTCCAAGTGAACATCTGGAAGAAAGTTAGAAAAAAACCATTACCACAGTTAGAAAGTGACAATGAATTTTTAATTTTACCATATAACTATATGCTGCAATTGTTTGTGATCAGGTTGTCTGCCCACATACATGCAACGTAAGTTGAATTCACTTGTTATGGCACACGGTGCTATAAGCTGGTGATGTCCTGGGTAATGTAATAAATTAATCTTTGATAGTGCTTAGTGAACACATTCCTTCAATATATTTTTGTTTCTGACAGAAGAATTAAACTGTAAGTGATGTAATGAACTGTATAGCACACTTTAAAAACAAAGATACAAAACATGGAAATTGATTTTCTGACTTCTGAGATATCACAACTGACTAAGACAGTGACGGTGATAGCTCCACTTGCGGTGGCCTGGATGCCAATTGTTATACCAAACACGTCACATAGTGCTGATGATGCTGCAGGAAATGCATATCCAACCAAGTGGTTGGATTGGCAGTTCATACCTCGCCACTGAAGCCTATACTACACTGATACAACTGTTAACTCACTTTCTGGATTTTGAATTGATTATGAAACACTGTGTGTGGTGTTGCTGAAGATGATTACGGCTTTTATTTTCATCTGCACCAATTAGAGCACACATTACTTGCATTCTTAACATTTGCTCTGTATTATGTTTTCAGCCATAGAAAGAACAGACACCACACATTCATATAACTGATTCACCCAGATGGGCAATGAACCCACAACCTTCAGTGCATATGCACATTGACATTTGGCCTCCAGTGGGAATCTAAAATTAGTGACCATGGAAGACTTGAACGGGGATTGCAGGTAGATGGTGCTCAATAGGAATGCTTGCTGGCCAGAGTGTGCCAAGACAGTCCACAAATCTGTGATACACATTGTGTCCTGGTGGCGCAATTGTTAACGTAACTGCCTACTAAGCAGGAGATCCTGGGTTTGAGTCCCAGTCCAGCACACATTTTCACTTGCCGCTGCTGATTCCGCTTAAAGTCCCGATGCAGCTGGTATCATTCATTCCTTCCCTTTCTTCCATATCATACTGCATCTCCAGCAGCAATCTGGGCAGCAGTTCGCACTACAGTGACACAGCAAACTGTTACGCATCGTTTACTTCAAGGCCCTGTGGCATGCATTCCACTGAGCCTAAACCACTACCATTTGTGACTTCAGTGGTGTCAAGCAAGAGCTCATTGGAGGGCAGGGTGGAGGTCTGTTGTGTTTTCTGAAGTAAGCTGGTTCTGTCTCAGTGCCAGTGATTTTTTTGTGTTGTTTAGAATGAGGTCAGTTGAGGGCTTGCAACTAAACTGTCTACTTGCTAGACAAACTGGACTAACACCTGGAGTTATGGTCTGGGGAGCAATTTCATGTGACAGCAGAAGCACTCTTGTGGTTATCCAAAGCACCTTGACTGCAAATTTGTATGTCAATTTGGTGATTTGACCTGTTGTGCTGCCATTCATGAACAGCATTCCAGGAAGTTTTTCTAATGGGACAACATTCGCCCACATACTACTGCTGTAAATCAACATGCTCCACAGAGTATCAACACGTTACCTTGGCCTACTCAAACATCAGATCTGTCTTCAATGTAACACATATGGGACATCACTGGACAACCACTTCAGTGTCATCCACAAACAGCTTTAACCGTCCCTGTCTTGTCCAACCAAGTGCAACAGGCATGGAACTCCATCGTACAAACCGACATATGGAATCTGTACAACACAATGCCTGTACAGCTGTTTGCTTGCATTCAACATTCTGGTGGTTAAACTGGTTATTAATGTACCAGCATTTCACATTTGCAATGCTTTATTTTGCACTTACATTAACCTGTGATCTTGCAATGTTAATCACTTAAATATGTTACCTCAACAAATGTATTCCCGAAATTTTATTACTCAGCATTAATTATTTTTTGCTGTTGCTATTTTTTTTCTGTCAGTGTATTTGCATGGCAATAGTCTCTGTATCTATTCAGGAGTATCTCCTCAACAACTTATAACAGTTATTTAACAAACCTAGAGTTACTAGGTGGGTTCAAATATAAAATAGGTAAGTATAGATATTTCCACCCGAGTGTTCAGTACCTCAACCATATGTTGAACAAATATGGTCTCACACATACATCAACCCACATTGAAACAACTACACCTAAATGTTTTAAGGAGTTCCAGTTGTTAGTTCCTGGGTAAGGTAAATTAATACATCAAATGCTACACTGATTTCACCCCCCCCCCCCCCCCCACCCAACAGCTTAAAAGAAAGGGAATCAAATTTCAGTAAACCATTACTTTTCAGAAAGTGTTGATTTGAAGTCTGCTTTCTGCCTGCCCAAGTTTACACCATGAAAGTATTTAGTCCTGGTAACAGATACACTGCAATAATGTCAAGTAAATTCACCAACATGGGGCTCCAATTGAATAGTATATAAAACATTAACAGCTGCACAGTGAATTACAGCCAAATACAAAAAGGTACTGGCTGTTATTTCTAGTATCAAAAGCTTCTGCATCTCACATGCAACAAAATTCCACCTGATCACAGACCACAAATAACTAATTTCACTTTTTTTACCCTGAGCAAACCCACTTGATAAGATGGTGCAATGATTACTGTAATTGGCATAGTTTTTTTAGCAACTACCATTACGAAATGTCACTGCTGACCCAAGCCCACAGCTCACCACACCAAAGCCCTGTTGCATTTATTTGTGGTTTCAGATAATAATTTCAAAAAGCAAGAGTCACTTTGTCTCCATCTTCACAAAAGCATTAGGAACATGGAGGACAAATTAACTGTGAAGACCTAGCAGGTGGGTAGACTCACAGATCTGGACCTCAAACTCAGCGAAGTAAAACATTAGGCATGTTTCAGTTGGTCAGACCATCTACCCAAAGCTATGAAACTGATACTACAGACCTATTTTTTATGCGTCACTGATATATCCATCCACAAACACCTGCTGGTCACAGAGGAGTCCGAGTGCCAGGTGATAATCCTGACTATGTTTCAACCTAAAACCCTCAAGCTACTACACAAGGCACACTGGGGGATATTGAGGTACAGGCATTGATAAGGTGTCATCTCACCTTCAGAAGCCTGTTAAAGGGGACTACATGGTTACTTGTGGTGGATGCTTTCTTTAACTTTCTTTGTTGTTCAGATGTCATTAGCAGCTACAATCTAGGTACTAGTGACAGTTTTAACTATAGAGGGAGCACCACATGCATTTATATCTGACAATGGCCTACAGTTCACACTGGCTGAGTTCTGTTCCTTTTCGAAAGAGACAGCTTAACACACATGACCACAACCTCTTTTCACTTTGCATGAAACTTTGAAGTAGAGCAGTTAGTCAGGATTTTCATGTTTTAAAAGAACAAAATGGTGATGGGCCCAAACCAGTGAGCACAGCCCACAAGGCCACACATGTGCTAACGTACGGTCTGCACTCGCAGATACACTGGAGTAGACTCAAAGGGTCATCACTGGTCATAGGGGTTTCAACTGTTTGAAGTAGTTGCCGAACAAGAGAAAGTAGTGCAACACAAACTGGGTGCAGCCACAAAAACTACATGACTCACACTGCCTGGCATGACCTTGCCATCACAAGTCCTGTCCACCAGGCTACCACATTCTACTCACCAAAGCTACTCATCTCAACCCTTGGTGAAGCATGAGAACAGTCTCTGCTCCTAGAATGGCTAAAACTAGTGGAAGCCTATAGAGGCTGAACTACTGCTCCCAGGTGTGGCACTCCCTTCCCTGCTGACAGAAAAGGTCTCACTTGTGATCAAGCTGTTTGCAGGAATGTCCACCTGTCCTGTTCCCTATGGGCCAGTTAAACTGGGGAGGGATCTAATATGTGGCACCCACGAATGTGGATCCTGATTCAGCAGGGATGTCCAGGCCAGCTTCTTGACTGAGTATCTGATATGTCTTGTCACTATGAAGAGGATTTTGTTGGCCGGTGCAATAATGCAGTAGGGTCCTCCAATCTACTGTCCAGCCTTACAATCAACATTAGTCTTTCAAGACGATAACGCGTGAGCAGACTGTGACCACCCTCATGAACACTTTCATTTGGCAGGTGTAAATCAAGCTACTGACATGAACTCGACTGAGCGTTCTTGAGTATAGTTGAAACTTACAGAACGTTGCAAGACTTCTCTTCACATGCTCGGTTACCTCAGGAGGATGCCCATCACAAAGTGGATAGGCATAGGCTTTAGCAACAACACTTTGACCTAGTTAGGGGCTATATGCTACAGCAGATGCATGTATGGAAATAATATCTGCTGCAAGAGAACATGATAATGTTCAGTAACATGTTGCTCCAGCCTGTGGATTGTAACATGCATCTTCTGTAGCGTACACTCCCTAACTAGGTCAAAGTGTTGTTGCTAAAGCCTATGCTTATCCACTTTTTGATGGGCATCCTCCTTAGGTCACCGAGCATGTGAAGAGAACTCTTGCAATGTTCTGCAAGTTTCAACCATACTCAAGAATGCTCAGTCGAGTTCATGTCAGTAGCTTGATTTACACCTGCCGAACGAAAGTGTTCATGAGGTGGTCACAGTCTGCTCATGCTTTATCGTCTTGAAAGACTAATGTTGGTTGTAAGGCTGAACAGTAGATTGGAGAACCCTGCTGCATTACTGCACCAACCAACAAAACCCTCTTCGTAGTGACAAGACATATCAGATACTCAGTCAAGATGCTGGGCTGAACATCCCTGCTGAACCCATGTAAGTGCATGTAAGAGATGTGCATTGGTACCCCTCCACCTCCACCCACTTACATGAGAATCATCAAACATCAGAGAATTCGTCTATTTGCTGGTGAAGAGAACCAAATGCTGTTGCCCTAAATTCTATTGCAGGTGTTCCCTTGCAAACCACCATAGTGCACAAAAGTGTTGGAAGCTTTGCACTGTTGTTTGCAATAGATCCCTAAAGGCTGATCTGACACTGTGGAAATGGTTGTATACCACCTAACATTACACAGCCCTCCCAATTGCCTCCCAAGAGGCAGCACATGGTTTTGTATCATTCTCATCTGGGGTATCTTCAATCCATTACGTAGTGGGCTCGTGTTTTTGACTGTAGGCAATCATTATGAAGCAGGTCTTTGTCGTTTTGTAACTCAAATAGCAGCTGAATGTTCAAATGGTGTCGTCATGGTACATGATACCTTTGTAGCCAACTTCCACTGTTGATAACACTTCTTGTTATTAAATAAAATGTACACATGGCCTATGCTTAAAACAACCCTTAAAGGCATGTTGGAAGATTGAAAAGTGCACACACGCCGAACTGTCCCATTTGTGGTTGGAGAGGTAGTGTGCTCTACTGAGAATGTAGATTTACTTTTACCTCTGTTAAACAGGCAGTTGGACGTAGTGATTTTCTGTGGTCAAAAGAATACTGAGAAAGTAGTTTCCAATAAGAAAAATACAAATGATGAGAGTCATGGGGGGGGGGGGGGGGGGGCACGCTAAAATGCTTTTTGGACAGTTCATATTGGCAGGTTAAATTAACCAACCAAGTGCAGCATCTTAGGAAAACAAAGATTATGCAGACAAGGATAAAGGGGGGTGCTTATTCAGTTTTTTTTGAATGCAACTGGCTACCTCAGCAGTCGAAGTGCACCATGCCCTGTGCTGTTGACTGCTACAGCAGTTCAGTGGCAATCTGTAATTAGTAAGTTGAAATGCTGTTGAATTTTTCAGACATATGGTTGTTTATCTTTTAGCTGTGGTATAATAAGAGGTCCATTTGATTACTGTGCTGCTGGAGGATTCTCGAAAAACTTTAATCATTTGCTCCAAAACCCATAAAAATGGCATTTCAGTGTACTGTATACAAATTCATTGTTTGGTGCAAATATAATAGGTGATATTTCATAATACATTCAGTGTTTAGTAGACTTTTATGTTGTTGTGCTTTGTTGTGAGACTAAATGGTGTTAAATACTGCAGCATGGAGAGTAAATATTGTGAATGGATACTCCTAAGTCTTCAAGAGCCTATGTGCAGCCCAGAACAACAAAAAAGCCAAGGAATTTTGAGAGACGAGTCCTGAAGTACATCCAATGAGTTCACAATACAGCAGTCAAAGGGTTAATGAAGGACTTAGGCAAACAACAAACAATTTTATGAGGTAGTATGAAGTATGCACAAGAAAAGAAAAAATGTAAAATCAAACACAGCAATTATTAATGATAAGATGAGAGTGTAAAAAAAAAAAAAAAAAAGAAAGATATTAGGAACATTACAACATATGCCGAATTAAACAATGTCTTCAAGAGGATGTTGGAAAATACAATGAAAATTTGATAATAGAAATAACTGAAAAACCATGAAAATACAAAGAAACAGAACAGAAATTCTTGTTGTGCAGACATGGTGTTTAATTAGCTAAGATGGCAGATGGCACAAGAAACATCAACAAAAAGGACATTGTACAAGCAGTCCCAGGTTTCACTGAAAGAGATAAATCAGAAACACATACAGCAAGTGATGAAAATTATGAGAAACTAATGCCAGATGGAGTGTACAAAGCCATGTGGGGTATGAAGAAAAGAAAGGCAATTGGGAGATGGTGTTTTAATAGAAACAGTTAAAGTTGCAGGCAAGAAAATACAGAAAGAAAAGATAATATTGTTTATAGATTTCCAGAGGACAGCAATACCTATTAACTAAAATAAAGCTGTTAAATTTGTTTTTTGGATGGAATCTGCCTTGACCAAAGATTTTTTTTTTTTTTATTCCGAGTTGCAGATAGATTCATCTCCCGCTATATGGTGAGCTACAACTGTCATTTCCATCATATTGTGACATTCCATCCTGGATTTTCAAACTGTTCAATTTCATTTCTTCTTGTGTACAGTATGTTTAGCCGATGTTACAGCTTCATCAGTGGATTTTCTCCTCCTTTCTTATTATCACACACTGATGCTGTAATTTCAGCTAAACATGTATGGGGTAAAAAGTAAGAAAAAGAAAAATGTGTTTACTCAAGGCTGATCCCATCCAAAAACAAATTTATTTGTTACCAAACACAGACATGAGAATAAGTTTCAACTTCAAGAAGAATAATGTTACATAGTTGTTCTACAGATCAAATTCATGATAAACATTTTGATGTAGAATATGTCAAGAGAAGAAACTTAGAACACTTCTAGACATCTAAGTAAAAAATAATATTTACATGGACACATGCTATCTCTATGCAACAATCCCTCTGAGTTACAGAAGCAGCTGCTAAAAAGGCAGCTCCTTATCTACATTTTTAAACATTTCTGCTAGCTGCCTGACGTTTCATTTCCAAGGATAGATTGCCAGAGATTTATAGCCACATATTTTACCCACCATTTCTGTGCAAAAGTTAGATTCATTAAAGGGTAACAAGATCGTTTTTTCCTTCTGGTGTTGCACTTGTGTGTATCTCTTACTCTCGAACATAGATGGATTATTGATAACAAATTTCAATAAATGAATAAATGTACTCTGAGTCTGTGGTTAATATTTTCAGTTGTTTAAAGAGATACCAGCAAAATGTTTGTGTGTGAACACCATACATAACTCTTATTACTTTCTTTTGTGCAGTGAATATTTTTTGTCTAACTGAGGAGTTAACCCAGCATATTATCCCACACTACATCAATATATGAAGATATGCAAAAAATGTTAACTAAATGCTTTCTCTATCCACAAGTTGACCATAATTATTACGGCAAAAGAAATTAAACCAAAATGTTTTAGCAGGTCTACTACGTGGTGTTTCTATTTTAATTTATCATCACAAAGCACACTTCATAACTTACAATTTTCTACCTAGTTTATTGTTTCTCACTGATATACCACAGTAATAGGAGGTGGAATATTTTTTGCAGTACAATACTGAATAATTTGTGTTTTATCAAAGTTTAAAGCTAGCCCATTTGTGCAAAATCATTTACTAACTTTAAAAAAACACATCATTTAACATTTTCCTTGTTACCTGGTTCTTTGCTTGGCTTTACAACAATGCTTGTATTACCTGCAAATAGGGCTAATTCTGTC